>NC_042616.1:696692574-697292574 GCF_901001135.1 Rhinatrema bivittatum
AAAGTGCAGGCTTCCATACATGGTAGGAATGCCTTCCTCCAGACGAGGTTAATCTTTGTCCCTGCCCTGATGTTTTCATGCACGAACAGCAGGTGTCAGTGCTAGACAGACAGCAAGCCCTTCCCAGTGGCTCTGCACTAAAAGCACTGTCCGCGGGACCCGTAGCTGTCACAGGTTCTATTCCTGCTTTGGTAGAAATTGGGAAGGAGACTGAAAGTTGGTACTAGTCAAGCTTTTACTTTTTAGCGAAAACTGAACGTCTTTCAATAATTGGAGAGAGGTGTTCGGGAGATCAAAATAGCAGAAAGCATATGCGTTGGCAAGTTAGGAGTAAACATTGATGGTTCGAGCTAAAAGAGAATTTGAAAAGAAGCTGGCAGAGGCAAAACCTCATCATTAAAACTTTAAAGAAATAAACATATACGAAGCAAGAAGCCTGTGAGGTAGTCCGTCGGACTGGGGGGGGGGGGGGGGTCAAAGGGGCACCGAGTCATCGTGAAAAGACTGAACGAATTCTTTGAATAGCTCTTTCCTGAGTAGAGGAGATACCCGTGTAGGATGCTGTATTCAGGGGCGATGATTCAGAAGAATGGAAACCGACCACGGTGAATATGGAAGTTGTAATAAGCCAGATTGGCCAACCAAAGAGTAGAAAATCACCCGCTCCAGATGGTATTCACCCCATGTGACTGGAGGATTGGGCATTCGAATGGCATATGGCATTTAAGATGGACAAGTGCCAAGCTATGCACATGGTGGAAAATAGGTTCCATATTAGGAATTACCAGGTAGGAAAAGGATATGGGCATCATGGTGAGCAATATTGTGAAATCATCGGTTCAGTGTGCTACAGGGCCTCATTCTCACCATCCATCACTAGAAAAGTCTCACATGCCAGCATTTCGAAAGAAGAAGTAGTCAGAAGTACTCTGGAAAGTGCAGGCTTCCATACATGGTAGGAATGCCTTCCTCCAGATGAGGTTAATCTTTGTCCCTGCCCTGATGTTTTCATGCACGAACAGCAGGTGTCAGTGCTTGACAGACAGCAAGCCCTTCCCAGTGGCTCTGCACTAAAAGCACTGCCCTGTGGGACCTGTAGCTGTCACAGGTTCTATTCCTGCTTTGGTAGAAATTGGGAAGGAGACTGAAAGTTGGTACTAGTCAAGCTTTTTACTTTTTAGCGAAAAGAACGTCTTTCAATAATTGGAGAGAGGTTTCGGGAGATCAAAATAGCAGAAAGCATATGCGTTTGCAAGTTAGGAGTAAACATTGATGGTTCGAGCTAAAAGAGAATTTGAAAAGAAGCTGGCCTTAGAGGCAAAACCTCATCATTAAAACTTTAAAGAAATAAACATATCCGAAGCAAGAAGCCTGTGAGGTAGTCGGTCGGACTGGGGGGGGGGGGGGGGTCAAAGGGGCACCTAGCCATCGTGAAAAGACTGAACGAATTCTTTGAATAGCTCTTTACTGAGTAGAGGAGATACCCGTGTAGGATGCTGTATTCAGGGACGATGATTCAGAAGAATGGAAACGTACCACGGTGAATATGGAAGTTGTAATAAGCCAGATTGGCCAACCAAAGAGTAGAAAATCACCCGCTCCAGATGGTATTCACCCCATGTGACTGGAGGATTGGGCATTCGAATGGCATATGGCATTTAAGATGGACAAGTGCCAAGCTATGCACATGGTGGAAAATAGGTTCCATATTAGGAATTACCAGGCAGGAAAAGGATATGGGCATCATGGTGAGCAATATTGTGAAATCATCGGTTCAGTGTGCGACAGGGGCGGCGGTCAAAGAAGCAAACAGAACTTTAGGCATGATCGGGACAGACATAGAGAAGGAAAAGGCGATTGTCCGAATGCCTCCGTAAAGCACAGCGGCGATCCATCACCTGGAGTACTGAATGCACTATCCGGTCGCAGCATCTCAGGAAAGATAGAGTTGCAATGCCAAAGGCACGGAGAAGGGTGACCAAACTGAAAACGGCGATGGAATGACTCCCCTCTGAGGAAAGGCTAAAGACGTTGGGGCTGTTTATCTAGGAGAAGGCGATATATGATAGGGGTCTCTACAATCATGGATGGAATAGAATGACTAAATGTACTTTTTAAGAGAGGCATTGGTGGTTCAGTGGTAGAATTCTCGCTTGCTGGAAATGCAGTTCTGCTTGTCCTCTGAGGCCTCATTCTCACCATCCATCACTAGAAAAGGCTCACATGCCAGCATTTCGAAAGAAGAAGTAGTCAGAAGTACTCTGGAAAGTGCAGGCTTCCATACATGGTAGGAATGCCTTCCTCCAGACGAGGTTATTCTTTGTCCCTGCCCTGATGTTTTCATGCACGAACAGCAGGTGTCAGTGCTAGACAGACAGCAAGCACTTCCCAGTGGCTCTGCACTAAAAGCACTGTCCTGTGGGACCCGTAGCTGTCACAGGTTCTATTCCTGCTTTGGTAGAAATTGGGAAGGAGACTGAAAGTTGGTACTAGTCAAGCTTTTTACTTTTTAGCGAAAAGAACGTCTTTCAATAATTGGAGAGAGGTTTCGGGAGATCAAAATAGCAGAAAGCATATGCGTTGGCAAGTTAGGAGTAAACATTGATGGTTCGAGCTAAAAGAGAATTTGAAAAGAAGCTGGCTAGAGGCAAAACCTCATCATTAAAACTTTAAAGAAATAAACATATCCGAAGCAAGAAGCCTGTGAGGTAGTCGGTCGGACTGGGGGGGGGGGGGGGGGTCAAAGGGGCACCGAGCCATCGTGAAAAGACTGAACGAATTCTTTGAATAGCTCTTTCCTGAGTAGAGGAGATACCCGTGTAGGATGCTGTATTCAGGGGCGATGATTCAGAAGAATGGAAACCGACCACGGTGAATATGGAAGTTGTAATAAGCCAGATTGGCCAACCAAAGAGTAGAAAATCACCCGCTCCAGATGGTATTCACCCCATGTGACTGGAGGATTGGGCATTCGAATGGCATATGGCATTTAAGATGGACAAGTGCCAAGCTATGCACATGGTGGAAAATAGGTTCCATATTAGGAATTACCAGGCAGGAAAAGGATATGGGCATCATGGTGAGCAATATTGTGAAATCATCGGTTCAGTGTGCGACAGGGGCGGCGGTCAAAGAAGCAAACAGAACTTTAGGCATGATCGGGAAAGACATAGAGAAGGAAAAGGCGATTGTCCGAATGCCTCCGTAAAGCACAGCGGCGATCCATCACCTGGAGTACTGAATGCACTATCCGGTCGCCGCATCTCAGGAAAGATAGAGTTGCAATGCCAAAGGCACGGAGAAGGGTGACCAAACTGAAAACGGCGATGGAATGACTCCCCTCTGAGGAAAGGCTAAAGACGTTGGGGCTGTTTATCTAGGAGAAGGCGATATATGATAGGGGTCTCTACAATCATGGATGGAAAGGAATGGCTAAAAGTACTTTTTAAGAGAGGCATTGGTGGTTCAGTGGTAGAATTCTCGCTTGCCATGCGGGAGACCTGGGTTCAATTCCCAGCCAATGCAGTAGTAACCTCCTTTATTTCTTCACGGAGATGGTGGTGGATGCCTGGAATGCCCTTCCGGAGGACGTGGTGAAGACCAGAACTGTGAAGGACTTCAAAGGGGTGTGGGATAAACACCATGGATCCAGGAAATCTAGAGGGCGAGAATGAAGGTGGGTGGCTTGCGGGAATGACGGCTACTACCTGGAGATAATACCCTTATTCAATAAACATACCCACGGTTAATGTGACTGGGGGAATAGCACTTACTTACCACAGCGTATAGCAGCATGGAATTTATTTAATGTTTGGGATCTTGCCCGGTACCTGAGACCCGGCTTGGCCGTTCTGGGAAACAGGATAGTGGGCTTGATGTACCCTCTGCGTGACCCCTTGTGGCGGTACTTAACCCTTCAGCGTTTACCTTGATTTGAAATTTGCAGTGCTTACCGTGCCGCATGGAGAATGCGGGCATCGATCGACCAAGCATGGTGTGGTAATCGAGCACTTGCTTTCCCCCAATTGGAAAACGTAACGGCAAATGGAAAAGACTGTTTGAGCGGTAGCAGGGTTTTCTACATGTCACTTATTTTGTTTGTAAAAAATAAAAGGTGCAAAGCAAGCGCTCTACCATATGAGCTAATTCCCCTGTCTCGTGGGCCGCTCGCAAAATCATTACATAGGCTCTGCTCCGGACAATCCGCTTGCTCTATCATCTGAAAAATCACTGTCACTGCTCAAGTCAACACCCAATTCTCTGGAAACACTGAAGATGTCAGCAGAATATGGTCCATTTCCTCTGCCCTTCTGAATCTGCCTACTGAGCTGTCACAGTCCTTACTTCGTCTTTCGTCTGACCTCTCCGTCTTGCCCCGATGTCCATTTCTATCTGTCCCTATGAATGCTGGTATTCTGCCAATCTGTTGGCTCCTGTCACCTTTGCCAAAAGTATTCCAGTTTTCTATCACCCTCTCTGAGAGAAAATAATTTTATTTTCACTAAGCTTTCCTTCCTTCTTTTTCATAGGGTGGTCCCTTGTCGCCGAGCTTTGCTTTCCCAAGAAAATGCCAACTGCTGCTGCCACACATCATGCCGTGAAATAGCAACATGGAGAATGCAGGCATCGATCCCGCTACCTCTCGCATGCTAAGCGAGCGCTCTACCACTTGAGCTAATTCCCCAATGGTGGTGAGTGAGCCTGCAAGATTAAGGGAGATGCTTGGTTGGAGCTCAGCCTGCTGCTATAGCCCAGGATGGAAAAGTCACTTTTCCAGATCCTAGTTCACTGGAAATGCAGTTCTGCTTGTCCTCTGAGGCCTCATTCTCACCATCCATCACTAGAAAAGGCTCACATGCCAGCATTTCGAAAGAAGAAGTAGTCAGAAGTACTCTGGAAAGTGCAGGCTTCCATACATGGTAGGAATGCCTTCCTCCAGACGAGGTTATTCTTTGTCCCTGCCCTGATGTTTTCATGCACGAACAGCAGGTGTCAGTGCTAGACAGACAGCAAGCACTTCCCAGTGGCTCTGCACTAAAAGCACTGTCCTGTGGGACCCGTAGCTGTCACAGGTTCTATTCCTGCTTTGGTAGAAATTGGGAAGGAGACTGAAAGTTGGTACTAGTCAAGCTTTTTACTTTTTAGCGAAAAGAACGTCTTTCAATAATTGGAGAGAGGTTTCGGGAGATCAAAATAGCAGAAAGCATATGCGTTGGCAAGTTAGGAGTAAACATTGATGGTTCGAGCTAAAAGAGAATTTGAAAAGAAGCTGGCTAGAGGCAAAACCTCATCATTAAAACTTTAAAGAAATAAACATATCCGAAGCAAGAAGCCTGTGAGGTAGTCGGTCGGACTGGGGGGGGGGGGGGGGGGTCAAAGGGGCACCTAGCCATCGTGAAAAGACTGAACGAATTCTTTGAATAGCTCTTTCCTGAGTAGAGGAGATACCCGTGTAGGATGCTGTATTCAGGGGCGATGATTCAGAAGAATGGAAACCGACCACGGTGAATATGGAAGTTGTAATAAGCCAGATTGGCCAACCAAAGAGTAGAAAATCACCCGCTCCAGATGGTATTCACCCCATGTGACTGGAGGATTGGGCATTCGAATGGCATATGGCATTTAAGATGGACAAGTGCCAAGCTATGCACATGGTGGAAAATAGGTTCCATATTAGGAATTACCAGGTAGGAAAAGGATATGGGCATCATGGTGAGCAATATTGTGAAATCATCGGTTCAGTGTGCTACAGGGGCGGCGGTCAAAGAAGCAAACAGAACTTTAGGCATGATCGGGAAAGACATAGAGAAGGAAAAGGCGATTGTCCGAATGCCTCCGTAAAGCACAGCGGCGATCCATCACCTGGAGTACTGAATGCACTATCCGGTCGCCGCATCTCAGGAAAGATAGAGTTGCAATGCCAAAGGCACGGAGAAGGGTGACCAAACTGAAAACGGCGATGGAATGACTCCCCTCTGAGGAAAGGCTAAAGACGTTGGGGCTGTTTATCTAGGAGAAGGCGATATATGATAGGGGTCTCTACAATCATGGATGGAAAGGAATGGCTAAAAGTACTTTTTAAGAGAGGCATTGGTGGTTCAGTGGTAGAATTCTCGCTTGCCATGCGGGAGACCTGGGTTCAATTCCCAGCCAATGCAGTAGTAACCTCCTTTATTTCTTCACGGAGATGGTGGTGGATGCCTGGAATGCCCTTCCGGAGGACGTGGTGAAGACCAGAACTGTGAAGGACTTCAAAGGGGTGTGGGATAAACACCATGGATCCAGGAAATCTAGAGGGCGAGAATGAAGGTGGGTGGCTTGCGGGAATGACGGCTACTACCTGGAGATAATACCCTTATTCAATAAACATACCCACGGTTAATGTGACTGGGGGAATAGCACTTACTTACCACAGCGTATAGCAGCATGGAATTTATTTAATGTTTGGGATCTTGCCCGGTACCTGAGACCCGGCTTGGCCGTTCTGGGAAACAGGATAGTGGGCTTGATGTACCCTCTGCGTGACCCCTTGTGGCGGTACTTAACCCTTCAGCGTTTACCTTGATTTGAAATTTGCAGTGCTTACCGTGCCGCATGGAGAATGCGGGCATCGATCGACCAAGCATGGTGTGGTAATCGAGCACTTGCTTTCCCCCAATTGGAAAACGTAACGGCAAATGGAAAAGACTGTTTGAGCGGTAGCAGGGTTTTCTACATGTCACTTATTTTGTTTGTAAAAAATAAAAGGTGCAAAGCAAGCGCTCTACCATATGAGCTAATTCCCCTGTCTCGTGGGCCGCTCGCAAAATCATTACATAGGCTCTGCTCCGGACAATCCGCTTGCTCTATCATCTGAAAAATCACTGTCACTGCTCAAGTCAACACCCAATTCTCTGGAAACACTGAAGATGTCAGCAGAATATGGTCCATTTCCTCTGCCCTTCTGAATCTGCCTACTGAGCTGTCACAGTCCTTACTTCGTCTTTCGTCTGACCTCTCCGTCTTGCCCCGATGTCCATTTCTATCTGTCCCTATGAATGCTGGTATTCTGCCAATCTGTTGGCTCCTGTCACCTTTGCCAAAAGTATTCCAGTTTTCTATCACCCTCTCTGAGAGAAAATAATTTTATTTTCACTAAGCTTTCCTTCCTTCTTTTTCATAGGGTGGTCCCTTGTCGCCGAGCTTTGCTTTCCCAAGAAAATGCCAACTGCTGCTGCCACACATCATGCCGTGAAATAGCAACATGGAGAATGCGGGCATCGATCCCGCTACCTCTCGCATGCTAAGCGAGCGCTCTACCACTTGAGCTAATTCCCCAATGGTGGTGAGTGAGCCTGCAAGATTAAGGGAGATGCTTGGTTGGAGCTCAGCCTGCTGCTATAGCCCAGGATGGAAAAGTCACTTTTCCAGATCCTAGTTCACTGGAAATGCAGTTCTGCTTGTCCTCTGAGGCCTCATTCTCACCATCCATCACTAGAAAAGGCTCACATGCCAGCATTTCGAAAGAAGAAGTAGTCAGAAGTACTCTGGAAAGTGCAGGCTTCCATACATGGTAGTAATGCCTTCCTCCAGACGAGGTTATTCTTTGTCCCTGCCCTGATGTTTTCATGCACGAACAGCAGGTGTCAGTGCTAGACAGACAGCAAGCACTTCCCAGTGGCTCTGCACTAAAAGCACTGTCCTGCGGGACCCGTAGCTGTCACAGGTTCTATTCCTGCTTTGGTAGAAATTGGGAAGGAGACTGAAAGTTGATACTAGTCAAGCTTTTTACTTTTTAGCGAAAAGAACGTCTTTCAATAATTGGAGAGAGGTTTCGGGAGATCAAAATAGCAGAAAGCATATGCGTTGGCAAGTTAGGAGTAAACATTGATGGTTCGAGCTAAAAGAGAATTTGAAAAGAAGCTGGCTAGAGGCAAAACCTCATCATTAAAACTTTAAAGAAATAAACATATCCGAAGCAAGAAGCCTGTGAGGTAGTCGGTCGGACTGGGGGGGGGGGGGGGGGTCAAAGGGGCACCGAGCCATCGTGAAAAGACTGAACGAATTCTTTGAATAGCTCTTTCCTGAGTAGAGGAGATACCCGTGTAGGATGCTGTATTCAGGGGCGATGATTCAGAAGAATGGAAACCGACCACGGTGAATATGGAAGTTGTAATAAGCCAGATTGGCCAACCAAAGAGTAGAAAATCACCCGCTCCAGATGGTATTCACCCCATGTGACTGGAGGATTGGGCATTCGAATGGCATATGGCATTTAAGATGGACAAGTGCCAAGCTATGCACATGGTGGAAAATAGGTTCCATATTAGGAATTACCAGGTAGGAAAAGGATATGGGCATCATGGTGAGCAATATTGTGAAATCATCGGTTCAGTGTGCGACAGGGGCGGCGGTCAAAGAAGCAAACAGAACTTTAGGCATGATCGGGAAAGACATAGAGAAGGAAAAGGCGATTGTCCGAATGCCTCCGTAAAGCACAGCGGCGATCCATCACCTGGAGTACTGAATGCACTATCCGGTCGCCGCATCTCAGGAAAGATAGAGTTGCAATGCCAAAGGCACGGAGAAGGGTGACCAAACTGAAAACGGCGATGGAATGACTCCCCTCTGAGGAAAGGCTAAAGACGTTGGGGCTGTTTATCTAGGAGAAGGCGATATATGATAGGGGTCTCTACAATCATGGATGGAATAGAATGGCTAAAAGTACTTTTTAAGAGAGGCATTGGTGGTTCAGTGGTAGAATTCTCGCTTGCCATGCGGGAGACCTGGGTTCAATTCCCAGCCAATGCAGTAGTAACCTCTTTTATTTCTTCACGGAGATGGTGGTGGATGCCTGGAATGCCCTTCCGGAGGACGTGGTGAAGACCAGAACTGTGAAGGACTTCAAAGGGGTGTGGGATAAACACCATGGATCCAGGAAATCTAGAGGGCGAGAATGAAGGTGGGTGGCTTGCGGGAATGACGGCTACTACCTGGAGATAATACCCTTATTCAATAAACATACGCACGGTTAATGTGACTGGGGGAATAGCACTTATTTACCACAGCGTATAGCAGCATGGAATTTATTTAATGTTTGGGATCTTGCCCGGTACCTGAGACCCGGCTTGGCCGTTCTGGGAAACAGGATAGTGGGCTTGATGTACCCTCTGCGTGACCCCTTGTGGCGGTACTTAACCCTTCCATACATGGTAGGAATGCCTTCCTCCAGACGAGGTTAATCTTTGTCCCTGCCCTGATGTTTTCATGCACGAACAGCAGGTGTCAGTGCTAGACAGAATTTGAAAAGAAGCTGGCCTTAGAGGCAAAACCTCATCATTAAAACTTTAAAGAAATAAACATATTCGAAGCAAGAAGCCTGTGAGGTAGTCGGTCGGACTGGTGGGGGGGGGGGGCGATCAAAGGGGCACCTAGCCATCGTGAAAAGACTGAACGAACTCTTTGAATAGCTCTTTCCTGAGTAGAGGAGATACCCGTGTAGGATGCTGTATTCAGGGGCGATGATTCAGAAGAATGGAAACCGACCACGGTGAATATGAAAGTTGTAATAAGCCAGATTGGCCAACCAAAGAGTAGAAAATCACCCGCTCCAGATGGTATTCACCCCATGTGACTGGAGGATTGGGCATTCGAATGGCATATGGCATTTAAGATGGACAAGTGCCAAGCTATGCACCTGGTGGAAAATAGGTTCCATATTAGGAATTACCAGGCAGGAAAAGGATATGGGCATCATGGTGAGCAATATTGTGAAATCATCGGTTCAGTGTGCGACAGGGGCGGCGGTCAAAGAAGCAAACAGAACTTTAGGCATGATCGGGAAAGACATAGAGAAGGAAAAGGCGATTGTCCGAATGCCTCCGTAAAGCACAGCGGCGATCCATCACCTGGAGTACTGAATGCACTATCCGGTCGCCGCATCTCAGGAAAGATAGAGTTGCAATGCCAAAGGCACAGAGAAGGGTGACCAAACTGAAAACGGCGATGGAATGACTCCACTCTGAGGAAAGGCTAAAGACGTTGGGGCTGTTTATCTAGGAGAAGGCGATATATGATAGGGGTCTCTACAATCATGGATGGAATAGAATGGCTAAATGTACTTTTTAAAAGAGGCATTGGTGGTTCAGTGGTAGAATTCTTGCTTGCCATGCGGGAGACCTGGGTTCAATTCCCAGCCAATGCAGTAGTAACCACTTTTATTTCTTCACGGAGATGGTGGTGGATGCCTGGAATGCCCTTCCGGAGGAAGTGGTGAAGACCAGAACTGTGAAGGACTTCAAAGGGGAGTGGGTGGCTCGCGGGAATGATGGCTACTACCTGGGGATAATACCCTTATTCAATAAACATACGCACGGTTAATGTGACTCCAACATTGCTTTAAGACTCCAACATTTCAGTAAGCTTCAACATATCCGAAGCAAGAAGCCTGTGAGGTAGTCGGTCGGACCGGGGCAGGGGGGTCAAAAGGGCACCTAGCCATCGTGGAAAGACTGAACGAATTCTTTGAATCGCTCTTTCCTGAGTAGGGGAGATACCCATGTGGGATGCTCTATTCAGGGGCGATGATTCAGAAGTATGGAAACCAAACACTGTGAATACTGAAGTTGTAATAAGCCAGATTGGCCAACTAACCATGACGGTAATTATTTTGCCTTCCATCCACCTTTCTTAATGTGTGGAATACATATGGACTGCGCCTCCAGGATTGTATTTTTAAACAATGTCCATGCCTGTTGAACACTTAACCTTTGCAGCTGCTTTCATTTTTTTTCTATTTTCTTCGTTTTATCAAAGTTTCCCTTTTGAAAGTTTAGTGTTAGAGCTGCAGATTTACTTATTGTCCCCCTTCCAGTTATTAGTTTAAATTTGATCATGTTATGATCACTGTTGCCAAGTGACCCCACCACCATTACCTCTCTCAGCAAATCTTGCGTTCCATTAAGAATTAAATCTAAAATAGCTCCTTCTCTTGTTGGTTTCTGAACCAATTGCTCCATGAAGCAGTCATTTATTACATCCAGGAAGTTTATGTCTCTAGCAAGTCCTGATGTTGCATTTACCCAGTCAATATTTGGGTAATTGAAATCTCTTATTATTATTGTACTGCCAAATTGGTTATCTTCCCTGATTTCTCTTAGCATTTGATCATCTGTCTTACCATATTGTTCTGGAAAAATACGCAGTTTGTGCCCATGAAAAGGAGAATTTAAATTCCAAAACTACAAAGACATTTCTTTAGAAAGATCCGATTCATATATAAAAGATACAAGCAAAGTAACTCTGTCAATTATTTCTTGGCTGGATGATTCAAACAATTCTGTAAGGTTCAAAGGAGGAAACTGATTCCCTGCTGAAGGATTCACAGAAGGAGAAGATGGTAAAAAAGTTAACTTATTTATAAGAGGAGGTTCTTCAAGTGGAATACCTAGAACTTGATGAACATTGTTCTTTAAGGTAATCATCAGAAGTTCAGCCAAAACCTTTGGGAATTTCAAGATTCTACGATTAAACTGATGAGAAAAGTTCTCCATCAATGCTAACCTGCGAGAGATAATGCAGATGTCCCATATAGAAGAGGATTGAACAGCATGAATTTCTCCAATATCTTGTTGAACAGCTTCAAGTTGCCTTCAGTGTTCTTGAATAGAGTTTACATGCTGCACAGCCATGGGATCCAGTTTAGAGATGACCAAGTCCATCTAGAAACTGAAGAGGACAACATCTTAGAGAAATTCTCCAAACGTTCCCAGAGAGATTCCAAACTTATAATCATCAGCTTAACAGGCAGCTGGAAAGAGCTCTGCAACTGCGGAACTGCCAGGGAAACAGAAGCCACTGAAGAAGAAACCTATCCTCTTCCCAAACCGATGTTGTCAGAAGACAGAGAGGAAAAGACAGGACCAATGGCTGCAGTAGCACCAGAGACAATCAAAGCAATAGGTGAGGCAACACCTTCTGCTCCAACACCTTCTGCTCCAACACCTTCTGCTCCAACCCTCGCAAACACCAGCAGAGAAATACTTGCCGGCACTCCATCGGCATCATCAGTGAGCTTGCATCTATCGGCCAGCAGCAGAGACTCTTCCTGGTGGCTGAGGAAACCTCATCCCCTGGAAGCACCGATGTTCCCTCGTCGAATGCTGCAGTGGGGAACACACCACTGGGAGCTTCCAAGGGGTCCACAGCAGACGTGAAGATAACAATTGACTGCTGGCCAGGAGGTAAGCGAGATTCGGTGGGAAAAACCCTGACTTTCCCCTTTCTCTTCGGAGCCATAATGAGGCAAAGCAAGAAACTTGATGAGTGAAGAGGTGTACAGCAGTATGGCATCTAGAGACTCGTGACCATCTTGCCCCCAATCAGCCTTGATTCTTTTGACACAACTGCAACATCGCTCTCCACTTCGAAGGCAGAGGAGAGAGGGGAAAGGGGGAAAGGGGAATTATAATCAGACGACCGCCAACACTGGGCCCCGACTTTTTTCGATCCGGAGCACATATATACAGACATTAAGAAAAGAGTGCAGGACTGCTTCTATTGCCAAGTCCAAAAGCAAAGCATTTTCAAGCAGTTCAGTCTGAATTATCAAGAATACTATTTTTCACCCCATGAAATACTTGCTAGCAGTAATTTTGTTATGGTTTTGACAGTAGCTTGGTTTTGATTGTAAAGGGATGATAAGACATGGCGCTAATCTGTACGGAGTGGCAGTTACTACTATAAGAGACTTGCTGGGCAGATTGGATGGAAGGTTTGTTTTTTTTCTGCCATCACATTTCTATTTTTCTATTGTAATTATAAACACATCCTTTAGCAAGTATTTTCAAAGCAAACTTATGCATATAAGTTCATTTTGAAAATACTCGAGCAACTGGCCCTGTATGAGCACACATTCACTCACATAAAGTTATACCTCCTTTTCAAAGGGTGTATCTTATGTATGTACATTTATGCATTTTTTTTAATAATAAAAAACATAGACATGTAACCTTTTTTTCTTCCAGGATCACCTTCCCAGCTCTGGGGAGCTCTTGTCCAGCTCTTCCAAGGTGAGGAAACACAATAGTCTCCTGGGCTGTGGGTTGGGAGCAGGATAACCTGCAGGGCCAAACCAGAGTGAGAATACCCCAATATAATAAAGAACTCACTGTTCACACGAATGTTGTGCTCCAAAAATAAAACCGTTTGTTGATGGAAATTGACAACAGAATCTGAAGTCTCATTTCAAAATAATAAAAAATAAAATTCTCAAGACATTTCTTCAAGAAAAAAAATTCTCCCCTTTGCTCACTCTCAAATTGTATATTACACAGGCCCTTATCCACAGTCTCTTTCCCTTTATTATTATTTATTATTCCCTTTATTATTATTATTTAGTTTCAATTCAATTCTCCAGTACTCACAGAACATCCAGAACAATTCAGCAGTGATATCCTCTGAGCTCCATGGTAATTTCCAACTAGGCACAGTTTTCCTCCTGGTCTTCGCCAGTTCTTACCACAGTTGCAGATTGTTATCCAAATGCCTCACACTTCAATTAACCACTTTGCATTCCCATTTCAGGTTTCCTGGGATACTTGGGGAGAATCCCACCTGATCTCCTGGAAACACAAGCTGTATAACTCTGGAGAGGATGCCATCTAATATATATCCTCCTCAAAATACCACACTCAAGGGAGAGCCCCTGTTCCCCATGGGAAGCATATTATTTACTCTTCCATTAGTACCGGCCCTTAGGGGCTACACCTCTCTGTCAATCACATTGAACAGATCTACACCCCCTGATCCTTAGCTGAACATTCCACTCAGGAATATACCACTACCCCGACAGGAACATCTCTCTCAAGGAAAAACCAGATAGTTAACTTAGAATTCCTCCACCTCTTTACACCATACACCTTCTAGAGGCCTAGGGGAGCCGAATAATTAAGTGCCAACTGTACTTTAACACTATGTCCCAGAGCACCTCTCCTCAGTGCACGTAAGGGTGTGCAAGAAGAAACCAGATACCGCACATACTTTTCATATACTAAGCCCCGATCAATTTTAGAGCAGCCTCTTATGTGCATAAAACTGGATTTTAAGCATGTAAATGGTTTTGAAAATTACCCTCTTAGTGCACAAGACTTCTAGTTATTTAAACAGCTCTCTACGGATACACAGACCTTGAGCTGCATCTTTTTAACACAGGTTACACCTTCATTATTTAGTGAGAACAGCAAATCTTGGCTGGGTGAAATTCTGCAGGAACGGAAGCTGAGTGAATCAAGCACTGCGTGAGTTTCACCTATTCAAAGTGCACTCATACTGCCTTGTTCAATAAAGGCAGTTTCCATCAATAGAGAAAGAGAAACGCCCTTTCTATACAAACCCCGTGGTGGTGTGACTGAATACCGTGAAGTTCTTTGTGCTGCCTGACAAATCTGTTCTGTGTATTCCTCAAGGGCAAACTTTGCACTGTCATCTTTCATTAACGTTATCCAGATCGTACATCACTCACACTTCCAAGAAGACACACATTGGTCAGGACTTGACAAAATACTAGTAGTAATGGATCCTAACTCTGTTGCTGAATTTCTCATTTCAAGAAGCTCTCATTGCACTAGTCTGTTGTTTTTGACGTGTTGCTGAAATCATGCAGCATAAGGCAGAATACCCATGACCCTTGACTGAGAAAACTGATATTCATATCAATTGCCATTCAGAGAACCCAGCTGCTAAATTAAACTCGGAATGCTCACTGTTATTTTGAGGCAGGGCTAAGTAAACATTTACCATGCTGATCCTGAACGCTGAGTAGCCTGTGCATTAAAAGAAGCTGCTGCAAATACAGTATCATAACGGTAAGATTTGAATTAAAAATGTAATGCAACTTAGCTTTCGGTGAATGTAAAATATATATATATGTGTGTGTATGTGTGTGTGTTACCATATAAAAATGTTATTTATGGGGCTATCGGTCAAGAACACAGGTTGTTGGATCATTTTGAATAAGCAGCTGCAATAGTATAGTTATGTCATTTTATTGAAAAAAATACAGAGGTATAGGAAACAGTTTTTGGTTCTAATGACCGTTGTCCATATGGTATCTCCCATCAATGGCTTAAAACTAAATCGACAGTTTTCCCAGAAAAGTATTTTGTTGGATTAATGGGTTGGGTGGTTAATTGTCTTCTTCACAAAGCTTCACATCACATCAAAACCAATTGCATTTTCACAGTGGCTACTCTTTACTCAGAGCCTCTTTTTTCCTGTAATTTATGCTCAGTGCCCATTCTTTTAAGGGTGAGCTCTCTCATAGCTGCTAGCTAGCTGAGGAGGAGAAGGCTCAGTGGGTTACTGCTAGATTGCAAGCCCTTCACCTTTCAATTCAATTTTGTATGACCAGTCGATTATTAGCAGTGCGCTGGAAAAAGTATTTGGTTATCTGCCTTTGCTTAGTTTATTATTTTTAATAGAGATATTTAAGCAATCCATGCAATAGGTTTGTTTTCTTACATGCTAGGGAGGACATTTTAAATGACATAAAAATGCATACTCCTTTATGTAAAACTAGAGTTCCATATAACTATTGTGAATTTATTTTTCATTATGTTCTGGCCCAGGCTTCCAGCTCAATGAAAAACAGGGTTGGGATCTGGCACCATGATCTTTCATTTGCAACTACCTGGGGATCTTTTCCCCCCTTTTTTTTTATATCCCCTGCCAACTTACTTTAAGTGCAGTAACAGTCCTCAGCAGTATTTAATGAAGCTGGACTCCCTCTGGGACCCTGCAACCATGGATTCTAAATTCAGCCACGAGCTGTTGTGGTTGCACAATGACTAGGAATCCCTCCCCTCCCCCCTTCCTAAAGGATGTGAACATTTTTTCGGTAGTATCCCCAACCCCAGCTGACCGAGGGGGAGGAATCAAACCCAGGTCATTCTGCATGGCAGAGCACAGCAAGGCCAGTGAGCCACCAAGCCTGCCTGCAAATATTTATTTATCCATTGTAATCATTTTAAATGTAAATCTCAGTCTACTGCTTCAAATTTCTAAGATCTTAGATCAGGAGTAGGCTATTCTGGACCTCAAGTGCCACCAACAGACCTTGTTTTCAAGGATATCCACAATGAATATGCATGAAATTTAGTTGCATACAGTGGAGGCAGTGCATGCTTATTCATTTTGAAGAGCCTGAAAACCAGACTTGTCGGAGGCACACGAGAACCAGATTTGCCTACCCCTGATTTAGAGGATGGAACAATCTTGTCAGTTGGTAAGCTGAGAGTCACAGCAGGTTCAGTCATGAAAATGAAGTCTGTTGGAATATCACAGCTAAAGCAACAAAGAGTAAAAAAAAAAAAAAAAGAAAAAAAGAAATGAAAAGAAAACATAATCTTGTTTTGCGTGTATTTTCTGAAAGCAATATTCCCTTATTCTAGAAATGTATCCAGAGTTATGAGGCCTAGCATGTAGTGGGAGACATCCAACTTTGAATGAGGATAGTTATCTTCACATATATTTCCTGAAGTTAGGTAAAATGAGAGTTTCTGAAAGGAGAGGCAATTTAGTCTCTACCCCTTGTGAACTGAAGAGTTCTTAATGAAATGTTTTGGGTTTTTTTTCACACCTTTGCTCCCGTTCATATCTATGGGTGGGCAAGCCAGGCACTCACTCACCCTGGGTGCCAAAACAAGGGGGCCCTGGAAAACGGAGACGAGCAGGAGAAAGTTGCACACTGCCAGCCCCCTTGCATATACCTCCCACCCCATACACCTTTGCACCACTCCCCTTGTTCAAGCATAAAATACAAATCTGACAGTCAGATCTCTAGTTCAATAGAGTGGATCTCAACAAAGCGATGTCATCAAATGTTCCTTTTCTGCCTAAGATTTTTTTTAACCATAATCTCCCTTGGATTAGATCATTTCTACTGAAAGGCATTGCACTTCCACACTTTTGTTCCGGTTTTAGAGATATTGGAAATAAGAAAAATGCATGAAGGAAAAATGTTTCAGCATTTTATTTTGGAAAATATGAACTACTCTTGGACAGCATATTGTTGTTCAGCTACTGAATTCACAGAGAAAAGAGGAAGAGGGTAGGTAATAGGTTGCTTCAAGGTTGCCAGTTTCTTCTAAGAAAATTGTGTCTGTACAATTACATATCGTGCCCGTAGCTGTTTTCTGATACTGGCCAAAGTAAGAGTTTAGGGATGAATGGTAATTATTTTATCTGCAATGGTGTATTTCCCCAAATCCCTCTGAAACGGGAACATTTGTATTGGCCATTGCTGTAGTTTTCCAGATTTGTACCAGTTTCAAGTAAATTATGGGTAAGTGTCAACAAATATCCTCCTGAGTTGTTCTTCTATGGAAAATCCTTCTGTACTGAAAATATTAGCTATGGTTTGTATAGTTAGATATAAAGCTATTAAAAAACTATAAACTTCCGTTTGTAAATATATTGTTTTTAAATTTTATTTAGTTAATAATTGTCGAATTACACTATGTATTTACTTTGAGAATGTTGTTAGCTCAATATTGTTACTTGTCACTTTGTTCCATGTAACGCTCTCATGAAAAGTTTTTTGTTCTCTGGAAACCGGTGTGATTTGTAATTTCTACAAGAATGTCGTATATAAAAAAACCTAAATAAATAAATAAATACATTGTTGTGGTATGAAAACACAAAACAGTAGTGTAAAAAAGAAACAAAATATAAAATTGCTTTCAACATGTAGGGTACAAAAGCCTTGGCAGAGAAGGAGTTAATTTTATTATTAAAAACCCTAGAGGAAGTTTATGTGGGATGCTCCCATTATTGCTTCTGAAGGTGATAGTGGACCTTGCTGATTTATGGACAATAGAATATCCTCCACACTTCGGTTAAGAAGGAAAAGAGCGTTTCAAACACTGTGAGTCTGTCAGTGCACAAGTAACATTGTAACATAGTATTGATGGCAGAAACAGACCAAATGGCCCTTCTAGTCTGCCCAGGAAATTTTCTTTGGTAGCAACTGTCGCTCTGTGCAGGTTACCCCCCTGTATCTGTTAAGAATAGTAAATGCCACTTTGTGCAGGTTACCCCATGTATCTGTTAAGGATAGTAACTGTCGCTCCGTGCAGGTTACCCCCATGTTTCTGTTAAGGATAGTAACTGTCGCTCCGTGCAGGTTACCCCCATGTTTCTGTTAAGGGTAGTAACTGTCGCTCCGTGCAGGTTACCCCCATGTTTCTGTTAAGGGTAGTAACTGTCGCTCCGTGCAGGTTACCCCCATGTTTCTGTTAAGGGTAGTAACTGTCGCTCCGTGCAGGTTACCCCCATGTTTCTGTTAAGGATAGTAACTGTCGCTCCGTGCAGGTTACCCCCATGTTTCTGTTAAGGATAGTAACTGTCGCTCCGTGCAGGTTACCCCCATGTTTCTGTTTAGGATAGTAACTGTCGCTCCGTGCAGGTTACCCCCATGTTTCTGTTAAGGGTAGTAACTGTCGCTCCGTGCAGGTTACCCCCATGTTTCTGTTAAGGGTAGTAACTGTCGCTCTGTGCAGGTTACCCCCATGTTTCTGTTAAGGGTAGTAACTGTCGCTCCGTGCAGGTTACCCCCATGTTTCTGTTAAGGATAGTAACTGTCGCTCCATGCAGGTTACCCCATGTTTCTGTTAAGGATAGTAACTGTGCTCTGTGCAGGTTACCCCCATGTTTCTGTTAAGGATAGTAACTGTCGCTCCATGCAGGTTACCTCATGTTTCTGTTAAGGATAGTAACTGTCGCTCCATGCAGGTTACCCCATGTTTCTGTTAAGGATAGTAACTGTCGCTCCATGCAGGTTACCCCCATGTTTCTGTTAAGGATAGTAACTGTCGCTCTGTGCAGGTTACCCCCATGTTTCTGCTAAGGATAGTAACTGTCGCTCCATGCAGGTTACCCCATGTATCTGTTAAGGATAGTAACTGTCGCTCTGTGCAGGTTACCCCCATGCATCTGTTAAGAATAGTAAATGCCACTTTGTGCAGGTTACCCCCATGTGTACTATTAAGGATAGTAAATGCTTCTCCGTGCAACTTACCCCCATGTTTCTGTTAAGGATAGTAACTACCACTCTGTGCAGGTTACCCCATTTTCTGTTAAGGAAATTAGCTGCCGTTCCGAGCAGTTTATCCCCAAGCCTTATATATTAACAAAGCAATATTTTTACTGGGTGAGGAGGCATCTTGAAAATTCAGACAATGCTGCTTGATGACCTCTGCTTTTGACCTTGGCCATAGAAGCAGTCCTGTTCTTTTTCCCTCATGTCTGTACCCCAGACCATAAAAGTCGGGGTCCATTTTGGTTGTCCTCTGAATCCAATTCCCCCTTTCTGCCCATGCCATTCAAGTGGAGATCAATGTCAAAGCGGAGAGCAGTTGTATCAAAAGCATCAAGGTTTATTGGTTAAAGGTAGTAATCCCAATGCATATTGTTAAGGGTTGTAACCACCACCAAGCAGGCAGGCAGGCAAGCAGCCCTGCGGTATGTTGGCTGCCATCTTGAATGCCATCATTTACAACTTCCATCATTGACCCGGCAAGTTCTGGACATAACCTTCTAGCCCATGAAAAAGAAGGTGCTTATTTATCAGCTTGTGACAGTGAAGAAAATTAATTAAAAAATAATAAAAAAAAACAGTGCAGTATTATAAAGAATCACCTTCCCTTATAGATTGGGGGGATGGACTGCAGAATAATGAAATGTTTGTATGAGGGTAAATATTTGTTTCCTGCATAAAAATGCAGGAAACACATATTTACCCTCCCCTTCATGCCCTGGATGCAGGAAAAAGGATGTAGGTGGTTTTGCAGCATGTGCACTTATTCCCATGTAAAAAAAAGCGGGTAAAGTTAGATTGGGGAGTGAAAGTGCATGCAGAGATTTCATTTTCACACAGCTGTCATGGTCTGGCAGGCTGGGATCAGGGATTACTCCTACAGGAGTGGCATAGGACTGCAGAACAGGACTGGAGATGGTCTTCTGCCTGGACCAGCCACCGACCATGCAGGTTGAGCCCCTTGGGTTATGATGACCGGCAGATCTTAGCTGGAACAGGAGATAGGGTGGATCTTGGAAGCAGGCAAGGCTGGAGACAGGCAGGGCTGGAAACACAGATTGCAACCAAGTACAAGGCCTAGGATGAGAGTCAGGGCCAGAACTGAAGGTAATGCAAACAAGGGCTTGACTGGGCCAGTCAGGACGAGAACTGAACTGGGCAGAACAGGACAAGGTCTGGACTGTACAGGACAGGATAAGACTTGATGGGACAGGACAACGACAGGATTAGAGCAGGCAAACTATAAACAAGAAGGCCAAAACAAGCCATGAGGCTAGGCTAGGCAAACCTAGAAGGCCACTGAAGAATTTGTGGATCCTTCGGTGGAGTTAACACCCTCTTTAGAAGAGGTCACAATTTTGGTGTTCAGCAATTTAAATGAACTGCTGTACAACAAAATGGTGACTTCCACTGAGAGGGAGGCGCTGCAGTTTATTAACTCTGGTGCATCCCAAGTGGATGCCATCATTTTAAAGAATAAGAAACAAGGTGCTGCGAGGCTTGGGCACCAGCTTCTGGACCTGGGCCAAGGACCTAGCATTGGATCTGGGTCTGGGCCAAGACCCCGCTGTCGAGTCCTGGCCTCTGGGTGGGTCCTGGTTTTGGGCCTGCATTTGGTCTGCAAGTTCATATCCCTTAATGGATCAGGTAAGTGGGGACCAAGAAGCTTCCTGGCCCTGGCAAAATCTTTGGGGTCTCAGATGACTTTTTTTTGTTTGTTTGTTTTCAAATTGAAATGTGAAAACCAACAAAATTTCATTTGATTTTCAATCGTTTCATTTTGAGCATGAAATAAAACAAAATAGGAAATTATTTCTTTTCTCCTAAATGCACATCTCTATCCTGTGCAATTATGTTCACTGCAGCTCAAAAAAAGATATAGCTAAACTGGTAAACATACAGAGAAGGGCAACCAAAATGACAAAGGGAATCAAACAGCTCTCCTTTAAGGAAAGGCTAAAGAGGTTAGGGATCTTGAATTTGGAGAAAAGAGAGCTCAGGGGGGCTATGATAGAGGTCTATAAAATCATAATTGGAAAAGAAAGGGTAAATGCAAATTGGTTGCTTACTTTTTCCAGAAATCCAAGCATTCGGGGACACTTGATGAAGTTAGTAAGTAGCACATTTAAAATAAATCAGAGAAAATATTTTTTCACTCAGTGCACAATTAAGCTCTGAAACTAATTGCCAGAGGATGTGGTAAAGGCAGTTAACGTAAATGGGTTTAAAAGAAATTGGGACAAGTTCTTGGAGGAAAAGTCCATACACCATTACTAATCAGGTAGACCTGAGGAAAGCCACTGCTTATCCATGGGTGTTAGCAGCAGAGAATCTTTTTACTGTCTGGGATCTTGGCAGGTACTTGTGATCTGGATTGGCCACTCTTGGTCAGTCAAAATCATAATGGCAATTCTTATGTTCTTTTTTAGCAGGAACAATTTTGCTTTAAAAGTATATGAACAGATTTGTAACCATGAACTTTTCCCTTCCCTAACTTCAACAACACCATCACTGCTCTCAATGTGGCTAAAAGTCTTCACATTGTTCAGGACTTTTAGCCAAATTCTGAGTGGACAGTGTTCAGACAGCCAATTTATGTGGCTAAAACATTTTTTATCTGCATAAATCACTTTGAAAATGTGCAGATTTTGCACCAGTGAAGGCGGTTTGAAGATTGCTCTGCTTTTACTTAGTTTTTAAAAGCATTGGGAGGGGAATTTTGAATGGGGTATGTAACTCAGCATAGACATGCAGATGTAGGTGCAGGGAGGCAGGTATTTTATAAAGTTGGCATATCTCATTTATGAAAATGTTTACTTGTGTGTGTACTCCCAAGCACCAATTCATTGAGACCTCTATCCGCTGACCCAGACCTCCATCGCTTTACCCAGGCCATTCACCACTTGCTTCAGTCCCCACCACAAAAAATGCAGACAAAAGAGATGTCAGATTGAATTTCCATGACTTAATTAACAAGTGTAACATGTATATGCAGATTTTACATGCACAAACCCCATGTAAATTTTTGAAAATTCACCCCTTCATGTACTGGTCGCTCGGTGCCCGGATATACAGCACCTCATTGTTTCATTTTTAGCAGAAGGAAATATGATGTAGTTGAAATAAACAAACCTAAGTAGATGGTCTTCATGCTGTTTTATTTAACACTTCAAATCAAGATGGCAATTCACAATGCATATTATTTATTTATTTTGACATTTTAAATACCGTCATTCCATGTGATCACAACAGTTTAAAAGAATGACATTCATAGTATAAATCAGTAAATAATGACAGATTACATAGGAAGTATTCATTACCAGATATTAACGTCTATCAATTGCATATTAATTAAAGATCAAGGACATAAAACGTGAAGCTCAAAAATAAAATAAAATACATTTCACATATTATTCTGTATTTTGTATTTGTATTGATATTCTTACAATCTTTCATGTATCAATTACAATTAGTATCTCTCGTCCTTCTTTTTATAGTAGATCTCTACATTCTGATGTCTTGTTAGGTTTATGCATTTTTGAATAGCTATGTTTTTAGTTCATATTTAAATCTCTTTCAATCTGGTATCACACGTAGCACTTCAGGACAGGTAAAGAATTCCAAAGTTTTGGTCCCGCTGTGGAAAACACACAATCTCTTACCTGTGTCACGTGTGTGCTCCATATTGTTGGATTAGCCAGTAGTTCTTTATTTTGGGATCTTGGTGTTCTCTGTGGTGTGTATGGCTGTAATGTCACATCTATCATACCGGTGTTACTAGAATGAATGATTTTGAATATTAGCATTTATACTTTCAAATTGATTTTGGATTGTACTGGCATCCAGTGTAGAGAAATTAGCAAGGGTGTAATGTGATTGAATTTCCCGGAGCCTAACAAGAACCTTGCTGAGGCATTTTGTAGTATCTGTAATGGTTTTAAGAGGCATGCGGGAAGACTGAGAAATAAGGAGTTACAGTCATCCAGGTTTGAGAAAATCAGAGTTTGCCCTGACACGGGAACGTTTTTCACCAGGGAGGCTGCATCAGGAGGGTCAAAAAAGGCATTTAGCTTAACCACATTTAAAGATGCGAGCAAATTTCAGGAGTGAGTAAATATCTCATCAGCGCATTACAGTTATAATGCATCTTGAAACAAATCAGTGGAAGAATTTCAATGCAACGTTTTAGTCTTAATATGTCTTGCAACATTTTAAAATTTAACAGGATTTAACCTTGCACAATGGGAAATGCTGCATTGAAATTCCTGAAACTTACTCGCTTCTTTAATTGATGCTAAGATGAATGCCTTTGTCGTCCTTCTCAACGCAACCTCTCCAGCAAACAAATGCCCATGTCGGGAGACCTCTACCTGTTGTGAATTGTCCTTTTGATTTAGAGTATTAAATAAAACAGCTGAAGACTGTCTACTTAGGTTTATTTGTGGAACAATAGAAGTCTGTTCTTCAGTTACCATTTTCTTTTTTGGCTGTTATTTGGATGTGTAACCACTCCTGACTCCACCGCATTTTCTGTTAATTGAAATAAACACAGTTCCTACCAATGGTTGCAAGCAACACTATAAGGCAGTTTTCTCGGGAGAGTCTGATGATTTTTATATAAAGTATTGATGCAAATTTAAATTTTTCTTCCGGCTGAAATTGAATGGCTCCAAGAGCTCTCATTGTTTTCAACAGCACTCTGCGTGGATCCCCACCCCTGTTTGTAGGTGAATCCCTGAAACCCGGGTGAAGGCTTGCATCAGGCCAGATGGAATGTTTGCGCGGTGTGCTATGGAACGCTTAGGGACGACCAATCAGCCTTCGAGCAGCGAGGCCCAGCCTGAGTGGCTCACTTCCGGGAGAGAAGGCTCCTGACATTTTGGCAGTTGGAGTCGCGCTGAGGATGGTGGGGGACATCTCCTGTTTGGCTGGAGCTGTAAGGGGTTTACAATAGAGCTTAGAAGAAAAGTTAAGGCCAACAGGACTGAAAAGAGACCGAAGCGCAGGTACATTGGTTCTAAAAGGATTGCTTTATGAAAGGCTATTGTTGGCAATAAGAGCTTTACCACTGGTGATATTTTTTTTTTTTTCAGGAACTTTTAACAAACTCCCTTCTAATTGTGACAGACTCACCTGTGGAGTTTGGATTTCCGAGCAAATTTTACATTTTAAAAAGTATGCACGTAAATTACCACACACAAGTTATGTCCTGCAGAGAGGAGAAATATATGTTTGCTTTGAAAATGAATGTAACCTATGCGCAGAGGTACCACATACATTACCCGCAATTTTACACAGTCCGCCTCCCAGTGCATTAGAAGTTTATTCTTTTTAAAATGTTCATTATTGATTTATTTTCATGCAGTTTTTCTGCTCGTTCTTTATGTGGTTCAGTTTCCTCATTCAGCTATTTCATTTAACAGGAATGCAGATATTATAAATTAAATATTTCAAAAAATGAAGCTGGCTCTTCACTCTGGTAAAAAAAACATTTGTACTTAAAAATATACAGATATAAAACAAATCTTTCTTATATACTGTGGTGGAATATACAACTGCCACAAGAAAGAGTGTAAGATGAGATTGCTTATTATAAGGAAAGAAATTCCACTGCTGTCAGAGTAGCATTCTGATCTGACAGGAAGAGCAACGCTGAAAGCCACCGGAAGTGGTAGTAGCGCACCTTGATCTCAGTAGCTGAAAGGGATTTGGTAAGGTGCCAGCTGGGTGGGAGGGTTAGGTTTGGAACTGGGGGTAAGGGGAAGGAGGTAGAGGAGGGGACATTGCTATCTGAGTTTAGCTAACCTGAGAGGAACAGCGTGTGCCATTGAAAATATCCAGACTATTTCTAATTTTAAGTTTGCTTGAGGGGCTTGGGAGGTGGGGACCCTCAGCCTAGCAGGGCCCTTTTTCAGAAATTGCGGTTAGAAACTGGGAATTTGGGCTGCTAGGCCCAGATGGCACTTTTTTTTTTCCTTTTAAACAATATGGTCACTTTTGAATATTGCTGGTTAAGTCTAAAATTATCCAGCTGCCTTGTAAAGCATTCCTTTGGGAATAGGTCAGGGAAGTAAAACAGCAAAAATGCTTGGCATTTCAAAAGTATGTGAACTGTTTTATGATCTTTCTGAACTGTGGCAAATTGTTTTCTTTTCCCTATTTCAGTAGGAGTGAAAGGTGGAGGCCACTAGTTGTCCTGACTCTGTACCTTGTTTTTTGGGGGGGCAAAATCAGCACTGTCCCCTTTATGTACTTCCTACATGCTTTTAATTCAGCTTGCACGTGCTAAACTGCATCTCCTTCTTCTGTCTTTGTTTAGGTAATGAGAAGAACTGAAGATGTCAGGCTTCTGGGCATCATTCTACAGAAAGCAATTTACAACTAAAAACGGAAGAAGCAAAATGGACAGTAGTAACAAAGTATCAATCACCGAAGAGGACAAAATGCAAATGAAGAAAGAGATAACTTTGTTCAACGGCATTACTTTAATAGTGGGAAACATGATTGGTTCTGGAATATTTGTATCGCCGAAAGGAGTTTTGATGCACAGTGCTTCCTATGGGCTATCCTTGCTTATATGGGCACTAGGAGGAATCTTTTCAATGTTTGGGGCGTTGTGCTACGCAGAGTTGGGGACCTCCATCATTAAATCAGGTGCCAGTTATGCCTATATACTGGAAGCCTTTGGTGAATTCATTGCCTTCATCAGACTATGGTCTTCCTTGTTAATTATAGAACCCAGTACCCAGGCGGTCATAGCCATTACGTTTGCAAATTACATCGTGCAACCAATTTTCCCATCTTGTGAGCCCCCATATGGAGCAGTCAGGTTGATTGCAGCAGCTTGCATTTGTAAGTAAACTCTTAATTATTATTATTATTGTTATAAAGTGTGTAATGTGTTTTGGTGCAGGGGTGGGCAAGAGGCCACCTTACAAGTTCTCCTCTGCAGCAGGGGCCGGGGAGGGGAATGGCTTTCTTGAGAGTCCTCAAGAGGGAGAGGTGGGAGGGAGTCCTCCTTTGGGGGCTCTTCAAGTAGGGATGGTTCCCCTTTGGCAATGAGACCCCGAAACATTGCGAAAGGAGCAAAGCAGCAGCAGAGAGAGTAATACAGAATCACTTTACAAAAGCCAGCAGTATTTTTGAGAGCGTGGCACCAACAGTGACTTGACCCCCACAAAGCACTGAGATACGGGCAATTAAGCAGATAGAGTGACCATAATACCCCGAGACTCAGAGAGAGGAACAAAATAGCAGCCGATCTGGCATGCAGAGCCACCCGCCAAACAAGTCCATCCCCATGCTAGCAGTTCATCTATTTTTCTAAAGTAATAGTGTTGTACATAAAGAGGTGGATTTTAAAAGACATGCGAGTGCACATCCGTGTATGCGCGGTTCTCGGCGTGCGCACATGGACGCGCCAATTTTATAACAGGTGAGCGCCAACGCATGCATGTTATAAAATCCGCTACCCACTCGCACGCGCGCGGCCAATTTTATATTGGCAAGCGCAGGTGCGTGTGGGTGGCAACTCGCACGCGCAAGGGGAGGATTTTTAAAAAATTGTGCAGTGACGCAATTCAGCCTTTGCACAGAACCCTCCCAGTCCACTACAATAAAGGAGCAGACTGGGAGGGAACTTCCCTAACCCCCTGCCTATACCTACAGTACCTGAATGTAATCCACTTTGAAGCGCTGAAAAAAAGTGTGAAAAGCGGAATATAAATCTAAATAAAGAAATACTCTGCCTCCTTTTTCCCCTCTCCTCTCCTCTCCTCCCCAACCCCTAAAACCCCTCTTCCTACCTTTTTTCTTTTTCTTTTGGAACTTACTTTATCTGAATACATGAAGTAAGTTCTGTGTGCCGGCTGCCGGCTGCCGGCGCACATTTCCCCAGAACAGGGCCTAATGGCTGCTATCCCAGCCGGCCTAACAAGCCCCATCCTGCACCCGCCATGCCCCATCCTGCCTCCGTCTTGCCCAGACCTCACCCACAGCCTGCCCCTTTTTAACAACCCGGCACTTCCACACATACCAGGAGATAACACTCGTGGCTGGGCCATTTTTAAAATGTGTTCGTCATGTGCGTGGCCCAGCCACACATGTATCCCCTGGTTTCTGCTCACGCCAGCGTTTGAAAATTCAGCCATTACTGCACCATAATACCATATGATACAATATAAGCAGTTTTAAAGAATTTGCTGCACTAGTCACAAATAGCTGTACATGGCCCTTTTCTAATATTAGACAGCTATAACCCATCAGCAGGAGAGAGACATACCCCAGATGGTATGCGGGCTGCAGACAGCATGGGTGGTTGTTTCTCTCTTTCCTTCTTCTCCCCAGATGGTGAAAGAAAATTGTCCTCATTCATTGTCACTCCCAAGAAAGTTCTGTGGGGACTAGAGAGAAGTTCTACATTGGCTAACAGGTGAATTTTCAAAGGAGTTACTCTTGTAAATGCAACATACTATTGTAGCAATTTTCAAAAGCCATTTACATGGGTAAAGTACATTTATACTTCTCAAACCCATTTTTAAGTGCATAAATGCTTTTGAAAATCAGGCCCTAAGAGAGCAGTTTGGAGAGATATGCTCCATGACAATAGGAACCTTCCCCCAACACCAAGCACACACTTCGCTCAGGTCCCCATAAGCTAGGAACAGTGGCCCCAAGAACTGCGGCCTCCAGAATCTCATGTGGCTGATGCTGATGCCACCATTGGCACCACCGCGTCATCATAAGAAACCCCCTCAGTCACGGACCTCATCAAATGATGCCCGTCGATGCCGACACATCATCAAAAGGGGCCAGCCAATGTGTGCAATGACAGATTTATGATGATGATGTCACGTTCACTGTCAGGGGCCAGGCTTAGAGTTGAATGGAAAAAGATATGCAGGCCACAAACATCATGAAATCAGGTTGATTCTTGCCCCTAGGCCTCACTTGCCCACCCCTACTCTAGTGAAGAAAGTAGTTTTGGTAAATAATGTTACCAGTATTTACAACAATCATAGCACAGTATATATTTTATAATATGCATGTCTTTTAAGGTATTTAAACCTGCCTTTTTTTCTTTCAAAATATTAAAAAAGAACATCTTTAAAAAATTGGGAAAACTTTAAAAAAATATTGATTTTGAATATGTATTGCCAATTTATGGGTCAAAAGTAGTAAGAACTGATTTTTTTGATCCCTCAGAATGAACACAGATGATAGATTCTGTTAAATGATACCTCACACATACCAACGTGTACTGCACATGACTCATGTTCGGAGAAATTATTACAGTAGCCATAATTTGGTCTATAATTAAACCTGGCAGAAAGAAAGCTACAGATTCTGAGAAAAGACTACTGCATATATGTAGAGTCTTTAGAACTGACACAGTCAGTCTTGGAAATAGTTCATCTTGCTGCTTGTAAGGTTAATAACTTATAAAAACTGAACTTTTAATCTTTTGTGTGGGCCTAACATTCATGGAAACCCTCTGAAATGTTGTATTAGGGTTTCCAGCTTAAGACTTCAGGATAAAAGCCTCAACTTTCTGACTCTATACCAGGGACCCTACTCTTTAACTGAAGAAGCAGCTTCACTAACTGAGCTATTAGGAGAATACTACCTACTCTGGTCGATTTGCTCATTTCCTTTCCCTTAACATTGCGCCCAGTCATTCTCATGCTATTAAACAGCCAGATATTATAGATTTAAATTTACAGATCCAGTGCACTTGTACTGTTAGTAACCACAACTATTGATGAAACACTTTTTGGTCATTTACACCTCAACTGAATGCAAGCACATTATAGCAGTTTTGAAAACTAAGACAGATCGATTCTTACATAGAAAAATATGTAATATTTTAAATATGATGGTAAAGAATGTTTTCTTTATATTTTGTACTAATGTTCAATATGTTGTGCGTCCCGGCCGTGCTGGTGCCGCGACCGGGCCTGCTCACCCCGCGCTTCCCTCCACAAGCTCCAGGCACTCCTCTCTCGCCACTGCAGCCAGCTCACTGCGTCCTCTGCACCTTCCCTGCTCACCTCCGTCATCGCAGGCCTCACAGCAGAGCTCCCGTCAGGGCTCCATTCCTCGGCATCCTCGGCCCCTCCCCTAGGCGCGCATGCAGCCAGCACTTCCTCCTTTAAAGGGCCCAGGGAGGGAACCTCGGGCCGGACGCCTCCCAATGACGTCACCTGAGCACCACTTAAAAGGCGAGGTTCCTCCCACAGTTCCTCACCTTGGCAAATGGGTCGTCACTAGAGATGTGAATCGGAACTGGAATCAGTTCCGATTCCGGGTTTGGGGACTATCGGGAAATTTTTTGTGTGCGGTCCGATCGTTTGTTTTTTTTTATCGGCTGCACCTGAGCCAATAAACAAAAAACCCACCCGACCTTTAAAACACATCGTTTAGCTTCCCCCACCCTCCCGACCCCCCAAAACCTTTTAAAAGTACCTGGTGGTCCAGTGGGGGTCCCGGGAGCGATCTCCCGCTCTCGGGCTGTTGGCTGCCACTAATCAAAATGGCACCGTACCATGTGACAGGGAAACCATTTTTAAAGATAAAGTACTTAGGGCTAGATTCATCAAAATATTGCATGTTTATTTATTTATTTATTTATTTTAAACATTTTTATATACCGGCATTAGTTGTGGACATCATGCCGGTTTACATCAAAACTGGTAAAGTTTGGAAATTACATTTTAGCAGGGAATAAGAAACTGGGAGGGGGGTAACAAGAAATAGGATAGATGAGAAATAACAGTAACATTAACATTAACTTGGTTCCTCGGTGTGAGCAAGGAGAGAGGATAACACCATGTGGTTCCTCAGTATGAGGAAGATGGAATGGTCTATTTTTGTAGGTGGCGGTGTAAGTTTTTTATTCTGGGTAAGCATGTTTGAACAACCATGTTTTCAATTTCTTTTTCAAATTGTTCATACATGGTTCAAGGCATAGATCAGGCGGCAGTGTGTTCCAATGAGTGGGACCTGCTATGGAAAAAGTACGGTCACGTGTAGAGGTGAGATGGGCTGTTTTAAGGGAGGGCACAACTAGGGTGATAGGAAGAGGGGCATGTTTTATGATAATAGCCTATTTATTGTAATGTGCACTATCTTAGTGCTTTGCATAGGTATTACCACAAAGTGTGTTAACTTTTCAGTAACACCACAATTATTGCATTTCCTACAGAGAGAGAGAGAGAGAGAGAGAGAGAGAGAGAGAGAGAGAGAGAGAGAGAGAGAGAGAGAGAGAGAGAGAGAACTTATCTATAAAGTGCTTGTAGTAGTTAGCTATTTATGCTACTATAGGAGGCCCACCTAGTAACTCGAGGTGAGGTTTATGTAGTAGTGTAGGGGTTAGGGGCCACTTTGACATGCAGAGTGAGACATACAAACAGAACAGTGCACTCTTGTGAAGATTTGATGTCTTTTGGAGTGTGGAATCTCACACAACGATGAGATTTGTACAATGCTCTCTCAACCAGACGTGTCTAGCCCAGTACTGTGGCTCTCCAAGGTGCTCCTCCCCGTGTGCTTGGTCATATGCCACAGTACCCAAGAATCCACCCAAACACCGCTAACCATAACAGATTGTTAACTCCATGGATTTGGCTCAGCTCACCGCATTGCAGGCCATTCCAGGCCTGGCCCAGCGAATCTCCAAACAGCAGAATGTGCTGGAGAATTTGACTGCTGCATTCAACCAGCTGCACACACAGATGAACTTACCCACCACCTCAGGTAAATAAGTTACACCGCCTGAAGTGATGGTCAAGACAATTGTACCTCTATCTGCTCCAACACGCTTCTCGGGGGAAGTTTGGAAATGTAGAGGTTTTATTAACCAGTGTTGCATGCACTTTTCCCTGCAACCTAGCCATTTTCCTACAGCCTATGCCAAGACCACCTACATCTTGTCTTATCTGGATGGAAGAGCGTTGGCTTGGGCCTCTTCGCTGTGGGAGTGCGATGATCCTATCCTACATGATCTTGCCGGATTCCTTGAAAAGTTCAGATCAGTTTTTGATGACCCTGCCTGGCATACCACTGCAGGATCTTCGTTGGTTCACCTGAAGCAAGTTACTAAACCTTTATCAGATTTCGCTATAGAATTCAAGACACTGGTGTCTGAATTACATTGAGACCCTAAATGCCTTAGGAACCTCTTCTTTGAAGGACTGAACTCTCGTTTGAAAGACAAGCTGGCAGCTCGTGAGATGCCTGAGACCTTGGCTGAAATGGTGAAGTTGGCAACAAGGATTGATCGCCGACTTCGTGACAAGGTTCAAGAGACCAAGACTCCCAGAAGACCCCTTCAGGGCGAAGCTCAAGTTAAGTCCACACCCAGGCCTGTTCCCTCGGGTCCAGTTGCTGGTGAGGAAGAACCAATGCAATTAGGCTGCAGTCACCTGACGTCAAAAGACAGAAAAACACGGAAGAACCTGGGACTATGCATGTATTGTAGACAAGCTGGCCATGCTGTTCAAACATGTCCTATATATCTGGGAAACTGGCAGATCTAAGTCCTGTGGGAGGACTCCTTAGGTCTTACTGCACCCTCTCCTCCACTCTCTCTTCCTGTATCCTTTATCTGCACACCCTTAGAATATCAGACTCTTGCCCTAGTGGACTCAGGGGCAGGAGGTAATTTCATTTTACAATGACTAGTGGAGCACTTGCGGATTCCCACTACCACCATGACGTCTCCACTACTCCTATCTTCAATTTATGGAGAGCCCTTACCGGGTGAAGTAACCCAGCTCACCGAAGCAGTATGTCTATGGACCGGTGCTCTCCATTCTGAAACTATATTCTTCTTTGTTCTAGAGAAGGCCATGCACCCTGTAGTACTGGGGCTACTGTGGCTGCAGCAGCATATGCTTCAATTCAATTGGGCCTCTCTGGAACTTCCACGTTGCGGTCCAGATTGCCATGGTAAATGTCTGATGGAAGTCGCTCCTTTACTCTGCATGCCAGCTACCCCAGTGATGCCTGGGTTGCCGCCTCAATATGCATCTTTTCAAGATGTATTTTCCAAAGAAGCTGCCACACAGATCCTATGACTGCACCATCAATTTGAAGCCTAACACTGAACCATCTAAAGGAAGGGTCTACCCTCGCTCCATGGTAGAAAATAAAGCCATGTCCGAATATATACAGGAGAACCTTCAGAAAGGCTTCATAAGACCCTCCAAGTCTCCTGCCGGCGCAGGCTTCTTCTTTGTGGGGGAAAAAGGACGGTATGTTGCATCCATGTATAGACTACAGAGGTCTAAATGAGATCACTGTGAAAGATCGCTATCCCTTACCACTCATCTCAGAGCTATTTGAGAGACTACTGGGAGCAAAGATATTCTCCAAGCTTGATCTCAAGGGAGCCTACAACTTAGTTCACATCTGCTCTGGCGATGAATGGAAGACAGCCTTTAATACCCGGGACGGTCACTTTGAATATCTAGTGAAGCCTTTTGGCCTGTGCAATGCCCTGGCTGTCTTCCAGAACTTGATGAACGACATTCTGCGGGACCTTCTCTACAAATGTGTCGTTGTGTACCTAGATGACATCTTAATATTCTCCCAAGATATGACCACTCATCTGGAGGATGTCAAAAGAGTATTGCAAAGACTCCACGAGAATCGTCTGTACGCCAAATTGTCTAAGTGCGAGTTTCACAAGGAATCAGTGCCTTTCTTAGGGTACATTGTTTCCAACCAAGGTTTCCAAAGGGACCCACAGAAGCTGGAGAGCATTAAGAAATGGACACAACCCACTGGTCTAAAGGCTCTCAGACGATTTCTGGGATTTACCAACTACTACTGAACATTCATCAAGAACTATTCCTCACTAACTGTTCCGCTTACAGCAATGACGAACAAAGGTGCCAACATCGCCAATTGGTCTATGGAGGCAGTAACAGCATTCCAGAAACTGAAAGATGCCTTCTCGAGCAAGCCATGCCTCCGACATCCGGACCCGACCATGCCCTTCATAGTAGAGGTTGATGCCTCAGACGTTGGTGTAGGGGCATGCTAAGCCAGGCCGGTGATTCCAAGGCCTTACACCCATGCTCATTTTTCTCCTGTCGCTTCTCACCTGTGGAGAAGAACTACGGCATAGGAGATAAAGAGCTCCTGGCAATAAAGATGGCATTCGAGGAGTGGTGCCCTTGGCTTGAAGGAGCACAACATCAGATCACAGTATTTACAGACCATAAAAATCTGGATTACCTCCGCCACGGACAGCGCCTAAACCATAGGCAAGCGAGATGGTCCCTGTTCTTCAACAGATTTGACTTTGTGCTGAAATACCGCCCTGGAGATAAAAATGTCAGAGCAGATGCCCTATCTCGCTCATTCCTCTCGGAGGACATTCCAGATGAACCACAGCATATCATCGACCCGAAAAGAGTCATTTTGTCAGCTACTCACCCAGTACCTGGGGGTAAAACCATTGTACCCAAGAACCTCAGAAAAAAGCTGTTAGCATGGGCTCACAACTCTAAACTGGCTGGACACCCTGGTCAATGCAGAACTCTGGCTAAACTGCAGACGTATTACTGGTGGCCCACCATGAAGGAAGACACATTCTCCTACATTGCTTCTTGCTCAAATTGTGCCAGACAGAATCCGCCACCCGGTTGGCCTTGGGGCCTACTTCAACCCTTGCCAGTACCAGATGACCCATGGACTCACATTGCTACAGACTTTGTTGTAGACTTACCACTCTCAGGAGGAAACAACACAATCTGGGTAACAGTAGATCGTTTCTCAAAAATGGTTCACTTCATGGCTCTCCCTGGCTTACCCACAGCCATGGAGCTTGCAAAGCTTTTCATCACGCACATCTTTTGCCTACACGGCATGCCAAAGCACATCATCTCTGATCGAGGAGCCCAATTCACAGCTAAGTTTTGGAAAGCACTGTGCAAGAAGTTTGATATTTCTCTCGACTTCACCTCTGTATACCATCCACAGTCTAATGGGCAAACGGAGAGACTGAATAGGACACTCAAGCAGTTCATTCGTGCCTATGTGGGCTCTCGCCAAAATGACAGGGCTGAACTGTTGCCCTGGACTGAATTCGCCATCAACTCTCATCCAGCAACATCTACTAGATCAACACCATTCGAAGTGGTCTATGGACAACTACCAGCACCACCATTACCACTTCCACTGTCAGTGTCGTCCTTGGCAGCTCTATCTACTGCCAAAGATATTTAACAACTTTGGGCTAAAACTAAAGAAATGCTTCATAAAGCAGGACTAAGAGCAAAGAAAGGCTATGATGCTCATCACGACAAGGCTCCAAAATTCAAGCCAGGTGATAAAGTTTGACTATCCACTAAGCACTTAAGACTCAATCTACCATCAGCTCGTTTTGCTCCTCGCTACGTCGGACCCTTTCCCATTCTCTGACAACTAGGCAATCTCACCTATAGTTTAAAACTTCCACCAGCATTGAAGATTCATAATACGTTCCATGTCTCACTATTGAAACCATTAGTCCTTAGTGAGTTCTCAACCAAGACACCTGAAGTTACATCTATTGATGCAGAAGAAGACATCGAATATAAGGTAGACGCAATCCTTGATGTGAGAAAGAGATGCAGAATATGGGAATACCTCCTGTCATGGGAGGGTTATGGACCTGAAGAAAACTCTTGGAAACTTTTGGCAAATATCATGGATAAAGAGATGCTTCAACAATTCCAAAGAATGCATCCTCAGAAACCAAGACCAGGTAGGAAGCCCGGAGGGTGCCCTTTGAAGGGGGGTACTGTTGTGTCCGTTGGTCTCAGACGGCTTCACCCCTTATGCCTCACCTTTTTCTCAGCTCCTCCCGCTCACCACTGCATCTGCAAGCCGCCCTCTCCGGCGTCCCCGGAACGGCTATGGCGTTGCCACACAAGGCCCAACTAGGGTGTGCGCGTGCATGCTACCCACATCTTTATTCCAGCTATGGGGCGAACCTCGGAGGAGTCCCCCTCAAGTGATGTCACACCATCCAGGTATATAGCCTGTACTTGTTTGCTAGCTCACTGAGTTAGCAAGGATTGGTCTCGGCCGGTCTAAGCTACTCTGCTGCTTCCGTGCTGCTGCTGGCTCTCTCTCTGCCCTTCGGGGTAATCTCTAACCTGGGTACCCACTCCTCGGGGGCCTTCTGTTTATTTCAGGTGCCTTACAGGGATCAGGTACTCGCTCCTTGAGGGACTGCTCTCCCTGCCTCGCTGCCTGTACCATCTACTTCTGCCTGGTGGAATCGCCAACCTACAGCTACCATCTAGTGAGTAATCTAACTCTCAGTCTGTCTCATCTACAACATTGCCTTGCTGGGAAACCTTCACCGGAATCCCCCTATACCAACGTGGTGAGACGGGTCCCCTCTGCCGAGGGTCCCGAGACTGCTATCTCTGGATCACCTCACTACTGCCTCCTCTGGTGGTACACATCAAAGCTGTACAATAAAAGATCTGAATCTGTGTTTGTGCGTCCTGAGTCTAGCCCAGTACTGTGGCTCCCCACGGGGCTCCTCCCCATGGGCATGGTCATCTGCCACAGTACCCAAGAATCCACCCAAACACCGCTAACCATAACAGGGATAAGGGTTCAGGGATGGGAAGGGGAGGCTCAGGGTTGGTGGAAGTTGGGAGGACGGAGGTGGAATTAAAATGTTGGAAGATTCTAATATTCCATTAGAAGGAGTGTCTTTGGCCACCATTGATGTGGCGTCATTACACACGAATATCCCGCAAAATGCCGCTTTGCGATTAATTGGGGACACACTAACAGAAAAGGGAATTAGAGAGTACACTCTGGTTCATTTTATAGTCACATTAGCATCATTGGCTTTAAAGCAGAATTTCTTTTTATTTGACAGGATATTTTATCAACAGGTCAGCGGCACGGTGATGGGGGCAATCCTGGCCACAAGTGTAGCAAGTCTCTATGTGGGGCGGTTTGAAAAATAATGGTTGGACATCTCACTGTATAGACAGTACATATTATTTTGGTGTCGTTTCATAGACGACATTATCATCGTGTGGTCGGGTGGCCAGGAAATGTTTGGTCAATTTATGGATTGGTTGAACACTTGTGACTCTGCACTTCAGTTTACCTATGCCTTCGGGGGATCGAAGGTACCATATTTAGACATTCAGATATTCATTGAGGCAGCGCGGTTTCTTTTCACAATCTATAAAAAACCCACAGACAGGAACATATTATTAAGTTATTCTAGTTGCCATCCTCAAAAATTAATCAACAGTATACCCTTTGGACAATTCTTATGGCTGAGAAGGCTTTATTCATCTACTGAAGAATTTAAAGAAAGGTCTAAAGACATGAGCCAGAGGTTTCTTGATAGAAGCTATCCAATAAGTGTTGTGCGGTGAGCTTAGAAGTGGGCAAGGTGGAACAATAGAGAATTGTTGTTAGTCCCACAGAAAAAAGAAAAAAACACACGTTTGACTTGTGTATTACCTTTTTCAGAGGGCATACAAGAGGTTCCATATAGCATTAAGAAGCACTGGCATATTTTACAACTACACTCTGTGTTTAGAGAACAGCCAATGGTAGCGTTTAAACGTGGTAATAACATCAAGGACCGAGTAGTTCATTCTTTTTTTAAGCCATTAGAACTGTGGAAGTGGTGGGCCATTACCCATGTGATTCCTACTCGATGTGCCCTATAGCCCATGCTAATGTTCAAATGCCCATTACTAAGCTGAAAGATTATGTCCCTATCAGAAGAACTTCGTGTTTAACTAATATGCTTGTGTATGTCATTTGATGTCCGTGCGAAGTATTAAACGTGGGGAAAACTATGAGGAGATTAAAGACCCGCCTGATAGATCACAAAAGTGCTCTTAAATGTTTGAAATTGTTTTGAAATTGAAGCACCACTTGTGCAACATTGTGTGGAAAAGGGGCATCCTTTTGAGAGTCTGAGATGCACAGTGCTGGAAGTACTTATTGAAGACGAACACAGAGGCGATTTAAACCTAAAGCTGCTACAAAAAGAACAGAAGTGGATCTTTAAACTGCGGACGGTACACCCCGAAGGTCTCAACAAAGAGGTGGATTGGTCTGTGTGTTTGGTTTGAGAAAGCTGATTGGTACATGTTGCAGGAGGTTCCACAATTTAAAAATGTACACTTCCGGTGTTAGAAGTTTGAGCGCGAAGCGCCACTTGCTGAAGGAGTGCTGTGGGACGGAGCCGGTTACGACCAAGAATATTAGTTAAATCCCGAGAAGAATGTGGGAACAGCCGCCGAAACATTGTCAATGTTGGGAGTTAAACAGTGCATACAACGTGGAGGGCAGCATTAAAAGACAAAGAAGATAAGTAAAAAAAAATTGAAAAAAAAGAAAAGAAAAAATTGTCTTTTTTAGGTAAAATTTTGGAACACTGTGGTGTTGGTGAGAGATGTGTATTTCGCATAAAGGTTTTTAAAGCATGGTGATTAATACAGTATATGACTGAAGCAAAAATCTGGGATAAAACAAATATAGGGATAGATTTAAAAAACCCTGCACGTGTAAATCGTGCCTGATTTACGTGCGGAGGGCACTTGCGCGCCGGCATGCCTATTTGGCGTGCCCTATTTTGCATAGGTCGCCAGCGCGCACAAAGCCCCGGGACGCGCGTAAGTCCCAGGGCTTTGCTTGGGGGCATGTGGGGGATGTGTTGGGGGCGACGCAACGTTCGGGACATGTCCGGGGCATGATGGCTGTCCGTGGGAGGGGCAGGAGGCGTGAGGGTGGTACGGGGGTGGGGCCGAGTGCTCCGGCACAGCGGCCTGTGCCGGGGCAGGGAGCCGGCGACACACACAAGTTACGCCTGCCAGAAGCATGCATAACTTAACGAAATAAGGTAGGGGAGGGGGATTTAGTTAGGGCTGGGGGGTGGTTTAGATAGGGGAAGGGAGGGAAAGGTTGGAGGGGACAAAAAAAGTTCCCTCCGAGGCCGCTCCAATTTCGGAGCGGCCTCGGAGGGAACGGAGGCAGGCTGCGCGGCTCGGCGTGCGCAGGCTGCCGTATCTTTTAAAATCTGGCGTACTTTTTAAAAATCTGCCCCATAGTGTTTTTCACATTTGAAATAACTCATGTTAAAAAAAACATTGGGAAACAGTAAATGAAGTGATCTCCTTTGCAGCATACATGAAACTGGTTGCAGCTCTTTGTGGGCAAGAGCCAGACAACTGTATTGGTTAACAGCATACTACTATCTGATACTTATTCCCATATGTTATAAAAAAAAGTTTATATTTATTGATAAACATTGATAAAAATTGGGCTCCTCACAAGTGTTGGTTTAATGTTGTTTAATCTTATAGTGAGGATATAGTAGCCTATACGGAGAGACTATTTTTGTTATATATATGAGAAGCACATCATATGCTGTTACTATAAAAAAAAATCAGAGACTCCTGCCTGCCTATAAGTGCACTATATATGAAGAAACAGAATTTTATCTAGAATTTGAGGAACCCTTAAGAACATTTTAGCAGGAAGAGGAAAAAGCGAATGATTGTGTGGTAGAAGTTATTGTTATATTAATGTGTGAACTGTTCTTTCATATAAAAAGAAAGATAGGGTTATTTTGATTATTTTTTTATTTAATTTAGTTAGCATTACAGTTTCAAAAAGCCATCGGGGACATTACATCTACCCCTGCGCACACCGAGCCTATTTTGCATAGGCTCGGCAGCGCACACAAGCTCCGGGACGCGCAAATGTCCCGGGGCTTTCAAAAATGGGCGGGCCGGGGGCAGGGCAGCGGTCTGGGGGCGGTGCGGGAGTGGTCCCAAGTCCTCCAGCACAGCCGCTGTGCCAGAGGTTCGCACGCCGGCAGCCGACTGGCGCGCACAAGTTAGGCAGGCGTAACTTTGACAACAAAAGGTAGGGGGGGGGATTTAGGTAGGGCTGGGGGGAGGGTTAGATAGGGGAAGGGATGGGAAGGTGGGGGGGGGAGTCGAAAAAAAGTTCCCTCCGAGGTCGCTCCAATTTCGGAGCAGCCTTGGAGGGAACGGGGAAAGCCATCGGGGCTCCCCTAGGGCTCGGCATGCGCAAGGTGCACAAGTGTGCATCCCTTTGCGCACGCTGACCCAGGATTTTATAAGATGCGCGAGGCAGCACATGCATGTTATAAAATCGGGTGTACATTTGTGCGCACCGGGTAGCGTGCACAAATGTACCCCTAAGGGAACATTCTGACTAGTCAAATAGCAAGGTAGTAGGTTAAAGAAGAAGACTCCAGAGTCAATGAAAAGAAGAGAAAGAAGACAAGAAAAACTGGCCAGCACCAACAGAAGAAGAAGCAGATAAGTGTTATAATAGAACACGTAATCATTATAGCCAGGCCTGAGCTTACACATGTGCAAGTGTGGAGTTATTAAAGTTAACAGAAAGAGAGAGACACTAAAGAGAACAGAAGAGATAAAGAAAAAGTAGAATAACGAAAGTATAAAACTTTACTTACCTGAACACAATGAGGAGAAGGAATACTGGACCTAAATTAAAAAAAAAAAAAAAAAAAAGGAAACAAAGAATCAATTTTCTTTTAGTTAAAAGAAACAATATATGGAACATTAACTTTAATATAAAGAAAAAAAGGGAAGTTTAACTGTAGCACTTATCTGATAAGTAGATGAGGTAGAAGCAACTTGAGCATATTTTTTTTTAATTTCTTGTTTAGTTATAGTTTTTACGCTTTTGTAGGACAAAAAAAAGAAATATATGTTAAGGTTTATTGAGAAAATTGTTGTTTAAATGTTCACAGTGGTATTAAGAAACAGTATGTTTGCTTTAAAGAAGTGTTTTTAAATAAAATTATAACAAATACAATGTTATTCTATTTATCCTTGCCTGCCCTCTTTAACTGCAAGAGACGTCGCTGGGTGGGTGGTAGTACCTCGGATCCCTATGCACTCCAGTCCTAAGTGAGACCCAGTAGGGAGGAAGGCATTGGACTGCACTCTCTTGTGGGCAACATCTGAGAGCTTGCTGCCTATTTTGAAGACTACATTTTTAACACCAGTCAGATCAGTACCAGTCACGACAGCCTTCCCATCCCACAAGAGTGGCGGTTTACACATGCATGCATACATTTTTCCAATGATGGGGTTCATTGACTGCAGGATTCTGACTTTTTGGAAAGGCTGCTGCCTGCTGTGGTTAGATAGGAGAAAAGAGAAAATGTACGATGAAATTTAGATACAGGGAGTAACAGTTCTACTAAAAATTATGAACAATGAATACAGAAACAGGATGCACAGAAGAAAGATGGTATACAGTGTAACCAAGAAAGGAATAGACAGGCAAAATAACAGACACAGTGCAGGGATCAAAGTGATAGCATATGACTTTCCACTACATGCAACACATATCAACATCCAAAGACCCAGAAAAGAAATAATGCCACAGCACACAGACACACAGGCATAACAAAGAAGGACAGAAAAAGGAAGCATATCTTGCAAAAATTAGACCAAGTAACATTCAGAAACAAGACAGGGGACCCCAGGAATTGTCACACCAACATGTTACACAGAGACAGATACCACATGAAATGACACATACTTGAATACACAAAAGGCACTATGATGGACAAAGATATGTTCATGGAAATACTTACGTTCCTGGATATCCTCAAACAGTCACAGCTAGTGCTCTGGATGCTTATACACTTTGAGAGTCCTCTATCAGCCATCAGTATCCAGGAGGCAGTGTGTCCTGCTCCAAAACCCACACCATATACCACACGGGGTTCAGGTCAGTCTTAAAAACATTAAAAAAAAATACTCACTCATTGGTGAACAGAATCCAACAAATGAAAATGTTAGTCTGTTAAAAAGCTTAGAGATCAATATTCAAAGTTTTTATGCACACTATTTTTTGAGTTATGCACCCAAAAGCCAAGTTTTGAAATCTTACTCCCACTGACTGCATAAATTGTGTACACCACTTGTTGTGCACACAAACATTATCCAGATAAAAAAAGAAGAATATGGAGGTAAGAGCACATATTGAGCATTCACTAGCTAAAGTTGCATGCAAAAGTCTGGTTGGAAAAACTGCTGTCTTGTGGGAATAAATCCACTGAATATCTGGGAACAGTAGCATGTGTAACATTCCCTGAATATTTTTGCCATTCACTGGTTTACTGAATATTGCCTCTCAATAAGCTGGCAAGTAGCAAAAATATCTGGGGAACGTTATGCATATAACTTTCCCAAGACATTCAGCAGGACTTATGCTCACAAGTCTGCAACTGAATTCATTAAGTTAAAATTATGCATATATCCAGGTATAGTTAAGACAGCTATTTTCCGACCAAACCTATGCACATAACTTTAGCCAAAAAGTACTCAATATGTCTCCCACCTTCTCATTTTAAACATGCCCCCCAGGAATACTTTCTTTGATACCTCTTTTTGTGCACAGAAAATTCATGCAGTTGGTAGGGGTAAAATTTAAAAATTCATTTTTTTGTTTGTGTGCCTGGCACTCTTTGAATTCTTCGTCTGTTGCACTCACCGGCCACAGAACCCCCATGCCGGCTCCATCTACCCAGCAATGCCTCCAGGTCCTGCCTGGGACGTCGGCTGCCACGGCCTGCCTCTCTGGTTCCACTCCGCACACACCTACCGATGTCAGGGCCTCCTCGGCCTCTCCAGCACATGAGACGCCGCCAGATTCCGGCCCCGCCTGGGGTTCCCCCTAGGCGCGCGCACGCATGGCATCAGCAGCTATTTAAAAGGCCTATGGTGGGAAACCTGGGACCGCCCTGGAGAATGACATCATCAGTGTGGGCATATATAAGGCTCCCTCGGGCCATTCCTACGTTGCTTCACTTGGGATCCTGCGCTTCTCGTAGAAGGACTTCTGTTCCAGCACCTGACTCCTGCTCCAGGAGCAAACCTTGTTCCCTTCTTCCTGGAAACTCTTTCGGACGGATCTCCTGGCTCTGAACCTTGGACTGGACTTCACTCTGCTCATCTGCCGCCTGCCTCTGAACCTTGGACTGGACTTCACTTTGCCTGTCAACCCTTCTGCGGGATCCTGGCTCTAGGCCATCCCTGGCCAGCCTGCCAACTGCCTTCGGATTCTAGGCAGGCGTCCGTCTCCTCTCCCTGCTGCTGGCACCTGAACTCAGCCTGTCTTGCTTTGCCAGCCAGCCACCTGTCTCCTATCTTGTTCCTTCTCCAGCTTCGAACCCAGCACCAATACCACTTCTCAGGGGCCCACCATAGTCCAGTCGGCCCCAGCAACCAAGGGCCCAACCTGCAGGGAACATGGACTGGTATTGGGGAAGCTCTAGCTAGCCCCTGTCTTCCTCTGGCCTCGCCTCCTGACGTTGGGGACCTGTGGGGGTTTTCCCTCTCAGGTAGCGTCAACCCCAACTCAGGCTAGGTGTCCACAGACCACGCCATGGTTTCTACATCATCTCTCAATAATTGTAAGATCTCATGGAGTCCTGGAGGAAACTCTTTGTGTTTCCTAAGATTGGTTTGCTAGTCACTGTAAAAGGTGTTGCTTGTTGCGGGAGACACTGGAATTTGTATGTCTGTACCTGCTTCTAGTCCACCACTGTCCTTTTTAAAAAATTTTGAACCTACAGGAGAAATGCCTGTTTACCATGGGAATGACTGACTTGTCTTGGAAACCAAAAGTTGGAGGTTACTGTAAAGAGGATTAAGCAAGTCTATGAGTATGCTGGAGCTGGATGACTAATTTTTAAGGAAGATGCCAATTGTGAATGCAAAGATCAAATGTAGCATGGAATCAGTGGATTTGGTGGACTGAATACATGTCCTTTGTTGACATACCAATGGTCCTTAAATTGAAGATTAGCTTCTATGCTAACTGAGCCCAGTAATTGTCTAGGACAAAACTAGCCACTCAGGAAGATCTGCCTAGGATTTAAATAAGAGCTTTTAGTCTTGGTTGGAGTTATATATTGTCCCATTTAAAACTTGATAATATCTACAGACGTTCTGTGGTTTTAACAAAAGATACAAGGTTTGAATTCAAGTATATATAGAAGTCTATATATTAAAACTCAGGCTAACTGTTTTTAGCATGCACCCACTAAAACCCCACTTGACATGGGAAGTACTAACTTTTTTTGCACAATTGCTAAAATGAAACTTCTTTAGCAAGTATGCAAAATTAGCAGTCATTCCAAGCTAAAAATTATAATAATGTGTAAATATCCCATACAAACCCATCCACAGAGGAAGAGAGAGATAGCACAGGAGTTTTCAGCCTCCCCCAACCCCTTCAGTCAACCCCATCAATCTAGGCATCTTCCTCCATACAAGTCCTTCTCCTTTCCCCTGATCAAGGCATTCTCCCGATCAAAGACATGCTCCTTATCAAGGCTGGACACCACATTTTATTTATTTAAAAATTACTTTCATATCACCATCTTCAAAAAGGTTTCTGGCGGTTTACAAAATTAACATACACAATTAAAATATTAGCCTTGACAAACAATAAAAGTCATCCTAATAACAAAGACTAAAAAAATAAACCTTCAAAGGCATGCCCCTTCCCCCCCCCCCCCAACATGAAAACAATCTCTACCAAGGCCATGCTCTCCCCATGAAAGTGGGACAGACTATTCCTCATGTGACAGTGGTGAAGTACCAGTTGACAGAATCATTTTCAGTATCTATGATCCTCTAAAACAAAGACAATCTTCAGTACTGTAGCTACATCAAAAACGACTGGTTGTCAGAGTACAGCAGTGCTAGCATGAGGTCTTTTATGTCTCTCCTGCTGGTGATTACTGGAACCCTCTGGAGTGCTAAGGAATCATTTCAGAAGGGTCAGAGAGGACTCAGGAAGATGAATCTGACATTGCAAACAGGGTGACTTCTGTAGAAATTTGGCCTCGATGGAATTGTTGCCTTTCACGGGAAAGGAGATGTTTCTGATGGGAAGATCCAGCTTTGATGGGAGGATGCCATTGATGGGGGTCCAGTGTTTTTGGTAAGGATGCCTTGACAAAGGCGGCTTGTTTTGGGGGGATGGGTGATAAAATCCCCCATGCACAGGGCATGTTAAGACATAGCATACCTGTTGCGTCGGAGGTGGACCCTTGGGCCCAGGTGGGGTTGACGCAACCCATAGGCAAGGACCTACGGGTCCCCACCGTCGGCAGGTGGAGTGAGCTGATAGGCAGAGGCAGCTGGAACTTCACCTATACCAGCCCTTATTCCCCGCGGGTTGAGCCTTTAGGTGCTGGGGCTAGCAGGTGGGCCTCAATGTTGGCCAGCAAGAGAGGTTGGTTCAGCCCAGAGACAGCAGACGATAGGTGGCATAGTCCTACTCTGGACTGGGTAAGGTACTGGAACTTAGGTGCCAATGGAACAAAGGCTGACTGAGGGCGCTTGAGCAAAGGTAGGCCAAAGCCTAATAAGTCCACATCCAGGGAGTAGGCTAGAAGAGGTGTCAATGACAGGCTTGGATCAGGGCCAGTGGCAGTGTGGAAGTCGTGGCAAGCAATGCTGAAATCTGTTCACGGAGAAGTCAATAGCATTAGTCAGTCGAAGCAATGGTCTGATCACGGAGAAGTCAATAGCATTGGTCAATTGAAGCAATGGTCCGATCACGGAGAAGTCAATCGAAGCAATGGTCAAGGTGTGGAGATAGGCAGTAGCGTAGTCAGGCATAGTGGAGGTCTGGGTCTGGAGATAGGCATTAACATAGGCGTAGCGGAGGTCTGGTTCTGGAGATAGGCAGCAGCGTAGTCAGGCAAAGCGAAGTCAAAATCCGTGCAGTCAATCCAAAGCATAGGCAGGGCAGGAACGAAGAGAACAGGAACCAGGAACAACGAGGGTTGGAAGAGGAAAGTAGAGATGAATCTCTCACAGCAACGAGTACTCGGATAGCGAGAAAACCTGTTGCAAAGGCAACGCTATGGAGCGAGGCCTGAGCTTAAATACACTGAAGAGTTTGACGTCATCATCCGGGGCCGCAGCCTCTTTCCCGCCGCGGGCCCTTCATAAGGATCAGCAGTGCGCACGCATGCCTAGGGAGGAGCGCGGTGCGGGTAGTGGTGTCTCTCCGCAGATCACGCAGAGAAGCCCAATGAGCAATGGCATCTTGACCTGAAACACTGGGGACTATGGCGGAGCCGGAGGCACCGGGGGTGGTCCGAGGACGGAGCTGGTGGCCCACCGCCGCTAGCAAGGAGGAACCAGAAGCTGGAGTTTGTGTAAGAAGGTGAGGGGGCAGCGCCGCGGGTCTGCTGCGGACGGCACGCGTACAATACCCACTACATAGTAAACTTCTGAACTGATGCAGGTGTTACTTTTTAGGTTGTAGCATATAGTGATACATAGCAAATAGCATATGGCTAGATTGCAAAGTTAGCTAGTTACATTTATCTGGCTAACTTTGAAGGGATATTTAATAGTGTAGCTGCACTATTGAATATAACCAATTATCTTAAAGACAGCTGGATAAGCTTATCCAGCTAACTATAAGATTGCTCTACAGCATGACCAGAATTAGATGACTAAGTTATCCAGCTAATTCTGATTATCTGAGTTAGCTGGATAACTTACAGGCTGATACAGTAAGGCGCGTAAGAAAAAGTACGGCAGTGCCGGGCACCCGCTCATTTGCCGCGCACACAGTTTGGATCTCATACCGCTCGATACAGTATTTAAATGGCATGCAAATGCAAGCCGCGTCCATGAAGCGCAATCCATTTTACTGTATAGAGCGCTATACAGCGCCTATACAGTATCCTGGGTGCGCTGGTACCTGTCATTTCAAATGTCATTTCAAATGACATTTGAAATGACAGGTACCAGGAAGTAGATGGTTCTCTTACGCTCGGGCATCGGGATTGCCAGTCCTCTCTCTCCCCCCCCCCCCCCCCCGAAGCAAGGGGCAGGGCGAAAATCAACTCGACATGTTATTAAATCAAATAGAAATTGTAACAAAAGTAAACTTATGCATGCTTCCAGCAACCCCAGTTCTCTCTCCCCTCCTCCCGAGGCGTCCACCACGGCTCCCCTGCCTCCCGGGGGCAGCCGGCGGCGAAAGCGGCTTCCAGCAGCCCCGCCGGCGAAGGTGCATGAACGCACGTCCAATTTGGGCGCTCAAGCAGCGAAGGTGCATGAGCTCACGCCATGACCTCGGAGCGCTCAGGTCACGGCATGCACTCATGCGCCTTAGCTGCTTGAGCGCCCAAATTGGACGTGCGTTCATGCACCTTCGCCGACGGGGCTGCTGGAAGCCGCTTTCGCCGCCGGCTGCCCCCGGGAAGCAGGGGAGCCATGGTGGGCGCCTCGGGAGGAGGGGAGAGAGAACTGGGGCTGCTGGAAGCATGCAGTAAGTTTACTTTTGTTACAATTTCTATTTGCTTTAATAACACGTCGAGTCAATTTTCGCCCTGCGCCTTCCTTCGGGAGGGGGGGGAGAGAGGACTGGGGCTGCTGGAAGCATGCAGTAAGTTTATTTTTGTTACAATTTCTATTTGCTTTAATAACATGTCGAGTCGATTTTCGCCCTGCGCCTTGCTTCGGTGCCCGAGCGTAGGAGAACCAGGCCCGAGCGTAGGAGAACCAGGCCACACCATGTTACTCACTTGCTCCAACCGTCCCACTTATTTGACCGGAGCCTGCCTATTGCTGTCACATCCCTCTAACGCCAGGGTCAGGGTAAGCGGTAAATTAGCGGGTTAAAGACGCGTCAAAACATCTGGTTAAAAAGGCGATAATCGGGCCGCACGTTACTGTATGGGAGGTAATAGCTAATCCGATCGTTTACATATCATATACATGCCGCGGGCGGAAAGGGATACGTGTCGATTTAAAGAAGTGGTAAAGATTGGTAAAAACGGATAGTGAATCGTGGGTTAGACTTACGCGGCAAAATTGTGGGTAGAAAGCAGGTTAGAAACAGGGTAACCGCGGCCGTGCATTACTATATCAGCCTGTCAAGCAGCTAACTTAACTCCATCCCGAACTCCCCTATATAATCCAGCTAAATTTTAGCTGGAAAAGTAGAAGAAAGATTCAAGTCGGCCTTTCTCTAGATCAGCGCTTCTCAACCGGTGTTTGGCGACACACTAGTGTGTCGCCAAACACCGCCAGGTGTGTCGCGTCTCCCGGTGTCCCACTACCCCGTTCTACTTTCCTTTTGCCTTTTTCCAGCACACGCGGGCCAATTGGAAGCCTTCGTTCTTCCTACCCCCATTACACAATGGGAAGCCTCCTTCATTCTGCCTGCCCCCGCGCAGGCCAATCGGAAGCCTCCTCCCTACCAGTGGGCGTAGGAAGAAGGGAGGAAGCCTTTGATTGGCCGGTGAGGCAGGCAGGGAGGAATTTTGAACTCTGACGAAGCAAGATCGCGCAATGAAGAGGAAACCCGACCCCCGACGAAGCAAAGCCGCCATGGGAGCCCATTCCCATGGCGGCGAAGAGGAGACCTGACCCCGACAAAGCAAGGCCGCCACAGCCTGTGGCGGCGAAGAGGAAACCCGACCGAGGCCGCCACGGGAGCCCATTCCCGCGGTGGCGAAAAAAGAAGGCCCGCCGGAGTAAAGCCGCGGCGGAACTGGAGCCCATCCCTGCAGCGAAGGAAGAAGAAGTTTTTGGTGAGAGCGGGTGCGTCTGTGCGTGGATGAGTGCCTGGGTGAGAGCGGGTGCGTCTGTGTGTGTGGATGAGTGCCTGGGTGAGAGCGGGTGCGTCTGTGTGTGTGGATGAGTGCCTGGGTGAGAGCGGGTGCGACTGTGTGCGTGAATGAGTGCCTGGGTGAGAGCGGGTGCGTCTGTGTGTGTGGATGAGTGCCTGGGTGAGAGCGGGTGCGACTGTGTGCGTGAATGAGTGCCTGGGTGAGAGCGGGTGCGTCTGTGTGTGTGAATGAGTGCCTGGGTGAGAGCCGGTGCGTCTGTGTGTGAATGAGTGCCTGGCTGAAAGCTGGTGTGAATGGGTGCCTGGGTGAGAGGTGGTGTGTGTGGGTGTGAATGGGTGCCTGGGTGAGAGGTGGTGGGTGTGGGTGTGAATGGGTGCCTGGGTGAGAGGTGGTGTGTGTGGGTGTGAATGGGTGCCTGGGTGAGAGCGGGTGCGTCTGTGTGTGTGGATGAGTGCCTGGGTGAGAGCGGGTGCGTCTGTGTGTGTGAATGAGTGCCTGGGTGAGAGCGGGTGCGACTGTGTGCATGAATGAGTGCCTGGGTGAGAGCGGGTGCGTCTGTGTGTGTGAATGAGTACCTGGGTGAGAGCGGGTGCGTCTGTGTGTGTGAATGAGTGCCTGGGTGAGAGCCGGTGCGTCTGTGTGTGAATGAGTGCCTGGCTGAAAGCTGGTGTGAATGGGTGCCTGGGTGAGAGGTGGTGTGTGTGGGTGTGAATGGGTGCTGGGTGAGAGATGGTGTGTGTGGGTGTGAATGGGTGCCTGGGTGAGAGCTGGTGTGTCTGTGTGTGAATGGGTGCCTGGGTGAGAGCTGGTGTGTCTGTGTGTGAATGGGTGCCTGGTTGAGAACTGATGTGTCTGTGTGTGAATGGGTGCCTGGGTGAGAGCTGGTGTGTCTGTGTATGAATGAGTGCCTGGTTGAGAACTGGTGTGAATGGGAGCCTGGGTGAGAACTGGTGTGAATGGGTGCCTGGGTGAGAACTGGTGTGTCTGTGTGTGAATGGGTGCCTGGGTGAGAACTGGTGTGTCTGTGTGTGAATGGGTGCCTGGGTGAGAGCTGGTGTCTCTGTGTGTGAATGGGTGCCTGAGTGAGAGCTGGTGTGTCTGTGTGTGAATGGGTGCCTGGGTGAGAGCTGGTGTGTCTGTGTGTGAATGGGTGCCTGGTTGAGAGCTGGTGTGAATGGAAGCCTGGGTGAGAACTGGTGTGAATGAGTGCCTGGGTGAGAGCTGGGGTGTCTGTGTGTGAATGAGTGCCTGGGTGAGAGCTGGGGTGTCTGTGTGTGAATGAGAGCCTGGGTGAGAGCTGGTGTGTGTGGGTGTGAATGGGTGCTTGGGTGAGAGGTGGTGTGTGTGGGTGTGAATGGGTGCTTGGGTGAGAGCTGGTGTGTGTGGGTGTGAATGGAAGCCTGGGTGAGAGCTGGTGTGGGTGTGAGAGCATTTGTGTGTGATTGAGAGCTTGTATATAAGAGACCATGAGTGTGATTGAGAGAGAGACTGGTCAGGGAGGTGAGAGAGACCGAGACTGTTCGTGGGGTCTAATTGGAGTTATGTGTGTGAGTGACTGGTTGTGGGCGCTAAGGAAGAGGACTGTGAGGACAGAGCTTCAGCAGCCCTTGCTGCTTCCTGTGAGTGCTATTGGCCTGGAAGGGAAAGGAGTAGGAGAGTTGCTGGAGAGGGTAAGAAAAGGTGGCTTTTTAAATTTATTTTTCTTGATTGCCATTTTAATTATTGGGTATTATGCGATGTCTGCTGTTTTGAAATATTTTATTGATATTTGGACATGTTTTAATAATTTTTATGAGTTTTTAATTGTTGGATATTCTGTTCAGCAGCTGTTTTGTAACATTTTTAGTAAAGCTTTACAATTATTTCTGTGTGGGGCGCTATAGCAGCTTGGCTTATTCTGTTTTCCCAATAGGAAATGTATTAGTGTTTAGGGCCTGGTTTAATAGTTGTATTCCTTAGATAGGGTTGTTACTGGTTGAGTGTGTTCCATAATACAGGTGTATCTTTGTGCGGGTTAGTTTGTGTGCATTATTGCAGATCCTAGGACTATGTTAGGTGCTATATTTCTCTTTCCATTTCTCTAGGTTTGCACTGCATGCAGAGTGGCTTTTTTGGTTTTCCATTCCAGTTTCTGTCTCCATATTTATAATTTGTGGTTTTTCTGTACTTGGTGAAGGTCAGTTCTGGGTGTGTGACAGAGGTGAGATATTTTACTAGCATGTAGGCTTTTGTATCAATCTTATTTGTTGTGTTTTCTCAATAGGATATGCATTAGTGGTAAATTACTGTCTTTTCATAAGAAGGGCTATTGTGCCTGGTAGTAAAGGGAGTTTGTTTTGCTTTTACTGAGATGTCATCAGAACCAGAATATCTTTTTTTGTATGGCGAGTTGTACAGGGTAATGCCCTAGATCTGCTCTGCACTCATTGCGGGGGGTTTAGGGGATTCCTGTGGATGCAGAGTGCATGTTTACATTTAGCCCCGTGACGGTCACATGCTCAGTGTGTCACGCATGTGAGAACCATCTGTCAGGTGTGTCCCGGCCAAAAAAAGGTTGAGAACCACTGCTCTAGATAACTCACAAGTTATTTGACTAAATGCCACTGAATATTGACTCCCAGTATTTTTCTTCACTATTGGATAGTTTGTGGGATTGTTCCTGTGTAGTTTTTGTTAATTATTGTATTTTGTTTGTTTGTCAACTCATTTAACATCTTGTATTTGTGATATGTTTGGTATGACCATTATATTTTTTGGTGGGAGAATCTGAGAAATATAGAAGGAGGAAGTTATGGGGCTCCCTGATTTAGGTAGAACTCTACTCCTGAAGAAATCGCTCCTGTAGGTCCTACTGATCAGAAGCTAGAAAATTCCTTGGTAGAGCAAACTTTAAATGATCAGAAATATTATTTCTTCTGAGATGAAATCAATGAATCAGTTGATATTAAAAGATTCTAAAACTGTGTTGATGCAAGATGAAGAATCAGGACAGTGTGAACAAGATATTCCATAGCTTCTGTTATGGGTAATGCTGAGTCACCTTTGGTGCCAGCAATAATGAATTAAGAACTTCTTCAGATGATGCACCCTTATAAGATGAATTTAGTCTTAAAACTTTGTTTCAGGCTATTTTGCACATGGAAAGTAATATAAATCGCATATGATTTAATTTAAAAAAAGCAAAAACGTCTAGTTGATTAAAAATTGCTAAATCATTATCTGAGGTTTTAGCTAAGGAAATGTTTATGTATTAAAATAAGGCATTATCAAACAAGACTAGGGAAACCAGGAGCAGAGTGGTCATTATATGTTTAATTATATGTTTAATTTATCATTCAGTCCCTCTTAGGATATGGTACAGTGATGAACTCACAAGCATTGTCAACAGACAGAGATTAATCATTAATGACAGAACCTAGAAGATCTTTTATGATAATTATTGTTACACAGAAATTGATAAAGAATTAATAATGCTTTTAGTTAAGAAAATGAAGATGCTGTTAAGCATGTGTATATCTTGTATGTTCTGTCTCAAGTAAATCAAGCATGCCAGAAAAGATTTGTTTTATTGAAGTCATACTTTCTTAAAAATAATGCAATGGTTGCATTACATTATCTAGCTAAATTGCATGGCATTTCACCGGGTAATGTTTATCTGTTCTTAGAGTACAAAGAAGCTAAGAGTTTTTTAGATCAAAGCCTGAACACAGAAAAACATTTATGATTAATAATAAAAGAAAGGCATGTATTTGGAAGTAGAAATGTTTTGACCTAGGCGTTTAATCGACCATTATTTTGAATTATTTATTTAAATATGCATCTTGTTTCTCCCCATAAATCTGAGTGGGATATTGCACTATTTGTTATTTATTGTATATTCTTTTTCTCTAGTGTTATTTTATGAACCTAGATCTCTATTGTTATTTAAGAAAATTCTAAGAAACATGCATTTAAAAATGTAGCCTCTAAAATGTATGAATGTAAGAAACTGAAGGGAAGCAAATTAAAGTTATTGGGTATATTAATGTTTATAACTTTATAAAATATCTAAGACATTTTACTCTTTCTTGCTTTATTTCTATTTTTTAAAAGAAAATGAATGGAAGTTAATTAATATACTCTTCTATTCATATTGATTTTCTTGTTAGGTACCTTAACATTCATAAACTGTGTCCATGTGAAGTGGGGAACAAGAGTACAGGATACTTTCACATATGCAAAAGTTATGGCCCTTATCTTGATCATAACAGTAGGTCTTTTTAAATTAAGTCAAGGTAAGATGGAAATGCATGCTTTTATTCTGTTTTCCAAAATATTAATACTACTTATTTTGTTTATTTATTTGAAACATTTTTATTCCATATAATCCATAAAATGTTCAAAACAAATTACAATCAGTGTATACATCCATACTAGTAAGACAATACAATGATGAATGAAACAGAAGTCTAAATATCTTAATTGTTTATAAAATAGCCCAGACTGCTAAAGAGCAGGGGCAGCTTTCATCAACTAGAACCATGTGCTTATGAGAACAATAAACCCTTTTTTCTGAAATACAAGTAGTCAACTTTTTCCAGGAGTTCACAAGGATGGCAGTTCCACAACAGGGCCAGCAACTGAGAAGCCCCATTGCGGGTTTACTGAAGTCAAATCTCAGGAAATGATGAAACTACCAGCAGGCTCTTCCTGGTACAGTGTAAGGGATGGGAGGTAGTATAAGACACAAAACATCCTTTAAATAGCAAGGGCCATCTCCACAAATAACTTTATAAATCATAGTAAGTACTTTAAATTGAATTCAAAGATCTTTAAGACTGGATGTAACCCTGTTCCAGAGCCTAAAGCACAGATTAATCTGGCTGCTGCTTTCTGCACAAGATGCAGCACCTGGAGCAATAATTGGGGAAGAACCAAATAAACAACATTGTAATAGTTATTACTGAAGACCGGGGCCTGCATTACTAAGCAAAAATTGGCATCACACAATAGGTATTTCAGCTGCCTTATTAAGTGGGGTTTGTAGAAAGCCAAGGCTGCTGTAGCTTTTATCTGTACACTAATACAGAAAAATGGTGAGCTACAATCCTAATGTGAAGAGCCTTATTACTGAGAAGACCCTTAGAAAGGATTCTGGGTGGGGGAGATGATTTTGATAATAGTTCTGTGTTGTGGAAAATCACTGGTAGAGCAGTTCCATTTAACTGCCACTAGATGGCATCAAGTATATAAAAATTACACTGGGTATGGGCAGTTAGGAAAATTGGGGAAGAGTGGTGGCTGCATAATGGGGTAGCACCCGACCCGGGGGCTGGTCCAGAGGCCTCGACCACGCCCCCGGGCAGGCGTCACGCCCGACAAGCCTCCCGCCCCGCCCCGAAATTTGCACCGCCCACCTGGCAAGCCCCCGACATGCCCCCTTTGCAAAGCCCCGGGACTTACGCACGTCCCGAGGCTTGCGCACGCCGCTGAGCCTATGCAAAATAGGCTCGGCGCGCGCAGGGGCCTTTTAAGAGGGTTCCGCGCATAACTTATGCGCGTAACCCTTTTAAAATCCGGCCCAATGTGCAACATGGCTCCTTTAAGGGGTTAAGAAGAGATCCTTGAGGCACAGTTCTAATGGGGACTATATAATCCCTGGTTCAAAGTTTAGCAGGTGAAATGTTGAAGGGAATCAACAGAAGGCTGGTGTGCCCAGAGTGCCTCTCCCAAATAAGAGAGCTCTTCAGGGACTTTTCTCCTCATGGAGGTGCATCTCCTCATGGGGAAATAACCAGATGACCCAACCTGATTTGATTGGAGGAAGAAGGAGAAACCTTGGGTCCCACCATCATGGAAGATTTTGATATGAGGAGATCCAGTGAATCTTCAGATGGGGAATCCAGGGAATTATATCAAATCCTCAAGGAGAGTTCTGAGTGTCTTGAAAGTGTATTGGAAGATGTCAAGGGGCTACGTGAAATTGGCTGTTGTGATGGAATATGGTATTCTGGAAACCAATTGAAGCTAATGTAACAATAATGACTGATAGGAGGAATTCAAGGAGTAACAAAGGAAAAGGTAGTCCATACCTTTTGTAAAGTAATCGTTTGTAATACTAAAGTTTTAAGACATAAGTTTTTGTGTCTTGAAATTGACACTGCTGCACTGTGGATGTGGAAGTCTATGTGCATCTAACAAAGTATTTTTAACTCTTTTATAACCTCTATCTGCTGGTAAATGTGCATGCACATTTTCTCTCATGCATATTCATTGTGGATATCCTGAAAACCCGACTGGCTGGTGGGCCCCTAGGACAGGGTTGGGGACCACTGCACTATGCCATCTACTTAGTCCATCCTTCAGTAAACCCTACCAAAAGACCAGCGCTATACTTTCAAATAGGCACCAGATCTTCTCACATTGCGGGTAACCTTCAAACAACTCTGCGTGCCCCCCATATAAGCCCATATAAGCCCATATATGGCCGTGTGGCAATCAATGAAAATATTTTATAACCTGAATGTATAAGGTGTTGCAGTCCCGGTCGCTAGGCTAGCGACCGGGTCCTTACCTTTCTCCTGCCTCCCCCGGTCTCGCTGCAATCCGTTGCTCCTGGGGCCTGCAGGGCCGCATGGCAGAGTCTCTCTCCACGTGGAGACGCTGCCGAAGGACGATTCTGACTCCTCCCACTGCCAGGCAACGCGCGCGCGTGAGCAGGGGGCTCTTAAAGGTCCAGCACCCGGAAGTGCTGAACTGCCCTGTTCCTGACGTCAGACGCTGGCTGGCTATTTAAACCATCGTCTGACTTCCTTGCTTTGCCTTTGCAACGAGGTCGCTCTCCTGAGTGCTTAGTTGCTTCCCAGCGTTGCTTTCAGCCTTGGTTCCTGCTTGTTCCAGCCGTGCCTTGCTTCCAGCTCTGGTTCCTGCTTGTTCCAGCCGTGCCTTGCTTCCAGCTCTGGTTCCTGCTTGTTCCAGCCGTGCCTTGCTTCCAGCTCTGGTTCCTGCTTGTTCCAGCCGTGCCTTGCTTCCAGCTCCGGTTCCAGCTTGTTCCAGCCGTGCCTTGCTTCCAGGTCAGGTTCGGTTTGGTCCTGCTGTGCCTTGGCTCCAGCTCTGGGCTCCACTTGCTGTCTACATATCCTGACTCCAGCTCCGGTTCCTGATTCTCCTTTGTCTTCAGCCAGCCACGAACCTTGGTCTTCTTCACGATTCTCCTTTGTCTTCAGCCAGCCACGAACCTTGGTCTTCTTCACGATTCTCCTTTGTCTTCAGCCAGCCACGAACCTTGGTCTTCTTCACGATTCTCCTTTGTCTTCAGCCAGCCACGAACCTTGGTCTTCTTCACGATTCTCCTTTGTCTTCAGCCAGCCACGAACCTTGGTCTTCTTCACGATTCTCCTAAGTCCCAGCGACTCGGACCCCTACGGGCTCCTCCTGGGGGGGTCTCGGGTTTCCAGGGTGAAGACGCCACCAGTCCGCTCCAGCTGAGTGCCGCCTCCCGGCTTATTAACTCCTGTGGACGCTGTCCACCTCAGCCGGCCCAAGGGTCCACTATTGACTTTACTCATAACATAACAGTTTGCAAAGGCCATGGACTCGGCGGACTCCGCTCCTATGCAAGCCATCCCTGGCATGGCCCAAAGAATCCAGCAGCAACAGCAATGTCTGGAAGTCTTGGCTGCTACGGTGGATCGCCTAGCCAGTCGCTTGGACGCCAATCCTCCACCGCTGGCACCACCCCCGCCTCCACTGGCGGTTCAAGCTCCCGCACAGACTCAGCTTCCAGCGCCTACTCGATACTCCGGGGATGCCAGATCGTGCAGGGCGTTTTTGAATCAGTGCTTCATCCGCTTCACGTTGCTACCAGGGCAGTTCCCGTCTGATGCCGTCAAGGTAGCATATATTTTGTCTCTGCTCGATGGGAGGGCTATGCTATGGGCCTCTCCCATGTGGGAGAAACAGGACGCCATGCTGCACAACTTGCAGGATTTCGTGACTCACTTCAAACAGACTTTTGATGAGCCAGCTCGTGCTACCACTGCTACCACTGAAATTCTACAGCTACGACAAGGATCCCGCTCTCTGGCGGAGTACGCTATTGAATTTCGTACTCTGGCGATGGAACTCGGCTGGCAGGATGACTGTTTGCGGGGTATTTCCTGGAAGGTCTTGCAGGTCGTATCAAAGACGAGCTGATGGCTCGCGACCTGCCCCTCACTCTGAACGGGGTGATAGACTTGGCCGGGAGGATTGACCGGCGATTGCAGCAACGAGCTAAGGAGGGTCGAGTTCCTCGTCGGCCTGTCTCATTGGCACCCTCCTTCTCCAGGTCTCTGACTGTACCTCACAAGACACCATCAGCCTTCCACAGCTCCTCAGAGGAACTTATGCAGCTTGGACGGGCACCGCTAACCGAGGAGGAGAAGACACGACGCCGCACTCTGGGCCTGTGCTTATACTGCGGCACTAAGGGTCATTTCCTGGGTCAATGTCCTGCGAGACCGGGAAATGCTCGAGTCTAGGGAGAGATGAGGAGGTTCCCCTAGGCTATGTTCATGCTACTCCTCAATGTACAGTTCCTATAACGCTGGAATATCCAGGTGGCTCCTTGCAGACTCTAGCTTTCATTGATTCCGGAGCCGGAGGGAACTTTATCTGGAGAGAACTGGTACACCAATTAGGACTACCTACTAAGTGCCGGATACCTCCGTTACGGGTTACCTCTATCCGGGGAACCCCTCTACCTGGATCCATTTCTGAAACCACGATGCCTCTCACTTTACGGACGGGAGTGCTTCACACTGAGACAATCTCCTTTTTGCTACTGGATAAATCGGTGCACCCTGTGGTCCTGGGACTCCCTTGGTTGCAACAACATGCTCCGGTGATCCATTGGGACTCTCTCCAAATTGCGCAATGGAGTCCTTCCTGTTTCCAGAATTGCCTGGATCCCGTTCCTAGACCGGAGATATTACTCTCTCACTCTGCCCTGGACCTTCCTTTGCCGTACCAGGATTACGCTGACGTGTTCTCCAAACAAAAAGCTGAACTGCTTCCATGCCATCGGCCCTTCGACTGTGCCATTGATTTACTACCTGGTTCCACTCCCCCGCGGGGTAGGGTATACCCTCTTTCTCTGCCAGAAACCCATGCAATGTCAGACTACATTACGGAGAATCTTGCCAAAGGGTTCATTCGCCCTTCGCACTCTCCTGCAGGAGCAGGATTCTTTTTTGTGTCCAAAAAAGATGGCTCCCTCCGGCCGTGCATAGACTATCGAGGTCTGAACTCCATCACTAAGAAAGATCGCTATCCCTTGCCTCTGATCCCAGAACTGCTCGATAGACTTCAGGGGGCCAAGATCTTTACAAAATTGGATTTACGTGGAGCATACAATTTGGTTCGTATTCGTCCCGGTGACGAGTGGAAGACAGCGTTCAACACGCGAGATGGACATTACGAATACTTAGTAATGCCTTTCGGCTTATGTAATGCCCCTGCTGTCTTCCAGAATCTGATGAATGAGGTACTCCGAGAGATGCTTCATTCTTTCGTCATAGTGTACCTTGATGACGTTCTGATCTATTCCCAAGATCTCTCCTCCCATCGCCAACACGTCAAACAGGACTTACAGGCTCTAAGAGACAATCATCTATACGCTAAATTTGAAAAATGTCAGTTTGAGCGCGAGTCGCTTCCGTTCTTGGGATATATTGTTTCCTCGTCCGGTTTCCAGATGGACCCAGAGAAGGTGGCGGCCATTGTCAAATGGCCTCGCCCGTCTGGCCTGAAGGCGCTACAGCGATTCCTTGGATTCGCCAATTTTTACAGGCATTTTATACCACATTACTCCCAGAAGGTAGCTCCTCTCACGGCGCTTACTCGCAAAGGGGTTAACGCTCACGATTGGTCCACCACCGCCTCGGCTGCCTTTGAAGACTTAAAACAAGCATTCCTAGACGCTTCCTGCCTACGACACCCAGATCCACAACGACCCTTCATCCTGGAGGTCGATGCCTCGAATCTGGCTGTTGGAGCGGTGCTCAGTCAACACGATACTTCCGGCAAATTGATGCCATGTTCTTACTTCTCTAAAAAGTTTTCGCCTGCTGAATGTAACTATGGCATCGGAGACAAAGAACTCTTAGCCATCAAGTTGGCCTTCGAGGAGTGGAGGCAATGGCTGGAGGGGGCTAATCATCCGGTGACAGTGTACACTGATCACAAAAATTTATTGTACTTGGCCCAAGCTCAACGACTAAACTCGCGGCAAGCAAGATGGTCACTCTTCTTCAGTCGTTTCAATTTCATCCTCAAGTTTCGACCAGCTGAGAAGAACGTTCGAGCCGATGCTCTATCTCGTACCTATCAGCCGGAAGAAGAGGACGACTCTCCACGAACCATCCTGGATCCTGCCTGTGTTCAAATAGCTACCACTTCCATTGCTTCCTCAAATAAGACTACCGTTCCTAAGAGGCTTCGGAGGAAAGTCTTGTCTTGGGGCCATGACTCCTTGACCGGGGGACATGCTGGTAGACTAAGAACATTGGATCTTATAAATCGTTTCTATTGGTGGCCTGGTCTTCGACGTGATGTTTCCCTTTACGTGAATTCTTGCCCCACTTGCGCCCTGCAGAAACCGCTTAATGGCCCTCCGAGAGGGTTTCTACAACCGTTACCTATACCCACGGAACCCTGGACACATATTGCTACTGATTTTATGTTGGAACTCCCGCCTTCGCAAGGCAAGACTGTGGTATGGGTCACGGTGGACCGCTTCTCTAAAATGGCTCACTTTGTGCCTTTGCCCAAATTACCTTCCGCCACTGAACTGGCTTCTCTGTTCACACACCATGTATTCCGTATTCATGGTCTGCCTCAGGACATTGTATCTGACAGAGGCCCTCAATTCACAGCCAGGTATTGGAAAGCCTTATGCAAAAAATTTAAGATCCAGCTGAGTTTCTCCTCCGCTTTCCACCCGCAAAGTAATGGGCAAACCGAACGCATGAATCGTTCATTAAAGTTGTTCCTACGAGCGTTCATTAACCACAAACAGGATAATTGGGTGGAGCTTTTGCCTTGGGCAGAATTCGCCTATAATAATCAAATACATACGGCGACGGGGAAATCCCCTTTTCAAATTGTGTACGGTAAACAGCTCAAACCACCGTTACCTCTACCAGTACCAACCTCCTCACCAGCTGCTCAATTGACCGCGGACCAATTGAGTAAACTTTGGTCCTCTACTCAACACCGACTTCAGAAAGTCGCACGCACTTCTAAACGCTACTATGATCGACACCGAAAACCGGCATTCGCTTTTTTCCCAGGCGATCGAGTGTGGCTTAGTACAAAGAACATTCATCTGAGGCAACCTTCCAAGAAGCTCTCACCCAAGTTCTGTGGCCCTTTCCGCGTTGCAGAGAGGGTAGGGCTGGTCTCTTACCGTCTACGACTCCCAACCACTTTACGCATTCATGATGTCTTTCACGTCTCCCTCTTAAAACCAGTGATTCTTTCCAGATTCCACCCCAGGCCTCTTGAAGACGCTTCCATCACTACGGATGAGGATCCTACGTTTCAGGTACGAGAGGTCCTGGATGCTCGCTTTGTCAACAGACGTTGGGAATATTTGCTAGCCTGGGAAGGTTGTGGAGACGAAGACAATACGTGGGAGCCTGCCCGCAACATCTTGGACAAGACTCTTCTGCAGCAATATCATCTGGACCATCCTGACAGGCCAAGCCCTCTGAAGAGGGGGCGTAAAGGGGGGGGTACTGTTGCAGTCCCGGTCGCTAGGCTAGCGACCGGGTCCTTACCTTTCTCCTGCCTCCCCCGGTCTCGCTGCAATCCGTTGCTCCTGGGGCCTGCAGGGCCGCATGGCAGAGTCTCTCTCCACGTGGAGACGCTGCCGAAGGACGATTCTGACTCCTCCCACTGCCAGGCAACGCGCGCGCGTGAGCAGGGGGCTCTTAAAGGTCCAGCACCCGGAAGTGCTGAACTGCCCTGTTCCTGACGTCAGACGCTGGCTGGCTATTTAAACCATCGTCTGACTTCCTTGCTTTGCCTTTGCAACGAGGTCGCTCTCCTGAGTGCTTAGTTGCTTCCCAGCGTTGCTTTCAGCCTTGGTTCCTGCTTGTTCCAGCCGTGCCTTGCTTCCAGCTCTGGTTCCTGCTTGTTCCAGCCGTGCCTTGCTTCCAGCTCTGGTTCCTGCTTGTTCCAGCCGTGCCTTGCTTCCAGCTCCGGTTCCAGCTTGTTCCAGCCGTGCCTTGCTTCCAGGTCAGGTTCGGTTTGGTCCTGCTGTGCCTTGGCTCCAGCTCTGGGCTCCACTTGCTGTCTACATATCCTGACTCCAGCTCCGGTTCCTGATTCTCCTTTGTCTTCAGCCAGCCACGAACCTTGGTCTTCTTCACGATTCTCCTTTGTCTTCAGCCAGCCACGAACCTTGGTCTTCTTCACGATTCTCCTTTGTCTTCAGCCAGCCACGAACCTTGGTCTTCTTCACGATTCTCCTTTGTCTTCAGCCAGCCACGAACCTTGGTCTTCTTCACGATTCTCCTTTGTCTTCAGCCAGCCACGAACCTTGGTCTTCTTCACGATTCTCCTTTGTCTTCAGCCAGCCACGAACCTTGGTCTTCTTCACGATTCTCCTAAGTCCCAGCGACTCGGACCCCTACGGGCTCCTCCTGGGGGGGTCTCGGGTTTCCAGGGTGAAGACGCCACCAGTCCGCTCCAGCTGAGTGCCGCCTCCCGGCTTATTAACTCCTGTGGACGCTGTCCACCTCAGCCGGCCCAAGGGTCCACTATTGACTTTACTCATAACATAACATAAGGTTTCCAAAGTGTTATGAGTACTGTTCACAGCGGACCTGCGGCGCGACCCTCTCACCTTCTTGTACAGACTCCAACTCCTGGTTTCTCATCACTCGTGGCGGTGGGCCGCCAGCTCCGACCTCGGGTCACCTCCGGTGCCTCTGGCTCTGCCATGGTCCTCAGTGTTGCCAGCCAAGATGTCCCTCTCTACACGGCCCGAGGAGAGACGCCGCCATCGGCACTGCACCCCTCCCTAGGCGCATGCGCGCGCATCGTTGATTCTTTTAAAGGGCCCGCGACGGGAACCTAGCCGCAGCCCCTGATCCTGATGTCAGACTCCTCAGCATATATAAGCTCAGGCCTCACTCCATAGCATCGCCTTTGCAACAAGTACTCCAAGTACTCGCTGCTGATAGAGAATCATCTCTACGTTGTATTCCTGTTTCCTGTGGTTCCCAGTTCCAGTCTTCCTTGTTCCTGCCCTGTCTATGTGTTGGACTGACTTTCTGGATTTCAACTCAGCTTTGTTTGACTCCTCTTCAGCCTATCTCCAATCCGGGACCTCTGCTACGTTTGACTCCTCTTCAGTCTATCTCCAATCCTGGACCTTTGCTAAGTTTGACTACGCCTGCTGTCTCCATGCCCTGATCATTGCCTTGATTGACTACGCCTGCCTTCTCTGTGCTTTGGCCATCGCCTTGATTGACTATGCCTGCCTTCTCCGTGCCCTGACCATCGCCTTGATTGACTACACTACAGATTACTCCACATCCAGAGTTCTTCTTCACGTGCCATGACCTCTGCTTGTCGCCAGCCTTGACTCTAGCTTGTCAGTGATGCCTCCTCCAGCCTACCTCCTGGAAGTGGACTTACAAGGCTTCGGCCTTCCTTTGCTCAGGTGCCTCCAGTTACCATCTGATTCATTGGTGCCTGAGTTTCCGTACTGAATCCAGTTCAGGGTAGAACTATGCCACCTATCGACTGCTGTCTCTGGGCTGAATCACCTTACTTCATGAACCAACCTCGAGGCCCACCTAAGTCCTGCCAGCCCCGGCACCCAAAGGCTCAACCCGCAGGGAATGAGGGCTGGTATAGGTAAAGCTCCAGCGGCCTCTATCTTCAGCCCACTCCGCCTGCCGATGATGGGGACCCGTGGGTCCCTACCTACGGGTTGCGTCAACCCCACCTCTGCCCAGGAGTCCACCTCCGATGCAACAGGTTGCAAAGGCCATGGACACGATGGAGCTGCATGCCATCCAGGCCATTCCAGGCCTGGCCTCTAAGGTACATGAACAGCAGCAGTTTCTTGAGGCACTGGCCTCTTCTATGGATTGTCTCCACGCCCAGCTTGATGCCATTACAAATAAAGCAGTACCTCTTCCGGCTCCTCCTCATCCACAGCCACCTCCATCGATGCCTCGAGCCTTGTTGGCACTTCCAGCGCCCCCGCGCTTCAATGGTGACTCTAGACTCTGCAGAGGGTTTATAAACCAATGTTACATGCAGTTTGCTCTACAGCCCTCATTCTTCCAGGACGAGTTGACTAAAGTCACCTTTATTCTTTCCCGCCTTGATGAGAAGGTGCTGGCCTGGGCTTCTCCCCTGTGGGAACGCTCGGACACTTTGCTGAAAGAACTGACTCAATTTGTGGCTGTATTCAGATGAACTTTTGATGATCCTGGGCAACATGCCATGGCAAGCACAAGCTAACTGCATCTTTGACAAGGTCAAAGAAGTATCTTTGATTATACCATCGAGTTTCAGACTTTGGCTACTGAGCTCACTTGGCAAGAAGACTGCCTCTGATCTATCTACCTGGACGGACTCTCCTCGCAGCTGAAAGATGAGCTGGCTGCACGGGAGCTCCCTTCCTCTTTGGAGGACCTTATAGATTTGGCAGGCCGAATCGACCATCATCCTCAAGAGTGTCACCGGGAGAGACGGATGCCCAAGAAACCTACGCTGGTTCTTTTCCATTCACCACCCATTTTCAACCCTGCCTGAGGCGGTGATACCAGAGTGATCAAGATGGAAGAGCCTATGCAGTTGAGTTGTGGGCAGCTGACACCAGAAGAGCGCCTCCAGAGGAGACAAACCGGTCTGTGTCTGTATTGCGGATCACCGGGCCACTATCTACAGACTTGCCCTATCCATCCGGGAAAATCCTTGGCCCAAGTTCAGTAGGGGTTCTGAACTTAGGTGCGACTTCTCCAGCCCCTCAGTTATCTGTACCAGTTACTAGGGATGTGCAGACCAAAAGTTTAAGTTCATAAGTCCATAAGTCGAAAGGGGGTCCCATTTGCGGTCAATATGGACATATGGAGAATTCCATAAGTTGAGTCTATGTCTATATGTGCAAATAAAAATTTAAACCCCTCACCCGCCTTAATCCCGCCCCCCCCCCCCCCAAGACTTACCAAAACTCCCTGGTGGTCCAGTGGGGTCAGGACCCCATTCCTGAACTCCTTTGCAAGGAGCACGTGACGTCGGCATCACGTCGGAGTGACGCGGCGTCATGTGATTCCCCTCTGGTTCGCTCCCGGACCCCTCGTTGGGCCCAAAAGGAACTTTTGGCCAGCTTGGAGGGGCCTCCTGACCCCCCAAGCTGGCCAAAAGTGCCTTTTGGGCCCAACGAGGGGTCCGGGAGCGAACCCGAGGGGAATCACGTGATGCCGCGTCACGCCGACGTCACGTGATTCCCCTCGGGTTCGCTCCCGGACCCCTCGGGCTCAAAAGGAACTTTTGGCCAGCTTGGGGGGGCCTCCTGACCCCCCCAAGCTGGCCAAAAGTGCCTTTTGGGCCCAACGAGGGTTCCGGGAGCGAACCCGAGGGGAATCACGTGACGTCGGCGTGACGTCGGCGTGACGCCGCGTCACGTGATTCCCCTCGGGTTCGCTCCGGGACCCCTCGTTGGGCTCAAAAGGCACTTTTGGCCAGCTTGGGGGGGTCAGGAGGCCCCCCCAAGCTGGCCAAAAGTTCCTTTTGGGCCCAACGAGGGTTCCGGGAGCGAACCCAAGGGGAATCACGTGACGCCGCGTCACGCCGATGTCACATGATTCCCCTCGGGTTCGCTCCCGGACCCCTCGTTGGGCCAAAAGTGCCTTTTGGGCCCAACAAGGGTTCCGGGAGCGAACCCGAGGGGAATCACGTGACGTCGGCGTGACGTCGGCGTGACGCAGCGTCACGTGATTCCCCTTGGGTTCGCTCCGGGACCCCTCTTTGGGCTCAAAAGGCACTTTTGGCCAGCTTGGGGGGGTCAGGAGGCCCCCCCAACTGGCCAAAAGTTTTTTTTGGGCCCAACGAGGGTTCCGGGAGCGAACCCGAGGGGAATCACGTGACGCCGCGTCACGCCGACGTCACGTGATTCCCCTCGGGTTCGCTCCGGGACCCCTCGTTGGGCCCAAAAGGAACTTTTGGCCAGCTTGGGGGGGTCAGGAGGCCCCCCCCAAGCTGGCCAAAAGTGCCGTTTGGGTCCAACGAGGGGTCCGGGAGCGGAACTGCGATGGCCCACATGACATCGGCGTCACGTCGGAGTGACGCGGACGTCACGTGATTCCCCACGCGTCCGCTCCCGGACCCTCACGGAACTTTTGGCCAGCTTGGGGAGTTTTGGTAAGTCTTGGGGGGGGGGATTAAGGAGGGTGAGGGGTTTAAATTTTTATTTAGATCAACAATCGCGATTTCCAACGTATTCAACATAGCTATGTTGAATAAGTTGGAAATCCGATCGTTTACGCCTCATCATTTTTTTAAGTTAAAAAAAAAAAATAAGTTGCGTTTTCCATTTAAGTTCAAAACGAATGCACACCCCTACCAGTTACTCTGATCTGGGATTCTCAATCCTTCCCGGTTCTTGCTCTTGTAGACTCTGGAGCAGGAGGTAATTTTATTCTCAAAGACCTTGTTCAGCTTTTGGGTATAAAGACCTGTTCACTTGATACATCACTATGCATGATCTCTATCTATGGAGAGCCATTACCCGGCTAAATTTCCTTCACTACAGAGCCCATCCTGTTACAAACTTGGGCTTTACATACCGAGGAACTTGAACTACTAGTGTTGGAGAAATCCATCCACCCATAGTGCTTGGACTTCCCTGGCTATAGAAGCATTCTCCCCAATTCAACTGGGGTTCGTTGCAACTGGTGGAGTGGGGTCCCACCTGCCACCAGTCCTGTCTTCAGGAAGTGACACCACTTCCTGTGGTCCCTCTGGCTGCTATGTCTTCTTGCATACCCGCTCCGTATGCAGCCTTTGAGGATGTGTTCTCTGAACAAAAGGCCGACCTTCTTCCGCCTCTCAGAAGGTTTGATTGTCCAATCAACCTCCTTCCAGGAACCATGCCTCCTCGTGGACACACCTATCCTCTGTCTCTGCCCTAGACAAAAGCAATGATGGAATATATCCAGGGATTCATTCGCCCGTCCATGTCTCCCACTGGGGTGGGATTATTTTTTGTGACCAAGAAGGACAGGTCACTTAGGCCGTGTATTGACTACTGCAGCCTCAGTGCCATCACTTGTAAGGATAAATATCCCTTGTCATTAATATCCAAACTATTTGACCGTCTCCAGGGTGCCTCCATATTTACGAAGCTGGATTTACATAGGGCGTATAACCTGGTAAGAATTTGTCCCGATGACATCTGGAAAACTGCCTTTAACACCAGGATGGGCACTACGAATACTTGGTGATGCCCTTTGGCCTCTGTAATGAGCCTGCAGTATTCAAACGAATGATGAACGAAATCTTCAGAGACCTGCTGTACACCAAAGTAATGGCCTATCTGGACGATATCCTTGTCTTTTCCAAGGACCTTGATACTCATCACGCCGATATGAGAACTGTCCTCCAGTGTCTCCGTGAAAATCATCTGTTTGAGAAATTGGACAAATGCCTGTTTGAGAAATCCAGTTTACCTTTTCTGGGCTATATAATCTCTCAACAGGGCTTCTCTATGGATCCAGCCAAACTAAAGAGAATCAGAGATTGGCCACAACCTGTGGGCCTCAAAGCACTCCAGCATTTCTTGGGATTCCTCAACTACTATCGTCACTTCATCCCACACTATTCTACTGTTGCAACCATCCCTTTCCAATGGCTTCACTCCACCTACCTCTCTTTGTTTGCTCCTTCTCATGCTGTGAATGGACACCTGGCTACCGCAGCGCCTGCCTGCCGTCCTCTCCGGCGCCCCCGGACCGGCTTGGGAGCTGCCTCCCACCATGCTCCGCTTGTACCATAGGGTGCGTGCGCCGCGCAGCCCTTCTTATTTCCTACTTGGCGCGAACCTCCGGGGCATCCCCCCGTGATGACGTCATGATGCCCGGATATTTAAAGCCCACAATGTTTGCTAGCCTTTGAGTTAGCAAGGGGGTTATCCTACAGGAATGCTACGGATGGGATTCGCTCTCCGTACCCAGCTACTCTGCCTCTCCAATCTCTATTGGACTCTCTAACGCTAACGGGGTACCCACTCCTCAGGGGCCTCACTTGCTTTCCAGGTCACTATCAGGAGACTGGTACTCTCTCCTCGAGGGCCCATGTTCCCTGACTCACTGCCTACTCCTACCTTCTCTTCTGCTTGGAAGGATTCCCTAATCTTCAACATCAGTGAATACTACCATCTTCACCTCAGAGCTGTTCCCTGGAACCAGGCACTCGCTCCTCGAGGGCCTGCCTCCGTTCTAGCCCCAGTGCCATCTCCGTGGAACTGCTGCATGAGTACATCATCTGCAAGCCTCCCAGCTCTCAGGATTCAGATATTCGCTCCTCGAGGGTCTGCTCTCCCTACCCTGGGGATCTCCATACTGGGGTTTTGTATATTCTCCACTGTACTCATTCTCTCAGTTCTTTCCTGTACAGCACTGCTACCAGAGGAGTCACTGTTCCAGCGCCTGAGGGATACCAGCCCTGCTGGGTTATTCCAGCTTCTCACTACTGCCACCTCTGGTGGCTTCCTTACACAGTCTCGAAGAGTGGCGCCCATGGCTAGAGGGCACACAACACAAATTCACTGTGTTCACCGATCATAAAAATCTGAAACATTTAAGTCAAGCACAATGTCTCAATGCCCGCCAGGTTTGATGGGCCTTGTTCTTCTCCAGATTCGATTTCAAACTTTGTTATCGCTCAGCCGATAAAAACCTCCAGGCCGATCTTTCGAGCCCAAGGACACTCCAGAAGAACCAGCTCATATAATCGACCTGACCTGTATTTGCTTATTTGCTACTCATCCAGTTCCAGCTGAGAAAACAGTCGTGCCCCGACGACTCCGAGAAAGAGTTCTTTGATGGGCGCACAAATCCAAATTCGCTGGTCACCCAGGATGAGCACGAACCATGGCACTGCTCCAGCGGTTCTTCTGGTGGCCTACCATGGTCTCCAACGCAAAAGCGTATGTCGAATCCTGTAATGTATATGCACAGCAAAACCCCCCAGTCGGACAACCTTGGGGTCTCTTACAACCACTTCCAGCACCCGAAGAACCGTGGACTCACTTATCTACGGAGTTCATTGTGGTCCAGCCACCTTCTAAGGGCCACACCATTATATGGATCACTATAGACCGTTTTTCATAGATGGCCCATTTTGTACCTCTACTGGGCCAACCATCTGCTCCAGAGCTAACATGATTGTTCTTCCACCATATCTTCAGACTGCATGGCTTACCCACGGACATTGTTTCAGACCGAGGTCCTTAATTTGTTGCCAAGTACTGGTACTTTCTTTGCCAAAAGTTCGGCATTAACATCAGCCTCACGACCGCCTATCATCCCTAAGCCAACAGGCAAGCTGAGAAGATGAATTCCTCCTTGAAGACCTTCCTGCATGCTTACATCAATGACCAACAAGATAATTGGTCAGACCTCTTGTCCTGGGTGACTCTAGCTTGTCAGTGACACATCCTCCAGCCTACCTCCTGGACGTGGACTTACTAGTCTTTGGCCTTCCTTTGCTCAGGCGCCTCCAGTTATCTCCTGATCCATTGGTGCCTGAGTTTCCGTACCGAACCTAGTCCAGGGTAAATCTATGCTACCTATCAACTGCTGTCTCTGAGCTGAATCTTCACGAAACAACCTCGAGGCCCACCTAAGTCCTGCCGGCCCTGGCACCCAAAGGCTCAACCCATGGGGAATGAGGGCTGGTATAGGGTGAAGCTCCAGCGGCCTCTATCTTCAGCCCACTCCGCCTGCTGACGGTGGGGACCCGTAGGTCCCTATCTATGGATTGCGTCAACCCCACCTCGGCCCAAGGGTCCACCTCTGACACAACACAATCGGTTATTTACTCTTTCAGATAATAGAAAGACTAGGGGGCACTCCATGAAGTTAGCATGTGGCACATTTAAAACTAATCGGAGAAAGTTCTTTTTTACTCAACGCACAATTAAACTCTGGAATTTGTTGCCAGAGGATGTGGTTAGTGCAGTTAGTATAGCTGTGTTTAAAAAAGGATTGGATAAGTTCTTGGAGGAGAAGTCCATTACCTGCTATTAATTAAGTTGACTTAGAAAATAGCCACTGCTATTTCTAGCAATGGTAACATGGAATAGACTTAGTTTTTGGGTACTTGCCAGGTTCTTATGGCCTGGATTGGCCACTGTTGGAAACAGGATGCTGGGCTTGATGGACCCTTGGTCTGACCCAGTATGGCATGTTCTTATGTTCTTATATCATTATGAAATACCACAAAGAGCAATAACTATAAGAAACAAATAGATGATTGATATGAAATTAGTCCACATAAAGGGGGAGATGAGGGTACAAAAAGAAACCAAAATGTAAGTAAAGCAGAGAATTTTATAAATTGTCTCAACCAGAAGTACTTCAATAGGAACTTCCCTATTTTGCAGAAAGTTTACAAGCTGCAAGGGATCAAAAAAAATAAATCTTGCACCCTGGAATGTAATATGGCATTTGCAAGGGAATTTAAGTAAAAACTGAGGCCTAAGTGCCAAGACAAGGGATTTAAAGCAAGAAATATTTTTCTTTTAGATTGTGTTTCCCTGACCACATCAGGGAAAACAACAATTTCTTCCCCATGAACAAAGCTTGTCTTTTAGAAAAAAATAACCTCATGGTTAATTGCTTGTCAGATTCTTGAAAGAATATGACAATAAGAGTAACCGATTCCAACATTTCAGTGCCAGACTGCTCCAGGAAGGCTGTTAGAACTGTAACCCTTGGTGGAGTGTTTTAAGTCCCAGGACACACAAACTAATTTATTACTCTTTGGGGCTGCTTCAGCTACCACTCCTCCCAGGTCCTGAGCTCTCTATCCCAGAAATGGATTCTTTTTGTGGGGGTAGACTCTCGTCTATGGCCCAAACAGTGGTTTCATTTATCCTTTGTGTGTCTTGGTAACTGTGGCTACTCCTGAATGGATTTACTGTAACAAAACAGGCAGGACCAGGCACTGGGTGTTAAATAATAATTTACTGATTAGTTAAAGGCAAATTAAAGTCCATTTTTACAGAAGTATGTAAATACAGATGGTTCTTTGCACAGTTAGGGTGTTTCTGCTTGGGTAGGTATCCTTTTCTTCAGCAAACTGGTTGAGCTTCCCAATTAGTGGTATAAATGTGCACTAAAAGCTCTCCCTGTGGCTTCCCAGGATCCCTATGTCAGGGGTCCTCTTTTAGCATTGCAAAAACTGTTCTACCTCCAGTTTCTCTTCATTCACCCTGCCCTGTATCCTGGTACCTTGGGTGGAGATCCGGATGGGGTCTCTGATTATCTTACTTGATACTTTTAGATGTTCTGAAAAGGGTTATTCCTCGAGTTGAAAAGTCTGTGGTGCAGAAAACCTGCTAGTCCAGCCTGGATCCCAATGAGCGTGGCTCAATAAGCCACTTCAAAAAGCAAAAGAGAAAATACTTTCCTAATCAAAAATCTTCCCAGACTGGTGTTCTGCTGTCACAGATGCTTGCCACATTCATAAGGTGAATGGGCGCACTGGTCTTCAACCTTTGAGTCCAGCCAGCGAGGATGACCTTTCCCAAAGGGCAGAGTTTAAACAAAGTCTCTTTCAAAATTAGGATTCTTCTAGATTTCAATTGCCTCACACCTCCAAGCTTGTAACAGGTACTTATCACATTCAGGGAGTGAATGGACTCACTAGTCTTCAGTCCTGAAGTGGGAGTCCTGAGGAGGTTCCAGCAAAAAGAGGTCCTTACTGTAACTAAACTCCAAGAGACCTTCTGACAGGGTGTGCACAGAGGAGACTCTACTCAAAAAGCAAAACACTGATAAGGCAGGAGACCTCACCAGGGAGGAAAAACATACATTTTTACTGATTGGTGTCTGCATTGAGTCCTGGTGTCTTTTGCATTGAGTGTCACATGTATGATTTTTTTACCTGCCAGTGAGAGATTGTATGTGTGCACTCGGTGCAAAGAGCTCCTGGCTCTCAGGGAACGAATCCAATCTCTGGAGGCTAGAGTAGCAGACTTGGAGGAGCTGAGGCAGACAGAGAGGTACATTGATGAGACCTTCAGGGACATAGTAGCCAAGTCTCAAATCCAGTCTGGCAGCCCCAGTGCTGCCTTGAATCAGAAAGGTCTCCCAGTAGGAGACCATCACCCTGGTGTAGCAGGAAGCAATCCTGTAGAAAGGACCTGCTCTCCAGGTGATGTATTGTCCTCTTGCACTGAGGACAAGTCTCCCAGGGCTACTGCCCAGGAGGGAAGGGTTAGGCCGGCCATTATAGTTGGTGATTCAATTATTAGCAATGTAGATAGCAGGGTGGCTGGTGGACGTGAGGACCACTTGGTAACTTGCCTGCCTGATGCGAAGGTGGCTGACCTCACGCGCCACCTAGATAGGATTATAGACAGTGCTGGGGAGGAGCTGGCTGTCATGGTACTTGTGGGCATCAACGACATAGGAAAATGTGGGAGAGAGGTTCAGGAAGCCAAATTTAGGATTTTAGGTAGGAAACATAAATCCAGAACCTCCAGGGTGGCATTCTCTGAAATGCTTCCTGGTCCACGTGCAGGTCCCCAGAGGCAGGCAGAGCTCCAGAGTTTCAAGGCGTGGATGAGACGATGGTGCAGGGAAGGGGGATTCAGTTTTCTAAGGAACTGGGTAAACTTTTGGGGAAGGGGGAGACTTTTCCGAAAGGATGGGCTCCACCTTAACCAGAGTGGAACCAAGCTGCTGGCACTAACTTTCAAAAAGGAGATAGTGCAGCTTTTAAACTAGAACAAGGGGGAAAGCCGACAGTCACTCAGCAGTGCATGGTTCGGAGAAATGTATCCTTGAAGGATACTAATGAAACAGGAGAGTTAGGACATCCCAACAGAGAGGTTCCAATAAAAGCAAACATAGTCCATGTGCCTATATGTAAAAAATCATCAAAGCTAATGATTTCCGAATTATCCCTAACAACTGAAAAGCAGGTTGTTAATACAAACAAAAAACTCACTTTGAAATGTCTGTATGCCAATGCCAGAAGTCTAAGAAGTAAGATCGGAGAGTTATATAGCAGAAAATGATGAGACTGACATAATTGGCATCACACAGACTTGGTGGAAGGAGGATAACCAATGGGACAGTGCTATATCAGGGCACAAATTAGATCGCAATGATAGGGAGGATCAACTTGGTGGGGGTGTGGCACTTTATGTACGGTAGGGTATAGAGTCCAACAGGATAAAGATCATACAAGAGACTAAATGCTCAGTATAATCTATATGGGTAGAAATCTCATGTGTGTTGGGTATGAGTATAGTGATGGGAGTATACTACCGTCCGCCTGGACAAAATGGTCAGACAGATGATAAAATGCTAAGGGAAATCAGGGAAGCTAACCAATTTGGCAGTGCAATAATAATGGGAGATTTCAATTACCCCAATATTGATTGGGTAAATGTAACATCAGGACTTGCTATAGACATAAAGTTCCTGGATGTAATAAATGACTGCTTCATGGAGCAATTGGCTCAGGAACCAACAAGAGAGGGAGCCATTTTAGATTTAATTCTTAGTGGAATGCAGGATTTTGTGAGAGAGGTAATTGTGGTGGGGCCACTTGGCAACATTGATCATAATATGATCAAATTTAAACTAATAACTGGAAGAGGGACAATAAGTAAATCTGCAGCTCTAACACTAAACCTTCAAAAGGGAAACTTTGATAAAATGAGGAAAATAGTTAGAAAAAAACTGAAATGTGCAGCTGCAAAGGTTAACGTGTTCAACAGGCATGGACATTGTTTAAAAATACAATCCTAGAGGCGCAGTCCATATGTATTCCACACATTAAGAAAGGTGGAAGGAAGGCAAAACGATTACCGTCATGGTTAAAAGGTGAGGTGAAAGAGGCTATTTTAGCCAAAAAAAACATACTTTAAAAATTGGAAGAAAATAGGATAAAACATAAGCATTGTCAAGTTAAGTGTAAAACATTGATAAGACAGGTGAAGAGAGAATTTGAAATGCAGTTGGCCTCAGAGGCAAAAACTCATAATAAAAACTTTTAAAAATATATCCAAAGCAAGAAACCTGTGAGGGAGTCGGTTGGACCATTAGATGACAGAGTAGTTAAAGGGGCTCTTAGGAAAGATAAGGCCATTGCAGAAAGACTAAATGAATTCTTTGCTTCCGTGTTTACTAATGAGGATGTTGGGGAAATGGTTTTCAGGGGTGATGAGTTAGATGAACTGAACAAAATCACTGTGAAACTGGAAGATATAGTAGGCCAGATTGACAAACTAAAGAGTAGCAAATCACCTGGACCGGATGGTGTGCATCCTAGGGTACTGAAGGAACTCAAAAATGAAATTTCTGATCTATTAGGTAAAATTTGTAACCTATCATTAAAATCATCCATTGTACCTGAAGACTGGAGGGTGGCCAATGTAACTCCAATATTTAAAAAAGGCTCCAGGGGTGATCCGGATAACTATAGACCAGTGAGCCTGACTTCAGTGCTGGGAAAAATAGTGGAAACTATTCTCAAGATCAAAATCGTAGAGCATATAGAAAGACATGGTTTAATGGAACACAGTCAACATGGATTTACCCAAGAGAAGTCTTGCTTAACAAATCTGCTTCATTTTTTTGAAGGGGTTAATAAACATGTGCATAAAGGTGAACCGGTAGATGTAGTGTATTTGGATGTTCAGAAGGCTTTTGACAAAGTCCCTCATGAGAGGCTTCTAAAAAAACTAAAAAGTCATGAGATAGGAGGCGATGTCCTTTCGTGGATTACAAATTTGGTTAAAAGGCAGGAAACAGAGAGTATGATTAAATGGACAATTTTCTCAGTGGAAAAGGGTAAACATTGAAGTGCCTCAGGGATCTGTACTTGGACCGGTGCTTTTCAATATATATATATATATATATATATATATAATTGATCTGGAAAGGAATACGAAGAGTGAGGTTATCAAATTGGTGGATGATACAAAATTATTCAGGGTAGTTAAATCACAAGCGGAATGTGATACATTACAGGAGGACCTTGCAAGACTGGAAGATTGGGCATCCAAATGGCAGATGAAATTTAATGTGGACAAGTGCAAGGTGTTGCATATAGGGAAAAATAACCCTTGCTGTAGTTACACGATGTTAGGTTCCATATTAGGAGCTACCACCCAGGAAAAGGTTCTAGGCATCATAGTGGATAATACTTTAAAATCATCAGCTCAGTGTGCCACAGTAATCAAAAAAGCAAACAGAATGTTAGGAATTATTAGGAAGGGAATGGTTAATAAAACGGAAAATGTCATAATGCCTCTATATCGCTCCATGGTGAGACTGCACCTTGAATTCTGTGTACAATTCTGGTCGCCGCATCTCAAAAAAGATATAGTTGCAATGGAGAAGGTTCAGAGAAGGGCAACCAAAATGATAAAGGGGATGGAACATCTCCCCTATGAGGAAAGGCTGAAGAGGTTAGGGCTGTTCAGCTTGGAGAAGAGACTGCTGAGGGGGTTATGATAAAGGTATTTAAGATCATGAGAGGTCTTGAATGAGTAGATGTGAATCAGTTATTTACACTTTTGAATAATAGAAGGACTAGGGGGCATTCCATAAAGTTAGCAAGTAGCACATTTAAGACTAATCAGAGAAAATTCTTTTTCACTCAACGCACAATAATGCTCTGGAATTTGTTGCCAGAGGATGTGGTTAGTGCAGTTAGTGTAGCTGGGTTCAAAAAAGGTTTGGATAAGTTCTTGGAGGAGAAGTCCATTAACTGCTATTACTCAAGTTTACTTAGGGAATAGCCATTGCTATTAATTGCATCAGTAGCATGGGATCTTCTTAGTGTTTGGGTAATTGCCAGGTTCTTGTGGCCTGGTTTGGCCTCTGATGGAAACAGGATGATGGGCTTGATGGACCCTTGGTCTGACCCAGCATGGCAATTTCTTATGTACTTATGCACTGAAACTGAAACTAGCCACACCTTAACTTACAAATAGATTGGTTATAAAGCAAAGAACAACCAATCCCAGCTCTCCTAGGTGGGAGGAGGGCAAGGGGGATGGAGTTCTCAAGAGTGTTAAAGCTACTGGAATAGAACTAAGGGCTTTTAGTGGCAGACTAGGGGGGGTCCTTCCATAGATCAAATTCCCCAGCTTCAATGGGGACGTTGGTCAACATGCCCTCTCTGGCAGCCCTCTGCCCCTAATCTGGTGTATAGTAAACTCTGGTAAAATTAGTTAATGATTCCTGAGATAATATTAAAAAATCCAAATAAAATCTTTTCAGCATCTCAGGAGACAATCCCGAACATTTAGGAAAATTTAAAAATTGATTTAACCTACAAGATAGATTTACCAAATTCTTCACTCTAGAATGTTTCATTAAATTGTCTTTAATCAACGATGCCTTACAATTTTGTAATAATGAACATTTTTCCTGAATAGAATGAATCTTATCATTCATATCCATAATGACTTGAGAATGATCATTAACTAGATAAGATGTAGATCCCAAATTTGCTAGCATATAGTCTATTCTAACTGAAAGGTATTGCTCCATTTTGGAGATAGCATTCCAAAGAACTTCAAGAGTGAATATTTCAGGTTTGATGGAACAAATATACTCTGTAATGGAGCTACATTCTCAGAAGCTCTAATTGCTGGAATTAGCCCATCATGAGGAGATAAGGGAGTAGAGGTAGCTATCCCAACTTCTCCACCTAAACCAGACAGAGGAGAGTGAGAAACCTGAGATAGAGTGCGACCATCTGGGCTAAGAGAGACAAATGACTCTAAAAGAGCAGGATTACCTCCAAAACTCCAGGCAATAAAGTCTGCATAGTAAATGAGTCTAAAGTCAATTGAGTGAGAGAGGTAGGAAGAGCAGGCCCAGATAGGAAAGCACATACAGATCCTTTAATTTCTTACCCATATTGACGAGTAGGCTATATGGAACAGGACAGTCAGCATTCCAGCACCTAGGGGCACGTCCCATAGATGTGTAGCTTTGGCATGCCAGCAGTGGTGTGCCGCTACACAAGGACTTTTATGAGGGAACTCTCAGAAGTGACTTCAGCCATCTTGGGGAGGACCAGGAAAAGTTGTTAGGTTGGTGCTGTATATCAGCTCTCTCTCCTGGCATATAACTCGTACAGGACCACAAAGCTGACAGAGTGTCCTCTCACTCCATGATCACTTCTGTGCAAGGTCTTTTATGGGGAAGAACCAATGGAAGTGATATCATTGTCGGCTGACTCGGGAAGGACTAAGAAAGGATATTAGGCTGGTATTGGATATTGCCTCTCTCCTGGCACACGACTCGCACAGGATCACAAAGCTAATAAAGCGTCCTCATTCATGCCACCAGCAGATGTAAAATTATGCAAATAAGTTGACAAAAGTATACACATATATTAATTATAAAATAGTAACTTGTGCACGTAATGCATAGCCCTGCCCTGGAACACCCCTAGACCTGCCTTTTTATTCCAAGTGTAAATATACGTACACGTCTGAATATACACACGTACTTTTGATGTTTTTAAAATAATGAATGCATGAGTACAGACTACTTACACGCATATATGCTAAATTTTACATACATATCACCCTTTTTATGTATCCTTCCAAAGAAGGTTACACTAATATTCTGATTAGCTAGAGCATAGGGACATTAATCTCCTAGAAATATCTTGCCAGAATGCTCATGTAAAAAGGTTATGAAAAATTCTTTAGAAAAACAAAACCCTAAACCAAACAAAACTTAGGGATTGAGGATATTCTCAATTGGACAGACTGGATGGGCCAGTTTGGTCTTTATCTGCTGTTGTCTACTATGTTACTATGGGGACAACGTAAAAAAATGCTCAGTATCTAAATTTAAAGAATTATCAAATGAACGTTTCTGAAATTTTTAGCCGAAAATTCACCTAAATTTAGCACCCTAACAGGATCCTAGATTTTGATCTGCAATTGATTTGCCTAGATTTCGGGACCTCAGGCCTGGATTTATCAAAATGCACTAAATATTGCATGTGATAGAAAAAGGGACATGTTTTATGGTAATAGGCAGATTATCGCAATTTGCACTAACACCTATGCGAAGCACTAAGTTACCTCAAATTGCAATAACTTTTTCACACTTTCAGATAAGTGCCAGAATTGTTGTATTTCCCACTTACAACTTATTAGGAAAGGAATGGCAAATAAAATGGAGGATGTCATAATGCCTTTGCATTGCTCCATGGTGAGACTGCACCTTGAATACTGTATGCAATTCTGGTCGCTGCATTTCAGAAAAGGTATAGTTACACTGGAAAAAGTACAGAGAAGGGTGACCAAAATGATAAGAGGCATGGAACGGCTCCAGTATGAGGAAAGACTAAAGAAGTTAGGGCTGTTCAATTTGGAGAAGAGATGATTTAGGGGGGATATAACAGAGGTCTACAAAATCATGAAAAGATTTGAACAGTTTAAAGTAAATCAGTTGTTTACTCTCTCAGATAATAGAAGGACTAGGGGCACTCCATGAAGTTAACAAGTAGCTCATTTAAAACAAATCAAAGAAAACATTTTTTTCACTCAGTGCATAATTAAGCTGTGGAATTCATTGCCAGAGAATGTGGTTACAGCGGTTAGTGTAACTGTGTTTTAAAAAGTTCCTAGAAGGACAATCTATAAACTGCTATTAATCAAAAAGGAATAATAGCTTAAGATCTATTTAATATTTAGGTACTTTCCAGGTACTTGTGACTTGGATTGGCCATTGTTGGAAACAGGATGCTGAGCTTGATGGACCCTTGGTCTGACCCCAGTATGACATGTTCTTATGTTCTTATGTAGAAAGATTTTCAGCAAATGTTAGGATCATAAATTTTAACTTAAGCATCTAAAATTTTGGGTCTTAAATTGAGGCAAAAAATTTATTTGCATAGATTTAGGTATTTATCAGGGTCATTCATCAAAGTGTATTATGGCATTATTGTGGGCATTAGGGACCTAATGCCTGCAATAACACCATAATGCATTTGATATTTATTGTAAAGCGAATGCAAACTTTTTGAATTTATTCAAAGAGGCAGGATTGGGGAGGGGTTTCGGTGATCAATGAAAATGAGGGGCATTCTTCGCCCTCCTCTGGCACAGCGTGACCCCGGTGTGGTTCTCTCTCAGGCGCTCACCAATGACACGGCAGGAGCGCCTGAGTAGGAGGGGATGCTTCCTCGCCCGATGCTGAGTGCAGTGGTGCCATCTGGCCCCGAAACGGAGACTAGCTTGAGAGTGGGGAGTCTGGAGGTGGCTTGGGCCAGTGAGTTGTCATCAGGATTACTGACGGAGGATCCCCCCTCTGGCCAACATGGGGAGAACCCTGCCAGTGCAGAGGGTGAGTCCCAGGTTTTGTTATCTCGCCCGGAGGAGGTCACGTTAGAGGCAATTTGGGACCTGGTCATAGGCTTTGGGTCTTCTTTAAAGTGTTTGGAGCAAAAAAATGGACTCTCTCTAACAGGCCTGGATTTTCTAAAATCGCAGGCCTTAGTGAATCACGTGGTACCGGGAGGCAGGAGGGGGCGAAGCGGTGGGTGGGCCTGCAAAAGCCGTGGTGCTTTTGGGCGCGTTACTGCCCGTCAGCGATGTCTTCGCTGCGTCCACTCCAGTGCTGCCCCGACTCCTCCCCTTCTGGTGACTCCGCCCCAATCTAGCTATCACGTGCGAAAGCTATAGAAAATGTTCCCCCTTAATTCCCAACAAAAAATTTTGGAGGTTCAAGAAATGGTTAACGTCACCTCAAATAAAATTACAGCTAATGAAAAAAAGATCCAGGAATTTCAGGTCTTAAATACCATTATTAAAGAGCAGTCGGCCTTTTCCAGGCGTTGGGAGTTTATAGAAAATAACACTAGACATTTGAATCTCTGTATGTTCAATTTCCCAAAGATAGCTGGTGAAATTCCATTTGTGACTTTGAAGCGGTTTCTTTTAGAGGTATTAGGGTTTACCGAAGAAAATATTCCCTCAGTCAACTTTTACCGTTTCCTTCCTAAAAGAACAGCTTCAAGATCTGCAAATGATGTTCAACAACCATCTGGAAACTTACCCAGCTTTCTTGAGGACTCTTACTTAGATGTTTTGGAGAGAAAGACTTTATTAGTATCTTTTATTTCCACTACTGATTTAAATAATGTCATGCGTATTTTCTTTAGGAAATTCCCCACAGTTTTTTATGGCCAAGCTGTGAGGATCTATCCTGATTTAGCTCAGGTTACACAACAACGGAGAAGAGAGTTCTTTTCCTTAGTCAGGAGATTACCTCCTTAGGTTATTCCTTTATTTTGCGCTACTCCTGTAAATGCATTATTAAGAGGGGTAGCGAATGCTTCATTTTTTTCTCACCTGAGCAATTTCGTCCCTTTATTGAAGCCAATAGGCCAACCACCTCTTCCCTTGCAGTCTAAGTGAAAGTGAAATAAATAAATATTAAGCTGGTTTTGGTATGCAATGTAAGGCCTTTTCTTATTCTTATTTTTCTTGTTCTTATTTCCCTTTGATTGCATTTCTTCCCCCTCCCCCTTCTTTATTTCTGTATAATGAATCAGATTGGATAATTTTAAATTACAATGTTTTCTTTTACCTTTTTCTTAATGTTTTTCCTTTTTTGGTAAAGGATTGTAAAGAATCCAATTGTTATTTCTAGGTGCAAACATTTTTTTGTGTTTGTTTATTTGAAAATTTATAAATAAAGAATAAAAAAAAAAAGAGGGGTATTATTGCACCATGTGATAGCATAATGCACACTATCAATGCCAGAAATAGCTACACCTTTTTTTCCTGGCATTAAGTTGTATGATATGCCCAAAGTAGGATTTGTGATAAATATCACAAATTCTGTTTTGAGCTTTTTCAGGCAGGGAGAAGGAGAAGGAAAGGAGTGGAGTGGAGTGGACTGAGAGAGCCTCTGGGGTGGCACACATAGTATTCAACTCTTTATACTACTATACAGATTGTCCCGGTCCTCCGCTGACACTATTGCCGCCGTTGCTGCTGTGCTCCGAGGGAGTGAAGGCCTGCGCAATCGGCGCCCAGACCCGTCGGGGTAAGGCCTCCTTGTCTCCCCTCCCCCGGCGAGCCCAGACACCGATCGCGCCTCCAGCCAGCCGCGCCGCCCATCCTCGCGGCTCTGGGACCCGCCCACCACCCAGGGGACATCCAATCAGCAGCGGAGAGGGAGGTTTAAATTTTACTACCTGCAGGCGCCGCTTCAGATTGTCCCGGTCCTCCGCTGACACTATTGCCGCCGTTGCTGCTGTGCTCTGAGGGAGTGAAGGCCTGCGCGATCGGCGCCCAGACCCGTCGGGGTAAGGCCTCCTTGTCTCCCCTCCCCCGGCGAGCCCAGACACCGATCGCGCCTCCAGCCAGCCACGCCGCCCATCCTCGCGGCTCTGGGACCCGCCCACCACCCAGGGGACATCCAATCAGCAGCGGAGAGGGAGGTTTAAATTTTAATACCTGCAGGCGTCACGTGCCGGCGTCGCGCGCCGAAGGTGCGCGACAAAGGGGCTTGCCCCTTTGTGCGCCCCTTTGTGCAGCCTCTGAGTCTCAAGAAAAAGTAGATAATAGAAAAAAAAAAAAAAAAAAGTAAAAGTAAGAAGGATATTCATATCCTGACCTTAACCTTAGTCATCACCCCCTCCTTCGGCTGAGAATCTCCCGACTACAAAGGGAAAGTACCCGCCCTCCTTTTGACCAGAGACCCTCTCTGAATCACAATCCTCTTTCTGAAACCCATAATCAAACCTCCAGCATCCAGCAATCGGACTACACTCAACCTCCAGCTCCCTTCACTCGGACTACACTCAATCTCTACCATCCATCACTCGGACTACACTCAACCTCCAGCTCCCTTCACTTGGACTACACTCAATCTCTACCATCCATCTCTCGGACTTCACTCAACCTCCAGCTCCCTTCACTCGGACTACACTCAACCTCCAGCTCCCTTCACTCGGACTACACTCAATCTCTACCATCCATCACTCGGACTTCACTCAACCTCCAGCTCCCTTCACTCGGACTACACTCAATCTCTACCATCCATCACTCGGACTACACTCAACCTCCAGCTCCCTTCACTTGGACTACACTCAATCTCTACCATCCATCTCTCGGACTTCACTCAACCTCCAGCTCCCTTCACTCGGACTACACTCAACCTCCAGCTCCCTTCACTCGGACTACACTCAATCTCTACCATCCATCACTCGGACTTCACTCAACCTCCAGCTCCCTTCACTCGGACTACACTCAACCTCCAGCTCCCTTCACTCGGACTACACTCAATCTCTACCATCCATCACTCGGACTACACTCAACCTCCAGCTCCCTTCACTCGGACTACACTCAATCTCTACCATCCATCACTCGGACTACACTCAACCTCCAGCTCCCTTCACTCGGACTACACTCAACCTCCAGCTCCCTTCACTCGGACTACACTCAATCTCTACCATACATCACTCGGACTACACTCAATATCCAGCTTACTTCACTTGGTCCTCTCTCAGCCTCAACCTCCAGCATCCATCACTCGGACCCCCCCTTTGTGCAGCCTCTGAGAACAGAACCTGCTTCATTGGCCACGTCTTTCTCCTTTCATATCTTGAAAAGAACTCAGCGTTTCACCCTCAAAATTTTAGGTTTACATAGGCAACAAGATTCAAGACAGCTGAGTTAACATCAACAATCAACATGCTAACTGGTTTCCCAATCCCCTTACATCACCATTTTTGCCATGGTTCATACTCCATTCCAATCATCAGGAAATTACGCAATCATCAAACTAAACCTCTACCACAACATTACAACCGTCAACAAAGGCTAATTCCAATAATGATTTCACCAATCACACAATTCCTGGGCCTTTCTCTTCTATCCCTAACACTTTTCAACGCACAATCGCTTTCGAAAAAAACACACATCTTAAATGATTACCTTACAGAAGTAAACCCTGATATCTGTGCAATCACAGAAACATGGCTTAAACCCACAGATATAGCTCTATTAAACCAACTACCTACTCAACTTTACAATTTTTTCTCCATCCCTAGACTCAAAAGAAAGGGAGGAGGTCTTTTCCTAGCATCCAAGAAAGAGCTAGGTTTAACTTTACAATATTCAAATATCACATCGAACATAGAGTTTGCAGTTTTTAAATCCGAGCATCTACAAATTGGACTATTCTACGCTCCTCCTGGAACTATAGACTCCGACCCCTCCCCGGTCATTGAACTTACCGCCAAATATTTCAACCCAGATAAACCTGCCATTTTATTGGGAGACTTCAACATACATGTCGACGCTTCACCACAAACAACAAACTGTGTTACCCTACTCTCATCACTCAGCTATATGGGTTTCACACAAATAATAAAAAGCCCAACCCACAAAGCAGGCCACACGTTGGACCTTATTTTCATTAATCAGTGTATCTTGCCCCCGGATTCACCCTCTTGTTTTCCTGTCCCTTGGACGGACCATCAAATTATTAACACGACACTCAAACTCTCAGGACATCCTCCCACTTCATTCCCAAAAACCACTATTCAATTCAGGAAACCCTGTTCCACAGACCTTCTCAGCAACCATCTCTCTAATGAATTATCTCAACTTGATCTCTCCAACGCTTCTACAGCCATATCTTCATGGTGCAACATCACCAATAAAATCGCTGATCTAACCTGTCCTTCAATCACCAAAGTAGTACAACCTTCGCTTGACAACAGGAAACCCTGGTTCACCACTGAACTGAAGCTGCTTAAACAAGAACTAAGAAATAAAGAACACACATGGAGAAAAAACCCATCCCCCACAACATTAGCTGTATACAAAACCACTCTCAATGCCTACAGGATCAACATTCTTAAAACTAAGAGAGATTTTTTCTCTAAAAAAATACATCATTTCATCTTTGATTCGAAAGCACTCTTCTCCTACGTTTCTGCCCTCACTAAACCATCCCCTCCTACCATTCCAGATGATCAAGCTCTCAACAAAGCCTCCGAACTAGCTGATTACTTCAAGGAAAAAATTGATAAATTGACTGTCTCTTTCTCTTCATCTAGTTCTTCTCCTCCATCTCCACCCAATACTCCACCCAAACTAAATACGACTCTAGAAACTTTCGAAACCACATCAGCTCTTGAGATTGAAAATATTCTCAAGAAAATGAAACCATCCTCTCATCCCTTAGACACAATTCCAAACAACCTCCTCATCGCTATAAGGAATACCATTTCAAAGCCAATTGCCAATATCATTAATTGCTCTCTTTCCCAAGGTCTAGTTCCTGACCAACTTAAACTAGCAATTCTTAAACCTCTTCTTAAAAAACCTAATCTTCCGGCCACAGATCCAGCTAACTTCCGCCCAATAGCCAATTTGCCAATGATCGCCAAAATTATGGAAAAGATAGTCAATAGACAACTATCAGAGTACCTTGAAGAAAACTACATTCTTGCACCTTCCCAGTACGGTTTTCGTAAATCGTTAAGCACTGAATCCCTACTTATCTCTCTCACCGACAATATTCTAACTAATATGGATAAAAAACAACCTCACCTCCTTATTCTTTTAGATCTCTCTGCGGCCTTTGACACTGTCAACCATTCATCTTTATTACAAGGTCTGATAGACATAGGCATTAAGGGAACAGTACTCAGCTGGTTCAAGTCCTTCCTGGTTAATAGACAATTCAAGGTAAAGATAAACAACAAAGAATCACACCCGGTCCCAGCAAATCAAGGAGTCCCTCAAGGTTCCTCCCTCTCTCCAACCCTTTTCAACATTTACCTTCTCCCTCTCTGTCGACTTCTTAAAAATCTAAACCTAACACACTACATTTACGCGGATGACATCCAAATAATCATCCCAATCTCAGAATCCCTTCACAAAACCTTGATTCACTGGAATAATTGCTTGCAACTAATCAATCATCTTCTATCCAGTCTCAGCCTCATTCTCAACAACAACAAAACAGAGATCTTAATTATCAATCATGACGTTAATATCAATCTAATATACCCAGCTGTCCCACTCAATTCTACCACTCCTACAATTAATCATTCACCATATGTACGTGATTTAGGCGTTATGATAGATAATCAGCTTAACTTCAAAAAATGTATAAGCACCACCACTAAAGACTGTTTCTATAAACTTCTTGTCCTGAGAAAATTGAAACCACTTCTCCACTTCTATGATTTTCGGATGGTTCTGCAAGCCATTATACTAACAAAAATTGACTATTGCAACTCGCTCCTTTTTGGCCTACCAACCTCATCCATCAAACCCCTCCAGATGATTCAAAACTCTGCAGCTAGAATCCTTACCAATACGAATAAAAGAGACCACATAACCCCCATACTAAAACTCCTCCACTGGCTGCCTATTAAGCAAAGGATTCTCTATAAAGTATACACAGCAATTCATAAATCTATTTACAACATATCCCCACTCCACTTAAGCACCCAACTACGTTTTCATTCTTCAACTAGACCTATCAGAGGAGCTTATAAAGGCACACTCTATGTTCCTTCAACAATATCCTTACATCGGAAACGTTCCATTTCTTTAGCAGGACCTGTCCAATGGAACATGCTCCCACCAGACATCCGCCTTGAGATCTGCTTTGCTTCCTTCAAAAAGAAAATTAAAACCTGGCTCTTTAGCCAAGCTTTTCCAGAACTTTGATTATTTTTTACCTCCAGCTATCAAGATTTTCTCACCATCTCAATCCCTTTTGCAGATCACAGTTATCTTAGACAATTACGCCTTATTTTATGATTTGATTTCTCAGAGACTTTACAACTTTATCAGTGTTATTATTCGAATCTGTTTTCCATGTTTTCCAAGTTCTATAACCTTGTTATATGTACCGCCTCTTGGCATAATTTTTATGTTTCAATGTAAACCGATGTGATCTGTATTTTAATACAGGAACACCGGTATATAAAAATCTAAAAATAAATAAAATAAATAAATAAATATAGGAGGGCCAGCTTGTAACTCGAGATGAGGTTTTGGAGGACTAGGATGAGAAAACACTGTAGAAATCTCATCTTTGTGTGACTTTCCTCACTCCAAATCATTTCAAATCTTCACTGATGGGTACTGTGCTGTTTGTACGTCTCACTGTGCCTGTAAAACTGGCCCCCAAACCCTAGTCCACCAGCAAAACCTCACCTCAAGTTACTAGCTGGTCCTCCTAAAGTGGTATAAAGAGTTGACTACAGTGAAAAATGCCTGTCTGGGCAACATGAGGTGCTAATATAGCACACAGTGTAGTAACTCTTAAATTATCATAGCTTTTCCTTATCTCGGGCATTATTCATGCAAAAATGATCACATTTTGATGATTCTAGGCCTAATTGAGGTACCTAGAAATGAAAATCAGTGCAGGTGCTTAACTGCTTTTTTGCCTCCCTAACTCTGTCATCCACGTTGTCAGCATCTAAATTTAGGTACAATGTGGTTGCAAAGGTTTAAGGTGCCAAACATTACAAAAGTATGCATTAAATTGCTTTCTGTTTCATGGGTTGCTAAAAACACCAGGGGGTAGATTTTCAAACCTGCACGCAGGCGTCCATGTGCACGCGCTATCCAGCATGCACACATGCACCCCCGATTTTGAAAATCCGGTCCCAGATGTTTTATTCTTAGGGAATGACAATCAGCATGTAGTATCTTGGGGAATTTGTTAAAAACAGACAAATAGATGAAAGCCCATCTCAAAAAGTATCAAAAAAATAAATTGGAAGGGCAAGGAAATAAATTTTAGTTGTCCAAGTTTATATTTCTCAGTGTAGGTTCAAGCTTTTGGATGGATCATCAGATTCCCAAATGTCAATAGCAATTACACAGTCCCGATAGCTTGAGCCTACACTGAGAAATAAAAACTTGGACAACTAAAATTTATTTTCTTGCCCTTCCAATTTATTTTTTTGAATTCCCTAATAAACCATGTCTCTCTTAGCTGATTGTGAATATTCTACACAAACTAACATTTTCTCTTATTATAAATTACATATTCTGAAAAATGCCTCAGAAATATAGTATTACGAAGGAACAAGAGAAAATCATGCTTTGGGGAAAGTGAGATTAAGAACAGCACAGGGAGGAGGTTAACAAAACCTCAGAGAGTGGATATGAAACAATGGCAGCAAGAGACTAGGAAAAGCTTTTGCCATAAGAATGGAATATAAAGGAATAATTAGTCATTTAAGGGAAAACAAACATTTTTCCAACAGTTTATAAACTCTGTAGATGTTTTCCCTTAGTTTGCATGATACAAAGTTGCAGCACATCTGGCTGCGCACCTATACACAAGTGTATATGTGTGCCCATGCGTCCATTTTAAAGTTATGGTACCTGTTATTAAAATCATGAAATATGCACATATGTTCCAACTCAACCCCAGCTTTGCTCCCTGAGAACAGATCTCCCCAGTTCACATAAAAGTACGCACATAACCATAACCCCAGACTATTTTAGTAGTGTCATTAAATGCCTTTCAAAAATTCATCCCAAGGTAACTTGCCTTAGTCAATTTTTTAGACAAATTTTTAAATGCTGGTGATTGAATTCCCACTATTAAAAGGAAAGACTGCCTTGCTAGAAGGAAAATCTCCTGACTAGTCCTCTTAGTCAGTGAATATTATTAAAATTAGTGATCATTTCTCACTCAGAGAGTATTTTCTCTTCAAAGGGAAGGCAAAGTGAGGTCCAGGAGCCACATTATGTGGAGACCTTGGTTTCATTTAAAAAACTTTTCACAAGATCTGGATGACTTTTTCTAATCAAATTACTGTTTTGTGAATATTTGACCAGCAGAGGCATGATATGAGGCAGATTCGATCCTCCTTTGCAATACAAGTTAATCTGTCTAATTAATATCCTTAATTAATTCTCTATTATATAATATTATAGTGTTCCAGTAACATTTAGCAATGCAGAAGGGTTTAAACAAAGGCATCAAGGCTTTGATCTATGCAACTGCTTGTATTATCTTTTGAGTACACTACACAAATGTGAAAGATACAGACCTGAGAAAAGAACGGAAGGGAGAGGCCTAGTGCTTAGAATGATGGACTGGAAACCAGAAGGCCAGCATTCAGTTCCTGTTTCTCTCTTGGATCTTGGCAAGTTACCTTGGGATGAATTTTCAAAGGCATTTATGACTGTACTAAAATAGTCTGGGTTTCAGTTCATGTAAAAGTATACTTATGATCTGGTTATATGCGTACTTTTATGTGAACTGGGGAGATCTGTTCTCAGGGAGCAGAGCTGGGGTTGAGTTGGAACATACGTGCATATTTCATGATTTTAATAACAGGTATCATAACTTTAAAATGGACGCTTGGGCACACATATACACTTCTGTATAGGTGCGCAGCCAGATGTGCTGCAACTTTGTATCATGCGCACACATACACACACGTTATAAAATAGCCCTGGCATGTGTATGTGTGATCCTAATTTTAAGGTTGTATGCGCATAGCAGCATAATATTGCCAACACCAGTTCCACCAGTTCATCCAGCAGTTTGCCCAGTCTTTAGCTAGGTCCTCTAGACCCCCTGGGTTCTTTAGCCTGCATTCCCGCAGTTAACCTAGACCCCTCAAGCACTTCATAGATGGCTGAAAATAGTTTTATGCTGACTTACACATCATCCATAGCAGAAGTAACTTTACACGGAATGGAAGCTGGGCGAGGGCCCAGGCTCATAGCTACATGCATACATGTCGCTTGGCCCCACCCACATTCTGCCCCTTTTTTTCCTGTTGCAAGATATTTGTGCATCGGTACTTGTGCACAGATGAGGGCGGCTTAAAAAGCTGGGTGGACATATGAATGAGTTAGATGTGCACCCATCGCCTGGTTGTGGCATGTGTCCAGCTTTTAAAATTCACCTTTTTGATTGTAAATTAACTGACAGAGGTTTCTCCATCTGGAGAACAGGTGTAACTTTGCACAGCTGAGTTTGTATGTAAACCATTGCTCTCACATGAATTTTCAAAGAGAAATTAGACACATAAGGTATGCAGAGAATTTAGCCCAAGCCACACAGTTATAAGATTACCCTCTTTATCACCTATTGCCTCAGGTATCCACTTAGACTGCAAGATTATTGGGGCAGGAATGCATAAGTGTGCATAATTTATTGTCTATTGCCTTGCTTTTGGGTGCCTTTTAAATGCATAAATACAAAGTCACGCTACTGGGAGGTGCTAGAAGTTTGATTCCCAAAGTTTTCCAATCAGGAGCAATTTGAAGCTACAACAAAAACCAATAGATCGACCACACACTAAAACAAGACTTCAGAATCAAAACACGGTGTTTCTCACAGCCTTAGTACTGAAAGTGTTCTGCTATACATTACAAAACCTTAAATCACTGTTGTATTATTCTGCTCTTTGTTCTTGCATTGCCTGTTGGAGAATGGGGTCTCTGTGCTCAAATAACGATCACAAAAGAAGAACAAGAGAACACTGGGAAGTTGGATAGCTAACTGAATCCTTTTAGAGGTGGGGGGAAACGGCATTCAGAACAGGCTGATCTGGAAAAAATGGAGCCAACTGGCAACTCTACCAGGAATTGATAGCATTGTGTATAACGTTACAGACTCAGGTTAGAGCCCTAGAGGCTGTGACTATTCTCTTTTAGTGATCTAACTCTCTGAACAGAGTTTGCACTGTACAATTAGCTGCTTTATAATACCCAAGGAAGGGTAATAATAAAAATATGATGATTAGGGATGAAAAAGAGGGGGAGAACAATTACTGAATACATGGATTGTCCTTGATAGGATACATACAGACCTAATTATCTTACTCATAGGGAGGACCATTTAAAAAAATTGTGTCTGCAAATAAAGCACCGTTTAACCCATGGAAATGGGCTTTTTATATAATTGCCAATCCGATGTGTTTTCCCAGACTGAACAGAAGAATTCCCTGGGCCAAATTAGGGATGGGTTTTGACTTGTATGCTTACTTTTGCAATTTGTAAATTTTCTCCAAACATTTTCCTCATACACATAATAGCAAGTGTAATTGTGTGGGGATAAATTTGATAGGATAACTTTCAAATTGGACTTATGCGCAGAAGTCCAGTCCAGAAGTCCAGTTTGAAAATTGGTGTAACTTACTTAGGTATTTGCCACCTTACTTAGGCAGCCTGTTATAAAATTAGCCCAGAGTGTGTTAAACAGTTTCAAATAGGTTGCAAACTATAATGCTTTTCTGTCTCTGAGAATAAAAAGGAAGCAGGTAAAAAGATGGAAAATCTGTTCTTTGTACACTCTGTTTTTATTCATTCCTATGTTTTATACTAAGTTTTCAGTTTATGTATGTTCTGTATCTTGAAACTTTATTTTTGAAGCAATCGTACAAAAAAAAATGCTGTAATGAAATGATGGCTGGTTTTAAAATATTTACCTAGGAGAAACAGAAAACCTAACATCTCCATTTGAAAGTTCAACCACTGATGCGGGCTCGATAGCACTTGCTCTATATTCAGCCCTGTTCTCCTACTCTGGATGGGACACTCTGAATTTTGTCACCGAGGAAATGAAGAATCCTGAGAGGTCTGTGCATATGAATCGTAGATTGATCACCATGGAGGCTCATTGTTTTTTTTTCAGTACCACAGAAAGATATGCTAAGGGGAAGACAATGTAATCCTTTTAAAAACAACTTTTAAAGGAAATAAAGTCCCTGTCAGTTATGAAAAGTAACATTCCCTTCCACAACTGTACTAAGAGCCTTTCTCAGTAAAGATATTTCCATGGACACAGAATGGGAAAAGTCATTTCGCAATAAAACCCTAAAACGTGGGGAAATAGTTCAGAGGTTTATTCAGTGAAATTCTTTTCTTGAAGAACACCAAACAAATCCAAAGACCTAACAAAATGATTCAATAAAAATATAATGCTAAGGATGAGGCTTGTACTCTACAAATATTAAAGGAAAAAGAATGTGCTCACACGTAGGCCAAAATCTGCATTTAAATCTAATAGTGTTGGGCTCTATGCTTCAATTACTGTACATTGAAAAAACCCTGTTCAAAAAGATTGTTAGCAATTGTGCAGTGAAAAAAACCCCACAAAAGAAATTCTAAAGAAAATTCCAAAAACGTGTTAAAAAAAAATCAGTTTTTAAAATTTTTTCTTTTTATATATTATATATAATCACTTACTCAATCATTGTCTTCACTATGATTTCTCAAATTTCCACTGGACAACTAAATAATGTTTATCTTTGAAATGCTGCTAGGCAGTCAGTATCCCATATTACCGTTAGTTCACAGCAATGTATCACAGCAGGAATTCATCTGTGTCAGCCTCCTACATGGGCCATTTTTCGCTGCAATCAGTTTCCTCAGGGAGGCTTAATCCCCACCATACAGTATTATAACAGAGGCACATAAAAATATCCATGTCTCTTTCAAGGAGATTAAATCATGAAGACTTGCTCTGCACTGAAAACAATGCCAATATCAAAATGAATTTCCTCCTCATATTTTAAATAATCACATACATTTTTCAGTTCTTAAATATCCTTCCCTCCCCCCCCCCCCCTTTTCACAACATATTACCACAGTTTATGCAAATTGTTGAAAAACACAATATACAGCATGGCATTTGTTATATACCGACATTTGATCTGAGATATTACATTGGTTTGCATTCAGGTAGTGGAGGTATTTCCCTATCCCCAGAAGGCTTACAATCTAACAGGCCAATACAGTACAGTGCGCTCCGGTGGAGCGATATTAAGTTGGAGGTCCCGAAAGTTACAAAAAGTTAAAAAAAAAAAAAATTGAAGTCGGCCCGCAGCTCGCGGGTTGAAAACCGGACGCTCAATTTTCCCAGTGTCCGGTTTCCGAACTCATGGCTGTCAGCAGGTTTGAGAACTGACGCTGGCAAAATTTAGTGTTGGCTGTTGCTGCTCCTGTCCCTACCACCTCTTTTTACTGCTGACCCTAATTTGAATACTGAATTGCATACACAGGTGAGTGGCCTGTGTGTGCTGGGAGAGCTCTTCCATGGACTTTACTGTATCAATCTGTAAGTTTGTACATTATGGTGCTATTAAAGGCATTTTCGCAAGTGTTAAAGGTGCTTAACACATGCAAAAGCACTATTTGATAAATGACCCTGTCAGTTCATTTCACTTTCCTAGTCCACCTCCTCTCTCATCACCTTCAGTCCATTTTGTATCTCCCAGCTGATCCTCTCCTGCCCCCAAACACATCTTATAACCCCAACTGATCCTCTGCTATACCCTCCCTCTCATCCCTTCCCCCATTCCCTCCTCACTCTTATGCTATATCTCCATTCTATCAGCTCCCAGGCTCACCTCTTCCTTTCTAACCCTTCTCTCACATCTCCCAGCTGATCCTCTCATTCCCTAGCTCCTCTCTTACTTCTTCCAGTTGAACTTTTTCATTCCTCCTTTGTCATCTCCATATTCAACCCCTCTACTGCTGATCCAATCCTCAAAGCCTACTTGCATCTGATCCCTCTCTTCAAACAGTGCCTTCTGCAAAAATTCCCATGGGCCAGGGCCAATGGCAACATTTTCCTTTAGATCCCTGACCAAAGGTGGATGAAGGTTTGTGAGAAGAGAGGGTAGGCTGATGACAGGTGAAAACATTTTTCTCTAGGGTAGGTTCTGTGGTGGATGAGGAGAGAGGAGCCCATGACAATCTTCACTGGCCTAAGCACCCTCAGCTCTCCTTTCCCCTCATGGCTGTCCTTTTCCTGATGGTGGTCTGCAAGCAGCAGGATTAGTAATAAAAGTCAATGTGGACCCTCTGAGCCAGCTAGCCTATGGCCAATATGGCCTGGGCCATCGGCGCATTTGCTCAAGGGCACCGCCAGCCCACCACATGAATACCTGATCTATGGCATGGGCCAGCAGTGCAGGAAGAATATGAGCTCCTTTCACGCTCCAGTCTGGTATAGCCACGCCTCTTTCTTCTTCTGGCCCCCGCGGTTCAAACCTGAGTTCTGCTATTATAACCACAGGGCTCTGGATCTATTCAGCCCTGTGAGTTTCAAACATCAGCTGTTTGTACGTGCAGTTCAAACAGGAGTCATTTGAACCACATGGGGCTCCATTGAGGCAGAGCCCTTGCTTCAAACAGCTGAGATCCAGTTTCAGCCATGAGGCTCAAAGAGGGAAGAGGCACAGTGTAGAGCATAGAAACAGCCAGTCAGGATGTTTCTTGGAAATGTGGGAGCAAGATAAGGAGGGCATGGGGATTTTGGGGGTGAGCAGGAAAAGAACAAGGACTAGGTGGGAGAGCAGGGGAAGAATGTGGGCTCAGCAATTTGGGGGGGGGGAGAAATCAGGTGAAGAACAAGGACTAGTTTGGATGCAAAAGGAGAAGAGCAGAGCTGTTACTTGGGGATGAGGGAGAATAAGGGAAGAATGAAACCTGGGGAGGACAGGGAAAGAACTGGACTGGTGGGGGGAGAGCAGGGGAAAATGGGAGCTGTCACTTGGGGATGGAGAGAGCAGAGGAAGTAAGGAACCGGCAGGGGAGCAACAGGCCCTTCACTTGGGGATGGGAAAGAACAGAGAAACAATGGGGGATGGGGAGAGCAGTCGAAGAATGGGGACTGGCAGGAGGAGAACAGGAGAAGAATGATGTCACTTTGGAGATGGGTAGAGCAGGGGAAGTATGGGCCCAACACTTGAGGATGGGGACAGTAGTGGAAGAACTGGGACTGGCAGGGGGAGAGCAGAGGAAGAATAGGGACTGGCAGGAAGAGAGCAGGAGAGGAACGATGTCACTTGGAGATGGGAAAGAACAGGGAGACTTGGGTATTGGTGGGAGAGCAAGGAAAGAATGAAGACTTGGGGGAGAACAAGGAAAGAACAGGAATTTGGTGACTGATGGGGGAGCAGGGACTCGGCGATTAGGGATAAGGGGGTACTCAGAAGGGCAGGGAATCTGGAGCTCAGAGTGGGGGATGCAGAGAGCAGGGCCTTGGGGCATTCAGCACAGAATCTGCAATGAGGTGTGAGTGAGGGTATATTAGATGGGCTAGGGAAAGTATGAATGAGGGTGGGAATGACCTGGAGTATTTACTGGAAAGGGAGTTGGGTGCTATGAGAGAGAATGGGAATGGAAGGCAGTGCAAGGGGGTAATAGGAGGCTCAGTGGGGGGAAGAGACAGAAGAAAGGGGACAGGGAGGGAATGAGTGACAAGGAAGGAGCTGGGGCTGGTGAGGGGATTAGAGGCTGAGAAAGGTAAGCACAGAGGGTGGAAATGGGGGACTAGGGAGTGAGTGAAACAGGGAATAGGAGGCTGAGGAAGGCACGAGGCAGAGAGTGGAATGGGATGGAGTGAGAAAGGGAGATGAAAGCTGGTAGGTAGGAGAGAGATAAAAAGAGGGAGACTAAGACTGGAGGACTAGAGAGATGATGAAGAAGAGAGTTAAGATTTAGCTATGAGTGGATAGAAAGGCAGAGAAATGAGAAATGGGAAAAAAAGATGAAAGGGAAAGATCAATGTCAGAGACAGACATAGAAAAGGAAAGGGAGATAAATAGAAAATGGGAAAGAGATCCTGAAAAGAACTTAGGAGAAGTCCAAAAAGAGAGACCAGGACCAAATAAAATGCTCACAGAACAAGAACCCCCCCCCACACACACACACACACACCCACACACCCCACAGACACACACCCACACCCCCACACAACACAACCACCCCCCACACCCCACACACCCCCAACACACACACACCACCACACACAACCACCCCCACAACAAACAACCCACCCACACACACCACCCACACACACACACACACACCCCCCCCCACACACACCACACCACCACACACACAACACCCCCCACACACACACTACCCACACACACATTGCCCACACACCACACACACACCCCACACAACCCCACACACCCCCCACAACCCCCCCCACACACACCACACCACAACCCCACACACACACACACACACACACCCCACACACACACACACACCCCCACACACACACACACACCCCACACACACACACGCTTTATTTTCATTTTCTTAGAGAGAAAGTATGTCAGATTTGGGAATGGGCCTTTCTTATATCTTTATATTTTGCTCAGTATAGATGGAAATGCATTTCTGTTTCTGTTTCTCTCAGTCCTGTATTGCACTGCTCAGAGATCCTGGCTTCTTGAGTTTCCATTTCAGTTTTTGTTGGGATGTTTCTGTTTCTAACTTGTGGTCCCTTTAGTCTGTATTAGGTAAGGGTTGTGCTGTGTTCTGCTTGTGTGACAGTGGTGAAGGATACTGCAGGCATGTAGTATCTGTGTAGGGATCTATAGATGTATTAATAATTATAAAATCCACAAACCAACCACAACATATTCTAATGCAAAAATGATCTCCGTTTTGTTAAGTAAAGGGGCTAAAAAAGGAGTGTAAGTCATTTAAACCATAATGTGCCTTTTTCTCTTCTTTTGAATTATTGGAATTGATTATATTAAACTAAATGGGTTATATATTTGATTGACAACAAAACTAAAGCTTCACCACCTGGCACATTGTGATGCACCACAAAAACCTGCCAAAAACACACTCATAACCTTTATAGCAAACCTGGTATACCAGCACTAACACTCAGGACTCACACAGCAACAACCTTATCTATGAAAGAGCCACTCTACAAATATTACTACAGGCTCTAGAACACCATTGTGCAGTGCACTACTTAGATTTTTTTTTATAACAAGCGGTCTATCAAATCGAATATAAAAATAAATAACCAGTTGGGTAAAGAGTAAGGATCACATCCATGCAAACTTCAGAGTCACACATGCCTACTTTAGATTAAAAACTAATAGTGTTATGTATTAAGTTAAAAAAAATTGAGAGAGTCTCTGAACTCATGTTGTGTACAGGGCAAGGGCACATTTTTTTACTTGGTCACAGGTGCCAAATTGCCTGAGCCACTGCAGGCTCCCAGGCATGGCAGCAGCCCAATCCCTCCTCATGCAGGGCTTCCTGTTAAGAACATAAGACTTGCCATAATGGGTCAGACCAAGGGTCCATCAAGCCCAGCATCCTGTTTCCAACAGTGGCCAATTGAAGTCACACGTAGCTGGCAAGTACCCAAACATTAAATAAATCTCAAGCTACTATTGCTTAATAATTAATAGCAGTTTATGGATTTTTCCTCTAGGAAAACTGCCGTAACCACATTCTCTGGCAATGAATTCCAGAGCTTAACTATGCGCTGAGTGAAAAAGAATTTTCTTTGATTTGTTTTAAATGAGCTACTTGCTAAATTCATGGAGTGCCCCCTTGTCCTTCTATTATCTGAGAGAGTAAATAACCAATTTACATTAACCTGTTCAAGTCCTTTCATGATTTTGTAGGCCTCTATCATAATGCCCTCAGTCATCTCTTCTCCAAACGGAACAGCCCTAACTTCCTTAGCCTTATGTCATAGGTCAGCTGTTCCATGCCACTTATTTTGGTCACCCTTCTCTGCACTTTCTCCAGTGCAACTATATCTTTTTTGAGATGTAATAACCAGAATTGCACACACTGTTCAAGGTGCAGTCTCACCATGGAGCGCTACAGAGGCATTGTGACATCCATTGATTTATTTGCCATTCCATTCCTAATAATTCCTGACATTCTATTATCAGAGAAACTCATGCGAGGATGGGTTTATTTCAGTCTGTAAGTGTGGGCTGGCTTACGGGCCCCACGGTGCCTTCCAATACTAGTACTGCAGCTTCTGGCACCTGATTAGCACATCCATTTCAGGCATTTATGACCCCCAGCTGAAAGTTTTGTGACCCCCATTCTGGGTCCTGACCCACCGTTTGGGAAGCCCTGTTCCAAGGTGTATTGGCAAACCATACATTTTCCTCACTTTTTATGTTCTAGACTTAGTAGAGATCTCACTGATTTCCTGTGGAAATGTAAGAAATAACAGAGAAGACAATTGTTGATTAAATAGTTAAATAAAATATATAAAAAGAAAAATTCAAAAAGAAAAAGTATTTTAACACACATTTTTTGGGAGTTTTTTCAAAAATTGTTTTTTTTCGCTGCATTATTGCTAACAAAAATCTTTTTGGAAAGTGCTTTCTCAGTGTACTGCGACTGAAGCACAGAGCCCAACAACGTTAGATGTAAATGCAGATGTTGGCCTGGGAATCAGCGCATTGGTTTTTCCCTTTATATTTACAGAATACAAGTCTCATGTATAGCGTTATATTTATCCTGAGTCATTTTATGGTGTCTTTGGACTTGTTTGATATTCTTAAATGTGTTATGTCCACTGAACTGAAGCGCTGATTAGGAAGTGTTCCTTGATTGCCTCGTTTGTTGTATTTACATTGTATGGTGAAAAGCTCTTTCCCTGACCACCTCCGAGACTGTCCTTATATCACAATGGACAATGTATATTAGCCCTTTAACTGGGATGTCACATTTAAAAATCCAAGTGGAAACTGTGCTGCTGCCTCCCCAATAAGAGGAGTAGCCTAACACACACAAAAGCTATGGAGGTCTGCCTCCACCTCGGTAAATACTAGGAACTGCCACTTTCCTCCCAGAGTAATCACTGATTCCCCCAGAGATAGAGATAAGTGTCTCCACCTTGGTAAGGTGTCCCTAAGAAGAAAAAAGCAAATATATCTTCTTAAATTTAATGTTAAAGGGGATCTGGGCTGGAAAGTTTTAAGGCCCATTGTCTTCTATGGGGTACTTTCAAATAGGATTTACAAGTCCCGACAATCAAGAAAACTTCAGAAGACAAGATACCTGGGGAGATAGCACCATGATAAAAAAGAAAAACCAAAGCACTGTAGTTCTTAGAGGGGCAGAATTCTTTCATAAGGATAAACTAAATAAATAAACCACATTGGAATGCATTTGTTCACAGACAAAAGACCCGAATCTTGCATCCCAGTCTTATATGAACCAGATTTTTCATGTTTCTTTAAAGTGTACGCAACTAAACTGATAAAAGAAATATTTTATCTCATTATTGAGATTCTGAGAGATGATAAGAATACTGCCCCCTCCGGCAAAGCATTTTTCTACAGAAAGGCAAGGGTTTACTTTCTAATATATGGGATCAGAATACTACTGTTCAGGTTTTGCTGGCTATCAACTGTTGTAAAAGGATACATGTGGAAGATATTCACGTCGGTCAAAAAGGTATTCATTGTGGCTAAAAATAAGATATTCATGGTGCTTTGAAGGTGGAGCCAGCATAGGAGTTCTTCCATAATGTCCTCCACTCTGCCCATGAACCAGCTTTTTTAACCACACTTACATGACCTTTATTTGCATTTACAGCTCTCAATCACAAACATTTTCTTCTGTCTAGGGGCTGGAGTATTTTATTTCCAGATAATCCCTTGCCGCAGCTAAATAGCACCCATTATAGTCTACAGGTGTTAAGCCAAGCCTGCCTTGAATTAGTAACCTTTGAATCCAATAGCAGGGAATCTTGTCAGTGAGCCACAAACTCAAATGTTGCCCAGATTCTCCCAGCAAGTTCATCTTTTCCTATCTGCTTCTGATGGCTGTGGCCAGAAGTCAACTCATTGGTATCAGCAGGGTCCAGCCCAAATTAACTGCAATGTTTCAATTCCTTTGTGGCACGGGATTCCTGCTAGCAGAACTGATTTCTTGGACTTTATCTTATATTACATTACACTTTTGATTTATATGTTGCCCTCCTCAAAAAATGACTCAGGAAGCCTTGAAACATAGTGAGGTCAATATTCAAAAGCCAAGTTATCTGTCTAAATGGCAAATATGGCATATTCAACCACTTATCCATCTAAATGATAGCCAGATAAGTAGTTATCCGCCTATAATTCAGCTGGAAAAAAAGGGGTGTTTTGGGGGCGTTCCAGGGAGGGGCTGAGATATCCTGCTAACTTAGCTGAACATTGGGTACATCTGGCTTAAGTTAGCCAGATAACTCTAGACCTGCTTCTGGGCAGGTCTAAAGTTATGTGGCCTTGTGTGGCCAGATAACTAGCTACCTAACTGGATATCTTCAGAGATATCAGGTTAAGCAGAGATCTGTAAAAGGGGAAAAAAAACCAAGCATATGTAAGGGCCTGTGGCCCGTTTCTTTTGATCCCTTGTCCAAATTATAAATGAGGTCCTGTCGACCTTGCATCTGTCACTCCTCAAACCCAATAAAGTATGTTTAAATGTCCTGGGCCCACCATCCCGATTAGTAATTTTATCAAATAGTAAATCTTCCCCACACTCACCCATGGCTTAAGATGTGGCCAGTCCACACTCATCCCTCCCCCCCCCCCCTCCCGGATCCACCCAGGACCTCTCCTCTAGCCCACCCCCCAAGTCCTCACAGTTCATGCTGGGATCGGGGGGGTGGGCTCCCGGCATCCCAGCAAAGAGTCTGTCAGATTCAGTGCTGGAAGCTTAAGTTACTCACTATTTACGCTTCCAGTGCTGAATGTGACAGACTCAGCACTGGAGCACCAAGAGACGCTAAGGTAATACCCCACTCCTGGCATGGACTGTGAGGAATCGGCGGAAAGGAGGAGGGATCCAGAGGGGTATGAACCGGCCATATCTTAAGCCATGGGTGGGTAGCGGAGTTTGGAGGAGGGGGTGGGGGTGGGGAAGATTTACCATTTGTTTAAATCACTAATGGGGTTGGTGGGCCCGGGACATTTAAATATACTTTATTGGATTTGAGGGGTGGCAGATGCAAGGCCAACAGGGCCTCATTTATAATTTGGATAAAGGATCAAAAGAAATGGGCCACAGGCCCCTTTACATAAATTTTATTTTCCTTTTACAGATCTCTGCTTAACCAGATCAAAAATAGACAATTAGGTTTTAAAGTGTCCGGCTACACGTAGCTGGATAATTTAAGCAAGTATATTCAGCGATCAGGGCCAGTGCAAAGGTAACAGGTACCCTAGATGATTTCTGTCTTGGGTCCACCCATCCCCCCTGTTCGCGTCACACCGCCCCCACCAGTCTTGGGCCTCACTCCTCTTACCTCATTCATGCTGCTCATTGTATGCTTCTCAGGGCCGCGAGCCATGTGAGCGGCACCACCTGGCTGCTCTTCAATGCCCCCTAAGGGTCAGCACCATAGGTGACCACCTAAGTTCATCTAATGGATGCGCTCGCCCTGTCACCGATGACATTTATACTAATGAATATACAGGATAAGTTATCTGGCTAACGTTACTCCGATAAATAATCCAATAAATGGCCTACTGAAAATTGGCCTCACTGTAGAGATCTCAATGGATCTTGACCACAAGCAATGTTCCAATTAATAAAGGGGAGGAAACAGAATTGTTAGTGTAGATTTGTAACTTCCCCATGCGGCAGTCTTGAATGATGTGCTCTTAGAGTATATACATCCCTGCCACCATTTTAAGGTGTGAAATGTTTAGTTGACCCTACCAGGGACAGCATGTCAAAGGCTGTTCCCTGGATTCTTTTATTTTTAAGGAGGAAGACCTCTGGGGTCTCTAGGATTGAGACCTGGGTTCAGAGTAGAGAAAGAAAGCGTTCACCTTTGTGGAAGAATGGTGTCTGAATCTTTCAGCACCATGTCTGGAACCAGGTCTATTTTTGTGTTTCCTGAGATACGGTAGGAGTTTTCCACCATCCTCATCTCATATTTTGGTTTCCCTGATATTTATTTTTTTCTAACATGCCTGAGTACTCACCCAGATGCTCAGTGTATGTAATCTAAGAAACAGTGTCTCTCATTCCAAGGGCACAAGTGGACTGAAGAACTACTGGAGGTTGACTAAAAAAAGACTATCATATCAATTGGGAGCGAGATTACAAATTATCCCACATTGATTGGAAAGAAAGAGAAATAATAAACGTTTTATTTGGAATTGGATTGGCGCATCAATATAAATTAATTGAAAGAGAAAAGGTTGCAAATTTATTCAAGAACTAAATATGTAACAACGTATTTTGAGACATTCAAAGCTGTAAAGAATGTTTCCATCAACTGCACAATTTATCAGTAAAAGTTATGTTGGAAACCGCCTAAAGCTTCCAGCGTATTTATTACTGTAGTTATAGCTGAATGTTCATCAATGCTTGATACTCTGTAGTGGAATTTGAGCAAAAGCAAGGCATAAGTTTGAGGTGTGGTTCCTGGGATCTTATCCGGGACTCTCAGCCTAGGGGTTATATTAGCATAAAAATATAACAAATATATTATATGTAGGCCCTGTCCCAACTTCTTCTCAGTGGCAGGGACTCACATGGCAGATCATGGGCTATTTTTTCTCCTGATGTATTCCAAAGCAAGAGGAGAGAACAAGTCTTTCAATGTCCTTAGGCTTGTTTGGAGATCTTCTGCTGACTTGATTACAGGGGGGAAACCATAAAGCTAGATTTTAAGAGGCCCACGCACGCGTCCATGTGCGTGTGGTTTCCGGCGCACAAACATGGCCACGGCTATTTTATAAAATGCGTGCATCAGCATGTGATTTTAATGACAGCCGGATTTTAATGTCTGCATGAGAATGTGTGGGAGGGTGGCTTCCTCCACGTGCAGGGCAGGATTTTAAAAGAATCGCATGGCGAAACCATCAAGCCTTTGCCCAGTTCCCTAACTCTAACCCTATCCTTCCTCCCTCTTCTCCTCTCCTCCCTGACTCCTAAACCTACCCTAACTAGCATTTTGTTTTGGTTTTTTTTTGTTTAAGAACTTACCTGCTCCTCTGAGCAGGGGTAAGTTCTGCGCGCTGGCCAGCTGCCAGCTTGTGCTTCCACGGGACAGGGCCTAATGGCCACTGTCCCAGCCAGCTTCTGCCCCGCCCTGCCCAGACCCTGTCCCCGGTCCACCCCTTGCTTCAGGCCCGGCAATGCTGCACATATCGGGAGATACATGCATGGCCAGAATTTAAAAATGCGCTCGGAGCTCGCAAGGCCCGGCCATGCTCGCATCTCCCTGATTTTACTCATGTGGGCCTTTCAAAATCTACTTGATAGTGCGTACACTTATAATTAGTGCATATTCAATACAGGAACATAAAGCTCCAAGAAATCACAGTCTTAATCAATAGTATGTCTCCACTCCCTGCCTGTAGTAGGTACTTTTGACAAGGAAAACCCTCCCTGGGCACTTACCCAATGGTACCTTCAAATCTGGATGCAACTGTCTGTATTCCAGTGAATTAGAATGGGATGCTCTTCCTTAAACAAAGACAAAGGAGCCTTTCCTCAGAGAGCAGCTCTAGTATGACTGTTCTCCAAGCTTGACAGTCCTCCTTATGACCAGCGACGGATTTAGGATTTTGCCACATGTACCATACAAAGGCAGTGTTGATACTGTTAACCCCCCCCCCCCCCAAAAAAAAAACCAAAAAGCAAGGGACAACAGAGTAGAAGGTGTAAAGCACAGCTGCCTTTGATCTGCTCTATCTGCTCCATGCTCACCTCGTTCCTTCCTGTCCCTGACTGACAGGAGGAGAGGGGCTGGATTGGGGAATAGAGTGGCTTTTCTCTGCTCCCTGCTGTGTGCTCTGGCCTTACCTCTCCCCTCCTGTTCCCTGCACTGAACAGAAGGGAAGAGGCTGGAATCCAGTAGAGCAATTTCTTTGCTCTGTCCCTTGCAGCCTCACCCCTCTACTCCTGATCTCTGCACTGACAGGGGAGGGGCTGGAGCAGGAAACAGAAAGCTGTTCTCTGCTGAGTAAGGCTCAGCACAACTGGTTGGCAGCAAATCTTCAGCTGGCCTGCTGCCCCCCCCCCCCCCCCCCCCCCCAGTGTGCCTATTGCTAAATCCAAGTCTGCTTATGACTCCAGCTATGGAACTCCACTCCCTTTATGAACTTGAAGCAATCTTTCTAGACAACCTAGGAGTAGGGAATAAACCCCTCTCTTCCTTTAGACCATCTCTGATTCTTCCAGAAGTCTCAGTGGTCCCTTTGGACCCCAAAACTATTTCTCCCTAGTTCTTGAAGGCCTGGGCACCTCAATCTTGGGCCCCAGCAACCTTTCCCGGCCAGGAGACAGGACAAGCAGTGGTCTCTCTTGGGGAGTCCATCCCAAAGAACCTCTCTCTGAAAGAGACGAGGTCTGAAGACCTTGAACCATGATGCTCAGGGAGTTTTGTATAATTCAAGACACCTCCCACTGAGGAGGGTCAGACACCTTCACTACTGCTGCTCTTTCTCAGCTCATAGTCAGGCTCTATTGAGACTCAAAGCCCTACCAGTTAGAAACAGTTTTCTGGCCTCCTTACAAATACATCAACAAACACATAATTAGGGACTTTCATTTTCAGTTTTTATTTTATTTTCCCTGGGAATTTCACTATTACAACAAAAAGAAAATAAGTAGAAAAATGACTTTTCCACTGATTTTTCTTCTGTTTGTTATATCAAATTCATTTTTCTACCAATTTTGTTTTGTTGTAACATTAAAATGCCCAGGAAAAATAAAATAAAAACTGATAATAAAGGTCAGCCCTCAGAATACTTGCTTCCTGCTTTCCTGCCTGCTTGCACCTTCTGTTGCTTGCCTGGATCGTCTTCATTTCCTGCTGCTCATCCATTGCTTTCCAGTCTCTTTGCCTGCACCTCAGATTGACTTCCTTGTTTTGGCTTTGGCTTGGAACTGACTCTGCTGCTTGCTGCTGTGCCTGTGCTGTGACTTCGGGAGTATTCCTTGCTTTCTACCTTTCTGCAGATTTGTGGGTCACCTCTACCCCAACCAGGGCCTGAGAATAGGAACCATTCTACCACTTTTCATTTCTTCTTAGGGCAAAAATTGGAAACGTAACTGAAACATTCCATGCCATTTCACTTTATTGCATACCATGATGAGAGGAAAATGAGGGGGGGGGGGGGGGAAATCAGCTCACTACAAAGCACATGTAGCCCAGATTTCCCAGGCCAAGGTCAAAGCCAACCAGGATGAGGGGGAGGGGTGGTTACCTTCATTTTCCTTAACACTCCGGTAGGGAAACCACACAGCCTTATCATACCAAAAATAAGTGTACTGTCCATCCTAAGTGCTGTTTCCAAGAGATTTTCCTTTATTCTCCTGAGATAATAGTTTGATTCAAACAAATTGGCAAAGTAAGTGCTAGCAACAACAGTAACAAAAGGGGCTACTCGCAGCAAAGTATCAGTATAATACAGTCTTTCCCCTTCCAACAGATTACGGTTCCAAAAAAAGAAAAAAATTCCTATACCTGACTGTTGCCCTGCTTCTCTGGCTGAGAACGCAGACTTGTCACCAAGCTGAAGACACAGCAGGATTTTACTCAAAAAGATAATGCGTCCCTTTCCTTCGCAGCAACATCCAGTTCTGACAGCATGCCTTCCCCTTAGCACTACTGGAGCACTGTGTGGTTACATTCATTTCTTCCTTCCTCAATCCAATTCAGTGGAGATTCACTAGAAACACGCTTGCTTACATGAAGCTGTGTCACTGATGCTGAATTTGCATGAAGTGAGCCAGTTCCATCCACAGGATGGACTTCGTTTTTACATCTTTCAGAGTCCTTGGCTTGACGCTTCCAGGAAGTTTGGTGCAGGTTATTAGCGTTGGTAGAAGCATAGCTATAGTTTTCCCTTTGCCAACTAATTGATTCCAGCTCCTGTTTGAGCCACGGGTGAGTTGAACTCGGGGCTCTTTATTTCCTGTGGTAGCCTGAGTGTAGATTATGCAGTCTGTGCTGGTCATGCAGCATACTTGCAGTGTGGAAATACTTTTGCATCTGCTGCCATTAAATAGTGAAAGCCCATTAAACATAGAAGAGAAATGTTTCCTTTACTAATTAGATAATAAAAGCCATCTTATTACGGCTACTGAATAATTTATACAGTATGTAGCCAAGTCAAACCAACTGGCATCTCTTATAAATATCCCTAATGTAGCTGTGGTTGGAAATAGTATAAATACAAATCTCATTATAGGCAGACTGCTTTAATTTGTCCGAATTCATTCAACATTACAAGTTCAGTACCCATCTTAAATAAGTATTTTGAAACAGTACTTAATTTTAAATCCTTATTTATTTATTTATTTATTTATTTAAAATTTTTATATACCGGCATTCATGTTGCAAACACATCATGCCGGTTTACATATAACAGGGGTGTACAGTGAACAATTCAATAACCTATTTGTGTAGAAGGAAGCAGTTACAAATAACAAGGTAAAAGAACTGGGAGGAGAGAAGAAAAGGGAGAGAATAACATTAGGTATAGGTATTTACATTAGTAATAACATTTTTACATGTGGAAGTGGTAGAATCTGGCTGAATAGAATTAATCGGTGTTCGGGAAAGCTTTTCTAAACAGCCAGGTCTTAAGTCTCTTCCTGAAGGTTGGGAGGCTGGGCTCCTGTCTAAGGTCCGGTGGGATGGAGTTCCATAGAAGGGGGCCGGCTGTTGAAAAGGCCCGATCTCTCAAGGTAATGTGTTTGGTAGATCTGGCTGGGGGCACTTGAAGAGATCCTCTGAGTGTGTCTCTTGTTGGTCTGGCGGAGTTATAAATTTGGAATGGGAATTGTAAGTCGAGTGGGGTGTGTTGATGGATGGTTTTGTATATTATGGAAAGAGATTTGTAGAGGATTCTAAAGTGAACAGGCAACCAGTGGAGATCTTTTAGGATTGGAGATATATGGTCCCTCCTCCTGGAGTTTGTCAGTAATCTTGCCGCAGCGTTTTGTAACATCTGGAGGGGTCTAGTATAGGAGGAAGGTAGGCCCAGTAGGATAGAGTTACAGTAATCGATCTTAGAAAAAATGATAGCTTGTAGAATGGTTCTGAAGTCCTGAGTGTGGAAGAGTGGTCTAATTCTTTTCAGAACTTGGAGTTTGTGGAAACAGTCCTTGGTGGTTCTGTTGATGTAAGCTTTAAGGTTCATCCGGTTATCAATTAATACTCCTAGATCTCTCACCTGTGTAGTAGTTGGGATAGTTGGAGGATTAGAGATGGCATTGTTATCTGGGGAGATGAGAAGCAGTTCTGTTTTAGAGGAGTTTAAAACTAGGTTTAGGTTAGCCAGGAGATGTTTAATTTCGAAGAGACAGTTTTCCCAGTGAACCAATGTTTTTGTGTAAGATTCTTTAATGGGTATCACGATCTGGATGTCGTCGGCGTAGAGAAAATGTTTGAGGTTAAGGTTGGAGAGGAGTATTTACTTTCAACTATTGTCTTTCAGACTCTTGGGCTATAGTTCTTTGATAGATGACAAGCGATTTAAATTTATCATGACTAGTCTTTCTGCTCCATGTGTTTCTATCAATGTTTCATGTCTCTCAGTCTTAGACAAACACTGCCAAGTTTGTTTCCACACAAGAGACCCTATACTTTTGAACCTGTAAACTCATTTTCTCTCTTTTCACACAATTGTTAATGTGCAATTACTATTTTGAAATGAGAATGATAAAAAGAAGAAATTCTCTGACAGAAAGCAGATTCTGCGGTAGTGAGCAAAGTCTGTGTAAAAACTTTGTAGCCACAGAATTGCAGAAAACTAGGGGCTTTGCATAAGGATGGACAACTGAGAATCTGCAATGTGGTAGCTTCTAGCCAGGGATCACATTGGATTGCAAATTTAGTGCTGTGCACTGCTCTATGCAAGATCAAAGTTCAATTCCTGAATCAGACGTCTGCTGCTCGGGGCTGGGGATACTGCAGAGGTGCTACAGAGATGCCATTCACTGACCCCTGGAGGAGGGAGATCCAGCTATTGTGCACAGTGACCTGAGGACCAGGTGCAAAAGGAATGCCTGCCCAGAGAAAGCCCGCAGTCTGCAGATCCTGGCCGAGGGACTCTCGCAGCAATGTTTAGGCCTAGATAGAAGGGGCATCAAATTGGAGGTTGTTGTGAATGAAAGGTTCATTGTACTACAAGCCCAGTAGGGGCCAGTTTTGATTGAGCGGAAAGTCGAAAGAGCAGGACACCAGAGAGCTAAAAATGTTTTTAAAAATAACAAAAAAATAAAGCTCAGTGTAAGAAAATGTGCAAAGAATATAGATAAGGGAGACAAAATAAATCAAACAAATCTCCACACAATTATATAAGTTTGATGCTAATGTCCCACTCTCAACTTGAGAGGGGAAGCAAGGTACAATATGGAAAAACATTTTAATGGCAAACAGACCCCTAAGTATTTATCAGTTCTGACCCATAATAACATAACAGCATTTTATAAAAAATCAGACCTGGTCCAGAATATCAGAGGGACCCAAATAAAATATAAATGGATACTTTTCACAATAATTGACTGTTTATCATTAACGTTACTAATTAACCTCATGCAGCATTTAATAGAAGATCATCTTCACAATTATATGAAACATCTGCAGGCTGGCCCTTCACCTTCTATCAGCTAAGACTACCTTCGCAATCTTACATTCTTGCAAAAACATGTTTATTCTCGTCCATAGCATTTCTTAATTTGGCTAAGAAAAGAAATGTCATTTCAACGTTTAACAAGCACAGTGGAAGTATTGCTAATCTGCTAATTTATTATGTATTTTTTCTGGAACTCTGTATAAAATCTCTTTACAAGTAATGCTCAGCAATCTTCACTGCGTGTCTTCTTAATTTCACCTACACTTCCTTTTCTTTTCCTCTCTCCAGGAACCTCCCTCTAGCTATTGCCATTTCAATGCCTATTGTGACTATCATTTATTTGCTGACAAATGTGGCATACTACGTTGTACTAGATATGCCAGCCGTTCTTTCAAGTGACGCGGTTGCAGTGGTAAGTCTTCGTCATTAATAAAGATAAGGTTCTTTATTGCGCCTTCAATTAGTTGCAGTAGGTACCATTTTCCATAATCGTTACATGAATTATTTCCTCTTCATGAAGGAAATGTGCTTCCATGTTATTGTATTGAATGGTTTAAAATTCTGTATTTTATTATACTCTGGATACTATGAAATGTTATATCCTTTTTTTAAATGCAGATCACATTTAAAAAATGATAACATCTTTTGTTTATATTTTGAAATGTGCCAAATATCAACAAAGGATGGGTTGACAGCACAGCATACAAGTACCAAAATATATCTTTTTCTGAGTAACTTTCCAGTTCTTATGATGTGAATCTCCAATACCTCCCACTTTCACCTGTCTTCAGCTTTTGACTCAAATCAAGTGTAATATTTGTTTCATAGGCTAAAATCTTCTCTTCCTGGCCATTTGACTGAGATTAAGATCCTATATAATATGGGGCGATGGAAGGGGGAGAAGTTAGTACCTGTCATTGAAACTAACTGGGAAAACTCAGCTGTTCACAGCCCTACCAAACTGGGAGGATTAGATCTACCATTAAGAAACCTACATTTATGTTTCAAAAAAAGCACAAGTAAGGCCAAATTTAAAGGCCAAACAAAATAAAGGGTAAAAAGGGACACAGTGTCTGCAACTCGTTTGCACAATTATAAGACAGTATGAGCCTAGAACTCAAAGCTACTTAGCTAGATATGCTACTTATCCTGTTAAGTAGTTAAGGTGCGTAAGTAATGGTTGGGCAATTCAGGACGGTGCAACTTATCCGATTAACTTAGCCAGATAAGTAGTGATATTCATACTTATCCATCTTAGACCTGCCATAGAGCGGTATTGCCTGTGATACTACCATGCCGTGTGCTAAAACGGCCTTTCGCAAATTGCATATGCAAATACCAAAATTTATATTCAAGTGGGAGGAATTGGAGTGGGATAAATGTAAAGTAGGGGGAGGTAGTGTAGCATGCGATAAGCATTGCATGTTATCGCGGTTAAGGAATGTGGCTAATAGCTACACCTTTTCTCTTGGCGGTATGGTCCAACTTCGGTGTTATCACAGCCCAAGGTAATATTGTGGCGTGTATTGCATGCAATAAACACACCAAACAATCCCCACACACTTACCAAAGCATTCCTGGACCAATCAGGTCTATATTCCTAATGCCATTTTGTCATCGTCAAGTGTACTTGTACAAAAACACTTCATGCCTCACCAGGCTCATCAAAGACATCAAGAAGTGGAAGAAGGACAATTAGAACATAAGAAATTGTCATACTGGGTCAGACCAAGAGTCCATCAAGCCCAGCATCCTGTTTCCAACAGTGGCCAATCCAGGCTTACAAGTACCTGGCAAGTACCCAAAAGCTAAGTGTATCCCATGTTACTGATACTAGTAATAGCAGTGGCTATTTTCTAAGTCCACTTGATTAATAGCAGGTAATAGACTTCTTCAAGAACTTATCCAAACCTTTTTTTAAACCCATCTACACAAACTGCACTAACCACATCCCCTGGCAACAAATTCCAGAGTTTAATTGTGCGTGAGTGAAAAAGAATTTTCTCTGATTAGTTTTAAATGTGCTACATGCTAACTTCATGGAGTGCCTCCAGTCCTTCTATTATCCAAAATAGTAAATAACGATTCACATCTACCCGTTCTAGACCTCTCATGATCTTAAAGACCTCTATCATAACCCTCTCAGCCGTCTCTTCTCCAAGCTAAACAGCCCTAACCTCTTCAGCCTTTCCTCATAGGGGAGCTCTTCCATGCTCTTTATCATTCTGGTCACCCTTCTCTATACCTTCTCCATCACAAGTATAGCTTTTTTGAGATACAGCGACCAGAATTGTACACAGTATTCAATGTGCGGTCTCACCATGGAGTGATACAGAGGCATTATGACATTTTCTGTTTTATTAACCATTCCCTTCCTAATAATTCCTAACACTGTTTGCTTTTTTGACTGCCGCAGCACACCGAGCCAACAATTTTAAAGTATTATCCACCATGACACCTAGATCGCTTTCCTGGCCACTTCCAAGACATCCAAGGGAAATGCCAGCAGCACAGGCAGAGGCTCTGCTGCTGAGGGCTCAGGACCTGGCCCAGCAGCATACACGCACCCAGCCACAGCCCAGGAGATAGAAGGAACATCTCTTTCCACCATGAAGATCCTTGCTGGGCATGCCTGAGGACTTTTGTTATGTTCGGCAGCCCGTGGGTTATCCCAATGGACCACCGCACTCACCTCCAACCCTCCGAGGTGGGCACCTTGTGTCCCGGTACGGGGACTGGTGTTCAGCACACTGCACTACCATGCATGTCGGGGCCAGTGCAGTGTGTAGCTCCTCGCATCAGGGCATCCTTTGTGCGGGCCGCCCTCGACTTTCTTCTCCTCCCCCCTTTCGGCATGTGCACGCAGGACAGCCTGGCCTCTTAAAGGGCCAACAGCAGGGGAAACAGGTCTTGAAGCCCCATGGCCCTTGATGATGACCTCATCTGCCAGGGCCTATTTAAGGCCAGGCCCTGTCTTCAATCGGGGCTTCAGCAACGGGTCCTGCTAAGCTCCTGAGTGTGTAGTCTGCCTTGCCTTCTGATCCTGTGTTCCTGTCTTGCCTTCTGATCCTGCGTTCCAGTCCTGCCTCCTGATCCAGCATTCCGGTTCTGACTCCTTTTCCGGCGTTTCTGCCTTGCTCCTTGCTTCCTGTTCCTTGCCCCGTGGACTGACTTCCTGGTTTTGGACTTGCCTGGTACTCTGACTCTGCTTGACCTCCGCCTGCCCTGACCTCCAGCCCTGTTTCTTCATTCTTACATCTTTGCTGGCCATCCTGGCCTTTGGCCCTCTCCTGGTTCCGTCTGTCTGCCACCTGCCCTGACTCCTGCCTGCCCGTCGCTGCTTCAGCCTCCTCCTCTGGTTCCACACCTTGAGAGACCAACACCTAAGTCCTGCTGGCCCCAGTACCCAAGGGCTCAACCTGTGGGGAATGTGGGCTTAGGTGAAGGTCCAGTTGGGTCTTCTCAGCCTGCACCACCTCCCAACGATGAGGACCACAGGGGCCCTCTCCTGGTGGTAACACCAACCTTGTCTCGGCTCAAGGGTCCACATTCACAGCAGGTGCTGAGGCCATGGACCCAGCAGATCTTGCTGCCCTCCAAGCCATTCCTGGCCTCACCCAGAAATTGCAAACCATTCAATCAGCCCTAGAACTTGTTGTGGCGGATATGAACTGCCTTGCCGCATGCTTGGACTCCTTGACCCTTCCCACAGCCCCACCGCCACCTGCAGCCATTCCATTGCCAGTTCCAGAATCCCATCAGATCACAATTCCCTTGCCCACACCACCATAGTATGACGGAGATTCCAGGCGGTGTCATCGATTTTTGAACCAATGCCATATGCATTTTTCTCTTCAGCCAGGACTCTTCCCAATTGATTCAGCACAGATAACATTCATCCTCACCCTTCTCAATGGGAAAGCATTGGCCTGGGCCTCCCTGCTGTGGGAGCGCACTGACCCACTTCTCTCTAATCTCCAGCAATTCGTCTTGCCGTTCAAGCAGGTCTTTGACGAGCCCAGTCGGATACCCACGTTGGGTTCTGACCTTCTGCACCTGCACCAGGGTAATCGGTCGCTGATGGAATACACGATCAAATTCCGAACTCTGGCCACAGAGCTGAACTAGCAGGGTGACTGCCTGCGAACTATATTCCTGGAGGGTTTAGCCGCCAGGATTAAGGATGAGTTGGTGGCGCGAGAATTGCCTATCTCTCTTGAGGGCCTTATTGATCTCACGGGGAAGATCGACAGATGCGTCCAGCAGCAAGCTCAGGAGCTCTGCGCACTTCAAAAGGGCCCCTCCAGAACGCCGTCTTCTTCCACGATCGATCTCAATCCCTCTTTAGGGGATTCTCTATAAGAACCCATGCAACTAGGTAGTGTCCACCTTACTAATGAAGAGAAGATCCGACGTCGTCAATTACGTCTCTGTCTGTATTGCGGAACAAGCGATCATCTGTTAGCCCAATGCCCAGAGAGAAAGGGAATTTCCCCATGCCGCAAAGTGACAGAGCAGGCAACCCTCAGACTAACCACCCCCTTGCTCCACAACCCTCCACATGCTTCTCCACCCAAGCCCTGGTGGACTCCGGGGCTGGGGAAAATTTCTTACAACAAGATATTATAGACCAGTATTGAATCCCCATAACACCCCTAATACCGCTGTTGGCAATTTCCTCGGCTTTTGGGGATCCCCTTTCCGGGCTAGTCACTTGAACCACTGTACTGCTCACATTGAAGATAGGATCCACACACACGAAGCTCATTTCCTTCCATGTGCTTCCTAGGACAATAAGTCCCATCATTTTGGGTCTACCGTGGTTGTAGAGGCACCAACCCCAATTTAATTGGTTCACAATGGATCTCATCCATTGGAAGCTAGGATGCACATATTCCTGTTTAAAGATGGAAGAGCCTTCCAGTTTTCTGCTTGTGACCACCTCCCTGCCAAACCTTCACACTCCTGACAAGAGATAACAAGGGACTCAAACCACCTCCAGGGCCTTCGGAAGGATATATTACAACTATTCTTCTCAGTTGAAGGACCAGTTGGTCCAAGAGAGATTGGAATATGAGGACCAGAAGAAGGAGCACAACTGAGTTATGGAAAAGATCACATCTCTACTAAGCAAGAAAGATGAAGAAATACAAACTTTGAATACCCTTCTGTTACAGGAGAAGGGCAAGAGACAGTGACCCGCTTCTGCCTGTCTGGTCTCTTAGGGAATGGAGGGCCTTCATCCCACAACAAAGGGCCAGTCCTCCCTTCCCGTTATTGGAAGAGTTTCTCCCCCTTGACAGGGAGGTTTCAGTCCCCAGAATTGTATCAACTAGGAGACAAAACTAATCCTTTGGTTGTGGAATCCTCCACTCAAATCTTCCTTGGAGCTGGTACCCCCACTAATTCGGGGCCTCGAGAGGGGGGCCTTGGAGGGGGGGTACTGTTACATTCAGCGGCCCATGGGTTATCCCAATGGACCACTGCACTCACCTCCAGCCCTGCGAGGCAGACACCTCATGTCCTGGTACGGAGACTGGCGTTCAGCGCATTGCGCTGTCATGCACATCGGGGCCGGTGCGGTGCGCAGCTCCTCGCATCGGGCATCCTTTGTGCGGGCCACACTTAGCTCTCTCTTCTTCTCCCCCCTTTCAGTGCACATGCACGGGACAGCCTGGCCTCTTAAAGGGCCAAAGGCAGGGGAGACGGATCCTGAATCCCCATGGCCCTTGCTATGACCTCATCAGGGCCTCATCGGGGCCTCAGCAACGGGTCCTGCTTAGCTACTGAATGTGTAGTCTGAGTTGTCTGATCGTGTGTTCCTGCCTTGCCTTCTGATCCTGCATTCCAGTCCTGCCTCCTGATCCAGCATTCCGGTCCTGACACCTGTTCCTGCATTCCTGCCTTGCTCCTTGCTTCCTGCTCCTAGCCCCTTGGACTGACTTCCTGGTTTTGGACTTGCCTGGTACTCCCACTTTGCTTGACCTCCACTTTCCTGACCTTCGCCTAGTATTCCAACTCTGCTTGACCGCCGCCTGCCCTGACCTCCAGCCTGTTTCTTCATTCTCGGCTCTTCACTCCCCTTCCTGACCTTTGGCCTGCTTCCTGGTTCCATCTGTCTGTCACCTGCCCTAACTCCTGCCTGCCCATCGCTGCTTCAGCCTTCTTCACTAGTTTCATGCCGTGAGAGACCTGCACCTAAGTCCTGCCAGCCCCGGTACCCAAGGACTCAAGCTGTGGGGAATGTGGGCTGGTAAAGGTGAAGTTCCAGTTGGGTCTTCTCAGCCTGCACTGCCTTTGTGGTCTTAGCTCTTGGGCAATCCTGAAATTTTATGAAGACATCAAGGGGATCTGGATCCTGTAACCATAAAGTCCCACACCATCCCCGACCTCACCAAACTCTTGGCCGCCCCCCATTTCATGGCAAGCGGCTCCTTCCAAACCACAGTAGGCGTCGTGGAGGGAATGTCCCAAAGCACATTCTCATGCTCTCTGGACCAGGTCATCGAAGCTGTCACTGATTGCCTTAATCGGTACATAAAATTTCCTCATGACAGACAGAACTTGATGGACTTGAAGAGAAGTTTCTATGCCTTTGCACACTTTCCCAATGTCACTGGAACTATTGACTGCACTTCCGTGGCCATCAGTCCACCCCATCACAGGGAAGAAACATACCTCAACAGAAAGCTCTTCCACTCCCTCAGCATGCAAGTGGTCTGTGACACTCAAATGCGCATCCTGGACATGGTGGCCAGGTACCCAGGAGCGGCGCACGATTCCTTTATACGTAGGCAGTGGGCCCCCTTTGACAATTTTGAGGCCGTCCTATAAGGTGATGCTTGGCTCATAGGTAAGAGACACTTTTCTTTCTCCATTCCATCTCTGCTTATGGATATGTGGCTAATGGCACCAAAATGGGAGGGGAGGTTTGTGGTGGAGGACATGATCAGTGCATAGCAACTGGCTTGTGAGGTTGTGTTTACAGGTCATTGCCCAAGGACATGCCTTTTTCTGGCCATGTTTCAGATGCCTGCCAAAAAAGTATGTGCAAACAAGGCACAGAATCTAAAAGATAAAAGTGTCTTGTATTAATCTATATACACTGTTCATGTGATCCTGTTAACATAAAACAATACACAACATAATGCCTCTGTATTGCTACATGCTGAGACCGCACCTTGAATACTGTGTGCAATTCTGGTCACCGCATCTCAAAAAGGATATAGCTGCACTGGAGAAAGTGCAGAGAAGGGCGACCAAAATGGCATGGGGCATGGAACGGCTGCCCTATGAGGAAAGGCTAAAGAAGTTAGGGCTGTTCAGTTTGGAGAAGAGATGAGTGAGGTGGGATATAATAGAAGTCTACAAAATCATTAAAGGACTTGAACAAGTTATTGTAAATCAGTTATTTACTCTCTCAGATAATATATGGTCCAAGGGGCACTCCATGAAGTTAGCAAATAGCTCATTTAAAATAAATCAAAGAAAACTGTTTTTTCACTCAGCGCATAGTTAAACTCTGGAATTCATTGCCAGAGGATGTGGTTTCAGCAGTTAGTATTGCTGGGTTTAAAAAAGGTTTGGATAAATTCCTAGAGGTTAAATCCATAAACTGTTATTACGGTAATTGCAATAGTAGCTTGTGATCTATCTAATGTTTGGGCACTTGCCAGGTACTTGTGACTTGGATTGATCACTGTTGGAAACAGGATACTGGGCTTCATGGACCCTTGGTCTGACCTAGTATGACATTTCTTATATTCTTATGTTCCTGCCATGTTCTTTGTAAAAAAGCTTGCTTGCATACAATTTTCGGTGGAGTTTATTTTCCCTTTCAAGAGTTGCTGAAAATTAAAGACTTGAGCAAATATGCACCACAGATACAACTTTGCAGGCAAACTGGTTTGTAGATACTTTGCACTTTTTTTTAACCTAATTTTGCCTGATCCTTGCATCAGGCTTTTAACGCTATACTAGACATACTTTCCTACTGATCCTCCCCAGAGTTACTCTCTAACTTATATCGTAACTGATTCAGCCCCATTCACCACCTACCCCTTTTTTCACTCCAAAAAGCTTTTGTTATAATTGACTGATTATTGTGACAAAGTGCTTTAGTGGTCAACAAGAGGCTCCAGCATAACTACAAAACATTTTATAAACAAGTAAAGAGATCCCCCATGTGCTAACCATGCAAGCTTGACTGCTAACAATTTTGCCCTCTACTATTCAGAGCACCTGAGACTATGTACGTCCATATCAAATCCAAGTCTCCAATTTCTTTGCATACCTACCACATGGGCTCTCCTCTTTGAAATGTTCACTGTGGTGAGGTTCGGTTAAAAGGCAACATCACAAAAAAGATGAACTTGATGCTCCTGCCCCCTTCATACTTGACTACTCTTCCCTGCCTACCCCAGTTCCCAATTACACTTCCTTATCCTGAGCTGGATGAAAACATTTCTGTTCAGCTGCTCCAGTGGCTCCAAGCAGGTTCTTTATATCCTCCCTACTACTTCTTCCATTTATTGATCTTCTCTTCCTTTTATATTTTCCCCACTTTCAGAAGTTTTTCTCGCTGACAACTACCAGCAATAATATACTATTATACCTTTTTCCCTATTCCCTCCCCTCACTTGCTCCTGCAAGATAGGGTAATTGGGGGGAAAGAGGAGATGGTTGGGCCAGTTATGTACCATAGGTTCTGCTCCCTTATTAGCAACTAAGAATTGATCTGAAGTAAAAAAGAATCAGCAATCCTCTGGTATATAGAGAGCAGTCTGATCTTTTGCCACTAGAGAAGCTGAAGGTAACTTTAAATTTAGTTTGCAGGATATATGTGCAAACCCTCCAAAAATAGGAGGGTATAAACAAACAACCCCCCCCCCCCACACACACACACACACACACACAATGTGTGTGTGTGTGGCGGGTTGTTTGTTTTTTACTAAATTGAATTACTATTTTGACTTCCAAAGAAAAAGAGAAAGTATTAGACTTTGGATACATAGAAATTGTTTATGTCCACCAATATTTATGTGAATAAGCAATTTACTCTTTCAGATAATAGAAGGACTAGGGGGCACTCCATGAAGTTAGCAAGTAGCACATTTAAAACAAATTGGATAAAATTCATTTTCAATCATTGCACAATTAAGTTCTGAAATTCATTGCCAGAGGATGTGGTTAGAGCAATTAGTATAGCTGGGTTTAAAAAAGGTTTGATAAGTTCCTGAAGGAGAAATCTATAAACTGCTATTAAACAAGTTGACCTAGAGCAGTGGTTCCCAACCCTGTCCTGGGGACCACCCAGCCAGTCAGGTTTTCAGGATATCCACAAAGAATATGCATGATAGAAATGTTGCATGTTATGGAGACAGTACATGCAAATTTTCTCTCATGCATATTCATTGGGGATATCCTGAAAACGCTACTGGCTGGGGACAGGATTGGGAACCACTGCCCTAGAGAATAGCCACTGCTCTTATTGGCATTAGTAGCATGGGATCTGTTTAATGTTTGGGTACTTGCCAGGTGATTGTAACCTGGATTGGCCACTTTTGGAAACAGGTTGCTAGGCTTGATGGAACCTCGGTCTGACCCAGTATTGCAACTTCTTATGTTCTTAACTATAGCATGCCTATCATTCTTTCCAAATGTACAGCTCTTTTCACCTTGTACATTACTGTTTTCTGGTGCTCAGACCTTTCTTTCATGCATTAGACACACAGGAGCTCTGGGGTATTATATTCTCAGTTGCAATAGAAATGGATAAGAATATTTTTATGTAGTACAATCAGTGAAAAAATGATATTGTTTATATATCATTTGGCCTGTATCCTTGTAAACCTCATTGTTTGGTACACTGTTTTACAATATATTAATAATTTGTCTGCACCACGCAACCAAGCCATGTAATTTTGCCACCTAATGTTGATAATACACAGAAATAACCACTAGGGCAATTTTTCAATGCATGCCAATCTTTTATGCCACTCTTACTTAAAGTTTTGAATGATTCTCTTTCTTATAGACCTTTGGTAATGAAGTCCTTGGTTATGTGAAGTGGATCATTCCTATTGCAGTGGCCATGTCTTGCTATGGTGGATTAAACTCTTCAGTTATTGCAGCATCTCGGTACAGTATGTTAAACAGAATCTGCAAATGGTGGGAATTAGTAGCTATAAGAAAGCATATATGGCAGCAGTGCTATTTATAACTTTTCATTATGGTAACATGATGGCTGCTACCATAGTTATATAACTAAATAGAATTTATATGTGGAATCACAATTTTCAGTTTTTAAATAAAAATATACTGTGTTTTTTCTGACAGCAAGTACTGTCAGATTTCCATGCTCTGTCAGTATGCCAAATCTCAGAAAAATCAGTTCCATGGATTTGCCATAGTTGAGGCAAAGATTTTAAAGTATTCATTTTGAAAATTGTTTTATTTTTTTATGGTCACTATTTGGCTCAAAGTTGTCTGAGAATTTCACAGTCTGATTTTGAATACCTTTAGAGGTTAACAGAAAATAGTGTCTATGTTATTTTCAAATTTTTTCATTTTGATGATTTGGAAAATTTGGGGTTCAAATTCATCTTTTGCATATGTGAAGTAAGAAAATTCAAGTAAAGCAATAGCATTCGCATACAACTGCAGTTCAAGACGATTCCAAAGTAGCAATCTCATCTGGCATGGCATATCAAAAGATCAGCACTACTGCTGTTTTAGCAGTGATCAGTTTCCTAGAGATATTTACCATTATGGAGAGAGTATATTTTACTTAGTGCTGAGAGTTACCAAGTCACAGAGTTTCCCATGTTCTTATAATTACTTTTATGTTTATAAGTTATGTGTGCAAACTTTGTGATCACAAAAAAACTAAGTGCAAACAACCTAAGTTTACATTGCTCACTTCAAGGTGAAAAGGAGGGGAGATGGCATTTACACCCTCTTCTCACCCACCTTCCCTCCAACATTTACACTCTCGCCTACTCTCCCTCCAGCATTTTTCCCCTTTTTTGCTCCTCTCTCCTTGCATTCATATCCTCTCTCTTCCCCCCAAAGCAATTACAGGCTATCTGCTTGCCTAGCCCCTCAGTGGGGTGTTTCTCCTCTTCTTCCTCCTCCTCCCCTCTACCAGCAGCACAGAGGCTGGGCTGGACATATATTTATTTATTTATTTCCATTTATAGGCCACCTTTCCATGACAAATGCTCAAAGGGGAAGTACAAATGAAACATAAAATATAATACACAAGATAGAATGAAGCTTAAAAAACAAATCAAGCATAATGTATGATACAATAAACCCAGTAATATAAAATACAAAAAACTATAAAACTAAAACAGGACAATACACCTCATCATAAAATTTACTAATAAACCAAGCATTATATATAAGATTATTATCCACATACCCTATTAAATGGCATATAAGAGAAGACTATAGAATTAAAAGCACAATATAATATTAAAATAACTAACAATAGCAACAGTTCAGTATTAATATAAATAACCTAAAATCAGAAATATATTAGAACATTAATCCTAACTTGTGTCCTCAAAGGCTTAACTTATTTCCTAAAAGACAAATAATCTACTTTTTTTTAATTTAGATTTTTATATTCTGCTTTTCAGCACTTACAATCTAATTTTGTACCTGAGGCAATGGAGAGTAAAGTGACTTGCCCAAGGGCACATGGAGCAACAGTGGTACCTCTGGATAATGAGTTCCATAGGAAGAGCCTGGCATATGAGTTCCTAGAAGTTTAATGCTTCTCAGAAAGAGAAGCTGAAGCAGATTTTCTTCAGTAGATCTCAGCCCTCTGCATGGCTTATATAAGATAAGCATATCTTTTAAGTACTCAGGATTTATACCATGCAGTGCCTTAAAAGTCATTGACAAAGTTTTAAAATGAATCAAGCTTGCTATTGGAAGCCAATGCAGAACCTGTGAAACAGGAGAAATAAGGTCACAGAGTATTTTTCCTGATATTACTTATTTATTTATTTATTTATTTATTTATTTATTTATTTAGATGTTTTATATACCGTTGTTCCAAAATAAGATCACAACAGTTTACAAAATCAGCATTTAAATTCTTGGTCAACAATCACATTCTCTGCCAGTATTCATAATCTAGATCAATACCACAGCAGATATATGTTCTAGTTCAGATTCATACATATTTTTGGTCAACACAACAGCAGATACATAGTCTACTTCATATTCATACATTTTCTAAGTCGACATAACAGCAAATGCAGATTTTAATTCTACTAACTATACACTTTACATTTTTCATTTCTTATTGCTCACTTCACTACCATTATCTCTGGTAGTGACATTGAAGTTTTCAGTGTATTGATATTTTATGCTAAATTGAATGCTTTTCTAAAGAGCCATGTTTTTAGTTCACATTTGAAATTCTTTCTGTTATCTGGTGTATTGACTCTGGAAGAGAGCTCCACAACTGGGGGCCTGCTATGGAAAACATTTGGTCTCTTATTTGTGTTAGGTTTATGTTCTGAGTAGAAGGCACCATTAGAAGTTCTTTGTTTTGTGATCTTAGGGTTCTCTGTGGTGAGTAATGCTGAAGTGTCACTCCTAATAAGCATGGGTTAGTATTGCTGATGATATTGAAAATAAAAGTTAATACTTTATAGTGAATTCTGGATTGTACAGGAAGCCAGTGCAGTGCCATCAGCGAGGGGGTGATGTTGTCAAATTTCCTTGTCCCTAGTAATAGTCTAGCAGAGGCATTTTGGAGTAACTGTAGTGGTTTTAGTAGGCCTGAAGGTAGGCCAGTAATAGGGAGTTGCAGTAGTTTAAGTTTGAAAATATTAGAGTTTGTAAGACAGTGTGGAAATCCTGGATTGTCGGTAGAGGTTTCAGCCAGTATAATATTCTCAGCTTGGAGTATCCTGTTTTTATTAATTTGTTTATATGCTTTTTCATAGTGAAGTTCTCATCGATCTGTATTCCTAGGTCTCATACTTGATCCGAGAGAATAATATTAATAATTCCTAGGTCTAGTGTAGGTGGTTTGATTATCGTTATATCTCTCCTTAACCACACAATTTCAATTTTTTGGGGGTTTAAAGTTAGTTTCAGTTGAGAAAGTTTTTGTTGTATTTCCTTCATGTATGTTGACAGAAGCAACAGTTTTTTCAAATGTTTTGTCAAAAGGGATGTAGAATTGTATGTCGTCTGCATATAGAAAGAAGCTGTTTCCTAGATTTGCTAGTAATGAGCATATAGGCAACAAATAAATGTTGAGCAGTGTGGCCGAGAGAGCTGAACCTTGGTGGATACCTGTATCAATTGGAAAAGTGTCAGATATTTGATTGTCCAGTTTGAATTCAAATGTCCTATCTTTTAGGAAGAAAGAGAACCATTTCTTAACATTTTCATCTATTCCAATTTCTCTCGATTGTTGGCATTGCAGGGTGTGGTCAACTGTGGTGAATGCTGCTGTAAGATCGATTAGTACCAGGATATATGATTCATTGTTGTCAAACCCCTGTAATACAGGGTCAGCTAAGGAAATGAGTAGAATTTCTATTGAGCAATTTTTTCTGAATCCGAATTGGTTTGGGTATAGTATATTATTGTCTTCTAGCTAGTTTACTAATTGTGTTAATACTGCTTTTTCTAGGACTTTAGCGATAAAAGGCAGGTTGGATATTGGTCAGTAATTGTCCCAATCGTTGATTCTGCCAGTTTTATTTTTTAGTAGTGTTTTAATTACAGCTTGTTTTGCCCGATCACGGACCAATCGTTCTGTTATCAAGTGATTCATTATGGTTATAAATATCGGAGTTATGTTATTTACTGTTATCAGAGCACTTGCAGGGATAGGGTCCGCTGGGTGGGTGGCAGGCTTCATTTTAGTGATGATTTGGTTTATTTCAAATTTCGATACTGGGTCGAATGAGTTCCATTTCACTTGACAAAACTTTTCTTTAGGCTCTATACTTTGTAAACTGATGGAGAATTGTGTTTTTAGATTATTGATTTTGTTTAGCAGTGATGTGGCATATTCACTGCATGAGTTCTTTGAAAACTCATAGTTATTAGAGACAGAGGAGGATAGGTCCTTGATTAGGTTTTTAACTGTTTTGAAGAGTAATTTAGAATTAAATATTACACCATGAATCTGTTTTGCTCAGTATTCTTTTTTACTTTATTGATTTCTTCACGGTATTTTGTTAATAGAGATTTGTATTTTCCTAGTGAATCTGTAGATTGCCATTTCTGCCATTGCTTTTCAGATTTTCTTAGGGTCTGTTTAGTATGTCTTAGCTCTTCGCTATACCAAGGTTTCTTTTGTTTAGTTGTGTTGCCTTCATTTTGGAATGTTTTTTTCTGGATTGGGCATAGGGTATCCACTATTTTATTGATGATTTTATCCAGGAGGCATTATCATGATCGAACTCATTTATATTATTTGTAATTGTTTCTTCAAGTATTTCCAGTTCTATCTTTTTTTGTACGTGAAGGATCGATTATTATGTATGTTTATTTTTTGTGTGATAAGGAGAGTTACTTCTGCTTTTATTAGCTGATGATCAGACCAAGACAGTATCTTGTGAGAAGAATTGATTATGCAGTTATTGTGATTGGCAAAAATTAGGTCAAGAATGTGTCCTACTTTATGAGTGGGTTTGGTTATAAATTGTGACCAACCCATGGCTTCCATAGTATCTAGAAAGATTTCTCATGCTGTAGATTTAGGTATGCTTTCTAAATGTAGGTTAAAGTCCCATACAATTAGAGTTGATTCAGGAGCTGGAAATGCTTTAGTGAAGATTTCAATTAAAGGTGAACAGTCTTTTTGGAATGTTCCGGGTGGGCAATAGATCAAACCAATATTTAGAAGTGGTGATTTTAGTGTTGCAACCTCATAGGGAGGGTTTATCTCAACTTTGTAGGGTTTAAGTTCAAGTTCTTTTTTACAAATTATTAATAGACCCCCACCTTTTCGTTTTTGTCTGGGTAAGTGAAAGATATTATAGTTGGGGTGATCGATTTGTTTTAGAAGAACATTATCACTATCTTTCAGCCTTGTTTTAGTAATGCAGAGGATAGAAGGATTTGGTTCCTCTAGTAGATCATTTATTAGTGGGATTTTTTTTAATAGCAATTGCACATTTAGTAATAGGAGAGTAAACATGAAATTGCAGAGGAGTTGTTACTTAACTTGGGATAGATCACGGTTTTGCTCTCTCTTTGCTTGTGTTTTGAAGTTCTCTGGCGCTTTCCATGTTTTCCACACCCTATGATGATTTCAATAAAGTGGACTGGCTCCATTTTATGTTATGTATGGTTAGGGCTGAGATTAAAATATACTTATTTCAGGATCAACTTCCAGCGTGATCGAAGGGGCACATAAAGGGGCAGGCTCTGTTTTTTAAATGAGTTGAAACTAATGAATATCTTTTGCTGGAAGTCCAAGGTACAGAATATTGTAGCAGTCTAACTTCGACATTATCATTGAATTGACCATTGTACTGTAAATCTTTTGTATTATGGAAGTGGTGGCTATGGCAAAGTAGTCTTAGATAGAGATGTGCATTGTTTGTTTCGATCAGTTTGGGCTTTGTTTTTGAGACCACGCAGGAAATTTCATTTTTCCCACAGTTCAGGGTTTTTTTTTCGGAGGTCCCGATTTTTGTGGGGAAAAATTCTGTTTGTTTTTTGTCGCCCCCGAACCATGACGAAATTAGACAATTTCATTGAAATTGTCTAATTCAGGGAAAAACAAATGCACATATCTAGTCTTAGACAAAAAAAAGTATTTTTCACTACTCCTGGAATGTGTTTGTCTAATTTTAAATTAGAATAAACAAAAATTCCTAAACTATGTGCCTGATCTGTACAAAGTGAGTCAATACCTAATCTGACTGACAGCTCAAATGTAAAGATGGTTTTCTTAGTTGGTACTGCGTTTTCAGCCCCTCTCCTTCCCTGTCCCTTCTGCAACATGCAGCATGTGCCAAGGATAGCCAGATAAGAAGAAGCAGAGAGCCAACCCATTCTCTATGCTCTTATTTATTTCTAAACTACATGAAACTTATATGGCGTGTAAAATTCCCATTTATTACATTTTAATCATTACATTACTGGAGATAAGCCATGAGACAATGAAGTGGTTAATGAGTTATTTATGTTTTCTGTGCCAAAGGCAGAGGTACTAGTGAGGTAGGAAGGCACCTGCCCTAGGGCCCTGCAGTGAATGGGGTCCCATCACTATAGCCAGCTCACATGTGGGACCCCTCCAGCAGAAGAAATCAACAAGTAGAGAGAAGACCTATGGTGGAAGGAGCACATTCAGTTGAAGCTGCCAGCTTTGAAACTTTATATTGCCATGCAGCCAGCACATTCAAAGTTCAATGCTTGCCCTTTCTCCCTGATGATCTCATGCACTGTGAGATTAGTAGGAAGAGAGGAAATTCTGGCTCAAGTTTTGAATCTGCAGCTGTGTGCTGGTACTCAGTTTTGGAATGGGCAGCAGCAGCTGAATGTGCTATTGTGGTTTGAATAATTGGGAAGAGGAATACATAGGAGCTGGATGCTAGGAAAGGTGAGGAAGGCAGGATACAGATACTAGGGAAGGGGAGTCACAAGAATTGGATGTTGGAGAGAGGACACACAAGAGGCAGATCCTGGGGAATGGGGAAGGAAGAAGCCAGATGCTGAGTAAAGAGAGAGGCAGCATCTGGATGTTGGGGAAAGGGAAGGGCTCATAGGAGTCAGATGTTGGGGAACTGGAGGGAAGCAGGATCTGGATGCTGGGGAAGGTGGAGACATAGGACATGAATATTGAGGAGGATAGATGCAAGAGTCATATGCTGAGGAAGGGAGGGAGTTAGAAGCCAGATAGAGAAAAGGGAGGCAGGAACCAGATGTCAGAAAAGGGGGATGCAGGAGCCAGAAGCTGGGGAGAGGATGAATACAGAGGATGGAAATGATGGACTAGAAAGTGGGTGAAAGACAGAATGGGAATAAGAAGCTGTGAAAGCAGTGAAGGGTGGGAATAGGAGGGCTGGAATGAGGGTGAAAGTGGGTGAAAGAGGGAGTGGATAATGGGTAGGTAGGTGAGAGGTGAAAACAATGAGAATGAGTACTAGAGGGTGAAAGAGAGAAGGAGGATGTTAGGCGCCCCAGCCACGGACCAATGCAGCTGATTCCCCTCACTTCCAGGGCCAGAAGCCTTGCTCCTGCCCTGTTCACAGCTGGCCTCTGTCCCCAACCTCGGTAGGCGCAGCCTGTTTCCATCTTCCTCCTGTCTCCTGACACCACTGCTGTGTCCAAGGTCCCCCCAGGCACATGCATGCACCGTTTCCTCCTATTTAAATGGCCTGCAGCAGGGAAGTCCCCATGGCCCAGAGTGATGACATCAGGCAAGGCAGGTATAAATACCCTGCTTTGCCATCTCTCCCTTGCTTCAGCAACAGGTCCTGCTCCCTCGTGAGCGCAAGTTGCTATGTTCCTGGTCTGATCCATTCCAGTTCCTTGACCTGGGTTCCTGCTCCAACTCCTCCTCCTCTCTGTACCTTCATTCCACCCCTGCTTCCTTTCCAGCTGCTTGTCCCCTTGGCTTGCTCTCTCGGTTCCTGACTCGGCTCGTCCCTGGATTTCACTTCGTCTGCTGCCTGTCCTGGCCTCCTGCCTGCCTACCATCTCTCTGTCCTTGGATTCTCCTGTCCTTGGATTCTCTGTCCTTGGATTCTCCTGTCCACTGCCGGCCCCGACTACTGGTATTTCTGACTTTGCTGCTATCTTCTGACTTTGTTGGATTGTCTTCACCTGGAGACCCTCTCCTATGTCCTGCTGGCCCCAGTACCCAAGGGCTCAACCTGCAGGGAACGTAAGTTGGTATAGGTGAAGGTCCAGTTGGGTCTCCACTTCTCCTGTATCCACCTCCCGATGATGAGAACCTATAGGGGACTCCCCTAAAGGTGGTGCCAACTTTGTCTCAGCTCAGGGGTCCACTCCACCTACAACAGAGGAGTGAAATCTAGCAATGAGTAGCTAAATGACAAGAGAGTGAGAAAAGGAGAAAAGAGATGAAAGTGAAAGCTGAATGGTAAGCAGATATAGGTAAGGAAGGAAAGAAGACAACAGGAGAGAGAAGAAATGGCAGATGGAAAAGAGACTCTGGAAAAGGACTAAATAGAAAACTAACAAGAAGAAAGGAGAAAAGAGAGACCATGACCAACATGATTAGAAAAATAAAATGTCCACAAATAAAGGTAGAAAAAAAGCATTTTAATTTCAGTCTCGCTCTCCTACCCCACCCTGAACCACCAAATCACCATGCTGCTGCTCTCATCACTCATGCATGCATGTGAAACATGGCACCCTTGCTTCCCCCTATGCTGCCCCACACACTTCCAATGCCCTAGGCAGCCACCTAGTCCCGTCTAATACTCGCACCAGGCCTGCTTGCTGTGGACATTGGAGGTTGGCTGTTTTGACCCATGGCCAGTGAACAGTGAGTGAAGCTGCTGATTTTGGAAAAGGGCTGTTTGGAGAGATGTTTTGAATCATCTATTTTTGGAAGATCTAGGGGTTTTGTTTTCCTCCTTGTTTATGATTGTTAATGAGGATAATCGTCCCTCCCTCTACGGGGAAAGGATAGTGGGGACTGTGGAAGCTGGGTCAGTAGAGGAAGAAGAGTTGCTAACAAATGCCCCATGGATTATTGCTTTATTACTTATGATTTTTATATTACTATTTATGATCATCCTTTTTAAGTTGGAATAAAGATTTTTAGTTGAACACCACTAACTGCCTCCAAGATTCCTTTTAGGGTACATTAGCCATAAAAAAGGATCAGCCACTGTAAGTACTCACTGACGTGGGTGTGTACATTTGGACTAAGTTGTGTTGCAAATTTCTGTACCAGGAGCCCCAGAGAGATAAACCTTCTCCCTGCCAGATTAACCCAGCATCCCAGGGCTAACGTTTAACACTCTGATATAGCAAGTGAATCAGGAATGAAGAAAAAGCCCTGGGATCTAGGTAGCCCCTTGAATTTAACACATCAGTGATCTGGGGGTCCTGCTACATTTGTGAGTATCCACCATTAAATCTCTGTCCATTTTATGTAATTACAAAGCCGATCTGTATATCATACTAACAATCTATTCTTTTTTACACTTATATCCTGCCTATTTGATTCCAAAGAATTGTCCATAGTTGCTGACAATACAATTCATACAAATACATTAAAATACAATTTAAAAAAATCACAAGAATTCAATATATAATTACAAACAATAATAATTTCCATCCTCCACTTTTGCATCTAGAAACTATAAACTTGAAGGCAATCTTAAAAATAAAATTTTGTATTTTATGTTATTATTCAAGATACCAGGAGTTTAACATATGCTAGTTCACCCCCTTCTGGCCATTTGAGCTGTGTTAACATTCTGAAATGTCAGCTACTCAGCTCTTTCACCAGAAACTGGCTCCTTTAAGCTGTTCCTGATCCAAGAAGCAGAAAAGGAAATGTAGGAGGCAGCTCGGACAGCTGTCAAATCTCCCAGAAGTTATGGGAGACTCGCATTATCTGCATGTATGCTGCCAGTTCCCCATATGAGAGACTGCAAAGAGATAGTGGAAAGATTTCTGTTCTACTACACTAACTTTTAAATAGGAGCATGGGCGCACGTGTGTACATTCATCGGCCTGTGCCAGGGGATGTGGCCATTTTATAACATTCTCACCAGTGAGGGTGGGATCACTAGAGTGAAGTTCTAGTTCTGGCATAAACTGGTTAGATGGAAAAAGTATCCCTAAGCAAAAAAAATCTGTGTTTCAAAAAGTCAAAACACTTCACAAATGTCAACTATAATCCAAATTCTCAAAAATCAAGTCTCTTGAGTTATTGGCCTCAACTCTCTAATTATATAAACCAACAAGGCATTTGTGGTCTGCTGACAAAAATATATTGCACATGCCAGCTCCTAGGCTAGCAAGCTTGATGTCACTAGAAATAGGGCTTTTTCTGTTACCAGCCCACAACTTTAGAACAACTTACAAGAGACACTTCGATTTGCATCAACTCTCAAATCATTTAAAAAAAAAAAAAAAACCCATTGAAAACTCATCTTTTTACCCTGGCTTTTAAAGACTCTGGAACTCCAGTATGATTTACAAAATTTTAGGGTTTCATGTAATATTTTTGTTACTTTTTATGTTAGTGTTACCTTTTTTTAGGATTATGTATGTAAAAAGTGTAAGCTGCTATGACCTGCTTTGAAACATGCAGGTTATACATTTTTTAGATAAATAAATATGATAACCAGAAGTGGTTAGAAGTACTAGGAAATGATGGAAACAGTGGAACGATGGTGTGAATGGATAAACATTGGAGTAACAAGGATAGTGTTATTTGAGGGAATCCAAGGGCCATTGGAGGGAATGATTGGAAGGACTTCAGTCAGAGGGGTTTGAGAGTGATATTGGCAGCTGGGTAACAAGAAAGAGAGGCAAGAAAAGTGTTTGTGGGCTAAGAGGAAAAAGGATGGGTAACTGAGGAACTGAGGGCAATTATGCAGACCAGTGGGGTGACTGAAAGGATCGAAAGTGATTTGAGGGTCTAAGGAAATGACAGGCACTGGAAGAAGTAAAGGGTTAAAGTTGATTGGATGGATAGTGGAGTTATTGAAGAAAAGTCACAGAGAAAACTGAGGGCTATACACACACACACTAATGGGAGAGATACACATATGCAAAATTAGGGGACAAACCCACAAGTCATAGAGCAACAATGCAAAGGGGATTCAGAAGCTTAATTTATTTATTTATTTATTTATTTATTTAACACTTTTTTATACCGACCTTCATAGTAATAACCATATCGGATCGGTTTACATAGAACAAGGGTATAACTGAAGCAATAAATAAAGTAATTTAACAATAGAGGTGAATAAGGCAAAGTTACATTTAACAAGGAGTAAAAACTTGGAAGCTTAAATAGCTGGAAGAAAGGTAAAGGCAGGAGGTAATTATAACATAATACAATAAAGAATATGTGTTAAAGCTTAAGGTGCTTTAACCTGGAAGTGCCAGAAAAGTGACTTATCACCAAAGATCATCCTTTTCCCTCTCCTCTCCAATAATGTTAAAAGATTCAAACCACTCTGCTGTGATTTGTAGCTAGTACTATCAGTATGTCACTCACCACAAAACAGAAAAGCAGAAGTCATGAAAATGGTATTGCAGCAAACATATTAGTTAAGGTCTGTCGCAAGACCACTAGGCAAAGCAAGGTGAGCTAGAAAGTTTAATTTGGTTTTACTTACAATGCTGCAATGGTTATTTGAAAGTTAAACAGTACAAGGATAATTTTCAAAGCCATTTGTATGAGTATGGATGTGCTCTCATTTGACATTCTGTTCATTGTTTAGTTTATTTCATTTTGAACACTTCTACAGCCAAATTAAAAAAAAAAAATCTCTAGGTTCAGTTCCTGGTCCTTCCCCCTGTCAACCCAACCTGCTTAAGCAAAGACCTGCGCCAACCTCCCCATAATCCAACCCTTACTCCATCATGGGTCTGCAGGTCTCCCAAGGGCTGGAGCTATAACCAATCATACCTGCCCCTTGCTCTTGCTTTCCAAAATGGCTGCCGGTGAACCCGGGGTCAGTGTCATTATATCTTACGGCAGTTTCTGGGATCGGAAAAGTCAGAGGGGTCTTGGGGGCCATGGGGGCTGTACTTTAAGAAGTTTTGTGGCTGGGAGAGAAGGGTGTACTTCTGTTTAGTTTAGTTTTTCAGGGTTTATTTTGTTGTTTATTTTGTTTTGAATAAATGAAACAAGAAATAAAAAGAAAAAAATGAAACAAAATGAAACAAAAATGAAACAAAACCCCAAATATTTTTCATGTGCACACCTCTATTAAATAGTAAGATACACTTGTAAATTGCCTATCTGAAAATTTCTTATCTACAATGCAGCTAAAAGTATATGTGCTGCTTCACAGCATGCATACTTTTAGCTGCATTTAGAGGAGCCAGTCCTAGAGACATGTTGAAGTCAGGGAGGATTTTAGATTACAGAACGAACTCTATGTACAATATTTTCCTTAGCAAAGCACCCACACAAAAAAAGTAGTACAAATGTCTGTCAATACATTTTGTCAATGCAAGTTTCAAAGTGAAAGAATGCACATATTTTCTTCTTAAAACTGGTGCATATTCCACACGTAGTGTTGCGTCCGTCGGTCTTTGACGGCTTCCCCCTGCCTACCGCTCTCTACTCTCGGCTCCTCCCGCTCACCTTGGACTGATGACCGCCGCGGCATCTGTTTGCCGTTCTCTCTGGCATCCCCGGACCGGCTTTGGTGCTGCCTCCCGCCATTCTCCTTCAAGGTACCTCTAGGGCACACGCGCGCATGCTGCCCTCATCTTTAACGCTACGTTGGCGCAAACCTCAGGGGCATCTCCCTGTTCTGATGTCACGTCTTCCGGGTATATCTGCCTACAGTATTTGCTAGCTTGGTGAGTTAGCAACAGGATTCATACGGATGGGATTCGCTCTCCGTCCTAAGCTACTCTGCCACTCCAGCTCTTTCTGGAACTCTTACTACCCTTCGGGTCTCTAACGGGGTACCCGCTCCTCGGGGGCCTCTCTGCTTCTTTCAGGTGCTATCAGGAAACCGGTACTCGCTCCTTGAGGGCCCATGTTCCCTGAGTCGCTGCCTGCAACCTCTACCCTTCTACTTGGAAGAACTAACTTACAGTTACCATCAGTGAGTACAGATGCCATCTCTCTCCACAGTACTGCTTCACTGGAATCAGGTACTCGCTCCTCGAGGGCCTGCTCTCTGCTCCGGTGCCAGACCTCTCATCTAGTGGAATCTCTGTTACTGCTAAGTGAGTACAATGCTATCGAGTCTCTCTGCTCTAAGGGACCAGGTACTCGCTTCTCGAGGGCCTGCTCTCCCTATCTCGGAGCTTCTCCTATTTCTACATTGGGACTCTGATTGCTAATTCTATTGTGTGCTCATAACTCTCAGTCTCTTTCCACTACAGCACTGCCTTGCAGAGGATCCGCTGTTCCAGCATTCTGTGTGAGACGCGCCCAGCCGGGCTCTACAACCACTACTCACTACTGCCACCTCTGGTGGTTACTTAAACTGTCTAATAAAAGATTCAGATCTGTGTTTGTCTGTCCGGAGTCTAGCCTGACACTGTGGAATATGTCCTAAAGTGCACAGCATAAAATTGCTATATATTCTTTTTTAAGTTTGACCCAGCAGTTGCTTCCTGCTCCTTTGCACTCTCGCTCACTCAGAACCAGGATCCTAGTGCCATGAGCTTTCATTTGCAAATATCTAGAGATTTCTTCCCCAATTTTATATTCTCCATTTGCATACAGTACAAAGTCTAAGACATTGCAATGATGGCCTTGGACTAGGGGTTCTGCACAAGAGTTCCTGTCAGGACTCTGCAATCATGGGCCCTGAGTCTGGCCTAATTCTCACCCTTGAGCAATGATCAAGACTCCCTCTACCTGTCTCAGCAGCATCCCCAGCCACAGCTGCTTGATGAGCAGGCAACTCAACTCAGAAACTGAAGCAAGGACCTTACACCCAGCAATGTATAACGCTACCATTGAGCCACCGGACTAGCCCACCCCCTATGTTTTTATTTAATTTTAAACTACATGGAAGGAAGACAACCAATGGGACACTATGATTCCAGATTATAAATTATTTTGATCTGTAGGCCAGACCAAAATAGTGTAGGGGGTGGCACTATAAGTGAAAAATGACCTATAGTCAAGCATAATAAAAATGCTGCAGAAAACAAAATTCACTGTGGACACCTTATAGAAATTCTATGTGCGCCGGTAAGAATATAGCAGTGGGTGAATATTACCAGCCTCCTGGCCAAAATGAAGAAACAGACTATGAAATGCTAACTGAAATTTAAAAAGTAAATACATTTGGTAAAACAAAGATAATGGGAGATTTAAATTACACTGGTATTGATTGGTTCAGTGTCTCATTGGAACATGCTAGAGAGGTTAAGTTTTTAGATGCTATAAGTGACTGATGAGAGGGGCAGCTACTTTAGATCTACTCCTCAGCTACTTTAGATCTCGTCCTTTTACAAGGGGTTACAGTGGTGAAGGTGCTAAGTAAAAGTGATCATAATGCAATCAAATTTGACATATTCACTGGAGGGAGGACATTAAGTAAAGCTACTACAGTAGCATATAACTTAAAAGGAGACTATGACAGAATGTGGAAATTAGGAAAAACTATAAGGAGCAGTTGCAAGGATTTAAAGTGCATGAGGTATGGACATTGTTTAAAAATACCATTTTGGAAGCTCAGATAAAATGTATTCTTTGCATTCAGAAAGGATGAAGGAAGACCAAATGATTGCTAGTGTGTTTAATAGTGAGGTAAAAGAAGCAGTTAAAGCTAAAAGTACATTGTTCAATAAATGGGAAGTAAACCCAAATGAAGAAAATAGAAAAGAGCAAAAGCACTAGCAAGTTAGATGTAAAACAGTAGTTAGACAGGCCAAGCGTGACTTTGAGAAAAAGCTTGCCAGACCACCAAAAACTAATAATAAAATCGTTTTCAAGCATATTCAAAGCAAAAAGCCTGTGAGGAAGTCAATTAGGTTGCTAGATGACCGAGGGGCTAAAGGGCTGCTCAGGGAGGACCTCCATTAAACTAATGACCAGCAAATTCAAAACAGATCTTAGAAATTACTTTTTAACTCAGTGTATTATCAAGCTGTGGAATCTACTTCCAGAGGATGTGATGAAGGTGACTAGCACAATGGGGTTTAAAAGAGGTTTGGACAAGTAAGTTTCTGGAGAAAAAGTTCCTGGGGGTGAGTAACAGGAATTAGATCTACTTTATGGGATTTGTCAGGTATTTGTGACTTAGATTGGGTACAGTCAGAGGCAGGATGCTGAGCTCAATGGTCTTTGGTCTGGCCCAGCATGGCAATTCTTATGTTTTTATGATATTTACATGGAATGTAAGATACTCATGTATTATATGTTAATGATCCCATTCCTAAGACATGAAACAATGAAATGATTCATGAGAGTTATTTACACCTTTTGGGCTTGTTTTTTCAAAGTTCTTTATCCACATACAACCCTGCTTTATGCATGTAAATTGCATAAAATACAGGTGAAACACAATTTCATGTGTACTTTTACCTGAATTCACAAGAGGCATTCTGAGGGGCAGAGTCATGCTGGGGAAAGGATTTAAGCTCATACTTTTCATTTTTGGAAGTATGCATATAAATGAACATGCTTCAGGCAGGGTGTAACTTTCTGCATGAATGTCCGCATGCATATCTAGTCAATCCTGTGAATATTCAAAGCAAAACTTTGTGCATAAATCTGCTTGGAAATTTGGGGATAAAACCTGGGGGATAAAGTATCCACAGATTTTGGTCCTATGTGGGCTGTTTAAAAATTATCCTTTTTGTGCCTATGTTCATGTGTCAAGGATGAGGGTAGCAGAGATAAGATCTGGACAGGCACTGGCAGGCAAAGCAAATTGGCCTGCTAAGATTTGAAACTGGCATTCAGGATTCTATCAAGCCAGTGCAATAAAGTGTGAATAAAAAACATGTGTCCAAACTGGGCGTACATTTTTACACGCAAGCACATCCACCTCTCCTGTGCACTCAATGCAACATGCAAATGAGCTACCGTGTTAAAACAGTGCATCCCTGGTGCATCCATGGCATCAGGCACCCAGGAGATGTGGCTGTGCGCGAGTTAGAAAAACGGATGCTCAATTTACGAGCGTCCATTTTGTCCTGCGGCACCTATTTTACCAGCATAATATGCATGCACAATATGCATGGCCTGAAGCATGCACATTGTGGGTGTATATTGTGTGCCCTAAAAAAAATTTTTTATATCAAGATTTTTTTTTTTTTTGCATGGTCCTGCTTTCTGTGGTTCTTCCTACTTAGAACTATGATGATAATAATTAGAAGGAACCACAGAAAAGCAGGGTTTTTTTTTATTTTAATTTGAGCCCTTGAATTGTGGGAAGACTTTACATCTGCTCTAGGGCAGGCATAACATTTTACAGGTTAAAAAGTGTGCCTTGGGTGCATGGGGATTTTTTGCATTGTGGAATAATAACTAATAGCCTCATCTTCATGGCATTTACATGTGATGAGCACTATTATCTATGCCTTTGGATGTGCATTTTGAATCTGCTGATCCCTTTATTGGATTTGGGGTTATGGACACTTGTGCAAAACATGCGTCCAATTGCTCGTTAAGTTGTGCGCTAGACTGGGAGCACTTTATTGCATCAGCCCCCATGAGTTTAACAGATGTTAGTTCACCCCCTTCTGGCTATTTACACTATGCTAATATTCATACCATTCACATAAAAAAAAATAGCACTTTAGTAAAAATTCCTGCTCTGCAAATGTTTACCACTCACTCCTGATAGTCCACTGAATCAAATCAATCAAATCCAAAACTTTAAAATGATTGTTTTTCTGCTGCTTCTACTACTGCTTCTATTTATCATTTCTAAAGCACTAGTAGCCATATGTAGAGCTGTACATCGGAGACAGTCCCTGCTCCATGGAGTTTACAATCTAGTCAAGACAGTTATATATGAGAACCAAGTTTATGAAAAGTGTTTTTATTTTAAAGCAGTGTTCAAATTTAAAGGTAGCTTCAAAAAGGTGAGAGTTTTTAAACTGAATTTGAATATGGCCAGACAGGGAGCATAACACACAAAGTCAAGAACATGGTGCATCAAGGAGGTAAGCATGGAATTGGAAGCTGGCAGTGGAGGAAATGTGCACAGATAAGAAAGACCTGCCTGATGAATGGGTTTTGTGCCACCACTTTATCTAATTAAAGACTTTATTTTGAACAAGTGGTGAGTGAAGAGTGAGTCTTTCTTGTGAATGACCAGTGTGCACAAGAGACCTTGTAAGCAGAACAATTCCCAAGGGCCCTGAAAACTGTATTTGTCCGCCTGTGTGGGAACCCCAAGATGGTAAAGGAAACTTTTGTGCCTATGACCAGGGCCAGAGCTTCGGGGGCTACATTAGGAAAAGGGAACTCAAATATAAGTACAGAGAGAAGATCTCAGGAAGGGGAGATGAGAAAGAGAAGGTGAGAGGATCAAGGATGGGGAGGGAAAGGGAGGAGGACCAGGAATGTGGTGAGGAGAAGGTGAGAGGACTGGGATGGGGGAGAAGTGTGAAAAGATAAAGGGAGTGGGGGAGGAAAGGGAGAGAAAACCAAAGATGGGGAATACGGGAGATGTGAACAATCAAGGAAGGCGGAGAAGATTAGGAATCTAGCATGGGGGAAGAGGAGGGATAGGGAGGAAGGTTCTGGGACTGAGGAAAGAGAAGAAGGAGTAGAAGTGGCTGGAAGTGGATTTTAGAATCTAGGGAGCAGGGAGAGGTAGGAAGGAAGGGAGTTTCCAGCATCTGAGGGATAGAATCTGAGATCAAGGGTGAGAGGATCTGAAATGAACTGGGGGGAGAGGTGAGGAAGGAGGTATTTGTCTCTGCCATGCTTTAGAGTCCTCCTCCCCCTTATATCTCCTCTAACTTCCCATCAAATATGGCACACAGACCCAGTACCAATCTCTTCTCTCTCACATACACAATTATATCCCCCTCCCCCATGTCTCTCTCACACACACGTACACCTCCCAGTCCATCCCCTTTCATTCCCCAGCTTCTCTCCTCACTTGTAATGAACCTTTACTCAGCCCCTCCTAATCTCCCCAAAATGATTCCTTTTAGCTCTATCTGCTCCAGGCTCACATCCTCCCATCTTGTTCCTGAATGGCAGTAGGAGAGGGGCTATTTTAGGAAGCAAGGTAGCTCTTCCTTTCTCTGCTATGTTCACCTCGTCTCCTCCTGTTCCATGCATGCTGCCTGGGAGAGGAGGGATTGGATCAGGAAGCAGAGGACTATTCTTTGCTGAGTGAGATTCAGTACAGCTGGATGGCAGCAAATCTTCAGCCAGTCTGCTGCCACCAGATTTTTGCCACCCTAAGCACAGGCCTAATGTGCCTGTTGACAACCCTAGGCTTGCTCCAAGGAGCAGAGACTTTCTCTTATGTATCTCTTTACAGTGTGGCATCCATCTGGTAAGTGCTATACAAATCATGATAACAATAATAATAATAATTTCCCATGTTTATTGATGGGCTGTGGCTGGTGCTCTTTGCTGGGAGCATCAAGGCCTCTCCATGCTCTCCTTATGTAGTTCAGGCAGTTCAAGACAGCAGTAAGATGAGTGGGAAGGAAGGGAGAGGAAGTGGAGTCACAAGAGGCAGCTAATTTGAACAATTGCCCATGGCAGCAATAAAACTTGCAATGGCCATAAATTCAAGCAGGTACCTGAGACTAGGTCACAGTAATGCTAGTGGGAGGAACAGTAACCCTAGTCCCCTGATACTAGCAGAAATAAAATAAATACAATACAATGCATAAATTCTAATAAGGAGTCAAACACTGCTGTACATTATGGGAAGACCCCAAAATGTGTTATCCGTTTCACTTCTAGTCATATAAGATATTTTGAGTGGGGTAGACCTCAGGATTCTCATAGTTTAAGGTTTATCTACAATCTTTCAACTGCTTGAGTGTATAATACCAAGGAATGACCATAGGATAGCATTTGTTATAGGTAGGGCCTATATGATATCTTAATGTTGTGAATACGGGGTGGTGCGTTGGTCCCCTTAAGAGTGTAGGTTGAGTTGATTGGTGAAAAATGTGTCCTAGATATTGGGGAATTTGGTGGTAGTTGGCACCCTCTAGGATGGAGCTGGCAGAGAAAGGGACCTCCAGGATATTGAGAGCCTGAAGTAGCCAGTCCATGAACTGGCAGGGCCAAGGGATTCTTCCAATATGGAAAGCGTCCTGCAGAGGCTTTTTCCTGAAGGGAAACAGCCTCAGGCCAATGTGGTAAAGAACAATTTCCTCCAAAGAACAATAGAGAGCTAAAGCATTTCTTCCACTAGAGAGAGAAGCTGGCATGGGTAGAAGAAAGGATTGATCCAATATGAGGAGGGCTGCAGTGAGTTCCAAAGAATAGAAGAGATCAGGGAACCTTAACCCCTGCTAGAAGAATGGAGAGGGAAATATGTGAAGTTCAAGAGGTCCAAGTTGGTGTGAGTAACAGCATGGGGTATAGAATGAGAGGCCCCAAGACCAAGGGATGTAACCCAAATGTCCCATATTGAAGTTTATGTTTAAAAAGATGATGAATCTGGGAGTTATATGCCTGTTACTTAATTATTGGTTTACTGTATGTTATGGTTGGTTGGAATGAGATGAGAAGTGTATCTAACATGGGGGATTATAAGTACTGTAATAGGAAGAGATGTAAACCATACATTCCAGAAAAGTGCTGATGTGAAGAGATGGGAGGTTTAATGCTGTTCAAGTGAAGACGGAGAGACTGGCACTTTTATCTCTGAGGATGACTTATTGCGTACTGTAGGGGATTCTTATCTGACTATTGCATCCCATGAATTCTGAGTACTTAGTATTATATTCCTACCCAATTATAATCCTGTATATACTAACTGGCTGTAAAATAAGAAATAAAGTTGAGAGTTTTGGGTTTGTCAGAATATGACATAGCTTTCTTGTGATGTTTTATTGTGCCAGTACTAAGGGAATAGCTATCGGGGCCAGGGATCATGTAGAGAAGGTGATGGGTATTTTCCTTGAGCATTCAAGGGAATAAGGGCTATCCCTGTTCTTTCTATCCAAGTCTACTTCACATCTGCATGCCCTCTAAATTTGAAAGTCTGACCTCTTTCACATAATATCAGCACCTAGTGTGAGTTGAAGTTACAGATTATTCTAGCTTGAATGTAAAAAATAAAGGTAGAGTTGCAGAAATCCACTGCTTGTTCTTGGGATAAGCAGTTTGGATTCTGTCTATCCCTTGGGATCCTGACAGGTACGTATGGCCTGGTTTTGGCCACTGTTGGAAACAGGATACTGGATTTGATGGACCCTTGGTCTGACCCATTATGGCAAATCTTATGTTCTTAAGAGATGAAATAACTTAGTTATTGGTTATCTTTGTATAAAACAATAAGATAATTCTTGACAAGTACTCTGTGCTGCTTTCCTTAGACTTTTCTATGTTGGAGCACGAGAAGGTCATTTACCATCCAGTCTGAGTTTGATTCATGTGGACAGTTTCACACCAGTGCCTGCTCTCGTCTTTAATGTAAGTAGCTTTCTTCTTTTCTCATCTAAGATTGGGAAACTTTAACTTAGAGCATAAAGTCACTGATTACTAACCTTTCAATGCAAATGTCACTGCCCCAATTCAAAGCAGAAAGAGTTCTGACTCAGAATGGCTTTAAAATCTGAGATATTGTTCAATACTGCTATAATTTTATAAAGATATACAATGATATTATACTGACAACGCAATTGGCAGTGATTATAACTGGATGTATTAGATTATTTATATTAATATTCACCTGAATAGTATTTTTCTCTCTCATTATCTACTATTTATATAAATGTGGCACTCAGATTTGTATACTGGAGTACATGGCAGCTGGGAAAGAACAGTCATATTTTTCCAGGCCAATTAATATACAGCCCTATGTAAATATGTATAAGCAATTACATATAGATGGACAGGTGTTGTTAATGGAGACATTTCTTATAATGCAGCAACCACACTTTGAAGCTGAACAATGTTATTCAAATTAGAAATGTTTTCTAATATAGTTTTCCATTTGTATTACAAAAGCACTAAAAATAATATAACTATAATTTAGAAAGCATTTGTATTCTTATTTTAGGGGTTAATGACTCTGATTTACCTTCTTGTGGAAGATATATTTATACTTATCAATTACTACAGCTTCAGCTACTGGCTGTTTGTTGGACTGTCTATTGCTGGGTTAATAGTCTTGCGATTCACACAGCCTGATAGGCCAAGGCCTGTAAAAGTAAGTAGCTAAGTGAGAAGATACTGTAATAAGAAATGACAAGATATTGTAACATTAAGCTTTCTGTTGATATGTTTCAGGTTTCCTTCTTGACAATGTGTCAGTTCAATAATGTTGCTTCTTCTGTCCATGGGATATATGTAAATTAGGGACATTCCCAGAAAAAATTACATCTCATTATTTTGTTTGGTTTTGCCATATGTTGTCCTTTCATTCATTTTGTTTCTCAGGTGATTGTATGTCATTTATTTTGTTATGTTGTTTATTTTGTTTCTATTGATGCATCCTATTTTTTATTTATTTATATGAATTTATTTAAAAAACATTTATATTCCACATTCATAAAGCCTGTTCGAAGGAGATCACAAATAAAAACATACATAAGTACAATCTAAAAGGACAAGACTAAAATAAAAATAAACACAGAAAATAGCCAAAAATACCTCAGAAACAATTGTTAAGGCTTTGCTTTGTTATTTCACATAAGGGATCTAACGCTAAAAAGCCTGTGTGAAAAAAATATGTCTTTAAGGTTTTCCAAAGCATATTAGGACAGGCTATTAACCGAAGCTGCTCAGGCAACGAATTCCAAATTTGAGAACCAATGATAGAAAAAGTTTTTTCCCTAGTGAAAACAAGATGTACTAGTTTTGGAGACTGAACCTCTAACAGATATTTGCTCACATATCGCAATGGTCAGGAAGGTTTGTATATACATAGCATAAAGCTTTCCAAGGAACAGATTCAGAAAGCAACAGCTTATGGATAACTGAAGCAAACTTGAATTTAATCTGCCTCTGGGTAGGTAACCAGTGCAAGGATGCCAGAACATAGGAATTAACATAGGAATTTTCTATCCAAGTTTTATGAAACTTGCTAGCAGGCATCAATAGTAGTAGCACTCTAAGGCCACCAACAGGTACAAAGTCTGGTATGAACACTTCATAGCACTGCAAGAGGGACAAAGTGACCAAATAGTGTGCTCAAATACCTCAAGGTACTGAAAGAAGGGCAAAGCAGCACAAATAGTAGCATGAACAGCCTGAGGCACCTTGAGAGGGGCAAAGCAGCGTGAGCAGTAGAATCAACATCCCAAGGCACTGAGTGAAGGGTAAGCAGGAAGAAGAGTGGCATCAAAACCCCTATGCATAGAGTGCAGCGCAAAGCAGCAAAAAAAGTGGCATCAGCAAGGTGCTGAACCAAGAGAATGACAAGGCAGCAGCAACAAGAGTGGAAATAAGATCCCTAGGCATCTAGAGAGGGGCAGGGGAAGAGAAGTTTTACAATTTTTTAAATTAAATTCAATTCAATTTTGTTTTTGATTTGGGGCAAAAACACCCCAGTGGAGTCAAGAGAGAGGCAAGGAAATAGATACAAGTCAGGTAGCAGTAGCAGAAGCAAGAGTGCACAGCAGGTCACTGAATCAAGAGTGACAGAACCGCAGGAGCAGGCTGGGCAGCCTCTATACAGCAAGTGCAAAACATTCTTGAATTATAGAGAACAAACTTCAGCCCTCTTTTACTTAATTGTGGAATGATACAGAAATGTGAAATAGCACTGCAAAAGAATGCCAAGACAGGGCACTTAAGGCAACCATAACAAACTTTCCTGATTTTTGTGCTTTCATGTTATGTTATAAACATGCTTTCTCCAACCACATTGTTTTGAGTTGACTAATATTTGAAGTATAAACATGTGAGCTTGCTAATCAAAGAAAGCAGTCATAACTGAGGAAGGCTTGCAAATAGCGCTGCAAAGTCTGCTTTTTTTCCAGCCTGGTTTGGAGTCACCCTTTCAGCAGTCTCATGTTAGAATGCACAGTGAATACTGCCGTAAATGAAGCCAGGCTTGAGTTGGTTACTTTTAAGCAGGATCACAATTGTTCAGATCTAATCCAGTCCCCTGTGTACCAGCTTAGGTCTATCTAGGTCATACTTTGCTTCACAACTCAGAAGAAATAGGGATCTATATGTAATCCTTGGTTAGCTGAACTTGGATAGTAGTTCCAGAGCCCATATCTTAAATCACACGGTAAACTTCTCTACATGTTAAAAGGTGTTTCTTCAAGTTTTCTCTGAGCAGAAGGAAAGATAACTTTTAAGGCCCTTCGCATTGCAAACTTAAATCCCAGTCTCAGGCCATTGGAGCAGCAGAGATGAAAACAGCATGGATGATCATTAAAGTCACTTTACAATAAAAACACACTGAATGCTTTGATGGCTTCCATCAATACTTTCACTGATAAGTTGTAAAATGATGAAAAGAGTCTTTACAGCTGTTTTATTCATTCGTTGATGGTACAAGTGCTTTTAAATAAAATTTGTGAATTCTTAAAGTCTTGTTTAAAGTTTAAGCTGCTTAAGCCAATTGATTCAGTTTTTATTGGGGGGGGGGGTTTCCAACCCATTGGCACAGGGCAAGTTAAAATAATTGCCTCCCTCCTAATGTTTTCCTCTGTCATTTATTTCCTACCTCCTCCATGATGTTCTCTCCTCTGAACTCCTTAGTTTCACCATAGTATCTGAATCGCAAGTAACTCTCTTCTTTTCCCTTCCAGTATCAGAAAGATACTTCTGCTACTTCTAGAAATCTCGAGTGTTCCCGGGCCCTGAAGGGGGTCCATTCCAACTCCTTTCTCCCCTCTCACCTTCTTCTCCTCTGGATGGCTGAAAAGTCATCCTTCTTCTCAGATCCTGATGATCTTAGATTCCTCTTTCATGAAGGGAACCTCTCCAAATGATGTTAAACCAGCACATAAATTAACTTTGTTAATGTGTATTCATAATTAAAATAAATATATTTAAAAATAGCAAAGGGATTGGGAGGGTGGAAAGAAATTCCCATCCAACTAAACAGCTTTGACTCAAATAACAGAAAAACCAGAGAACAGCCAAAACGTGCTGCCTCTGTGAAAAAAACTAGAATGCACACCCTAAACTGATGGGACTTATCAAAAACTCTCTTTCGCATGGGAAAATTAATCACCTATATTATTACTTTGCCTCTTCCGCATTGACTTTAGTATCTTTATTTATTTTATTTATTTAACATTTTTTTATATACCGATAGCCGTGTGCACATCGTAATGGTTACAGGGAACAGGCAGCAGGCCAGAAAAAGGCAAAGCTGTTACATAGAACGCATAAGTGTAACATATGAATATAATTAATTGAACATAGGCGAAATATTTGATGGAAAAGAAGCAAAAACATTAACTTAGCATTAAAGTAACATTAACAATCTGGTAAGTAATAGCATTAAATAACATATGAAAGTATTTGACTTGGTCTTATAATAACATATGAAGGTATTTGGATAATAAATAACTTATGATGGTATTTGACTTGGTCTTATGATACTACATAAATTGAGGTGCAAGTTGGGGTGGGATGCTATAGAAAGTTCAGGAGAGGGAGATTTAGGGGCAACTCCTACTATACTGTCTCTATAATTGATTACATTTTTTGATTATTTAGCCTACTATTTTAATTTATTATTTTATGTACATTATGAAACTATGTAGCTACTTCCGTTCTTCTTTTGGAAATGCAAATATTTTTAAGTAAATATTTGCGAACTACTGTAAACCGATTTGATATGCTTGCATGAAAATTCGGTATATAAAAATTATTAAATAAATAAATAAAATAAATAAATAATGGTACATTCTGTCTGACTTCTAGTAAGGAGCTGACTGGTTCCTTACATATATATGATCCAAACAAACTTTTAAATGCAGCATGCCATTTATCTTGCATTTTGAATGAGTCTGACATCACAGCTTATTGTTACAAATCTGAAGTGAAAGATCTTGAAAAGATATCTATATGTCTGGGTTTTTGTTAACAAAATTTGTAATTCATTTTTTAGTTTCATTTTATATTCATGTATTGCATAATATTTTTGCATCTACAGCTTAGTCTCTTCTTCCCTGTGGTGTACTGTTTGTGTACCCTCTTCCTGGTAATAGTACCTCTATATGGTGCAACTGTTGATTCGCTAATTGGAATTGGAATAGCCCTCTCTGGCATCCCTGCATATTTCTTGGGAGTCTATTTACCTGCAGAAAAGAGGCCAAAATGTCTCAACAGGTTCTTTGGTAAGTTAATGTGTTTTTTATTTGCAGATAAACAAATGTATTTTTTCTGGTATATAGTAAAATAATAGATGATGGCAGAAAAGACCAATTACCCCATCTGGTCTGCCCAGCTATTCCTGTCCAAATTGCCGAGGATATATATCAGCTACCAGCCATACAGCATGCCCGCTTCAATCACTCCTTATCCAAGATAGCTTTGGTTGTCTTCCTCCTTTACACTCTACCATCTTGGGTAGATGAGTATACAATGATTTCCACATTTGTCTGAAACATGGGAGAGGGCATTCTCAACAGCAGGACACACCTTCTGGAACTCACTACCTCATGAATTATGAAATATGGTAGACAGAAAAATTTAAGAAAGCTCTCAAAACATTTCTTTTTAAGAGGGCATTCGAAAGCACTTAGGGGCAGATTTTAAAACCTGCGCGCGGGCACAGATTTGTTCGCGCAACCCGGCGTGAGCAAATCTACGCCCGATTTTATAACATGCGCGTGCGGCCGCACGCATGTTATAAAATCCAGGGTCAGTGTGTGCAAGGGGGTGCACAATTGTGCAACATGCGTGCGCCGAGCCGTGCAACCTGCCTCCGTTCCCTCCGAGGCCGCTCCGATTTCCACCCCCCCGCACCTTCCCCTCCCTTCCCCTACCTAACCCGCCCCCAGCCCTACCTAGAACCCCCCCTTACCTTTATTGAAGAAGTTACGCCTCCCTCCCAGCAGGCGTACCTTACGCGCACTGGCCAATGGCCGGCCTGCGATCCCGGGCACAGCAGCAAATGGCCGCTGTGTCTGGAGGCTCAGGCCACGCCACACCCCCGGACCACCCTGGACCGCCCACGCCCCACCCCTTTTTGCAAGCCCCGGGACATACGTGCGTCCCGGGGCTTGTGCGCGCCGCCGAGCCTATGCAAGATAGGCTCGGCACGCACAGGGGCAGGCAGAGGCAGCTTTTCAGGGGTTATGCGAGTATCTTATGCGTGTAATCCTTTGAAAATCTGCCCCATAATTCCTTCAGGTTTTTGTTATAGTTTTAATATTATTTCTATCTTGAGCAGCATGCAGAATGCATATATTTGCTTTTCTCTGTTATTTCACTTGAGTAAATACTGTCAAATCATGATTTGTTTCTATTATGCATGTTAGCAGCCCTGGACTATATGGAGAGCAAGGGTTAAAAATCTTTTAAATAAATAAATTCAACATCTCCTATTTGGTTCACACCTAGGACATTTCCCAGTTTTAACCACAAGACTTTGAAATAATCTAAATGCCCAAGCATCAGGCCTGCTAGGTCTCTGTGACCTTTCCAGTTGGTACTTTGTCATCAACAAACCAACACATTGACCTGTCCAGTCTCTTCATTGTTATAGCATTTTTTACATAATTGCATAATGTATATAATTGCATATTTACAAGTATAATTATAATTAATAACCATCGTATTTCATTTCTATATATAGCATTTGGGACCCCCACTGAAATGTTTCATTTGATTACTATTAGTCCTAGAAAGACTGGCTATGGTCGACCTGCAGACAGACCCAAACAACTCCCTAATTTGTAGGTTACTACTAGTTCTACCAGCCTGCTAACTGCAGTTGACCTGCCAGACAGACGCAGCAGATCTCCTAATTTGTAGCCTTGTTAGACAAACCCAGCTACTAGCCTTTTCTTTTTCATCCATACTCTTGAGTTGTAGTCTGCTTGTACTATCATTGATACTCCTACATCCTGCAGTGTCGCTAGGTTGTGCCTCTGCTATATCATTCAATTTTTGCAACTAAGGATAGCCTGCACGTATCCCATTTCTTCTTGAAGTCTGTTACTGAAGAGTACTCAGAAGGGTGTTCTTTCCTTGAAAAGCATTTCCTGAGGTTGATCCTGAGTCTATTCCATCATATCCTATGTCACTTATTCTAGACTTTCTTTCAACTGGAAAAGCTTTACTTCTTGTTCACTATTAATACCATTCTGTTATTTTAATGTATCTATCATAACTCCCTGATATACACAGTTAGGTTCTTTAGTCACATCTCATTGAGCTTTTTGATTCAGACCCAGTACCATTTTCGTGGCTCTTTTTCTGGATGTCCTCCATTTTACCTATATCTTTCTGGAAAATCAGCCTCCAGAAGTGGATATAATGCTCCAGGTAAGATTTCATTAATAATCTGTTCAACAGCATATTCACTTCCTCTTTTCTATCCATCCTATCATCCCTCCTGTTCTGACCACTGCCTTATCACATTAGTTTGCTACCATGAAATCAGTGGGTAACAGCACCCTGAGGTCTGTTTCCTGCATCACATCATAGAAATGCATAACTCTGAATTGTTTTTATATTGAAGCAGGCAATTGGTTGAATGCTCCTTGAGCTTTCTTAGATCATTTCTCATACTGGGCTAAGGTAATAAAACAGGAGTTTAATTTTACCATGGGTTTTGGCTAACATGTATCATACAAACTAGTACTACTGCAGAATGTAGTAAGTTCTTGGAATGTAAATCAAGCAGGAGTAAAAAAAAAATAAGCATACTAAATGAAAAATATGTGCTATAATTGTGAGTTAACCTGAAAATCCATACTAATGGAAAAAAGTGCTTTAAAAACCGTAATAAGGAACCTGAAGTTGGAAGGAGGGTGATCAAAATGGCTTTGTATCCTGATTTGGTTACACTCTTTTTTTCTTTTTGTAACACTTCAAAGCAGATTAAATTGAGATACAATAAATATTTTCTTTACCCCAGAGGGTTTACAATCTAAATTTCTGCCTAAGGCAATGGAGGATGAAATAACTTGACCAAGGACTCAAGGAGTCACTTTAGGATTTGAATGCTGGTTGCGCTGGTTTTCAGCCTGCTGCTCTAACCATTAGTCTACTCCTCTACTCCAATCTTGTATGCAAGGCCATCTGGGCAAGGTATGCCAAGTAAAATCAAAATGTAAGCTCTCTGGGCAGCGCATCTATAGCCAAGTAGTATGTAATATGTAATTTGGCGCTGTGCATCCTGACTAGGATATAAAATTTTCTTATGTTCTTATAATAGACTTAGTTTTTGGGTACTTGCCAGGTTCTTATGGCCTGGATTAGCCTCTGTTGGAAACAGGATGCTGGGCTTGATGGACCCTTGGTCTGACCCAGTATGGCATGTTCTTATGTTCTTTCTTATGTTCTTAAAAATATGCAAAGTGTATGGCTGTAGGTGACCATTCCAGAGAGTTTACACTTTCATTTCACTTGCCCAAATGGCTTTGCATGCAAGAATGTGCTCAATTCAAGATGCAATCTTACATGCAAGGCCATTGAATAATAGAGCCAGTGCATACTGTTCATCTGTAGAGGCCCAACCTAAAAAGCTTAATGCTTTGATTTTACATACCATACCTTGCCACAATGGGGTAGGCACCTACAGCTGAATAGTATACACTGGCATTATAGCACAATAGCAATGTATGTGAGATTATGTGGGTGTGTATGTATGTATTCGTGTATGAACACTTTCTTTCTCCCTCTTGCATTTTCCACTTTGTAGCCCTTCCTTCCCTCCTCCCCCCCCCCCCCCCCCCATGTAGAGGGGGTTAGTGTTGTAGGTGGGGTGTGTTGGGTGATGGAGATATCAGTGATGGGGGTGGGAGGAAGTGTCAGGGTGTATGTGTGTGCGTGTTTGTATGGCTGGGGACAATTGAAAATGCTTTGGCTGGTACAATGCTGGAAATTCAGCTCCTAGTTCTGAGGTGGAGGAAAGGTTAACTCATATTTCTGGTGGCAAGGCCAATGGCATTTAAAGACAATCTCCTGCCTGAGGCTAAGAATGAAATGGCACCCCCCTCTCCCAAGATGCAACATAGATGAAATTACCAAGAGAGCCAAGGTGGATGGGGATCCCCCTTACAGTCTGGCCATGTAATGCTGGGGAAAGGGAGAAGCAGGAGGCATAGTTCCCAGAGAAGTGACAGATAGTGTATCAGTGATAATATTCCTAGGAAGCTGGCAACCTGCCACACTGCAGGAACTCTATGACCTGCCTTCCATCTTTCCTCAACACAAGAATAGATATTCTGCTGGAATGTAAGGCTCTTATCACATTTCTTAATGGAAGTATAAAGTGACCATCATACGATGTCTCTTAGTGTGAACGGCTTATAAGTGAAGCCTTTGGAGCACAAGGACTAATTTAATCATCGGTCACTTATACTACGTCCATATATTCTCCTGGCTGAAGTTGTGAGTACCTCAGAGAAATGCACGACTAGATCTCCAAGGCAGGCAGTCTTTGGTGTGGTCCTGAAGTCTATCCTCTGACACTGCAGGGTTATGGAGTATACAACTCCTTCTTCAGGGAGCTTCAGGAAAGTGATGCTGACTTTGAGTGAGGTCAGCTTGCCTATAAGTGCTGTGCAGAAGAAAATGGAAATGAAAATGAGCCCATTAATGCAGCATAAACGCTTTCAATTTAATGTATGGCTTGAGAACGGAAGAGAAACACTTACAAAGTTACTCAGGTATAGTCAGCTGTACGCACTGGTGTTGAAAGTTATCCTCGCTACAACAACAATGATTAAGACGAAAGAATTCTTGAAATCATTTGAAAAAAACTTGTTGCTTTATAAGACATACATGTGCTGAGCTGCGTGTTGCCTGCTACAATTTCTCTTTTCCGCGGCTGACAGCTTTGCTGCTTCTAAAACGTCGTATTTAAGGGAAATCCATCGGCTATGTGGTTGAGAGCAGGAAATGACATATGCCGAGGCATATCCGATTATGGAGAGTGCCATATAAGGAAAATAACGGCGACAATCTTGCAGCCATTTTGCTAATGGTCCTAATATGGGAAATGACATCAGCAAACTCCAGAGAGGAGTCCTGCGGCCATTTCTTTTTTAAAAAACACTGTCAGTGGAACGGCTTGTGGATGACTAACAAAGGTAGGCAAGGGATATCAGCGAATTACCGGCAAGTAAAAAATGATATTAGAAAATGAATGGTGTCAGGAACTCAGCAGCCGTTTTTACAGAAAAGGATGTTCATATGAGCGAATACCATTCAACTTTCTCATTTAATCCTAAGGGTTCTGTGGATCATAGGCAAAAGATCCATTGATTCTCCTTATAGTTTAGAAGAGATGTTCTGTCACCTCCTCTCCAATGAGGGGGTATGTGTTCAAGAAAGGCCCATGTGAATTCATCAAATTTATGTCCAAGTTGGATACAGTGAGGCACCATGGTGCCTTGATTATGATTCTGCTATGGTGTTCAATGAGGCATGTGCGAATCTTGCACTTTGTGCGGCCAACAGAGGTCTTTTTGCAAGGGCATAATAAAGCATAAACAACAAATTCCGTGTTGCAGTCAACTGTGTGTTTCCTTGTGATTTTGATGCCAGAAGAAGGATCTTGCCAATTGGGACCAACATGTGCTGTTGTGCAAAAAGAACAATGGCCACAAGGGATTTGTCCCACTTGACTCTGTGGAAAGATGATGGAGGAAGCCGCTCTAACTACTTGTTGTTTGATGTTTTGGCCCCTTGAATAAGCGAACATCAGTTGGTCGTGAAACACAGGATGTGGACTCAAAATGTGCCAATATTTGAGGATGGTGTCTTTAATGTATGGGGTCAGATTAGTGTGTTGTAATAAGCAAATCAAACTGGGAGCTGCTTCCTTGTATCAATATTGTAGTAGCTGTTCTCTATCTGAATGTGTGGCCCTTTCGTATGCTCGTCGAATGATCTTTCTGGGATATCCTCTTTCAAGAAATCTCTTTTGCAAAACATCAGCTTGATGATGAAACTCATCAGGGTCAGAGCAAATCCTGCGGATCCTGAAAAATTGGCTTATGGGTAGGTCCTCTTTAAAATGACGCGGGTGGTGGCTGTCAAATCTGTGATAGTTATTCCTATCCGTTGGTTTTCTAAAAAGTGTAGTGGTAATGCCATTTGTACTTTTATGAATCTGGATGTCAAGAAATGATAATCGTGAATGGTCATAAGTAAGAGTGAATCTTAAGTGGGGATTGCCTTGATTGAGCCACTGATGAAATAATAGCAATTGTTCTTCTGTATATGTCCAGATGAAAAAGATATCATCGATATAATGAGACCATGATTTGATATTATTTATTTATTTATTTAGCATTTTTCTATACCGACTTTCCAATAACAGAATTACTGATCAATTCGGTTTACATTTTAAACAATAACAACAATGACAAGTAAATGTCTTACAATGAACAGGTCGAATTAACTTGGATTAAGATATATGGGGGTAATAACATAATTAACATGTACGGAGCCTAATATATTATATATATTATATTATATATATTGATATGTTGAAAAAGCGAAGATTTATATACATACTCTTCTTCAAATTTAGTCATTAAGAGGTTGGCTATATCTGGTGCAATTGGAGACCCCATCGCAACCCCATGGACTTACAGATAATACTGTTGTTCAAATAGAAAAAAATTGTGGAGTAATATCAATTCTGTAATAGTGATGAGAAATTCTGAGGGGATGCGTTGAGGTCTTTCTCTGAGCTGGAAAATCTCTTCGACTAGGAGAAGTGTGTCTCTTTGGGGTACGTTGGTATACAACGCCTCCACACCTAGACTCACCAGAAAATGTTGATCATGTATGTCTTCTAATTTGAAAGCTTATTAAGCATATCGGAGGTATCTTGGATGTATCCAACTTGGACATAAATTTGATGACTTCACATGGGCCATTCTTGAACACATACCCCCTCATTGGAGAGGAGGTGACAGAACATCTCTTCTTTTTTTTTTTTTTTAATTTTTAATTTTGCATTTTCAGAATATGATACATATTCATTATACATGAATAAAGAGATTATTACAACTTATTTTCAAGGAGTAAACATATCTTGTATTATCATAACATAATCTCTCATTCTATTAAGGAAATATGTGTCCAAGAAAAGGAATATAGGAGCTCAAATTATTACAATCAACTTAGGCAATAGCTTCCCTGTAAGATCAGACATCCCATTCTTTTACACACTTCCAGATTTCCCATCTAAAAAGCCCCTTTATTGTCCCGGCTCTTGAAATATGTATGGCTCCTTCTGATATTTCAAAACACATCTGCAGGGATATTTCAATATCATAATTACACCCCGATTGATTACTTCCATTCTCATTTGCAAAAAAGCGTTCCTACGTTCTTGAGTAGATCTTACAATATCAGGGTAGATCCAAATGTTCTGTCCATAATACTTAATCTCTCTGTTTCTGAAGAAGAATTTCAAAACCATATTCCTGTCATGCTCAAAGGCAAAAGACACCAGAATAGTTCCTTTTATTTTAACCTCTGTTTGAGATGACATTTCAATAATTTCAGTTATATTCACAGGTAGTTGTTCCCCTCCGCTCAAATCTCCAACATTTGAGGACCTTCGAGAAATAAAGAAAGCTTTTGTAATTACTGGCATCAGTTCCTTTGGAATTTTAAGAACTTCTGATAAGTAAGCTTTAAATGATTCAACAGGTGAAATTTTTTCCAAATCAGGAAAGTTTACCACCCTTAAATTCATGGATCTTAGGGAATTTTCAATAGACTCAAACTTTTTTCCATCAAATTCTCAGATTTAATTAAATTAGTTTGTATTTTTTCCATAGTTGTCACTTTGGCTTCTACTTTCTCAATCCTTCCCTGCTGTTCCCTCCTTCTCAATATTCACTTCTTTTTTACTCAGTTCTAGGAATGCCTTAGTTAGGGATGTTATCGCCATTTCATAGATGTTAAAGCGTTCCATACAGTTTCAAGAGTCACAACAGTAGGCTTTTTTAAGGCAAAAACAGATCCAGAAATAATGTTTACCTCTTCTGTTTGTGTGTCCTCGATGTCTGGTTCCGGTGGAGCCCTAATGGGGGTCTTAGGGGAGAGAATCAAATCTCCAGCTGGAGTTCTCTCACCCATTTCAGACGTCCTCTCCCCGTTTTCACCTCCCGAATTGGAGAATGCCGTCTTTCCACTTCCCTCCCTTACAGGACTTGGCTGATTATTCCCTTCAATCTCTCTCTGTCCTCGGGGCGGGGATGGTGTCATCGGGGCCCCCGGGCTCAGCGATATTGTCTCGGCTAACGGGATTGACCCGAGCTCCAAGGTCTCACCCTCAGCGGCCCTCGCTTCTTGTGGTTTGGGAGTCGAAGCGAAAAAGCTCTCTATTTTCATCTGTTGGGTGCCATCTTCTTTTTCTGGTAAAATATTTCTAAGCTTCGCTTTGCGCTTTGTGTGCAGCATCCCTCAGAACTTGAAATCACTGAAAAAACAGCTGGGAAATCACTATAAGGAACAAAGTTTAACGAGAGAGCTCTTTCTCAGCGTCTTACAGGGCGGCCAACAGAACATTTCTTCTAAACTTTAAGGAGAATCAATGGATCTTTCACCTACGATCCACAGAACCCTTAGGATTAAATGAGAAAGTTGAATGGTATTCGCTCATATGAACATCCTTTTCTGTAAAAATGGCTGCCGAGTTCCTGACACCATTTATTTTCTAATATCATTTTTTACTTGCCGGTTATTCGCTGATATCCCTTGCCTACCTTTGTTAGTCATCCACAAGCCGTTCCACTGACAGCATTTTTTTTTTTTAAATGGCTGCAGGATGCCCCTCTGGAGTTTGCTGTCATCATTTCCCATATTAGGACCATTAGCAAAATGGCCGCAAGATTGTTGACATCATTTTCCTTATATGGCACTCTCCATAATCAGATATGCCTCGGCATACGTCATTTCATGCTGTCAACCACATAGTCGATGGATTTCCCTTAAATACTAGAGATGTGAATCGGAACCGGAATCGGTTCCGATTCCGGTTCCGATTCACATCGTGGGGTTTTTTTTCGTCCGGCCCGATCACGGTTTTGTTTATCAGCTGCGCCCGAGCCGATAAACAAAAGCTCACCCTGACCCTTTAAAACTAATCCCTTAGCTTCCCCACCCTCCCGCCCCCCAAAAAAACATTTTACAGGTACCTGGTGGTCCAGCGGGGGTCCCGGGAGCGATCTCCCTGCTCTCGGGCCATCGGCTGCCACTAATAAAAATGGCGCCGATGGCCTTTGCCCTTACCATGCGACAGAGTATCCGTGCCATTGGCAGGCCCCTGTCACATGGAGGGAGCACTGGATGGCCAGCGCCATCTTTAAAAATGGCGCGGGCCATCCAGTGCTCCTACTATGTGACGGGGCCGGCCAAGGGCATGGATACCCTGTCACATGGTAAGGGCAAAGGGCCATCGGCACCATTTTGGTGTGAAGTGAGCCATTTTTTAAAACCAGTTCACCACTACCCAAATAGAAGTACAGCCATTAGAGTACTGGCCATTAGTACTGGCAAAGAAGCAACTCCAAGTTTCTAGCAACTCCTGGATGGCCTACAAGGTGGGAATCATGGGCCTATTTCAGTACTTTCTCTTACAGGGACTGTCACAGTGACCATGATTCTGGCTGGATAGATGATGTAGCGAGAAATTTCCAGGGAGTCCTTGTTCTCAAAGGATTGTGAAAGAGCATTGACTAGTTGGGTTTTTTTCTGCCACTTCGTACCTGAGTTAAAAATCAAAGCAATTGAAAAACAAAGATCATCAGGCCTGCCGAGAGTTCAGGCACTGGGCCTGCATAAAATATTCCAGATTTTTATGATCTGTGAAGATCGTGATGGGATATCTAGCCCCTCCCCCCCCCCCCCCCCCCCCCAAGGAGATGGCACCAGGATTTTACAGCCATTCAATTTTACAGCCAGGAGCTCTGTCCCCAGTAGTATTTTTCCTTTCTGTGGGGGTTAACTTTTTTGGAAAAGAAAATGCATGGCATAAAGGTTCCTTCATCATTGTGTTGAGCAAGGACAGCCCCTACCTCAATGGCAGAGGCATCTACCGCCACAATAAAGGTTCTAGATGGATCCGGATGTTGGCGACAGGTGTCTCAGAGTAATGCCAGTTTGAGGAGATGGAGGGTCAGTATTGCAACTATATCTTTTTTGAGATGTGGCGACCAGAATAGCACACAGTTTTCAAGATGCGGTCTCACCATGGAGCGATACAGAAGCATTATAACATCCATTGTTTTATTTGCCATTCCCTTCCTAATAATGCTTAACATTCTGTTTGCTTTTTTGATCGCCATAGTACACTGAACCAACAATTTCAATGTATTATCCACTATGACACCTAAATCTCTTTCCTGGGTGGTAACTCCTAAGATAGAAACTAACATTGTGTAACTACAGCAATGGTTATTTTTCCCTATATGCATCACTTTGCACTTGTCCACGATAAATTTCATCTGCCATTTGGAAGCTCAATTGTCTAGTCTCACAAGGTCCTCTGCCAATTTATCACGATCCACTTGAGAGAAAACTATTCAGAATAATTTTGTGTCATCTGCAAATTTGATCACCTCACTCATCGTACCCCTTTCCAGATCATTTATAAATATATTAAAAACACTGGTCCAAGTTCAGATCCCTGAGGCACTTCATTGTTTACCTTTTTCCACTGTGCAAACAGACCATTTAATCCTACCCTCTGTTTCCTGTCTTTTAAGCAGCTTGCTAACCACAAAAGGACATCGCCTCTTATCCCATAACTTTTTAGTTTTTTTAGAAGCCTTTGTCGAACGCCTTCTGAAAATCCAAATATACCATATCTACTGGTTCATCTTTGTCCACATGTTTATTCACCTCCCTTCAAAAAATGTAGGAGATTTTTGAGGCAAGAATTCCCCAGGGTAAATCCATGTTGGCTGTGTCCCATTCAACCATGTCTATCTAAATATCTTGTGATTTTATTCTTTATAACAGTTTCCATGAGTGCATGAAGCTAGTAATGAATAAAGACGATGTACACACTGAACAATGGTTATATGGAAAATGACCTAAGATTGATAAGTCCGGGTCTGGTAGAAAAGGTTTAAGTTCAAAAGGGATTAGCAAGTCCATAAGATTTTTACCCCATGTGAGGGTAAAGCAGGCAGATTCACTGAAGACAGAATGAGGTTTAAAATGGGCCAGTGTTGTGTGATAATAGAAATGATCTGGAAACTTTTCTCAGAGAAACATAAAATGCATGTACTAGAAAACCTCACTTCTCTAATCAATCATACAGGGTCATTTTTCAAATCACCTTAATGCCCACAGCAAGGCTATAACGCCCATGATAAATAACGCATCTTGAGATGCATAATCAAATTTTAAATTTTTTTCCAAATGGGAGTAGCTTGGGCAATGTTTGGGTGGAGTAAATTAAAATGATGGGTGCTTAATGTTGAATGCAATAGTGTAACACATGTTATCGTGGGTTTTAATTCTGGAAATAACTACAACATTTTTCCTGGCGATATGCCCGAAATGAGATTTGCACTAAAAATTGCAAATCCTGTTTTGGGCAGGAAAGGGGAAGAGAGGAAAGGAAGGGAGGAGAGAGAGAGAGAGCCTCTAGGGAGGTATGCATATTTGTCAACTTTTTATACCACTGTAGGTGAGGCAACTAGTAACTCAGGGTAAGATTTTGGTGGCGGCCTAGATTTTTTTTTACATGCACAGTCAGAGGTATGAACAGCACAGTACACATCAGTGAAGATTTGATGTGATTTGGAGTGAGGAAAGGATAGACAAAGATGATATTTGTACAATGTACTCTCGACCTATTTTGATGCACTTTCTACCTAGCTGCTATCAAACTAGCTTGAGAGTATAATGTACAAATCTCATCTTTGTGTACCTTTTCCCACTTCAAATCACATCAAATCTTCACTGTGCTGTTCGTATCTCTGACTGTGCATGTAAAGTGTCCCCCAAAACCTAGGCCACCACCAAATCCTCACCCTGAGTTACTAATTGCCCCTCTTACAGTGGTATACATAGTTGACTAATATGGGTGCCATCCTAGAGGTTTGATCTCTCTCGCTCTCTTCCTCTCTCAAAAAAGTGCATGTGTAGCTTGCTATTCTTGCAAAATGATAAATCTAGGTTCTTTGTTTGTTGAGTAAACTATGAATGTCAAAACTGTTGGGATCTAAATACAGAACAACCTTATATAAAATGTCTAAATAAATATATGTGAACTGGTTGGAAGAATCTTTGAGACATTGAAGAAAGAGAACAATAGCCCCTTCCATTGCCTGTTGTTCGTGGCCAAATTTGAATCTGACTTTGTTTGTGGTTCGGCCTTTCAAAAACTTTTTCCCCTATGATTATGTTAAGTTGATGACATTTTTCTTATATGGACCGGTACAGACATACAATTCTTTCTGTTTCTGGATTGGTTTAACAGCTGTAATCCCAATCTTCAATTTGAGCACCAATTATATCAGTTACACATAGCTTTTTTGAAAATTCTCTTTATGACTGACTTTGACTAGACCACCTTATACAGCAAACTCACTGACCGCAACACCCTTTTACACTAGAGCAGCCAACATCCTTGTCCCTACAGGATAATATCCCAAAGGGACAATTTTTTAGATTATGCAGGTTATGCTCCTCACAAGATGACTTTACTACAAAAGCACACCATTTGTCAGCTCGCTTCCAAACCAAAGGCTACCCATGCCATATTATTAAGCGAGTATATAAAAGGGCACTTTTTATTAATCGTGATTTTCTCTTTCTTCAACATCCCAAAGATTCTTCCAACCAGTTGAGATGCGTTTTACCTTTCTTTGAGAAAATTTCCCAAGGCATTTCTATTATCAAACAAAAATTATCAGTCTTAGGTCATTTTCCATGTAACTATTGTTTAGCATGTACAAATTATTTATCCATTATCAGCTTCATGCACCAGACCAGAGGTAAGACTTATTCACTAGGGATGTCATTTGGCTGAACCTTTTGATTCGGCCTTCATTATCGGCCCGCCTATTATAAAACACCATGGGCATGGGTTTGGCCCTCAGAAAGCCAGGAGAAAACAGAATTACAATACAATAAACTTTCTATATCAGAATAGCACTAACAGCCAGCATTCAGACAGCAACACCCTACCTATGAAAAGACAACATTGCAAGCATTACACCAGCCCTGTTACGGGACCGGGACGTGCCCCAGTCCCTCCTCCAACCTCGGGGCCGGCCTGGCCTGCACAGACTCCTCTTCGGCCAGGTAGGCCCAACCAGCATCCTGCCACGGCTCTCCCTGCACAAGGAGACACCGCCGACCTGACGCGCACCCGGGGGCTGGACCTTTAAAAGGGCCAGCGCAGGAAAAACGAAGTGGACTCCCCGGATGACATCAGACGCTGCAGGGTATTTAAACCCTGCAGCTTGACCAGGATGGGGCCTTGCAACGATGTTGACTCTTCGGAGTGACTAGTTATGCTTCCTGTTCCCGGTTCCGGCTTCTTCTCGACGTCTGATTCCTGGCTCCTGACCTTGCTTCGTTCTCCGACTCCGGCTTCAGCCTCCATCCCTGGTTTTGGCATCTGACATCTGACTTCTGGCTCCCAACCTTGCTTCATTCTCCGACTCCGGCTTCAGCTTCCATCCCTGGTTTTGGCATTTGACATCTGACTTCTGGCTCCCGACCTTGGCTTGCTCCTGGACTTTGGCTTCGTCTCTTCCACTGCTGCAGGTATTTGTTCAACACCCTCCTGGAGGTTTCTCCTAAGTCCCAGCGGCTCGGGTCCTCATGGGCTCCTCCCGGGGGGACCGCGGGCTTCCAAGGGTGAAGTCTCTTCTGATCTCCTGGGCGCCATCTCTTCATTGGATTACCTCGGCAGGCTGCTCTTCTGATCCTTGGTTGCATAGGATCCACCTAAGACTAAGAGGTCTGGGTCCCTACGGGCTCCTCCTGGGGGGACCTCGGGCTTCCAGTGGTGAAGCCGTCTCCAAAGCCTCTCCTCAGCGCCGCCGGCTGCTACACCCACTCTGGGCATCCACAGCATGATACCCACAGCCACAGCCGGCCCAAGGGTCCACGATCCTAATGGTTTGCAAGGCCATGGACCCGGCGGACCTCTCGAAAGCCATCCCAGGAATCGCACAAAGGTTGTAACAGCAGCAAACTTGCTTCAACAGTTGCTGGTGGCAACTGTGCAGAGGTCAGCGGACCAGGTGGAAGGAGCCGCTGCTTCCAGTTCCTCTGTACTGGTAGCCATCCCTAATGCAGGGCCCTCTGCACCCATACAGATGCCAGCAGCTTCGCGGTACTCAAGGGACGTGAAAATGTGTCGCAGATTCTTGAACCAATGTTATATCCGCTTCAACCTGCTGCCAACGCAATTTCCCACCGACCAAATCAAAACGAGTTACATTATTTCCCTGTTGGATGGGAGGCCCTTGGCTTGGGCTTCTTCCCTATGGGAGCGCTAGGATCCCCGCTTAGCCAACTTGGTTCAATTCGTCACGTCCTTCCGACGGATTTTTGATGAGCCCTCCCACAGACCCATGGCTGCATCTAAATTACTCCAGCTATGGCAGGGTAACCGTCCCTTGGCGGAGTACGCTGAGGAGTTCCAGACCCTTGCTGCCGAGCTGAACTGGAGAAGCGATAGCCTGCATGTCATATTCCTGGAGGGGCTCTCTCCATGACTTCAGGACGAGTTGGTGGCCAGAGAACTCCCGGACGACCTGAATGATATTGATCTGGTTGGCCATGTGGACCACCGCATCCAACACCAGTTCCGGGAGAGGAGACCAGCTCGGGGATTTGGGGGCTCCAGAACCACGCCTCCTCGAACCAGGCATTCTCCTCCTGCCTCCCCAAGGCCAAATGATGCAGAACCCATGCAGTTGGGCAGGGGGCCCATTTCCCAAGAGGAGAGGAGAAGGCGTAGGCCCAGGGCCTGTGTTTATATTGTGGGGGCAAGGGGCACTTCCTTGCCCGCTGTCCAAACGTCCGGGAAACGCTCGGATCTAGAGTCAATTGGGGAGTTAACTCTAGGCAACATCACCTCCGCCTCCCCGTGTACCGTGCTGGTAACCTTGGTCCTCCCGGACGGGAACTTCGACACCCTAGCCCTGATAGACTCCGGAGCCGGGGGGAACTTTATCCTATGGGACCAGGTACAGCAACTCCAGCTTGGGGTCCAACCTCAGAAACCCCCATACGAGTATCTTCGATCCAGGGGACCCCACTTCCGGAAACCATTTCCACTCGAACTCACTCACTACTACGCACCGGTCTCCTGCACGTCGAGGAGATCTCATTCCTCGTCCTGGAAAAATCCATACATCCAGTCGTGTTAGGCCTGCCATGGCTTCGGAAGCCCTCTCCCTTGATCAGTTGGGACTCCCTCCAGATTATGTCCTGAGACCCGACCTGCTTTATTGAGTGTCTGTCTGCCTGGCCTCGACCGCTGGTACCCCTGTTGACAACACCATTAGCGGTATCACCCCAGTACCACACCTTTCGAGACGTGTTCTCGAAAGAGAAGGTCCAACTGCTTCCTGAGCATTGGCCATTCGATTGTGCGATCAACCTGATCCCAGGCACCACACCACCTGGAGGATGGGTTTACCCACTATTGCTCCCGGAGACTCAGGTCATGTCCGCCTATATCAAAGAAAACTTGGACCAAGAGTTCATCAGACCATCCAATTCCCCGGCCGGAGCCGGGTTCTTCTTTGTGGGTAAGAAGGACAGGTCCCTTCGACCCTGTATCGATTACCGCAGCCTGAATAGCATTACGCGGCATGACCGCTACCTCCTACCTTTGATCCCAGAACTATTGGATCGGCTACAAGGAGCCAAGGTCTTCACGAAGTTGGATCTCCGCGGGGCCTATAACCTGGTGAGGATTCGTCCAGGTGACAAATGGAAGACCGCATTTAACACAAGGGATGGCCATTATGAATACTTGGTCATGCCCTTCGGTCTCTGCAATGCCCTGGCGGTTTTTCAAAACCTCATGAATGAGGTCCTAAGGGAGATGCTTCATACCTCTGTAATTGTCTACCTTAACGTTGTACTAATATATTCCAGGGACTTGGAGACGCACCGTCACGATGTTCGTCAAGTGCTACAGAAACTGCGAGATAATCAACTGTATGCGAAACTTGAGAAATGCCAATTTGAGCAAGAATCACTGCCCTTCCTTGGGAACATTGTATCCTCCACAGGGTTCCATATGGACCCAGAGAAGGTCACGGCCATTAAAGATTGGCCTCAACCGGTGGGAGTCAAAGCGCTTCAGCGGTTCCTCGGGTTTGCCAATTTCTATCGGCAATTTATCCCACACTATTCCCAGATGGTGGCCCCGCTGACGGCCCTCACCAGAAAGGGGGCTGATGCCAGGCACTGGCCAACGATGGCCATACGAGCTTTTCAGGAATTGAAGAACGCATTCCTCCAAGACACCTGCCTCCACCACCGACCCCCAACGCCACTTCATCATGGAGGTCGACGCCTCCGACATAGCTGTCAGGGCCATTCTAAGCCAATTGTCCAATAAGGGCAAGTCACTGCCATGTTCCTATTACTCACGCAAGTTCTCGCCTGCAGAGAGGAACTACGGCATAGGAGATAAAGAGCTACTGGCCATCAAACTAGCTTTCGAAAAATGGTGTCAATGGTTGGAGGGGGCCCAGCACCCAGTAGTCGATTACACAGACCATAAGAACCTGGAGTATCTGTGCCGTGCCCAGCGCCTTAATCCACGGCAGGCATGCTGGTCACTCTTTTTCAGCCGTTTCAATTTTTCCCTCCGTCACCGACCGGCATCCAAGAACGTCCGAGCAGATGCTCTCTCATGCATGACAGAGACAAAAGATACCATCAACCCACCTCAGTACATCCTAGACTCGGCCAAAGTTCTTCTGGCCGCATCTGAGGTGGCCCCTGCGGGTAAGACTGTGGTGCCCTCTCAATCCCATAGGAGAATGTTAGCGTGGGCCCACAATTCCCTGACCGCTGGGCATCCAGGAATAGCCAGGACCCTGGAACTTCTGACGGAGTTCTACTGGTGGCCACAGGTCAAGAAAGACGTCCGACTCTATGTTCAGTCGTGTCCTACCTGTGCCCGGCAGAAACCCTTGCATGGATGCCCCTGGGGGCTCCTTCAGCTGCTACCCATTCCTACGGAGCCCTGGGCTCACCTATCCACAGATTTTATTGTAGATTTGCCTGTTTCAGATGGAAAGACCGTGATCTGGGTCATGGTCGACTGTTTCTCGAAGATGGCTCACTTCGTGCCCCTCGCCAAACTGCCTTCAGCGCCAGAGTTGGTTAATCTCTTTACGCAGCATATCTTCCGACTACATTGACTCCCTTCGCACATTGCCTCCGACCGTGGTCCCCAGTTTATGGCAAAGTATTGAAAGGCCCTCTGCAGGAAATTCGGGGTGCAACTGGATCTGACAACCGCCTTCCACCCCCAGGGCAACAGCTAGGCCGAACGTACCAACCGAACTCTAAAGGCCTTCCTTCAGGCCTTTGGAGACCTTCAAGATGACTGGGTCACTTTATTACCCTGGGCAGAGTTCTCATACAACCGCCACAAACACTCTGCAACCAACCTGTCTCCTTTTCAGTTGGTCTACGGAAAGAGCCCTAGGCCTAGATTGCCTTTGCCGCTGACATTACCGTTGCGCAACCTCTGGCAGTTCACCCAAGAGAAACTTCGTCGGACAGCTGCCAAGGCTAAAGAATACGCGAACAGGTCATGACGACCTGCTCCGTTCTTCCACCCGGAAGAGAAGGTATGGTTAAGTACCAAAAACATTCAGTTACGGATTCCATCTATGTGGCTGGCTCCCCACTACATCGGTCCTTTCGCAGTGGTGGAGCACATGGGGGCAGTGACCTATCGGCTAAGTCTACCATCCACCCTGAGGATCCATAATGTTTTCCACATATCGCTGCTCAAGCCTGTGGTACTCTCCCCATTTCACGCCCCACCTCCTGAACCGGCCACCTCTACAGCCGACCAGGAAGCTACTTATGCTGTGAAAGACATCTTGGACGTTAGATTCCACCGTCACCGGTGAGAGTACCTCCTCTCGTGGGAGGGGTACGGCCCAGAGGAGAATTCCTGGGAGCCTTCGTCTCACATTCTGGACAAAAACCTCCTTTGTCAGTTCCACTTGGCTCATCTGCTAAGCCCAGACCCCCGGGAAGGGGCATAGAGGAGGGGTACTGTTATAGGACCCGGCCATGCCCCATCCCTCCTCCTACCTCGGGGCCGGCCCAGCACGCACGGACTCCTCTTCAGCCAGGTAGGCCCAACCAGCGTCCTGCCGCAGCTCTCCCTGTGTGAGGGAGACTCCGCTGACCCGACGCGCTTGGCCCCGCCCCCTAGGCATGCGCGTGCCCGGGGGCTGGACCTTTAAAGGGGCCAGCACGGGAAAAACGAAGTGGACGTCCCGGATGACATCAGACGCTGCAGGGTATTTAAACCCTGCAGTTTGACCAGGACAGGGCCTTGCAATGAGGTTGACTCTTCATTGTGACTAGTTGTGCTTCCTGTTCCCGGTTCCTGCTTCTTCTCGACATCTGATTCCTGGCTCCTGACCTTGCTTCATTCTCCGACTCTGGCTTCTGCTTCCGTCCCTGGTTTTGGCATTCGACATCGGATTCTTGGCTCCCGACCTTGCTTCGTTCTCCGACTCCGGCTTCAGCTTCCGTCCCTGGTTTTGGCATCTGACATCTGACTTCTGGCTCCCGACCTTGGCTTGCTCCTGGCCTTCGGCTTCGTCTCTTCCACTGCCGCAGGTATTTGTTTGACACCCGCCCGGAGGTTTCTCCTAAGTCCCAGCGGCTCGGGTCCTCACGGACTTCTCCAGAGGGGACCGCGGGCTTCCAAGGGTGAAGTCTCTTCTGACCTCCTGGGTGCCATCTCTTCATTGGATTACCTCGGCAAGCTGCTCTTCTGATCCTTGGTCGCATAGGATCCACCTAAGACTAAGAGGTCCAGGTCCCTACGGGCTCCTCCTGGGGAGACCTCGGGCTTCCAGTGGTGAAGCCGTCTCCGAAGCCTCTCTTCAGCGCCGCCCGCCGGCTGCTACACCCACTGTGGGCATCCACAGCACGATACCCACAGCCACAGCCGGCCCAAGGGTCCACGATCCTAAGATGCCCTAAAACACAAATACACCTTCTATTAGGAAAACAAAATAAGCTAAGCTGCTATAAATCCCTCCACAGAAACTGCACTCTAGTTGAATACCTCACTTCAGTCACACACACAGAACATAGTTAGACCTTCAAAACAGAATAAAGAGACCATAAAATATAAGTAGAAACATGCAGGCAAAAACTGACTTGGAAATTGCAACAAGTCAAATTCTGTATGCAGTGTAACAATGGAAAATAAAGAAACATTACTATGCCTCATAAAACATGAAATCAAGAAATATAAATTCTATCAATACTAGTAAAACCACACCAGTAAAAAGTATAATTCAAAATAGCTAAAGAATAGAATAATATTCAATAATTAAAAACTGATAAATATTTTCCAAACACTAATAAAATATTTCAAAACAGACACTTGATAACAGCCAATAATTAAAACTAAGGATTTTATAAAAAAAAATCCCTGTTTTCCATACCTGGGAACTTTTGATTTCCAGATGTCCTGAAATTGTCATGGATTAGCAGGGAGAAAGGAAGGGGGTTATTGCGCACAAACTTTCTCCTCACACATACACATTCTACCTCACTTATACACACACACACACACGCATGCTCTCTCTCTCACAAACATATGTGCTCTTTCACTTAGACACACACACACGCTCCCTCTCACTTTCATATGCTCATATTCTCATTCACTCACTCCCACATACACACACACATCCTTGAAACAGCAGCTGTATTCTCCTTCTTCAGTCCCTGCAGCCAACAGCATGACTTCTTGGGGCCCACTCAGGTTCCAGTTCTGGCCTTATGCTTTTACTGCAGAGCAGAACCCTTCGCTCCTCCTCCTAAGGCCCCTTTGGAGTCGCTGGTGGTGCCACAGCACCTAAACTTCTCTGACCTTTCTGGCAGGGTTGTAGCATTCCTAAGGCCCCAGTGGCGATTTGGGTGGGTCCACAGCTCTGCTCTTCTTACTCAGGCTGCGCTGGCAAACTTGGCATGGCCGCAGCACTCCTCCTCCTTCTATGGCCTCACTGGCGATTCCGTTTGGCCACGGTGCTCCTCTCCCTTTCAGTGCAGCTCCGCCGGTGACTGCAACACTCCTCCTCCTAAGGCCCCACCAGCAATTCCAGTGGAAAGGAATAAAAAGATGAGATTTGTACAATGTACTCTCGACCTAGCTTGATGCACTCTCTACCTAGCTGTTATCAAGCTAGGTCAAAAGTGCAATGTACAAATTGCATCTTTGTGTAGCTTTCCTCACTCCAAATCACATAAAATCTTCACTGATGTCTACTGTGCTGTTCATACCTCTGACTGTGCATGTAAAACTTCCCCCCAAAACCTAGCCCACCACCAAAACCTGACCCCGTGTTACTAGTTGCTCCTCTTACAGTGGTATAATTAGTTTACTTATATGGAAGCCTTATTTCTCTCTCTCTCTCTCACCAGCAGCAGCAGCCCAAAAAGCAATGTGAAAATATTGCAGGAGCAATAAATTTAACACATGTTGCAATAAAATAGCAATGTGGTATCAGGAAAATTACCCTAACCATACCTCTTTTTATTGCAGGCACTATTTTTCACAATTTTATAGCAAATTGATAAACTTAGGGGTAGGTTAGCCGGATAAGTTAGACTGGCTAATTCAAACATATCTGGGTATATTCAACCACTGAATATTCCAGCCCAGTTATTTGGATATGTTTATCTGGTTAACTTTCTTAGATGGATATTCTTTGAATATGGCAAGGTTTTCTGCCCATCTGATTAACAGAGTATACAGTATTCATCATAACCCAGTATCTCCTCTCCCCCTCCAGTTGGGAAATAGCTCAAATTAATTCAATCCAGATTGATTCAACCACGTCTATCGTACAATTTGTTATTTTGACCAATATCAGGTTCTAGAGCTATGGGGTAGTTCACGAAGAAAGTCAAGCACTCTCTCTCCCAAAAGAGAAATCCAAGTAGAAGTTCCTACAGATTTCTAGGCCACAGAAACTGATGGAAAAAAAAAAAAACATCAGACCATCAAGACAACCCTTCTTCAAAGAACCAGCATTTGAGTACTTGCCTGTAATGATCCAGATAAAGAAAACACTTATGAAGCTTCAGCCAGTTAGTCTAGAGATTTACAAATATCTTTGACTCCAAGAAAGAAACAAAGGCAAATACTTGAAACAAAGGAAATTAGTCCTCCTACTTAAAAACTAATAGAAACATTCTATTGTGTGCATAATGATTTTACATTTTTTGTTTATTTTTTCCAGCTACTACAACAATATATGTTCAGATTCTGTGCAACTGCTGTCTGACAGATTTGGATATTGAAATGGAGCAGAAGAAAAACAGTAAAGCCAAGTAGATCTGGTTGGCCAGTTAAACACATAATGACTTCATTTTGAATCTGATTACACCAACCCACCAAATGACCACATTATACATCAGTCTGATGTTTTTGCACTTTTGTTTATTGAACAATCATATTGGATTTGTATTTTCTCTCTCTCTTTAAAAAAAAATATATATTTGGGTCTGATTCTTCCCTTTTGAATTATTGTAATTTATGGAAATAAAGGACATTTCATTCTCCTGATAGTTTCTCATTTCTGTAAAAAGAGACATTTTCTGTAGCACCTGCATCTAAATCTTTGGGAAAAATGCATGATAAAAAACGCCCTTTTTAACCTCAGTCCTTTAGGAACAGACGTTTATCAGATGGTCAAGTACTGTATGTTTGTATGTGTGTGTCTTCCCCCAACTCCCCCTTATCACCAACCATTACCACCATCTTCTGTCAGGCGTTCAAGCTTGTAACCTTACGCTTAGGGTATCACTGGTTTATCTCCGGCCTTACCTTCCTTCCAGCTTGCTTGCAAGCTTCCAAGTTCTCTCTCCCTGTTGATTGTAACTTTGACTTATTCCTACCTATTGTTTATCTTTCGCTCATTTGAATTTGTTACTCCTTTTATACCCTTGTTAAATGTAAACCGATCCGATATGGTTATTCACTATGAAGGTCGGTATATAAAAACTGTTAAATAAATAAATAAATAAATCTTCAATTTCTAAATAGTTAGGCAAGGCTGAACCAAACTTTCTGTGCTGGTAGGCCCTGCATTGGGGCCTTTCAGAGATGCTGAGTGATTTTGGGGAGGGGTGCAAGAGGGGGCAAATATAACGATTTGGCTTTAAGAAATGCATGGGAAACAACTTCAGTGTATCCTGTCTTGAGAACTGATGGTCTGATTCTTACAAAATTCTATAGCTGAGTATTAGGTACAATGATAGCTAATTGGGATATTGGACTGATAGCTCCTTAGTTGCCAATTGTTTACATGACAACACAATGGTTTCAATCACTATCATTTATATTGCAAATCATGAAATTGTTCTCTTTATCTTTCCTTGTGCTTCAATTTGTAATTATCACTAGCCTAAGCCTGATTAGTATTGACTGTGTGCAGTGGAAGGATGGTGTACTATGAAAACATATTTTATTTTTCTGAATGAGCGACTGGGCTGTTTTGTATTCCAGAATATTTTTCCAAATTGGTTACAAGTGAAAAGCTTTGAATATGTCTTGATACATACTAATTTTTACATCTGAAGGTACTGCAAATAGAATTGAAGCTATCTAGAATGTCATACTGTGTATTGGTTGTTTTTTATACTTTTAGTGCTTTTACTTTTGTGAATAGAACCTCTCCTACATTCTCAACCTGAATTTGGTTAAGAGGAGGTAAGTTAAAGAATTTGAATTAATTAAATAGAAAAATTAATAGGGTGCATATCAGGCATTCTTACGAATTATGAGGTCAATATTCAAAGGAGTTTTTCCTGGTAACTTCTTAGTTACCCGGGCAAACCCTGAGGTTTCAATATCCTTCCTGCCTTGCCAGCTATGTTTTACCTGAGAAATTTATTACCCAGGTAAAACTGATTCAGTTAAATCAGGAGAATTCTAGGGTTAGGTGAAGTTATCCAGATAATTACCCAGAAATTCTGAGTTTTCAGGTAAATTATTTGGATAACTTTGATTTATCCAAGTACATTTGAACACAGCCACATCACTGAATAATATGCCATCTAAGTACAGTTAAGTTTAGCCAGATACTTATGTGAACTGCCAACAGCTGAATATCAACTTTTGTATGTCCACACAAAGATAGGCCCTGCATGCAGGAAAAGCCAGACATGACCAATAACATTGACCAAGTCTGGCATTTCAATATATGAAATTTTCTCCTCTCACATACAGGAGAGCTGGTGAGTGCCCGCTCTCCTGGCGCGCGCACAGGCCACTCTCCTGGGCGCGCAATTCAGGAGGGTGGCCTATGCAAATTAGGGCCCACAGTAAAAGGAGGCTGTAAGGATACTAGCGCGTTCCTAGCGCCTCCTTTTTGACAGGAGTGGCAGCTGTCAGCGGGTTTGACAGCCGATGCTCAATTTTGCCGGCGTCGGTTCTCAAACCCGCTGACAGCCACGGGTTCGGAAAACGGATGCCGGCATAATTGAGCAACCGTCTTCTGACCCGCAGGCCGATTTTTAATTTATTTTTTTTTAATTTTTACTTTTTTTTTACTTTTGGGGCCTCCGATTTAATATCGCCATGATATTAAGTCAGAGGGTGCACAGAAAAGCAGTTTTTACTGCTTTTCGGTGTACTTCCCCGGTGCTGGCAGAAATTAACGCCAGCCTTTGGGCAGGTGTTAATTTCTGAAAGTAAAATGTGCGGCTTGGCTGCACATTTTACTTTCTGTATCGCACGGGAATAACTAATAGGGCCATCAACATGCATTTGCATGTTAGTTTCTGGGGGGGGGGGGGGGGTTGGACGAACGTTTTTGATGCGCTATTATCCCTTACTGAATAAGGGGTAAAGCTAGCGCATTGAAAACGTGCGTCCAAATGCCGGCTAACAGTGCGCTCCACCGGAGCGCAGTGTTAGCCCGCCGATACAGTACAGTGCGCTCCACCGGAGCGCACTGTACTGTATCGGCCTGATATGGAGGTGCTACGGTTTTGAAAGTATTTGAACTGGGCAAACACAAAAGAAATAAGAAAGAAAAACAATAGATCTAAGTCCAATAACCAAGAGGTAAAAAACACAGTTTAATTTTCAGTAATATTATTGGTTTCATCTAACATCTCTGTTTATATTTCTATGACTAATATTTTCACACTAAATAAAGTATCCAATATTAAAAAAAAAAAAAAAGATATCGTTTGAAATTTTTATGTTACACATAAAAACATAGAATAAGTTGGCAGATAAGGACTGTAAGATCCATCTAATCTATTCAATTTACTTTCTGATGCAGTGGCATAGACCCAAGTTAATCTCTGGATTTCCTTTCTATTCTTTGCAACTTGTGCTTATTCCATATTTTCATGCATTCTGTTACTATTTTTCTTCCACCATCTTATCTGAGAGGTTGTTCTATGCATCCATCATACTTTCTAAGAAATGCTTTCTTGTTACTCCTAAGTCTACCCCCTTTGACCCTCATATCATGATTTCTTGTTCTAGAGCTTTTTTGTGCATTATTTATGCCAGAGTTAATACGTGATCGGGTGTGCCATGGAAAAGTCACCACTGCGTGCCCGGGCTCTGCTGACAGCATCTCACAGCAATAAGAGACACCACGGCAGCTCTTAAACACATAGAAGTTCTTTTCTGAGAGTATGTGTCACTCATGCCTTCTCTTTCTAGCTACAACATCAGTCTTGGAGTGTAGTAGTTAATGGGCAGCCTGCAGGGAGCGGATAGCTGGGCACCGCTTTATGCAGCACACAGCACCACCTCATCTTCTCCCTCCTGAGCCTCCTCCTTTTGAGTCTTTACAGCCTCTGTCTTATCCCCAGGTGGAGTCAGATGGGAAGAGAATGTGCACTGAGCACTAGATGTGACTCACTGAGTAATGTGAGCAGTAACAGTAAAGGAGCTCTGTAAGCCACATAGGGCAAAGTAATTAACCAAGCCGGCTGCTTGCATCACATCAACTTCTCCCTTATCTTGAATATAGTGGAAGCTGGTCCATTGTGATGAGTTCATGTATATTTTTGCCTCTTCTCTTCCTGTGTTTTAAAATTTGGAATAGAAACTGATGGGGATTTCAGTGCTTCCCTAGCTCTTTTGGCCATATGAGTCCTTTCCATATCCATGCTGCCTGCTTGGTGGTATTAGGTGTAACTTAGGCTTGAAAAGGTTGAGAATCACTTATTTATATCATACTCTCTCCCCTCTCCTCTAGAGCAATGGCTCTCAACTGTTCATCAAGGACCATCTGGTTTTCAGATCTCCCCAATGAATATGCAAGAGATAGATTTACATTCATTTGCCACATGCATTACCATTATGAAGATCCCAGGACAGAGTTGAGAACCACTGCTCTAGAATATATGTTTAAATTCTTAATTCTCAATTCAAAGGGCTTTTGGTACTGACTCCACATCATTTTAATAGCTCTTCTTTGGACTGTCTCTATCTTATATGGAAAAGTGACAAGAATGATCTTTTCTGAGATCACAAAACATGTCTTTTTTAAAAACCGCTTGCTAGACCCTTCCTGCTACACTTACATGCTAACACATTTTCTAACCACACATGCCCAACCCCATCATGCACGATCTGAGCAGGAATACACATATTCAAGGTGGAATGAGGGATAAATATAATAGAAATGTGCATTTGTTCCCTTCATTTTCAGGGGTTTGTGGGTATAAAATGTTATTTTATGCATATAAGTACAACTTAAAACACATAAAAGTCAATTTTGTTAACATAAAACGGCATTTACACACATAAACTTCCAAAAATGAAGGGGTCACACAAAAAGTAGAGTAAAAAATGAATGCCAAAAAGCTGTAATGAAAAACTATAAAGCATTCAACAATTCTTCACATTACTTCACAATATGGCATTTAATTTCATCAGCCAAGCAAGAAAGGACCTTCATACAAACTAGCAACCTGCCAACACAGTACAGATCTTATTCAAACTATTAACTTAAAGCCTATCAGTACTCTAACATAGTAACATAGTAATGATGGCAGAAACAAACTATCTGGTGCATCTAGTCTGCCCAGTAAGTATCTTAATGGTAGTAACTGCTGCTCTGTGCAGGTTTCCCCCATATTTCTGTTAAGGGTAGTAACTGCCACTCTGTGCAGGTTACCCCCAAGCCTTATGTTAAGGATAGTAACTGCCGCTCTGTGCAGGTTTCCCCCATGTTTCTGTTAAGGGGAGTAATACTATCATTCAAAACCAAGCAACTGTTGGCCGACTGAAGTACATGCTCGGATGCTCTCTCCATGAATTCCTCAAGATTTTCCCTTTGATACTACCATGCCACATACTAAAAGAAAAGCTAGACCGGGAAATATCAGCTTCTTCGCTGTTACCTGATCAAGACAAGTACAGATAGAATCGATCTTTGAGTCTCCCCTGCTGCAGGCACTCAAGGGGGGAGCCGCATCGGAAACTGGCATGGTGCGAACGCCAGTTCCGTTGGCAGAAGAGACATCTTTGAGCCTCAGTGTGCCAGCAATACCCGTGCCACCATTTACAGCTTCTGATTTTAATCCAATGGATTCTTTATTGTCTCCAGTAAGAGAACTAATCCATGAGCAAAAATCAGAGGCCCCGAGAAGGGACACCTTTTTGATGCCGCCTTTGGAGAATCCCTGGTTGTGGGATTCCACAGGCCCCATGGAAGTTCTACATGTGCCTGAAGTCAAAATGAACAATGAGAACCCCACAGAATCAGGAGAATATGAACCCAAGGTATGCCTAACTTTGCAACCTTTTTAATCAGGCCATCAGTAATAACTTTAGACTCTATCTAGAATGCTTTAACTTTGTTAGTGAAAGCTATACATTCTTTAACTCAAGTTTTGAAGGAAACTAATACCAAGATGCTGGTTATTGAATTACAAATTACAAATCTCGATACTAAAATGAAAGTTTGGATGCAAGAGTGTCGTCTGTAGAATCAGTTCAGAGTAAACTGATTCAATCTGATATTATCTACTCAAAGAAATTGGAACATATGGAGTGGAGGAGTAGCCTAATGGTTAGAGCAGTGGGCTATAAACCAGGAAGCCAGCATTCAAGTTCTGCTGTTGCTCCTTGTGACCTTGAGCAAGTCACTTTACCTTCCATTACCTCAGGTACAAACTTACGGGGTTATTTATCAAATTGCTATAAGGTCTTTTTGCATGCTTTAAGCCCTTTTAACACCTGCGAAAGCACCATAACACATGGTGTAATGCAAATCAGAAAAAAGGGAGGAGTTTGGGTGTGATTTGTGGGCTGGGTTCCTGCCATTTTAAGCTCCTGGAGAGCCAGCTTAGCTGTCTGGGCCCTTCTACCTAGGTAGAGAGTCCATCAAGCTAGGTTGAGAGAACATTGCACAAATCTCATCTTTGGGTGAGTTTCCTCACTCCGAAGGTCATCAAATCTTCACAAGGGAGCACTGTTCTGTTCGTACGTCTCATTTTGAATGTCAAAGTGGCCCCTAATCCCTACACTAATCCCTAAACCTCACCTCGAGTTACTAGGTGGCCTCCTATAGAGATATAAATACCGACCTAGGATGAGGGCATTATGGCTAGGCTCACTCTCTCTCTTCCCCCTGTGGTTGTAGAAGGGCCCTGACAGCTAGGCTGGCTCTCTGGGAGCTTAGACCTATTAAACATGGTCCTCCCAGTGGTTGTATGTAGGAAGCACAACAATTCTAGCACTTATCACAAAGTGTGAAAATTAGCACTTTGCATAGGTATTAGCACAAATTACAATAAACTGTCTATTACCATAAAACACACCCCTTTTCCTATTGCATGTGATATTTAGTGCATTTTGATAAATCCAAGCCTTAGATTGTAAGCCCTCTGGGGATAGGAAAATACCTACAGTACCTGAATGTAATCCACTTTGAAGCACTGTGAAAAGTGGAATATAAATCTAGAAAAAAGAATTCTTTGACAATTTTGAATTAAGGGTTTTGAATTTTCCATACCTAAATCTGAAGGATCTGAAGGATTTATTTAGAAATTACCTCATTCAAATTCTCAAATTTCCTAATGAAGCACTTCCAGCTGTAACAAAACTGTATTATTTTCCTTCTTCTAAGAATGTAACACCTGGGAGTCAACCTCAAGATACCTCTTTAAACATTTCTGATATTCTAGAACTTACTCAAGAAACTGTTATTCAGACAAGAAGGACATTATTTGTGACTTTTGCTTTTGTTTCATAAATAAAATCAGTTTTGAGATTTTTTTTTCATAACCAATTACAATTATTTAATGGGCAGAAGGTCTGGATCTATCCCGACATAACTAGGTCCACCCAAGAATGGCGAAATAAATTTCTCTTAGTGAGAGAGGATGCTGTTTGGCAAGGTGCTAGATTTAGCCTAAGATATCCGTGTAAATGCTTACTTTATTTTCAAATTTCTAAATATTTTTTCTTTGAGCCTTCTCAGTTAAGAGCCTATCTGGATTCACATTCCTAATATTGTATTTTGTGGGGAGTCTGCTAAGGGGATACTTCTAGATATTCCTTTTTTCTTATTTCCCCTTTTTCGCTCTGAAAAACCCTTGGTCTCTCCTTTTCCTACTAAGAGATGTGTGGAGATATTTAATGTTTAATTTTTCTTTGTGGTAAACAATTATGAAGAGAATATTTTCCATGTTATGTATCTCATTTTTGTGTTTATTTGGAAATTCAATAAAAATAAAATAAATAAAAATTTAAAAAACCAAGCAATTGTCAAACCCATAACAAAATTTCTGCTAACAATATTTTTATAGGGTGAGCAGCCTTTTTGATCATTCAGACAATGAACATTCTTTGCTTTTAGACTTGGCCGTAGAAGCAGTCCTGCACTTTTCCCCTAATGTCCGAGTATCAGTACCTCAGACTGTAAAAGTCAGGGCCTAGCATTAGCTGCTGTCTAAATCCAATTCTCCTTTTTTTTTCTGTCCCCCTCCCCCCCCCGCTCCCCCCCAGCCACCAGTTGCCAAAGGCAGAGAGCAGTATTGCAGATTTGTCAAGACTAATTGATTAAGGGTAGTAATCCCCATGCCTTCTGCTAGGGGTAGTAGCTGCTGCTCCTCGTAGGTTACCCCCATGCCCACTTTTCTTCATTCCATCTCCAGCCTTTAGGAATTCAGTGTTTATTCGTTGCTTTTTTGAATTTGTTTACTGTTTTCATCTTTACCACCTCTTCAGACGAGGAATTCCAGGCATCCATCACCCTCTCCATGAAGAAATATGTCCTGATGTTAGTTCTGAGTTGTCCCTGCTGGGGTTTCATATCGTGACCCCCCCCCCCACCCTCCCCCCACCCCACCCTTGTTCTACTGTTTGCTTTCCAATGGAAAAGGTTTGAGGATCTTGCATTATTTAAACATTTCAGGAATCTGAAGGTCTATATCATGTCTTCCCTGCACCTCCTCTCTTCCAGGGTAATCATATTCATATCCTTCACCCTCTTCTCATAAGTCTTCGAATACAGACACCCCCCACAGACACCATTTTAGTTGCCCTCCTCTGAACTGCCTCTGTCCTTTCACTATCCTTTTTGAGATTTGGTCTGCAGAACTGAACACAGCACTCCAGGTGAAGCCTCACCAAGGATCTGTACAAAAGCCATTATCACCTCCTTATACTTTCTGGATATTCCTCTCTCCATGCAGCTCAGCATTCTTCTGGCTTAAGCTATCGCCTTTTCACATTGCTTTGCTACCTTCAGATCACATTATAACCACCCCATCACATACAGTTCTTTTGGAGTATCGCACCTTAGATGCATGACTCTGCACTTCTTGTCAATTCTTTGACCACTCTTCAATCTTTCTTAAGTCACTTTTCTTTCTCTCTCCTCTTTCAGGTATGTCCACTCTGTTGCAAATCTTAGTATCATGTGCAAATAGACAAACTATACCTTCTATCCCTTCTGCAATGTTGCTCACAAAGATAATGACAGAAGTGTTCCAAAACAGATCCCTGTGGCACACCACTTAACACCATTCTCTCTTCAGAATAGGTTCCATTTACCATTGCACACTGTCTCCTATCAGTCAACCAGTTTGTAGTCCACTCCACAGTCTTTGCGCCAAGTCCCAAGCTTCTCATTTTATATATGAGCCTCCTATGCAGGACCATATCAAAAGCTTTGCTGAAATCCAAGTAAATCTTATTGAACGCTCTTCCTTGATCCAAATCTCTAGTCACCCCATTAAAAAAGTCAATTAGATTTGTCTGATAGGACCTTCTCCTGGTGAATCCATGCTGCTTCAGGTCCAGCAACTAACCAGTTTGTAAATAGGTCACTATCCTTTCCTTCAGTAGCATCTCCATTAATTTTCCCACCACCAAGGTGAGGCTAACTGACCTGTAGTTTCCAGCCTCTTCTGTGCTGCCATTCTTGTGAAGCAGGACCAGCACAGCTCTTCTCTAGTCACATGTCACCCCTCCCTTTTCCAGGGATCTATCGAACAGGTCTTTCAGTGGACCCACCAGCACATCTCTGAACTCCCTCAGTATCCTGGGATGTACCTCATCTAGCCCCATGGCTTTGTCCACTTTCAGTTTTCCAAGCTTTTCTTATACATTCTTTCTAGAAATGGAGTTTTGTCTTCCACACACACCCTGTTCTGGGTTTAGACCATGCATACTGACATTCTGCCCAGGGGCTCTGACCTGGAGGGCTAATCTCACTGAAGGTCTACACTGGAGGCTACCTGAGGGGCTTATCGACTGCATGCACACAGGACTACCTCAGGAGCTTACCCAATATAATTACTGGGATTATACTTGGGGGCTTGAACCCAGGAGCTTATTCCCTACACAAATAGCCACACACAAACTTTGATTCAGTATATCATGGTTCCAGGTACATAGGAAAATAAGTTTATTTGAGCAGTAGGAGAATAGAACAAATAAAATCAGATCATATAGAAGAAGAAATCTGAATCTGCCATTAGATATCCAGTTTCCTAGTCTCACAAGTTTCTTTTGCATTTCCTCACAATCCACTGCTCTTTTGTAATCTGTAAATTTTGTCACCTCACTCACTGTTCTCTTTTTCAGATCATTATGAATATGCTAAATAGCGCAGATATCAGTCAGACACTTGGGGCACTTCTCTTATGAACTTTCTCCATTTGGAAAATTGACCATTTAGTCCTATCCTCTATTTCCTGTTTCTTTCCCATTATCAAATATCAATAGAGGTGAGAAGGGAAAAAAAATTAGTATTCATTTTTCGATTGGTTTTTGGTAGGTTTTTTCCCCATGAATATCGGTTCATGGAATGTTGGACTCATTTTATTTGTGTAAAAAATAAAAATCAAACATTTAAAAAATCTGCCCCCTAAAAATGGCCAGAAACTAAAAAATGGAACCTCCCAAAACCTCTCACTCACCTAGAAAAATGCTGGTCCAAGATCCCCCCCAGCCCCCATTTACCTGTTCCAGTCGGGATCTGCCAGTGAGGCCTAGGCTCAGGCTGAAACCTCAGCCTTGCATAGGCCAAGGCCGTGGTAGGTCACTGCAGTTTTGGCCTTAGCCTATGCAAAGCCTTAGCCTTAGCCAGAGCACAAGTCCAGGCCAGACACTGCGGCACGGCCTGGAGGCCAGATCCTGACACTGGGGTCTCGATCCAGACCCAGGCCCAGTACCAAGGCTTGGCCCAAAGGCCAGATCCCAATGCCAGGACTTGGCCCAAAGACCAGGTCCTGACACATGGATCTTGGTCTAGGCTAGGGCCCTGGCCCGGGCCCAGATCCTACACTGCAGCCCGGCACAGAGGATGGGTCCCAACACTAGTGCCTCATCCTGGACCAAGACCCGACACCAGGACCTGGCCCAGAATCTGGGACCCAACGCCTGGACCTCAACCTAGGCCAGAGCCTGGGCCCAGGTCCGATGCTACAGCCTGGCCCAGAGACTGGGTCTGATGCTGGAGCCTCAGCCTAGATCCATGCCCAATGCCAGGGCCTGACATAGAGGCCAAGTCCCAATACCTGGACCTCAGTCTAGGGTCAGGCCCAGACCCGGATCCCAGACCTCAGAGCAGCTTCGATGCATCCAGCATCCTCTTCTTTTCTTCTTCATCTGATACTGCGCCAGAGGGTTGGACTAGGTCAAGGCACTGGTGTTGCACTCAGGCATAGGCTGCATCCCCTGCTTTGGATCTCACCCAATGCATTCTTTTAAAATGAATGCAATAAATATGGTTCATTTCATTTGGGGGGCCCCGAATGAAACGAATCAGCCTTATTTGTCACATTTTGCACATTCATTTTAAATTAATGGACATCACTAATTATCAATCCATAACAGGACACTGCCTCCTCTCCCATCACTTCACAATTTCCTGAGGAGTCTCTCATGAGGGGCTTTGTCAAATGCCTTCTGAAAACCCAAATACACTAGATCAATCAGATCACGTTTATACACACATTCATTTACACTTTAAAAAAATCTAGTAAATTAAGAACTGGAGAAAATAAGACATGGCATGCCATTGTGTTAGTGTAGATGAAAAGCAGTTAGGAAGAATATTCAGGGGCCAGTTGATGCAAGCATTTGTAAACAAATGTGTGCAAGCAGTTTTTCTAGGATAATTTTCAAAGTAAAAGTATAAAATTGGTGTAAAGTCTGCATGTAATTGACATTTATTCTATATGGGCAGTTACAAAATTACTTCTATGCAAGACTCCAGCACCCTTTCTATAAATCTATATTGGAAAGCATTCCCAAAGTCCTGCCTCTGCATGCTTTAACTTGTTAGTAAATATGTGAATAATAAACATTCCCACATGAAATGTTAGATATCCTTTAAAAATAAATCCTGCTGTTGAGTACTACATTAGAGGCAGAAGGTATCTAAATACTCTTCAGGCCTATATGTCTGTATTTTATTGCATTGCTCTGATGTTACAATAAGGGGTAGGACAGTCTACAAATATTTTAATAATCAAATAAATTAAATATATTCTACAAATACAATACAATAAACCACTGATACTGTTGAATAGTGATTTACATTGAACAAAATATTTTTATCATCCAGAAGATGGTGTACATGAGTCAATGCTCAGTAGACTTAGAAACATGCTAAGAAAACAGAAGAGCTAAGTTTAAATCATCAACAGTATCAGAATTCAAGAAAACGTGGAAGAAGCACAGAGGATCTCTGAGGGAGAGGAAGGGACTGTAAAGCTTATTAGGAAATGTGGATACATAGTCTGGATGGACTGTATGGCCTTTTTCTGTCTTCATGTTTTATGTTTTTCTGTCTTCATGTTTTATGTTTCTGTGTTTGAACACCAGCTTGGGAATGCAGCAATGATAATTCATACAGACTGGGTAAATGTATCATCGCTACATGCTAGAGATATAAAGTTCCTGGATGGAATAAATTACACTTTTATGGAGCAATTGGTTCAGGAACTGACAACACAGGGAGCAATTTTAGATCTAATTCTCAGTGGAGCACAGGATTTGGTGAGAGAGGTAATGGTGGTGGGGCCGCTTGGCAATAGTGATCATAATATGATCAAATTTGAATTAATGACTGGAAGGGGGACAGTAAGCAAATCCATGGCTCTTGTGCTAAACTTTCAAAAGGGAAACTTTGATAAAATGAGAAAAATTGTTAGAAAAAAACTGAAAGGAGCTGTTGCGATCCCCCCTGCTGCTGCGCTGCAGGAGGTCTCTTACCTTCCTCCAGAGGCTGCTCTGAAGCCAGGGCCTCGCCTGCGCATCATCCAGGACTTGCTCCAGGGCCTGAGAGGCCTAGCTGCTCCTGAGGCATGCCGGTGGCTTGCAGCCTCAGTGTTTGGACTTCCTGTTGGGCGACGCCCTTCCCTAGGGGCTGGCCCGCAGCTCTCTACCCTAGTTATAGGACCAGCGGTGGGCGGTCCTGGCAAGCTCCTCCCAGGGAGTTGCCTTCTTCCTCCAGTATTTAAGGACTTTCTGTTCACTGTGTCTTTGCCTTCGGATCAGGTCCTACAGTCGTCTGTATACTTGCTGATCCAGGTCTTCCGTGATCACTTATGCTTTGATGGATCCCTGTCCAGTGTCTCTGCCTAGATGTTTGTTCCTGTGCCTGCCAGCCGAAAGGGCTTCGGATGTGAGTATCCCAGCATCGGAGTTCCTGTTCGCCTGGGTCTTCCCCGCGCCCTCCTTCTCAGCGTGGTCCGCGACCAGCCTTCCTAGGCTGTGTAGGGCGCGTCTGGGACAGGGTGGTCCGCGACTCAGTCCCACAGGCGGGCTGAGTAGGGCGCCCTGATGGACAGTGCAATGTTCCCGTCCAGCCTTGTCTTCAGTGTCTGCTTCAGCCCTTGTCCGGTTGTCTACCTGTCTCTGCCTTGACCTGGTTCCTGAGCCTTCTGTCCTGTTGGGCCCTGGAGTGGCCAACAGGAGGGATTCGTCCCACGGGCTCTTGAGCTTCTGCCAGCCGAGGGGGCTTCGGATGTGAGTATCCCAGCATCGGAGTTCCTGCTCGCCTGGGCCTTTCCTGTGTCTCGCTTCAGCCCTTGACCTGATGTCTCCGTCTTGCTTCAGCCTGCTTCTGCCCCGTTTGATGTCTTCTGTTTAAGGACTCTGTCTGCCCTCGCCTCTGTCCGGCCTGCTGCCCATTGCCGTTCCCTGCGGCAGGTCCGAAAGGGCCGGGAACAGTCGGAGGACCGTTCATTAGTCAACTTCCCCGTGTTGGCTACCATGGGCATGCAGGTCCGGCTGAGGGTCGGACTTCCTGCTTCTGTTCCTGCCTGCCTGGCTCACCATGCCTGCTCAGCTCACCTCCCACGGTGTGGCCTTGGGCTCCTCCTGGGGTCCTGCCGTGGCCCAAGGGCTCACCTCCCGCCCGAGACGACCGCGCCCGCACGCGCTCGCATCAAGGAGCAGCTACAAAGGTAAAAAGTGTGCAAGAGGCATGGTCATTGTTAAAAAATACCATCCTAGAAGCACAGTCCAGATGTATTCCACACATTAAAAAAGGTGGAAAGAAGGCAAAATGATTACAGGCATGGTTAAAAGGGAAGGTGAAAGAAGCTATTTTAGCCAAAAGATCTTCATTCAAAAATTGGAAGAAGGATCCAACAGAAGAAAATAGGATAATGCATAAGCATTGGCAAGTTAAATATAAGACATTGATAAGACAGGCTAAGAGAGAATTTGAAAAGAAGTTGGCTGTAGAGGCAAAAACTCACAGGTCAAAACATTTTTAAATATATCCGAAGCAGAAAGCCTGTGAGGGAGTCAGTTGGACCATTAGATGATCGAGGGGTTAAAGGGGCACTTAGGGAAAATAAGGTCATCACGGAAAGATTAAATTATTTCTTTGCTTCGGTGTTTACTGAAGAGGATGTTGGGGAGGTACTCGTACCGGAGAAGGTTTTCTTGAGTAATGATTCAGATGGACTGAACCAGATCACGGTGAACCTAGAAGATGTGGTAGGCTTGATTGAAAAACTGAAGAGTAGTAAATTACCTGGACCAGATGGTATACACCCCAGGGTTCTGAAGGAACTAAAAAATGAAATTTCAGACCTATTAGTAAAAATTTGTAACCTATCATTAAAATCATCAATTGTACCTGAAGACTGGAGGATAGCTAATGTAACCCCAATATTTAAAAAGGGCTCCAGGGGCGATCTGGGAAACTACAGACCGGTTAGCCTGACTTCAGTGCCAGGAAAAATAGTGGAAAGTGTTCTAAACATCAAAATTATAGAACATATAGAAAGACATGGTTTAATGGAACAAAGTCAGCATGGCTTTACCCAAGCCAAGTCTTGCCTCACAAATCTGCTTCACTTTTTTGAAGGAATTAATAAACATGTGGATAAAGGTGAACTGGTAGATGTACTGTACTTGGATTTTCAGAAGGCATTTGACAAAGTTCCTCATGAGAGGCTTCTAGGAAAAGTAAAAAGTCAAGGGATAGGTGGTGATGCCCTTTCATGGATTGCAAACTGGCTAAAAGACAGGAAACAGAGAGTAGGATTAAATGGACAATTTTCTCAGTGGAAGGGAGTGGGCAGTGGAGTGCCTCAGGGATCTGTATTGGGCCCCTTACTTTTCAATATATTTATAAATGATCTGGAAAGAAATACGACGAGTGAGGTAATCAAATTTGCAGATGATACAAAATTATTCAGAGTAGTTAAATCACAAGCAGATTGTGATAAATTGCAGGAAGACCTTGTGAGACTGGAAAATTGGGCATCAAAATGGCAGATGAAATTTAATGTGGATAAGTGCAAGGTGATGCATATAGGGAAAAATAGCCCATTCTATATTTACACAATGTTAGGTTCCATATTAGGTGCTACAACCCAAGAAAGAGATCTAGAAGTAATAGTGGATAACACATTGAAATCATCGGTTCAGTGTGATGCGGCAGTCAAAAAAGCAAACAGAATGTTGGGAACTATTAGAAAGGGAATGGTGAATAAAACAGAAAATGTCATAATGCCTCTATAGCTCCATGGTGAGACCGCACCTTGAACACTGTGTAAATTCTGGTCGCCACATCTCAAAAAAGATATAATTGCAATGGAGAAGGTACAGAGAAGGGTGACCAAAATGATAAGGGGAATGGAACAGTTCCCTATGAGGAAAGACTAAAGAGGTTAGGACTTTTCAGCTTGGAGAAGAGATGGCTGAGGGGGGATATGATAGAGGTGTTTAAAATCATGAGAGGTCTAGAATGGATAGATGTGAATCGGTTATTTACTGTTGTGTCTGTCGCTTCTCAATGCCCTCTCTCCGCCCTCCTTACCTCTTTGGTGATTCCCTCTTCGCCCGTGGGAAGTTTGGCTGCCGCAGTGTCCTCCTGCTGAAGTCCTCCGGTGTCCCCAGACCGGCTAGACGCTGCAACCCGCCATATTTCCTGGAGGCCTAGGGGCGTGCACGTGGCGTGGCCTCGACTGAAGTACTGGCATTGGTGTGAACCTCAGGGGTGTTCCCCTGAGATGACGTCATCTGCTACGGATATATAAGGTCTTAGAATTTGCTAACAGATCGAATTAGCAAGGGTTCGGGTTACTCTACCTAAGCTACTCTGCCTCCTTGGACTTACCAGAGGTACCCGCTCCTCGGGGGCATCGCTCTCTCTCTTTATTTTCAGTTTGCAGTTTGGAAACGGTATTCGCTCCTCGAGGGCCCACGTTCGCAAACTTGTTCCTGTATTGCTTCTGTCTGGAAGTCATCACTGCCTGCTACATCTGTGAATTACCATCGCTCTCTCAGAGCTTTCCCTGGAACCAGGTACTCACTCCTCGAGGGCCTATTCATTCCAACTCCTGGGCTCCTATGAGACCACTGTGTGAGTGTTCTATCAAGGTTCCTTATCTGAAATCTGCATACCCTGCCTACTCACTATATTCAGTTTCTCAACAGCTCAGCCATCCATGGATCACTGTTCCAGTACCTGAGGGACTACAGCCCTGCCGGGTACACCAGCTCACTACTGCCACCTCTGGTGGTTCAACATATTGTTTAATAAAAGAACTAGTGTGTGTCTGTCTCTATACTCAAGCCTGACCAGTGGTCCCTCTTGGGATCTTCCCCCGAGGGCGTGGTCATCTGCCACCGGTCCAAGGATCCACCCACTCTCTAGCATATCTGATGGCTAACTTCCTAACAAATTGCTTCTCCAGTAGCTCCGTTAATAACATATTGCTACTCCCAGCTTTATCAACAGAGCTCTAATAACATTTACTCTTTCAGATAATAGAAAGACTAGGGAGCACTCCATGAAATTAGCATGTGGCACATTTAAAATTAATCGGAGAAAGTTCTTTTTCACTCAACGCACAATTAAACTCTGGAATTTGTTGCCAGAGGATGTGGTTAGTGCCGTTAGTATAGCTATGTTTCAAAAAGGATTGGATAAGTTCTTGGAGGAGAAGTCCATTACCTGCTATTAATTAAGTTGACTTAGAAAATAGCCACTGTTATTACTAGCAGTAGTAACATGGAATAGACTTAGTTTTTGGGTACTTGCCAGGTTCTTATGGCCTGGATTGGCCACTGTTGGAAACAGGATACTGGGCTTGATGACCATTGGTCTGACCCAGTATGGCATGTTCTTTAGATAATAAATGTATACAATATCATGGAGCTTCCTAAAGTTATATGAGCTTTTGTGGGATACTGTAAATATTTTACAGATACTATAGTGTGTATCCATTGATTTGGAATAGGAAGGAATAGAAGTGAGATTTTGCACCTCTTTCATGGTTCCCAAATCTTCCCTCTCCCCACTAACTTGAACATTTTCACCAACAGACATAACATAGTTTATAGTTTATTACTTTTTATATACTGACATATCAGAAAATCCATCACATCGGTTTACAATGAGTAAACATAAAACAGTGAATATAAGACACTCAATAAATATTATTAAACAGTTAAGAGAACAATTCATAATTCTAAAATGGTACTAAAATTATCAAAGTAATATAAAATAAATGCTAATGTCAATACAATACATTATTTTAAGCAAAGAACAATAAAATAGTAGACATAATCGGTTATCTTAAAAATTATATTAAAAAATATATTTTTATATTTTAAATATATTTTAAAAATATATTAAAAATTAACATAAAACATAAAATGTGCCATACTGGGTCAGACCAAGGGTCCATCAAGCCCAGTATCCTGTTTCCAAAAGTAGCCAATCTGTCACAAGTACCTGGCAAGTACCCAAACATTAAATAAATTCCATTCTACTAATGCTAGCAACAAGCAGTGGCTATTCCATATTGATTAATAGTTTATGGACTCCTTCTCCAAGAACTTTTCCAAATCTTTTTTAAACCCAGCTACATTAGCTCCCTTAACCACATCCTCTGGTCTAGCATTTAATTGTGCATTGAGTGAAAAATAATTTTCTCCTATTTGTTTTAAATGTGTTACTTGCCAAATTCATGGCATGAACTTAGTCATTCTATTATCTGAAAGAGCAAATAACTGATTCACATTTACCCATTCTAGTCCTCTCATGATTTTATAGATCTCTTATCATAGCCCCCCTCAGTCATCTCTTCTCCAAACTGAATATCTTTAACCTCTTTAACCTTTCCTCATAGTCTTAGTTTCTTTCTTCTATCATCCTCTTCTATCACCCTCTTCATCCCTATTCAACATATACCTCCTCCCACTTTGCCAACTCCTTTCAAACCTTGGCCTCTCCCACTACATCTATGCCGACGATGTGCAAATCCTTATCCCCATCAAAGAATCCATCTCCATATCCCTCAAGACCTGGGAAATCTGCCTCAATGAAATAAACCACCTCCTCACCAACTTACACCTTGCCCTTAACACATTGAAGACTGAGCCCCTCCTCATCTCCACACACAACAACACAACTCACACGCATGTTATCAATCCCCTTCCCACCCTAACCCCCTTCAAGCCCAACGCATGCAACCTCGGTGTAACCATCGACAACCATATGTTTAAAAACATAAATCAACTCCACATTAAAAGACTGCTTCTTCAAGCTACATGTCCTTAAAAAACTTAAACCCCTACTCCACCTTCACGACTCCCACACAGTGCTTCAAGTCACAATCTGCTCAAAAATCGACTACTGCAACTCCTTGCTTCTAGGCCTCCCCGCATCAACCCTTAAACCACTACAAATACTCCAAAACTCCACCGCAAGAATACTAACCAACACCCAAAAATCAAAACATATTACCCCAGTTCTTAAGGAACTCCACTGGCTGCCAATACCCTTCCAAATCTCCTACAAGCTCCTGTCCATTATACATAAAACCTTACACATTCATAACACACAATGGCCTGAGAAAAATATTCGCTTTTCCACTACCATGCGTCCAACCAGAATGCATACCTAGGTACTTTACACACTCCCTCACCTAAAACATTTCACCTTAACTCCACAAAAGAGTGAGCCCTGTCAATTGCAGGACCTACCCTCTGGAATACCATGCCCACAGACCTTCATCTAGAGCCATCCACACAAAAATTTAAAAAAAAAGCTAAAGACATGGTTCTTTAAACAAGCATTCCCAGAATAACCGCTCTACATACTAGACTTACCGTAGTAACTTCATTCCTCCCCTCAGACATTCCAGCTTCCCCCTCCCTTACTCAATTCTTTACCTCCATCCCTGCTCTTCACATCTCCCTCCCCACCCAACAATTCCTACCGCTTCAATACTATATATTTGCTCAAAGAATGCTATATCATTCTGCTCCAATAAAGTAACATATATGCTCAACTATGTTATGTAATTGCTCCACTCCCTCCCCACACCCTGTCTCAATAATGTTATGTATTAGCCCAAATATCAATTTTTTGTATTTTCAATATATATTTCCAATTATATTGCTCCATTTTCTCCCTCCCCCCTTCCCCCATCATTTTATCCCAAATTATTCTCTTTATTTGTACCCCTTTTATCTACCCCCAGCACCCCATGATAAAGAATACCTCCTACCCCTGTATATAGCCTAAATCAAGTTAAATGTTTTTATGTTATGCTACCCCCTCCAAGTTTTGCTCCCCGTTCTTAGTACAACGTTCAAGTTATATGTAAACCAATATGATGTACTCACGAATACCTGTATAAAAAGCCTTTAAATAAATAATTTCCCCTTCTTTCCCTACCTTGACTCTCATTTTTCTTCTTTCCACCCCTTTTTTCTCCCTTTACTTCCTCACTTTCCCCAATCTTCTCTTGCCCTCATTTTTCTCTGTCTTCCTCTCACTTCATTCGCTTTGATATCCTTCCCATTATTCTTCCCTCCTTCTTCCTATCCCACTCCATTCCCATCCCAGCCCAATTCAGAAAAAAAACACAACACAACTAAACAAAAGAAACCTGGTATAGCAAAGAGCTAAGATTTATCACTTTTTATTCCCTAATATTACTAGTAAAAATGTCTTAAAAATTGCAAATTTACGGGGTATGAGAACAGTTTCTAACCTGGGGATCTATCATCTAGAAGATGAGTTATGCCCTAGAAACATCTTAGCTCAGGAATGGCATGCTGTGTTCCCTACAAACTCTCATTATATAAATGCTACTCATGTTTAGGTTGGAGGGTCTCAGGGTTGGGAGAGGGTCCATGTTCAAGCACTGGCGGTTTTGCTAGTTAGATGGTTACACGTAACTGGCTAACTAGGAGCTTATATTCAGCAGCACAGTCATGTCACTGAATATACCCTGCTATCTCTCATGGTCAGGCAAGCTGGATTCAGGTATTCCCCCAGCAGGAATGGTACAGGGCTTCAAGACAGAGCAGAACAAGGTCATTTACCTAGCCAGCCCCTCTCTCCCTTGGGTTGAAGCCACAGGTTCTGGGGGCTGGCAGGACTTTCCTGGCATGGTACATGAAAATGGATGAGCAGAACAGGAACTGGCGACAAGGCTGGCATTTAAAGGGAGGGCTGAAACCGGAGATTGAAAGGAACTGATAAAAGACAGGAGCTAGGGACAAGGGCTGGAACTGGAAGCATGGACTGGCACTGGAGTCAGGCAGGAGCAGGAGACAAGCAGGGGCTGGAAGCAAGGGCTGGAACAGGAGGCAAAGCCATAGTGGGAAACAAGGGCTGGAACTGAAGGCCCACAAGGAGCAGTAGGCCACAGGGAGAAGTGGGCCAGACAAACAAGGACAGGACAGAACAAGAAAAGGACTGGACAAGACAAAACTAAGACGAAATAGGATGAGACTAGGATTGAACAGGACCACAAAATCAGGGCATTAATATTCAACCACAGGAAGATCCAAACTAATACAAAGCAAGGTACATATCAGATAAGACAAGGAAGCAACAGACAAGGAGGCCTAAGCAGGCCACAAGGCAAGGCAATGCAAGACTAGAAGGCACAAAGGCTACAAGGGAGGCAGCAAAATGAGGCAAGGAGGCTGCAGGGCAAGGCAAGAGGGTCAAAAAGGTCACAGGATAAGGCAAGAGGTCTAAAGAGGCCATGGGGGGTAAATTTCTTATTACATTTTTTCCAAAAATAGATGTGGTACAATGCCACATACGAAACGCAAGGCGAAAATTAAAGATTTTACCTCTACACCGAATCAAACAACGCGTCAGCCACGGATAGAGGAACTTTTCGCTGGCCTGTTGCAGCAAACGCCGGAGGGAGGGGCCACTGGAGGAGACGACGGAGAGCAGCCGTTGAGCCTTCTGGCCACAGAAACATCGCTGAGCCCCGGCGCGCCTAAAACCCCTGAGGCACTGCTTAAGAATCTGGAGCCGGATACTAACATCTCTGCACTGCTGGAGAATAAAACAGCTCTTCAGGTGGAGGAAGCCCAGAAAGGAGGGGAAGGATTCCCTAACTCCTCGGTGAGTTTAGATTCGTCTAACTCCAGGGCCCCACAGGCTGAAAGGCCTCAGGAAATCAATGAAGGTAACCATTTTCTAAAGCCTGTAATGAGAAAAGAAAGAGAAATACGTGTATTGTGTGAATCCTCACACTCCATAACTCCCATTGTGACTTTAGAACATATATTAAAAGCTATATCTGCAATGGAAAAATCCATAGCTTCCTTAACTACTACGGTTAAGGAAAGTATTGAACTGAATCATGGTTTAGAAAAAATGCTGGAGAAAATTGAATCAACATCTCTTCTGGAAAACAAGGTAACAGAAATAGAAAAGATCCAGATGAATTTGATCAAATCCGAGAACATTCAAATGACTAAAATGGAAAATTTGGAAAATCTTATTAAAAGGAATAATATAAGAATCTTGAATTTTCCTAAGATGAGATTATTGGCACATCGAGAGCTGCTTAGATGTTATTTTATTAATATCCTAAAATTTGCTGAACAAGATATTCCAAAAATAAAAAGAATATATTATATACCCCAGCCAGCAGAAAAGAAGTCTCAACTAGATCAAAGGGAGAATATGGAGGATTCTTATGATCTAACTAATATCCTGGAAAAATCCTTTGAAATGGAAGTGAAGGAGAGAGCCACTCTTTTTGTCCAACTTGATTCATCCGTACAAAGAGACTTAATTCTGAAATTGTTCTTTCGAAACCAAGATCAAAAATTTTATTTTTTTCCGGTAAAGGTCTTCCCTGACCTCACTAAAATAACTCAGTTAAGAAGAAGAAGATTCCTGGAAATGTGGGGGGAGGTTTTGGCTAGAGGAGGGAAATTTTTGTTACGGTTCCCCTGTCAATGTTTAATTATCTATAAAGATTCCAGGTATAAATTCAAAGAACCTGAACAATTACGTATGTATCTTGATTCTCATTCCAGTTAGCCTTATGGGAAATAGGTATTTGGATATTATGCACAGGTTACACTCGGAAGCATTATGTTAAATAACGTTTTGATAAGAACATAAGAAAATGCCATACTGGGTCAAACCAAGGGTCCATCAAGCCCAGCATCCTGTTTCCAACAGTGGCCAATCCAGGCCATAAGAACCTGGCAAGTACCCAAAAACTAAGTCTATTCCATGTAACCATTGCTAATGGCAGTGGCTATTCTCTAAGTGAACTTAATAGCAGGTAATGGACTTCTCCTCCAAGAACTTATCCAATCCTTTTTTAAACACAGCTATACTAACTGCACGAACCACATTCTCTGGCAACAAATTCCAGAGTTTAATTGTGCGTTGAGTAAAAAAGAACTTTCTCCGATTAGTTTTAAATGTGCCCCATGCTAACTTCATGGAGTGTCCCCTAGTCTTTCTACTATCCGAAAGAGTAAATAACCGATTCACATCTACCCGTTCTAGACCTCTCATGATTTTAAACACCTCTATCATATCCCCCCTCAGTCGTCTCTTCTCCAAGCTAAAAAGTCCTAACCTCTTCAGTCTTTCCTCATAGGGGAGTTGTTCCATTCCCCTTATCATTTTGGTAGCCCTTCTCTGTACCTTCTACATCGCAATTATATCTTTTTTGAGATGCGGCGACCAGAATTGTACACAGTATTCAAGGTGCGGTCTCACCATGGAGCGATACAGAGGCATTATGACATTTTCAGTTTTATTCATCATTCCTTTTCTAATAATTCCCAACATTCTGTTTGCTTTTTTGACTGCCGCAGCACACTGAACCGACGATTTCAATGTGTTATCCACTATGACTCCTAGATCTCTTTCTTGGGTTGTAGCACCTAATATGGAACCCAACATCGTGTAATTATAGCATGGGTTATTTTTCCCTATATGCATCACCTTGCACTTATCCACATTAAATTTCATCTGCCATTTGGATGCCCAATTTTCCAGTCTCACAAGGTCTTCCTGCAATTTATCACAATCTGCTTGTGATTTAACTACTCTGAACAATTTTGTGTCATCTGCAAATTTGATTATCTCACTCGTCGTGTTTCTTTCCAGATCATTTATAAATATATTGAACAGTAAGGGTCCCAATACAGATCCCTGAGGCACTCTACTGTTCACTCCCTTCCACTGAGAAAATTGCCCATTTAATCCTACTCTCTGTTTCCTGTCTTTTAGCCAGTTTGCAATCCACGAAAGGACATCGCCACCTATCCCATGACTTTTTACTTTTCCTAGAAGCCTCTCATGAGGAACTTTGTCAAACGCCTTCTGAAAATCCAAGTATACTATATCTACCGGTTCACCTTTATCCACATGTTTATTAACTCCTTCAAAAAAGTGAAGCAGATTTGTGAGGCAAGACTTGCCCTGGGTAAAGCCATGCTGACTTTGTTCCATTAAACCATGTCTTTCTATATGTTCTGTGATTTTGATATTTAGAACACTTTCTACTATTTTTCCTGGCACTGAAAGGCTAACCGGTCTGTAGTTTCCCGGATCGCCCCTGGAGCCCTTTTTAAATATTGGGGTTACATTTGCTATCCTCCAGTCTTCAGGTACAATGGATGATTTTAATGATAAGTTACAAATTTTTACTAATAGGTCTGAAATTTCATTTTTTAGTTCCTTCAGAACTCTGGGGTGTATACCATCCGGTCCAGGTGATTTACTACTCTTCAGTTTGTCAATCAGGCCTACCACATCTTCTAGGTTCACCGTGATTTGATTCAGTCCATCTGAATCATTACCCATGAAAACCTTCTCCATTACGGGTACCTCCCCAACATCCTCTTCAGTAAACACCGAAGCAAAGAAATCATTTAATCTTTCCGCGATGGCCTTATCTTCTCTAAGTGCCCCTTTAACCCCTCGATCATCTAACGGTCCAACTGACTCCCTCACAGGCTTTCTGCTTCGGATATATTTAAAAAAGTTTTTACTGTGAGTTTTTGCCTCTACAGCCAACTTCTTTTCAAATTCTCTCTTAGCCTGTCTTATCAATGTCTTACATTTAACTTGCCAATGTTTATGCTTTATCCTATTTTCTTCTGTTGGATCCTTCTTCCAATTTTTGAATGAAGATCTTTTGGCTAAAATAGCTTCTTTCACCTCCCCTTTTAACCATGCCGGTAATCGTTTTGCCTTCTTTCCACCTTTCTTAATTTGTGGAATACATCTGGACTATGCTTCTAGAATGGTATTTTTTAACAATGACCACGCCTCTTGGACATTTTTTACTTTTGTAGCTGCTCCTTTCAGTTTTTTTCTAACAATTTTTCTCATTTTATCAAAGTTTCCCTTTTGAAAGTTTAGCACGAGAGCCTTGGATTTGCACACTGTTCCTTTTCCAGTCATTAAATCAAATTTGATCATATTATGATCACTATTGCCAAGCGGCCCCACCACCGTTACCTCTCTCACCAAGTCCTGTGCTCCACTGAGAATTAGATCTAAAATTGCTCCCTCTCTCGTCGGTTCCTGAACCAATTGCTCCATAAAGCTATCATTTATTCCATCCATACATATCTCTCTAGCCTGACCCGATGATACATTTACCCAGTCTATATTGGGGTAATTGAAGTCTCCCATTATTACTGCACTACCAATTTGGTTAGCTTCCCTAATTTCTCTTAGCATTTCACTGTCCATCTCACCATCTTGACCAGGTGGACGGTAGTATACCCCTATCACTGTAGTCTTCCCTGATACACAAGGGATTTCTACCCATAAAGATTCAATTTTGTATTTAGTCTCATGCAGGATGTTTATCCTGTTGGACTCTATGCCATCCCGGACATAAAGCGCCACACCTCCTCCCGACTGCTCCTCTCTGTCATTGTGATATAATTTGTACCCCGGTATAGCACTGTCCCATTGGTTATCCTCTTTCCACCATGTCTCTGAGATGCCAATTAAGTCTATGTCATCATTTACTGCTATACATTCTAATTCTCCCATCTTACTTCTTAGACTTCTGGCATTAGCATACAAACATTTCAAAGTTTGTTTTTTGTTTGTATTTTTATTCTGCTTTTTAATTGATAGGGATAAGTTAGAATTTTTTAGCTCAGGTGAGTTTTTAGTTACAGGCACTTGGACTACTTTTCTAATTATTGGAACCTCACTGTCGGGTAAGCTGAGTTTGAGGTAGCGAAGATCTTGAAAATTAGAGGCCGCGGGTATTTCGCTCTCGCAAGGTCTAGCTGGTATGCGGTGTGCTCTCTCGATTTCCAAGGGTTTATCAAATTGTATCTTAAGATAGATGGGATAAGGTGCAGAGAAATGCTATAGCATCAGATCCTTCAGCTCCTTCTGGGATGCCAAGCACACGAAGATTGTTTCCGCCTATTTCTGTTAGATAAATCTTCAATTTCAGACTGCATTTTGCAATCTCCTGGCGGATAGTTGGAATAGATGACGCAGTCAGTAATAAAGAAGAGGTCTGGGCCTCGACGTCATCCAAACGGGTTTGAAAGTGCGCCATTTGTTGAGCTACAGATTGCAGCTCATTTCTAATCGCTGTCGTTGCATCGGTATTTAACCTGAAGCATGTCCTTCAATGTTTAAGCTCGATTAAAACAAGATCCGCAGATGCCATGGTTTTACCGGCGGGTGATTGCCCTAATTCTAATGCATCATTAGTATCCTTTAAAGATACATCTCTCCGAACCATGCGCTGCTGAGTGACTGTCGGCTTTCCCCTTTGTTGATTACCTTTAATTCTGCTCTATATCTTAAATTGTCTCCCTCTATTTTCTTATAATTTTGGGCTAAATGCAAGGGAAGATTTTGTTTAATATATCTTATCTATGTAAAAATTATTGCCTTTCCCTTACTATTGTGTAATGCTAACATTCATCTGTAAAATTTGTGAAAATTCAATAAATAGATAATTAAAAAATAAATACATAAATAAAGAGGCCATGGGGCAAGGCAAGAGGGCCAAGAAGGCTACAGCACAAAGCAAGGCAAGAAGGGTACAAGGGCCATGCACAAACAAGGCAGGAAGACCAAAGCAAAGAGCCAAGTTGACTCAATGATGAGGCACTGAGGCATCTGTGAGGGAGATTCTTATAGGCTGGGCTAGATGAGTCATGCGGGCATCGAGGCACTAACTAGAGCAGATGTGAGCATAGTTCAGCGAGGACCTCTGCTGGTGGAAGGGCTGCCTAGCAGCCAGAATCATTACGCTATCTTAAAGTTAGCCGGTTATATATAACTGACTAACTTTAGAACTGCCATACAGCCCGACCAGAGTTAACCTGAATATCAGTTTGCCGGTTAACTTATCCAGCTAACTCCACTCCTCCACTTAACAACTTCTGCCCACCCCCAGAATGCCCCTGACTTATCTGGCTAAGTTCTAGCCAGGCTGAATATAGTCGAGTAAGATATTTAGGTGGATAACTATTACATTATCCGTCTAAATGACATTTCTCTGCTCTGGACATATTTTTAATAAAGGTGACTCCAATATTCACAATTAGTGATTGCAATTAGAAATCCTACTTGCAAACATGTGTATACCTATGGATGAGGCTTACTGGATTGCAATGATATAAATGCAGGAAATCAAGGTACAAATGACAAAGTTCCAAAAATAATAAGAAGTTGTGTTATTTATGAAGAGAATATTTTTTGAATCACACATGCCAACATTTTGATTAGCAGCATGTTTAATAATAAACATTTCTCAAGAATAATGTATGCATTTTACATTAAGTATTTTGTGTTTCTAAATCATACAATATTTTCCTGCTAGAGCAGAAGAAAAATAGACAGTGGGTGGCTATAGTTCAGTTGTGAAAATATGTGATTTTGTTGCCAGAAAAAAAATGGTCTTGCTCTACAGAGTCTGCCCAGCACTGACACTTGTTTAATAATAAAAGTTTGTAAATCCAGAAATTGAACTGTTTAGTTTATTCAAAAACTAAATATAGCACAGGCAACTGTGGTGAGAGTTTTCCCATGCTTTATAGCCAAAAAACCCCAAGCAATTCTGCATTTAGATCATCTTTTATAGCAGGGATAGGTTATGCTGCTCCTCTAGTGCCTCTAATAGGTCACATTTTCAGGATATCCATAGTGAATATGCATGAGATTATATTTGCATGAACTACCTCCATTGTATGCAACTATGTCTCATGCATATTCATGAAAGACATCCTGAAAATCTAATCTATTCATGGCATTCTAGAACCAGAGTTGCTGCTCCTATTTTTAGAGACTAGAGGCATCTTGATTCTCTTATCCTCTTAATCTTTGTCAGCTCTTCACAACATGCAGTACTAAACTAAATTATATACAAAATGATGAATCAGTCTGTAGCATTTAAAAAGTACATATGTCATGCCTACTTTGTCACAGTTTATGATTTTACTTTTGCATGGTCAGTTTACTGAATGCATACGCCACTCGCCTCTTTTATGCTTTTCTCCAAGCTCGTCACTATTTGCGATACTTTGCTTGGACACCTGCTGAGTTGGAGGCTGAGATTAAATTTGCAAATGCCATCTTTGATACTGCCTGCTTGGCAAACACCACTGATGGGTGGAAGAAGATGAGACAAAGGCTTTATACAGCTGGTCATTGGTTACTTTAGCTACACGATGGTCCAAGACCCTGGACTTCCCTGTAACTGTGTCACAGCTGACAGCTTCATTCACTGCTTTATATAGATTGATACCTGACCTTGGTCTCCGGGAAATACAGTTTAAAATCCTACACTGCGCATACTATGATGATGTTCGAAGACTCCAGATGCGGCTGACTTCGTCCCCTAGCTGCATCAAGTGCGGTGCAGAGGACGGCACCTTGCTCCACAGGCTATTCGCTTGTCAATCACTCCAACCTTTCTGGACAGCTGTTCTGGCAGTAATCAGTACCTGCACTGGAGTCCCCCTTCGTGCCACAGGCCGTGTGCTCCTGGAGAGTTCAACGCCTCACCTCCCTCCGGGTGGGTCGCTCGAAGGCCAAATTTGAGCGGGTGGCTATTCTGATGGCCTGCCATACTATCCTGGCAGAGTGAACTGAACCGACGGCCGTGCCTTCAATTGCTGCCTGGTTCGACAGAATGGCTTCATTGGGGCAGCTGGAACGCTTGGACTTTTTGGTTGATAACCGGAAGCCAGATAAACTTTATTGTACATTCTGGACTACATGTTTTGATGCCTTCCCTAAGGCTTTACAAGACGGACTTCGACTTAATGGTTACACGCCAACCTGGTCAGAATGTGGGGGGGGGGGAAGAGGGTGGGATGGGGGGGGGTTAAGGTGTGCATGGTGAATGTCTGCAGAATGTTTGGATTGCTCTGGCTGGTGGGAAAGGGGGTTGTCTCCCTGTTAATTAATAAAAAAATATTTTGACAAAAAAGAAAATAAAGAAAAGTCTTCCTGCAAGTCTCCTTAATCTCTGTTAGGTAGCCATGTTAAAAAGAGACGAGAAAAACAGATTATCTTGTACTCACTGGATCCAATTTAGAGCAATTGGTAGGAGAAAATACGGGTGCAGTGAACCGGAGGGAGGGGTAAAGTTGGAAAGAACAAAGGGACACTAAAGCTGGAGAGAAACAAAGGCGCAACAGGGTAGAAAAGAGAGGGAGAGAAAGATATGAAGGAGGAAAGAGAAAACTGAAAGAGCAAGGAACAGGGAAGAGGAATAAAGAACCAGGGGACCAGCAAATTGAGGGTGGAGATAGAGAATACCAGGAAGGGGGATGAGAAATTGTGAGCAGGAGGCACTGTTAAGAAAAGAGAAACGGGAGAAGCAAAAAAATGGTAGAAAGCCTGGATATATGCAAAGAAAAAAGTGCTAAAGCACTGGGATTCACTAAAGTACCCTGGTCTCCAATTCTGAAAATGTGGTAACCCTTCACAAAGAAAACTATTATGCGGGAGTCAAAACAAAATGAATACACTGCAATATCTCAAGGACATCTGCACAAAACAATATCTTCTGAAAATGTAATCTTACAACATTTGTCTGAAGAGGCTTGTTCAGAAAAAAAGACTGACAAATAAATGCCTTTTTATCAGACTAAATACATTTCTAACTAGCTTTCCAGAGCTACACTACTTTCATCAGGTCAAGGCAAAATAAGCACATTAATGCAAAGGATGATGTTGCCCACATATACAAGCAAGCTCAAGGTGAATGTTTTCAAAGCTCTACAGGCTTATTAAGAGTGGAGGAGGGTAGAAAAAGGGATGATTTGTTAGCAGAGTAGTGAGAAGACTTGCAGAGACAGCAGGAGTATATCTAGAAATGGGTGATCTTTTAATTTTGCATGTTGACATTATCAGTCTCCTGCTGATAGCAACATATCAGTTTTCAGGAGCTCTCTTTGACTAACTCTGTTTATGTATTATTTAATGTGATATAACACCAATCCTTCACCTGCAAATCAGAACGCAGGTGAAACAAGTGCAGAATTGGCCTCTCTTCTCACGTTCTTTTCCTTTTGCGCTTGTATTTCCTTGCTTCAGATGGCCAAATGACAAAGTTGCCTCCATTTGAATCTCAAAGTTCATGTCCATCCAGCTGTTGAGGTGCACCTCATAGATTTTAAGATTGTGCATAAGGATGTTCTTGAAACTAATGCATGATGTTCCCTGTGATCTGGGCCCACTTTTTATTTGGCCACAAAATGCAGCTCTAGGAATTCTGGTTTTCTCCATTTTTTAAGACATAGCCTACTCACCAAAGCTGAGCCTTTACCAACATTCCTTCCATCCTAGAGATTTGGCACCTTTCAAAAACTTTTCTGTTGGAGTTCCTGTCTTTCCACAATTATACTGCAGTTGGCTCTCAGGCAGCACTGATGGTATTGCTTGAGTTGTATGAGGTGTTTAGAGTAGAGCATCCAGGATTACTATCTTTATAGCAGTGTAGACAATATCATTGCTTGGCACACTTTAATTTTAGTGAGAATTTTTACCCCGGAGGCTGCCAAAAGAAAAACTATTCTTGGTAATGCATTGTAAACTCTCAGATGTTTGAAGAGCTACAGTGACCTATGGTGATGTCATTAGGCCAGTGATGGCCCTTTAACAGTTCGACAATATTTGGCAGTGCGTCAGTACTGGCAGATCTGAGCCCAAGGAATGGGACAAAATAGGTGCCCTATTGGGGGTCATGAGGATCTTTAAGAAATTATTCCAGACTTTTAAGGTGTTTTCAGTCTTAGTATGGTTTTGAATATTGTTTATTTTTGTCATGTTTATTGATTTCTTATATGTTTCTGTTTGCTAGTTTACATTTTTCTGTTATGCTGAATTTATGATTTTCTGTTATTTGGGATTTAATATTTTGGATGTTTAAATTTTTATGAATTGTTTTACTAATAGTATATATTCTGTAGTGCTATTAGTTTTTAAATTCCAATTTTCTAGGAAACGTGTGACCTTGGGCAAGTCACTTTACCCTCCATTGTCTCAGGTACCAACTTACAGGGTCATTTATCGAATTGCATTATGGTGTTTTTGCATGTGTTAAGGCATTTTTGCATGCAAAAAACATGCCTTAACGCATGCAATAAGCACCATATTGCATGGTGCAATACAAATGTTTTAAAGGGGAGGAATTGGGGAGGAGTCGGGGGTGGGATTTCAGAAAAAATGGGCTGGCTTCACAAAGCCATAAAGCACAATATAACACAGTTTTTAGTGATGAAAATGACTAGACCTTTTTCAATTCCATTAAGCTGTGCAATATTATGCATTGTGCCCATAATGCAATTTGTGATTTTTTCACAAATTCCATTTTGGGCAATTTTAGGCTGAGGAAGGGAAAGAAAGAGAGACAGAGAGAGAGAGTGCTTCTGGGGGTGGTACCATAGTAAGCAGCTATTTATGCTACTATAGGAGGCCCACCTAGTAACTCAAGGTGAGGTTTAGGTAATAATAGTGTAAGGGTTAGGAGCCACATTTACATGCAGAGTGAGACATACGAACAGAACAGTACACTCTTGTGAAGATCTGATGTCCTTCAGAGTGAGGAAACTCACGCACCAATGAGATTTGTACAATGTTCTCTCAACCTAGCTTGATATTACAATGTTCTCTCAACCTAGTTTGATATTGAGAGAACATTGTACAAATCTCATTGTTGTGTGAGTTTCCTCACTCCAAAGGACATCAAATCTTCACAAGAGTGTACTGTTCTGTTCGTACGTCTCACTCTGCATGTAAAAGTGGCCCCTAACCCCTACACTACTACCTAAACCTTACCTCGAGTTACTAGGTGAGCCTCCTATAGAGATATAAATAGCTAACTACTAAAAAGGCTTTGTAGATAATATCTCTCTCTCTCACTCTCTCTCCAGTAGCAAAATGAGCATTTTAGAGGTAGGAAAATGCAATTATGTAGGTATTATTGTAAAGTGCAAAACGTTAATGCACTTTGCAGTAATACCTATGCAAAGTATTATCATAGTATGTTAGTGGGCTCGGTCTCACTCACTACATTTATGCTGATGACGTGCAAATTTTAATTCCCATTAAGAATTCAATAAACGAAACACTTAAGCTGACAACAATGTATCTAGCATTAATTAAACAACTATTTACTAATATGAAATTGAGTCTAAATGTTGAAAAAATTGGTCATATTTTTAAATCGGAGAACTACCACTATTAAACCATCAACTTTGACCCTAGAAGATAACAAAACGAGTCTTGAAATCAGAAATAATGCGCAAAACCTAGGCATGATTATTGATTCTGAACTCAATTTAAATAAACATATTAATATGAAACTCAAAGAAGGTTACAATAACTACAAACACTCTAAAACCTTTACTTGATCACAATAATTTCAGAACAGTTCTTCAAGTCTTACTGTTTTCAAGCATGGACTATTGTAATGCACTATTCTTAGGACTTCCACAATCAACAATTTGACTGTTACAAGTACTTCAAAACACTGCAGCACGTATATTAACCAACACAAAAAAAATATGATCACATCACACCGGTTCTGATTTCACTATATTGGCTCCCGATACAATATTGCATTAAATATAAAGCCCTCTATATCCTACATAGAACAATCTTTAGGGAAGGAACAGAATGGCTAAATGCTTCTATAAGATTACATACCCCACAAATAAATCTCAGATCATGCAATAAGGCTCTCCTATCTATTCCGACAGTAAAATCATCACATTTAACACAGGTCAGAAACAGAGCAATCTCTCTCGCAGGACCAAAGATATGGAACCTTAGAATGCAGAAAAATGAAAAAATATTTTAAAAAGCCTGAAAATGTGGCTTTTTTGCAAAACCTACAATGAGCAGAACCAGATGGCATAGCCAGTTGATTATTTTCCTTTTTTTATTTTATTTTTTATTTGAATTTTATTTTTTATTCTTGATGCACTGTAATTTGCTGATATAGTTATTAGCCTGTTTTAATGTTTTTACCATTGATTTTATGTAGAATACAGTAGTTCATATTTGTCTTTTAAAGATTTTATTTTGTATTACTGAACTATAATTATTATCATGGATATTTGTAAACTGTTGTGATGGAACCCTTCTAAACGACGGTATATAAAATTTTATAAATAAATAAACAAATAAAAATAAATAGTACACATTGCAATAATGAGGCTATTACCATAAAACATCCCTTTTACTATCACATGCGATATTTACAGCAGATTGATAAATCTAGGCCTTAGATTGTAAACCCTCTGGGGATAGGGAAATACTGTAATGCAATCTGCTTTGAAGTGTTGAAAAAAGTGCAAAAAGCGCAATATAAAAATCTAAATAAATAAATATTAAGGAAATAAATAAAAATAGTATATGTGAAGGTCAGCAGATAGTATTTCAGGGAGGGGAGGGCAGGGTTTAGACATGGATAGAAATGATAATTGTGAAAAGATTACTGGTGTTGTTATAGGAAGAGGCACTTGGAAGTCACCCAAAAATTGAGTTGTCTCTCTTCCTTTGAGAGAAGCAAGTTATTTTAACTATCACAATAGTCTTTATTCTGATACATTAAATGATCTGAAAATATATGTTCTTAATGTTAGATCTGTAAATAAGACACATCTTATCTCTCATCAGATTATTCCCGATGCCATTGATAGTTACTGTTTTACCAAACTTTGGGGGAGTTTGATGTTACTGTCTCCCATAAATGTTCACCCAGCTAAACGAAGACAATCTGCAGCAGGGGTTTTCTCTTGCACATTGCCATTAGTTTGCCTCCTGCTTTGACAGTTATCTGGCTCTGAGCTACATTTTCTCAAGTCTGGGAATTGCTGATTAGGCACAGAGCAGGGGTTTTAAAAGTCTCCTGCCTGAGGAGCTGGTCAACCTTTTAGCTGGGAGATTTTAATATGCGTGTTGACATGCCATGGGGTAGCCCTGCAGAACATTTTTTCTCAGGTAGTGGCAGAGGCCACCTATAGTGAAAAGCATTGCTTAGATCTTGTTTTTCCTCCCAATAAAGAAAACCCTACTGAGATACTAAAATCCATGTCAGTAAAGCTGATTCCATAGATACATAATTATTTAATTGAATTAGCTTTTTTTTTTTTTTTTTAAACTCCTTGTCCATACAGCAGAAGTTAAGATGGAGGTAAAATAGACCAAATGAAATTTATGACGACTGTGCAGACCCTTACAGGTGATTTGGGGTCAGCATCTGTAGAAGCTTTACTTAATTCCTGGAATAATTGTCAGAGAAATTGCCTGGATTTAATTGCCCCTTTAAAGGGCTGGCTAATTAATAAGCAGATGTTGGCTCCATGGTTTTCTAATTAAATTCATTCTCTGAGACAGGATGGAAAATGCTTAAAATGTCACTGGTGTAAAACTAAAGCTATAGGTGATAAATTTTCTTATTTTGAGCATATGAATGGGTATAAGAAAATGATTGAACAAGCTAAGTTTTCAATCTAAGATTGTGTCAACACAACTTATTGTGTCTATTCATGAAAATGTATTAAATGACAAATGTTAATATTTCAAAATGTGAATTATTAGTGATAGGCCTAATTGAATATAATGAGGCCTGTGGTAAATAGCACATGCTTGGACATATTAATAGCAATAATCCAAGGCGAGTGTAGATTATTAAGAGAGTGGATAGTTTGTATTGTATCCAATAGGTTATTGGAAGCCAATAAAGTGATTGTAAGTCAGGAGTAATGTGTTCATGACTTAGAGTACCAGTTAATAGACATGCAGCAGAATTTTGGATGATTTGAAGAGGACATGTGGCTTATTTTGGGAGACCTGCATTTAGGAATTGCAGTAATCAATACCAGAGAAAAGGAGCACTTGCAGAACTGTGCAGAAATCATTGGCATCAAGGAATGGTTTAAGATGCTGTAGTAATCTAAATTTGTCATAGGATGTTTGTATTAGAGCTTTGATATGGTCACTCATTGTTAATGCTGGGTCAATTAATATACCCAGATTCCAAACAGATTCAGAAATTGGAATACATTGATTTCTAAAGTAGATGTTCTTTGGGGCATTGGGAACTAAAAATCTTGAGAGGAGCATGATTTCTCTTTTACTTATATTTAATGCAAGTTTATTTTGATTTAGCTAGTTTTCAGTAGTGGAAAGGCATTGTATAAGAAATTGTTCAGTTTGTACCCAAGTTGTTTTGGGGGGAAGAAAAATTGTATATTGTCAGCATAAATTTTGCAGTGTACCCCAAAGTCCGCTAGTACGCAACAAAGGGGATCATGTAAATGCTGAATAATGCTGCAGATAAGGTGGATCCCTGTGGTATACCAGAACTAACTGGATGCCAAGTTGATGTAGAGGAATCAACTTTGATTTTCAGGTATCTGTGGGAAAGGTAGGAAGTAAAACAGGATAATATGTGGCCAGATAGCCAGAGGCGAGTCAAGAGTATTTTATGATCAATCGTATTGAATGCTGCAGATATATTGAGAAGAATGAAAATATAAGTTGTTCCACATTCAAAACCTCATCTAATGGTGTCAAAGCTAGATAATAGAAAAAGTCTGGTATAGTGATATTTTCGGAAGTCGAATTGATACTGATCTAAGACATTATTAGGCTCAAGAAGTTTTGCAAGGTAGGACAAAGAGGAAATTGGATGATAATGCAGTTGGATCAGCAGTAGGACGAATATGCTACTTTAGAGATTCTGTAATAAAAGCTTTTTAACTGATGCATTAATAAACTGTGTGATAAATCTAGCAGTTTCCATTTTTTGAACATGATGATGATGAGTTCATGTTGCTAATTATATTAATTAAGAACATAAGAACATAAGAAATTGCCATGCTGGGTCAGACCAAGGGTCCATCAAGCCCAGCATCCTGTTTCCAACAGAGGCCAAAACCAGGCCACAAGAATCTGGCAATAACCCAAACACTAAGAAGAACCCATGCTACTGATGCAATTAATAGCTGTGGCTATTCCCTAAGTATAATTGATTAATAGCCATTAATGGACTTCTCCTCCAAGAACTTATCCAAACCTTTTTTGAACCCAGCTACACTAACTGCACTAACCACATCCTCTGGCAACAAATTCCAGAGCTTTATTGTGCATTGAGTGAAAAAGAATTTTCTCCGATTAGTCTTAAATGTGTTACTTGCTAACTTCATGGAATGCCTCCTAGTCCTTCTATTATTCAAAAGTGTAAATAACCGAGTCACATCTACTCGTTCAAGACCTCTCATGATCTTAAAGACCTCTATCATATCCACCCTCAGCCGTCTCTTCTCCAAGCTGAACAGCCCTAACCAGCCTTTCCTCGTAGGGGAGCTGTTCCATCCCTTTTATCATTTTGGTTGCCCTTCTCTGTACCTTCTCCATCGCAACTATATATTTTTTGAGATGCGGCGACCAGAATTGTACACAGTATTCAAGGTGCAGTCTCACCATGGAGCGATACAAAGGCATTATGACATTTTCCGTTCTATTAACCATTCCCTTCCTAATAATTCCTAACATTCTATTTGCTTTTTTGACTGCTGCAGCACACTGAGCCGACGATTTTAAAGTATTATCCACTATGATGCCTAGATCTTTTTCCTGGGTGGTATTTCAGGTTCTGTTATCATGTTGAATTTATCCCAGGTAACATTGTCTAGGGAGAATTCATCATTTATGTGGATAGCAGGCATCTGAATTGAGTTTCTAACATTGTTTATGTTTTCAATGAAAAAGGTTGCAAAAGTTTCAGCAATATTCATTCCTTAAAAATGGAATGGCATAGTCGGAGAACTGAAGATAGGTTTGATGATCTCATTGACGGAATGATAACATTCTCTAGGTTTATTGAACGAAGCAGCTCATTTAGAGTATATGTAAGCCTTCTTAGTTTTAATAATACCATCTTGGTATACTTTTAGGTATTGTTGATATTGTGATGTGCTGAGTTTATTTGACTGACGATGTCATTTATGTTCTAATTTTCTTAAGTTGCATTTTTGTTTCTGAAGAGTTAGTAAACCAGGGGGCATTCTGCTGTTGCTTCTTTCTAAATTTTTTCATTGGTGTTAGTTTATTCCGTGTGGATAGTAATACGTTGTCCTATGAGTAGGAGGTCATTTGGGGAATCCTGTATATCATTCTTTAAGAGGGGTAATCAGTTCAGTGGCAAAATCTTGCATGTTGATAAATCTTCTTTAGGAAGATAAGAAACAAAAATGGAGATAAGGGAGTGGTCACTCTATGGAATCTTTTTTGTTGAAACAATAGATTCAGTCTCTATGAAGTTAGATTTTTTTTCTTTTTTTCTATATTAATCATTTATACATAACAAAGCATATAATCGTTACTTTGTGAACACAATTATGAAGGTTAGGATCAAAAAAGGAAACAATGTAAGGACAAAATATAACATAATAGCATCACTTTGATACAAAACCATTCTAATAAAGAAACAAGATTTGAGGGAAAAAACATAAGAGAAGCATTAGCAAAATAAGAAAAAATAATATGAAGAAAGGACTATAACATGAATACACTCCCAAATACTAAACAAATCAAAACTATTGGTCTACATTAGGATTTGGAGAGGAAATTAAATTCTTCCTAGCATCAATAAACAATCTGAACTGCTCAGGAGAAATAAAATATATAATTATTAGAACAATATATAATATGGCATTTGCAAGGATAGCATAACATAAAGGAGACCCCTAATGCTAACACCTTCTGTCTTAATGCCAAAAAAGCTATTCTATGCTCCTGGGTCAATTGTGACAAATCTGGAAACATGCAAATTTTCTGAGAAATTCAGAATTAAAATTACGGAAATATGAGGACATAACTTTACTTAAATCACTATCACTATCCTCCGTGGAGGAAACGCTGCTGAACGCCGCGAGGGAGGATCAGGGATGGCTCCTCCTGCGGCGATCAGCATGGGGACCCTTGCCGGAGCAATGGGCCTAGCGTCGGGGGCTTACCCCGGAATTCCCGCAGCGGGTCGCCGTCGCGGGGGAGGTAGGGGATCGCAGCTGTGGCCTCCCACGGCTGCGGAACATAACAGTACCCCCCTCTTTAGGGTGCCTCCCCGGAGGCCTGGGTTTAGTCGGATGGTCTCTGTGGAACTGCTCCAGCAGATTCCGGTCCAGGATGTTAGCCAATGGTTCCCAGGAGTTTTCGTCGGGGCCGAAGCCCTCCCATGCTAACAGATATTCCCACTTCTTGCGATGTTTTCTCATATCTAGGACCTCCCGGACCTGATAGGTGAGGTCATCTTCAGCGGCAACATGTTGGGAAGTTGGAGGCATGCTGGAGGGCCCCGAAAATACCAGAGGCTTCAGGAGGGAGATGTGGAATGTGTTGTATATTTTAAGAGATGAAGGAAGGCGAAGTTGATATGAGACTGCACCCACCTGCCGGATGATGGGGAATGGCTCGATGAATCGTGGAGCCAGTTGCGATGATGGCAGCTTCAAGCGGATAAATTGCGTGCTTAACCAAACCTTTTGGCCAGGTCTAAGAGGCGGGTATGGTCTTCTGCGCTGGTCAGCATACCTTTTAGCTGCCTGGCTAGCCTTGATCAGGGCGCGCTGCGTGGATATCCATAGGCGGTGCAGCTCTTCAGCAGAGAGCTGAGCTACTGGAGATGCTACTGTGGTGGGGACAGGCAGTGGCGGTTGTGGCTGTCTGCCATAAACTATCTGAAACGGGGAAGATCCCGTAGCTGCGGAGGTATGGGAATTTAGCACGAATTCAGCCCAGGGTAGCAGGCTAGCCCAGTCATCTTGTTTTTCGTTGATGTACAGGCGGGGGAATTGTTTAAATGCCTGGTTTGTTCTTTCTGCGCGGCCATTGGTCTGAGGATGGTAACCAGATGTATAGTCTAAAGTGACGTCGAATTTTAGGCAAAGGGCCCTCCAGAACTTGGCAGTGAATTGCGGCCCTCAATCCGAGAGGATGCTTTTCGGGAGACCATGTAGCCTGAAGACGTGTTGAACAAACAGCGAGCCAACTGTGGAGCGGATGGCAACCCCGGCAATGGCACGAAGTGTGCCATTTTACTAAAGCAGTCAACAACTACCCAAATTACCGTGTTGCCGCTGGATAGTGGCAGGTCTACCATGAAGTCGGTTGCCACATGAGTCCATGGTTCAGAAGGTGCAGGTAGTGGCTGAAGTAGGCCTGGGTTCGGCCCGAAGATCCTCTTGTGGCGGGCGCAGGACTGACAGGATTCTAAGTACGCTCTGACATCCTTGTTGACCTTTGGCCACCAGAAATAGTGGCGCAGGGTCTGTAGTGTCCAGGATTGCCCTGGGTGACCGGAACAGTGGGAGTCATGGGCCCATGCCAAGACTTGTTTCCGCAAGCCCGGGGGAACCAAAGTTTTCCCTGGAGGGATTGTCGTGGTAGCAGACAAGAGGATACGGGACGGCTCGATGATGTATCGCAGTTCCTCAGAGCCTTCTGTTGATTCAAATACCCGTGATAGGGCATCGGTCTTGGCATTCTTCTCGGCCAGTCTGTAGCGGAGCACAAAATTAAACCAGGTAAAAAACAGAGCCCAACGTGCTTGCCATGGGTTGAGCCGTTGTGCTCGGTGCAAGTATTCGAGATTATTGTGGTCAGTGTAGATCGTGAACGGGTGCTGTGCTCCCTCCAGCCAAGGGCGCAATTCTTCGAGGGCGACTTTGATCACTAACAGCTCCTTATCTCCTATGGCGTAATTTCTCTCCATCGGGGAGAACTGGCGCGAGAGGAAAGCACACTGACGAAGTTTGTGATTATCAGACGTCTGACTCAAGACGGCGCCTATGCCTTCCGATGAGGCATCTACTTCAATGATGAACGGCTGCTGTGGGTCTGGATGCCGAAGACATGGTTGCTGCAGGAACGCCTCCTTGAGGCGATGATAAGCGGTTTCCGCTCCCGTAGGCCACTACTTGGGATCCGCGCCTTTCTGGGTCAGAGCCATCATCGGGGTGACTATGGACGCATAGTGTGGAATGAATGACCGATAATAATTCTCGAATCCCAGGAATCATTGGAGTGCCTTCAATCTGGATGGCTGGGGCCATTCCCGAATGGCTTTCAGCTTTTGAGGATCCATATGGAACCCTTCACTGGAGATGATATATCCCAGGAAGGGAAGGGACTCCTTCTCAAAGAGGCACTTTTCCAATTTTGCGTACAACTGATGTTCTCGGAGCCATTGCAATACCTGGATGACGTGCTGAAGGTACACGGTCAGGGAATCCGAGAATACTAAAATGTCATCCAGGTACACCACCATGCACTTGTACAGGAGATCACGGAATATCTCATTCATGGTGTTCTGGAACACCGCAGGAGCGTTACAGAGCCCGAACGGCATCACTAGATACTCATAGTGGCCATCTCGGGTATTGAAGGCCGTCTTCCACTCATCACCTTCCTTGATTCGGATGAGGTTGTAGGCCCCTCGGAGGTCCAATTTGGAAAAGATCCTCGTCCCTTGGAGCCGGTCAAAGAGCTCAGAGATGAACGGCAAGGGGTAACGATCCTTGACCGTCATAGCATTTAAGCCCTGGTAGTCAATACAGGGGCGAAGACTCCCGTCCTTCTTCACGACAAAGAAGAAACCAGCCCTGGCAGGGGATTTAGACTTCCGAATGAAGCCCCTCTCCAGGTTCTCTTTGATGTACTCGCTCATAGCCTGCGTCTCTGCAGGCAAGAGGGCGTAGGTGTGACCCCGAGGAGGTTCAGCGCCAGGAAGGAGATGGGTGGCACAATCAAACGATCGATGAGGTGGAAGTATTTCAGCCTTCTGCTTAGAAAACACATCTGTGTACGAGGCATATGGAGCTGGCAGGCCTGGAAGGCTGATGGAGGCGATAGGGCAGGATACTGGAACCACAGCTTGGAGGCAATTGCTGTGGCAATTCGGCCCCCAACGAGCCAGCTGCAAGGTCTTCCAATCGAACTGGGGCTCGTGCTCCTGGAGCCAGGGGAGTCCTAGGACAATTGGATGGATGGAGTACTCCAGGACATAGAACGACATCTGTTCTTGATGCAGGACCCCAGCCCTCAGCTGGACAGGAATAGTGGTATCTGTCACCCGTTCCGGAAGAGGCTTCCCTTGGATTGAGGAGATGACCAAGGGACGAGACAGCGGAACTTGAGAAATCTTTAAATGTTCTACCAGGCCTTTCATGATAAAATTCCTGCCGGCTCCGGAATTCACCAAGGCCAGTGTGTGGAACTCTCCATCCGCTGCGGTTAATGCCACTGGCAGGATTAGTGGAGGTGCAGGAGTGGTACGGCCCAGGAAGAGACCTCCTTCAAGTCCTAGGCCCGAGAGTTTCCCGCCCGCGTCAGGCAAGCAGCAATCCGATGGCCCTCTGCACTGCAGTAAAAACAGAGCCCCTCCCTCATTCGCCGTCGACACTCCTGTGGAGAGACGCTCCCGTGACCCAACTCCATAGGTTCCTCGGCGGGGGCTCGGAGGATGGTTGAAGTGCTCCTAGGGGAGAGTGAGGGCCTTCTCGCTGCCTTTACCTCTGGAAGGCGAAACCGCATACGACGGTCCACTCAGTTGGCTAATTCTATCATGCCATTGAGGTCGTCCGGTAGTTCCTTCGCAGCTAGTTTGTTTTGAAGGCGTGAGGATAGCCCTTCCAAGAAGATCCCATGGAGGCAATCTTCTCTCCAATTTAGTTCAGCAGCTAGCGTGCGGAATTCTGTTGCATATTCGGCCACAGTCCGAGTTCCCTGTTGCAAGTGAAGCAATTCCGAAATGGCAGTGGGTTTACGGATCGGCTCATCAAATATCTGTCGGAAAGCGGATAGGAACTGACTCAAGTTTTCGAAGACAGGGTCTCTTCTCTCCCACAGATGAGAGGCCCAGATCAGGGGCTTTCCGTTGAGTAGGGACATAATGTAGCTGGTTTTGACCAGGTCGCTGGGAAACTGTGCAAGCAGCAAGGAAAAACAGACCTGGCACTGGCTGAGGAATCCTCGACACAACTTCGCATCTCCGGCGTATCAAGAGAGTGCCGGGAGCTGAGTGGGAATTCCTTGCCCCAGGTCGCCCCCAGAGGCCTGGACGGCATGCAGCTGAGTAGAGCGGCCTCCTTGAGCCCCAGGCGAAGACTGCAGTGTAGGGTTCATGGGCCCTAATGCCTCGAGACGTTGGGTCAAGCCCTGCACTGCAGAGACCAAGGCATCGAGGGTCCGTTGCTGATCCTTTAGGCGCTGGGCCATTCCCGGAATGGCCTGGTGGGCGGATGCCTCTGCCGGGTCCATGGACTTGGCAATCTGTTAAGCTCGGGTTATGAACCCTTGGGTCGACGGGAGGATGGAATTCCTTAGGAGGGAGGTCCGAAGGTTCTCCCGTCGGGTGGCAAGGCTGAGCAGAAGATGTGACCAGCTGACCCTTGGCACTGGAGACTGTTGCGACGGTGGAAGCGGAGGAAGCGGAGGAAGAGTCGAGAAGAGGAGCTGTGTCTTCACCCCTGGAAGTCCACGGTTCCCCCAGGAGGAGCCTGTAGGAACCCAGACCGCTGGGACTTAGGCGAACCTTGGAGAGGTCGGTGCAAGGGCTAACTGGAGCTTCACCCTGGAAGCCCGCGGTCCCCCCGGGAGGAGCCCGTAGGGACCCGGGCTGCTGGGACTTAGGTGGCCCTTGGAGATGATGGTCAAGAGGAGGTCCAAGGTCGAGTGCCAGAGGGTCATCGCTTACCAGTCCGAAGTCAAATACTGAGGATCACCACTTGCCAGGCCAAAGTCACACACCAGAGAATCACCGCTTGCCAATCCGAAGTCAGGAACCAGAGAATCACCGTAAGCCAATCCGAAGTCAGGAACCAGGAACACCGAGACGAAACAGGAACCAGAATCCAAGCTCAAGGAACTCACCGAAGCAAGCAGACTAGACAGGGTTGGGACGTTGCCAAGTCAAGGAATGAGCAGAGGAAGCGTCCTTTTATACTTCCCCTGCTCAGGCTGATCAGGAACAGGTGAGGCTGGTTAAAGGGATCAGGGCCCTTTAAATCTAAGAAGGAGGCGCGGCCTCGAGCCCAAATATGGTGGCAGCCATCTTGAATTTCCTCCGTGGAGGAAACGCTGCTGAACGCCGTGAGGGAGGAGCAGGGACGGCTCCTCCTGCGGCGATCAGTGTGGGGACCCGTGCCGGAGCAATGGGCCTAGCGTCGGGGGCTTCCCCCGGAATTCCCGCGGCGGGTAGCCATCGTGGGCAAGGTAGGGGATCGCAGCCGTGGCCTCCCACGGCTGTGGAACATAACACCTTGGGAAGCTTGCTGGGCAGACTAGATGAACCATTTTTGGTCTTTTTCTGCCGTCATTACTATGTTACTGTGTAATACAAAATATAATTTATTACCATTACAACAGTTGCTATTCAGAATATTTCCAGAGAACAAATTTATTTTGGGTAAATCATGGCCTCACTGTGTAAGGTCCTACTTATTCCACTGAATCAAGTAACAGTGTTGTACATTGGGTTTTCTGCTAGGATTCTCTGATTTCTGAAATTTTAAATGTAATTTCCAATCAGCTTATTATCCTAAACTAATTGCACCTGTCTCTTTTCAGGAAATGTAAAGTCATTTTGAGAGCCTGAGCTCATGGTGTTAATTCATGCTTTGGTGTATGCACCTTTTAAAATATGTGTACCTATCAAGGAAAGTCTACTTCAGCACTATGACCCTTTCGCTCTCCTGCAGGTGAGATGTGTAAGCTAGTTGAGAGATGGAGTCTGAGACTACATGAAGCCCACAGCTTCATGTAGTCTCAGACTCCATGAAGAGTCCTTTCTACATGCTGTGGTTTGCCACTGCTTGTGCTTATTACATTTCATGTAGGGATGTGAATCGTTTTAGGACGATTAAATTATCGTCCGATAATTTTAATATCGTCTTAAACCGTTATGGAACACAATACAATACAGATTCTAACGATTTATCGTTATAAATCATTAGAATCGTGAGCCGGCACACTAAAACCCCCTAAAACCCACCCCCGACCCTTTAAATTAAATCCCCCACCCTCCCGAACCCCCCCCCCAATAACTTAAATAACCTGCGGGTCCAGCGGCGGTCTGGAACGGCAGCGGTCCGGAACGGGCTCCTGCTCCTGAATCTTGTCGTCTTCAGCCGGCGCCATTTTCCAAAATGGCGCCGAAAAATGGCGGCGGCCATAGACGAAAAAGATTGGACGGCAGGAGGTCCTTCCGGACCCCCGCTGGACTTTTGGCAAGTCTCGTGGGGGTCAGGAGGCCCCCCACAAGCTGGCCAAAAGTTCCTGGAGGTCCAGCGGGGGTCAAAGAGCGATTTCCCGCCGCGAATCATTTTCGTACGGAAAATGGCGCCGGCAGGAGATCGACTGCAGGAGGTCGTTCAGCGAGGGTTCCGGCGCCTCGCTGAACGACCTCCTGCAGTCGATCTCCTGCCGGCACCATTTTCTGTACGAAAACGATTCGCGGCGGGAAATCGCTCCCTGACCCCCGCTGGACCTCCAGGAACTTTTGGCCAGTTTGTGGGGGGCCTCCTGACCCCCACGAGACTTGCCAAAAGTCCAGCGGGGGTCCGGAAGGACCTCCTGCCGTCCAATCTTTTTCGTCTATGGCCGCCGCCATTTTTCGGCGCCATTTTGGAAAATGGCGCCGGCTGAAGACGACAAGATTCAGGAGCAGGAGCCTGTTCCGGACCGCTGCCGTTCCGGACCGCCGCTGGACCCCGCAGGTTATTTAAGTTATTTGGGGGGGGGGGTTCGGGAGGGTGGGGGATTTAATTTAAAGGGTCGGGGGTGGGTTTTAGGGGTTTTAATGTGCCGGTTTTTCGATTTTTCGATTTTTTAACGATTTTTAACGATTTTTCACGATATTTTACCCCCCCAAACGGCAACAATACGATTCCCTCCCCCTCCCAGCCGAAATCGATCGTTAAGACAATCGAGGACACGATTCACATCCCTAATTTCATGTAAGCTGGATATATTATTCTTTAGTTTTTGGAATCATCTGTACATGATGAATATGATAGTCATGGACATAAAGAGATATGTTAAAACAAAAATGTCTGAAACAAGGAAGGAATTTTTTTCTGTACTTGTATCACAAATGATTTTCTGCAGATCCAGGTCTAAGTGTGCAAGGTGGAGATAGGATTGACAACCGGCTCTAGATTTTCAGCACAGGGTCAGCCAGTCCTGATTTTACCCCCACTACCTGCATGGACTTATTCTGGGATCCCTATTGATCTCCCTAAGCAAGACTACAAAGCCATGCAGGCAGCAGGGCTAAAACTACAACTGGATCAGCCTGCCCTGAAAATCTGGAACCAGTTGGCTTCTGTAGGTAGAGATCAATCTTTCAATCCTTCACACCAGTATCTGGCTTTTATTCTATTGAACTCATATCTGAAATAGTCCCTCTATCTGTAAAGGGATGTAGCAAAACAGAAAACTACATTAAACAATCTTTTTACAGTATAGCAACAATAGGCTGACTGTGGGAATACACACTGGTCAAGAATATTTGAATTGGAGCCATGTCACCAGTCTTTAATACTTCTGAATAGCTTGCATATTCAGTTGTATTATATTATTCTATAGTATTATTTTTAACAAACTATGAACAAAAAGGTTTTTTCTCAGGCCAGATATTTTAGCTACTTTGAAGCCAGTAACTAATCCCCTGTTCTCTCAGTAATGTCAACAATCTGCTGAGCAAGATAATTCTCAAATAAATCCTTTTAAAGCAAGCTGTTGTATAAATTACATGTTATAGTAAGTAAGCATTTCTTTTCATTTTGGGTAATGCAGCTCTCAGCTGAAAAGACAGCCATTCACATTGTATAGTCTCTAGTCTAGATTCTTAAAAAGGCTGATTAACCACAGTGTAATTTCCACTGTCAGCTGAATGTGATTATAAGACTAAGGAGCCTGAAGCCTGGATAGTTCACAGGGACCTTTGGAGTCCTGTCCCAAGGGCCTTCTCGGTAAGGTTTGCAAATGAACCTTCCCATGCTCTTCTGTTGCAAGGGATATGGGGCCTCTGGAAGCCAGAGCTGTGGAGCCTGAAACCTGGCTTGCTCACAGTGACCACTAAAGGCCTCTCCAGGGGGCTGCTGGGTAAGATATGCAGATGAGCCTTCCGGTTCTCTTCTACTGCAAGGGGTGCCAGGCCTCGAGAAGCTAGAGCTATGGAGCCTGAAGCCTAGATTGCTCATGGTAACCTCTGAAGTCCTCTCCCGGGAGCTGCTGGGTAAGGTATGCAGATGAGCCTTCCGGTTCTCTTCTACTGCAAGCGGTGCCAGGCCTCTAGAAGCTAGAGCTATGGAGCCTGAAGCCTAGATTGCTCATGGTAACCTCTGATGTCCTCTCCCGGGAGCTGCTGGATAAGGTATGCAGATGAGCCTTTTGGTTCTCTTCTACTGCGGAAAGACCCTCATACATAGAGACTTAGCCCAGAGAGGTCAGATTAATTACAAGTGGAAGGTTTACTTGTCTGTGTACATGGTGACCAGCACGAGTACCCATCTAGTTGGTTTCTGCTGACAACCCTGGTGGGGAAAATCATTATTGCCGTGAGAATACTTCCCGAGCTCCCATATCCAATGGTTTTAGGGCATGATTGTCCTCAGTTTAAAACCTGGGGTATCAGTTTATGGACAACCAAACCAGGTCAGGTGGTTTGTCACCAAGGACTCAATGGCACTATTGCCAAAGGGAACTAGCATATCCCAGAAACCTGGTAAACAACGTAAAGGAACTTACTGTAGCAAACAAGGAACAGTGGATTTCCCACAAACCCTTGAGCAGTTTCCCAAATGAGATGGAGAGAGGAAACTTAGACTGGTTAAACAGCTAGGAATGAAGAGAGAAACAGGGGTTTTCTTAGAAGTATATTCCTAGTAAAGGCTAGTGCTCACTCAGCCTAAGACGTTTGAGCTGAGGGGGAGGATATGTGAAGGATAAAACCCTAAAACACCTTAAAGGACCAGATCCAGAGATCTAGCCCGGTCCACTTTAAGACTAAGACAGCAGAGAATTCTGATCCGGGCAGAAGTCTCTGGGAAGGTAACCAAATAGGCAGGCTCAGGAGAAAACAGGAGGCCCAGGGAGAGAAGGAAGCCTGGAGAGGAAATGCTACTGAACTGTAAATTGTATTACTATCTTTGTGCTGTTGAACTGTGAAGAACAACAGAGCTGTTTTTGTTTGGTTTTCTTGTCAATAATAAAGAAGTTTGTGCAAGATTTCTGCCAGAGCCTAAATCTATCCTCTGGTTACTTTAAGACTGCTCGTGGTGGCTGTTTGAGAGGGAGAAAGGATGAATAAAGTCATACCTGTAAGTTATCTGTACTTTGAAGTCAAGCATGGTCTATTGTATCACGTAATACGAGATATGGAGAGGGATTTGGTGAGCACAAGACTGCCCATTTTGAGAGGAAGTAATAAATAGCCTTGGCCCATACTCACCCGCTGGTGGAACATATTGGGTCCACTGGCACACATCCAACAATAATTCTTCTGGCCAGGCATAAACCAACAAGTGAGATTTTTTTTGTAAAGCTTGTCTGGTTTATCCTGGTGATGATAGATTATGCCACAAGGTTCCCTTGGGGAATACGCCTCTGAAGCATTTCCAGCAATCATGTGGGAAGTCATAAAGATTTTCTGCCAGGTGGGAATTTCCCAGGTGATACTCACAAACCAAAATACAAACTTTAAGTCATGCCTACTAAGACAAATATAGAACATGTTGCATATCAGGACCCTCTTTATGGCTGCTTATCACCCGCAAATGAATGGCCTGGTAGAGCATCTGAATCAGAACTTAAAGGCCATGATGCATAAGTTTATTACAACTGATCTGAATGACTGGGACCGATTGCTTCCCTTTATTTATTTATTTTATTTATTTAGGCGTTTTATATACTGTCTTTCCAAAAGAAGATCACAAAGGTTTACAATATCCACATTCATATTCATGGTCAATGATCACATACTGTGTGTCAACATTCATCTTCTAGTTCAACACCACATCGTATACATATTCTAGTTCATAATCATAAATGTTCTAGGATATCACACTATCTACTATATGATCTAGTTCATATTCATACATTCTTTTGGTCAACCTAGCAGTAAATACAAGTTCCAATTCTACTAACAATATACTTCATAGCATTCATTCCTTATTGCTCACTCCACTAATATTATCTCTGGTACTGATGTACCAGTTATTCACATATTGGTATTTTATGTTAAGTCATAAGCATTTCTAAAGAGCCATGTTTTCAGTTCATGCTTGAAACTCTTTCTTTCTGTTATCTGACGTATTGACTCTGGAAGTGAGTTCCACAACTTGGAACCTGCTATGGAAAACATTCAGTCACTTATATGCATTAGGTGTGTGCGCCGAGTGGAAGGTACAATTAGAAATCCTTTGTTTTGTGATCTTAGGTCTCTCTATGGTGTGAAGTGTTGAATTGTCATTCCTAATCAACATGGGTTAATATTGTTCATGATACTGAAAATTAGAGATAATACTTTATAATGAATTCTGGATTGTACAGGAAGCCAGTGCAGAGCAATCAGCGAAAGGGTGATGTGTTCGAATTTCCTTGTCCTTAGTAAGAGTCTTGCAGAGGCATTTTGAAGAAATTGTAGTGGTTTTAATAGACTTGAGGGAGGGCCTAGTAGAAGGGAGTTGCAGTAGTCTGAGTTTGAAAATATAAATGTTTGTAAGACAGTGCAAAAGTCCTGTATTGTTAATAAAGCTTTCAGTCGATGTAATATTCTCAGTTTGGAATACCCTGTTTTTATTAATTTGCTTATATGCTTTTTCATAATGAAGTTCTCGTTGATCTGAACTCCAAGGTCTCGTACTTGATCTGAGGGAGTGATATTAGTGATTCCTAGGTCTAGGCTTGGTGATTTGATTATCATGTTATCTCTCCTTAACCACACAATTTCCATTTATTTTTGGGTTTAGAGTTAGTTTCAGTTGAGAAAGTTTTTGTTGTATGGCCTTCATGTATGTTGACAGAGACTATGCAGTTTTTTCAAATGTTTTGTCGAATGGGATATAGAATTGTATATCATCTGCATTTAGGAAAAACTTGATTCCCTTTCTCCTGTTTGCTTTACAGGAGGTCCCCAGACCTCCAAAGGGTTCTTCGTATTTGAATTAGTAGATGAACACCAACCACAGGGTGTACTGGTGACAATTTGAGAGGCCAATGAGGGAATAGAGGCTAGGTCACATAGTGTCTTGGACTATGTCACACAGCTGCATAGGAGATTGAACTTTATGGCCAAATTTTCAGTGATTTCTCTTGGATGATACACATGTATACATGTGTATCATCCAAGAGAAAAGATGTTGGCCTTACTACCCACTTTTCCTAATAAGCTCTTAGCCAGAGGGACACATTTAAAATGATCAGATTAAGCAAAGTCAGAGAAAGATCGATATCCATAGCCGGTCCCAAGCTATGGAATAGTATGCCAGTAAATTTAAGATTAGAATCTGATACCAAGTATTTTAAAAAAGACCTAAAAACTTGCTTATTTGGACTTGCATTTCAGCCCCAACAGACAGGATAATAGTTAAAAATTGATGGAACCCAGCTCTTGAACTTTTTTGATTAATTTAATATGTTTTTGTTGTAGATTCGTACATTGTTTTAATTATGATTTAACCATATTATGTAATTCTTCTTTTAACTTCATTGTAAACTGCCAAGTTTGTACACCAGATTAACAGTATATAAATAAATATATTATTATTATTATCAGACAAGTGGGTCTTGTAGATAATGAAATATCCTAGGCCATGGGTAGACCAAAACCTTCCACATCAACTTGCTGAAACTGTGTGCGACGTGAGACACTTTGCTAATTGCTGCTGGGAGGATGAATTGGGGCCCCAAGTAGAAGAGATTCATCAAGACAAGGAAGATGTTGAGATAGACCCCCAGTTGTCAGAAGAACAGGCATCCCAGGTATTGGACCTGCTAAATTAGTTCCAAGCCTGGACAGACAATTTTAATAGAGCATGAAATTTGAACACTCCCTGAACAGGTGGTACAACAGAGGCCATACTGACTCCCTGGAAAATAAAAGCAAGAGGTATGCCAACAGGTTCAGAAGATGATGAATCTAGGAATCATCGAAAAGTCTAAAAGTGCTTGGTCAAGCCAAGCAGTGTTGGTGTCTAAGAAGGATTAGACTAACCAGTTCTGCATAGACTTTCAGCAGGTCAATAAATATAATAATTCAATGTCTATCCTATGCCCTGAGTTGACGACCTCCAGACCAGTTGGGAAAGGTAGAATAGATCAACGTGCTTGACTTGATGAAAGCATATTAACAGATTTCACTCTCACCTACCTCTGGGGAGAAAAAAGAATTTTGCATACCTCAAGACCTATACTAAGTCAAGATCATGCCCTTTGCCTATATGCTGTTGGCATGATGTTTCAGCACCTCATCGTCATGTTATGTTTACACCATGACTATGCTGAAGCATAGGAACATAAGAAATTGCCTTACTGGATCAGAGCAAGGGTCCATCAAGCCCAGCATCCTGTCTCCAACAGTGGCCAATCCATGCTACAAGTACCTGGCAAGTAATCAAACACTAAGTAGGTCTCATTCTACTGATGCAAGTAATAGTAGTGGCTATTCTCTAGGTCAGCTTGATTAATAGCAGTTAAACCTAGCCACACTAACTGAACTAACCATATCCTCTGGCAACAAATTCCAGAGCTTAATTATGCGTTGAGTGAAAAAGAACTTTCTCCAATTAGTTTTAAATGTGCTACATGATAACTTCAAAGAGTGCCCTGTAGCCCTTCTATTATCCGAAAGAGTAAATAACCAATTCACATATACTCGTTCTAGATCTCTCATGATTTTAAAGACCTCTATCATATCCCACCTCAGCCTTCTTCTCCAAGCTTAACAGCCCTAACCTCTTTAGCCTTTCCTCATAGGGGAGCTGTTCCATCCCCTTTATCATTTTGGTTGCACTTCCCTGTACCTTCTCCATTGCAACTATTTCTTTTTTGAGATACAGCAACCAGAAATGTACACAGTACTCAAGGTGTGGTCTCACCAAGGAGCGATACAGAGGCAGTATGACATTTTCTGTTTTATTCACCAATCCCTTCTTAATAATTCCCAACATTCTGTTAGCTTTTTTGACTGTCACAGCACACTGAGCCAACAATTTCAATGTATTATCCATTATGATGCCTAGATCTTTTTCCTGGGTGGTAGCTCCTAATATGGAAACTGACATTGTGTAACTACAGCATGAATTATTTTTCCCTATATGCATCACCTTGCACTTGTCCACATTAAATTTCATCTGCAATCTGGTTGCCTAATCTTCCAGTCTTGTGAGGTCCTCCTGCAATTTATCACAATCTGCTTGTGATTTAACTACTCTGAATAATTTTGTATCATCTACAAATTTGATTACCTCACACATCGTATTCCTTTCCAGATCATTTATAAATATATTGAAAAGCACCGGTCCAAGTATAGATCCCTGAGGCACTCCACTTTGTTGTTATTATGTGTGTTTGTGGATCCTTGGGTGCTGTGGAGGTGACCACACCCACAGGGAGGAGCCCCGTGAGGAGCCATAGCACTGGGCTAGAGTTGTACTACACAAACACAAGAGTTCTTTTATTAAACAGCTTGGGTAGGACCACCAGAGGTGGCAGTAGTGAGGCAGTCTAGTAGTTGCAGTCTCATGGACCTCGGCAGAGGGAGCCCTTCTCTCCTAGATGACGTCAGGAGGTTCCGCAGCAGGTCTTTCAGTGAGGAGATACTGTGGATGATAGACTGAGGGTTAGAGTACTCACTAAGGTGTTTGCTGTTGATATGTGATTCCACCAGATCGTTGTAGAGGTACAGGCACCAAAGCAGGGACACCAGGCCCTCGAGGACCGAGTACCCAGGTTAGCATATACCCCGAAGGGCAGAGAGAAAGAGCTTCCTGCGGCAGCAAGGAAGCGGCAGAGTAGCGTAGACAAGAATGAATTTGAGTCCTTGCTAACTCGGGGAGCTAGCAAATGAGTAAAGATAATATAGGGAATGCCCTCGAGGTTCACGCCAAGGGTGGTACAAAGACTTGGGTTGCGAGTGCGCACACACCCTAGTAGGTACCTGGGAGGAGCAATGGCAGAGGGCTGCACTATAGCCGTTCCGGGGACCCCAGAGAGGTCGGTTTATAGACGCGGCAATAGCCATCTTGCCCAGGTAAGCGGGAGGAGTCGTGAATAAGGTGAGGCAAACGGGGCAAAGCCATCGAGGACCGATGGACACAACACACTGTTTACCCTATTCCACTGAGAAAATTGACCATTTAATCCTGTCTTTTAATTAGTTTGTAATCCACAAAAGGATACCACCCCCTATCCCATGACCTTTTAGTTTTCCTAGAAGCCTCTCATGAGGGACTTTGTCAAACCCCTTCTGAAAATCCAAATACACTACATCTACTGGTTCACCTTTATCCACGTTTATCAACCCCTTAAAAAAAATGAAGCAGATTTGTGGGGCAAGACTTGCTTTGGGTAAATCCATGCTGATTGTGTTCCATTAAACCATGTCTTTCTATATGCTCTATGTTTTTGATCTTCAAAATAGTTTCTACTATTTTTTCCAGCATTGAAGTAAGATTTACTGGTCTATCATTTCCCAGATTGCGTCTGGAACCCTTTTTAAATAAAGGGGGTTACATTGGCCACCCTTGTCTTCAGGAACAATGGATGATTTTAATGATAGGTTACAAATTTTAACTAACAGATCTGAAATTTCATTGTTTAGTTCCTTCAGAACTCTGGGATGCATACCATCTGGTCCAGGTGATTTGCTACTCTTTAGTTTGTCAATCTGGCCTACTACATCTTCCAGGTTCACAGTGATTTGGTTCAGTTCATCTGACTCATCACCCTTGAAAACTATCTCCAGAACTGGTATCTCGCCAACATCATCATTAGTAAACACAGAAGCAAAGAATTCATTTAGTCTTTCTGCAATGGTCTTATCTTCCCTAAGAACCCCTTAACCCCTCGATCAACTAACGGTCCCTCACAGGTTTCTTGCTTCGGACATATTTTTTAAAGTTTTTATAATGAGTTTTTGCCTGTACGGCCAACTTAATTTCAAATTCTCTCTTAGCCTGCTTTATTAATGTTTTACACTTAACTTGACAATGTTTATTCTTTTTCCTATTTTCTTCAGATGGATCCTTCTTCCAGGTTTTGAAGGATGAATTTTTGGCTAAAATAGCCTCTTTCACCTCACCTTTCAACCATGCCGGTAATCATTTTGCCTTCTTCCCACCTTTCTTAATATGTGGAATACATCTGGACTGCGCTTCTAAGATTGTATTTTTAAACAATGTCCACACCTATTGTACACTTTTAACCTTTGCAGCTGCACCTTTCATTTTTTTTCTATTTTCCTCATTTTATCAAGTTTCCCTTTTGAAAATGTAGTGTTAGAGCTGTAGATTTACATATTGCCCCCTTCCAGTCATTAGTTCAAATTTGAACATGGTATGATCACTATTACCAAGTGGCCCCACCACTGTTACTTCTCTCACCAAATCATGTGTTCCACTAAGAATTAAATCTAAAATAGCTCCCTCTCTCATTGGTTCCTAAACCAAGTGCTCCATGAAGCAGTCATTTATTCCATCCAGGAATTTTATGTCTCTAGCATGTCTTGATATTACATTTACCAAGTCAATACTGGTGTAATTGAAATCTCCCATTATTACTGCACTGCCAAATTGGTTAGCTTCCCTGACTTTTCTTAGCATTTCATCATCTATCTGATCATTTTGGCCAGGTGGATGGGAGTATACTCCTATCACTACGATTTTGGGCCAAGGAGGCCTCAGGTCAGGACCTCCTACCTTCCAACGCTGGGCCTCGAGCTTGGTCCTTCCTGCTCTCGCGGCGGTGGGCAACCCTCTTTGCAACTGTGCTGCTGCCACGTGTCCCAGTCCCTTTGGCATGGCGAGGGTTCCCCTCCTTCGGCCCGCATCTTCTCTCCTCCAGCGGAGCCTGCTGCCACATGGCCCACACCGCCACTGCCTTCCTCGGCATCCTGCTCCTAGGCGCAAGTGGGTGCCATGTCTTAAAGAGGCTATGGCGGGAAAAGCATTCGTGGCCCTCTCTGATGAAATTAGCAGCTCAGAGTTTTTAAGGCAAGCTCTTCTAGTCAGAGCTTGCTTTGGCAACAGGTCGCCTCACTTGTCCTGAGCATAGTTCCTGAGTGATATAGCACTGAGTTGCAGTGTTCTTGATCCTGAGTTCCAGTCTTCGTTCCTGATCCTGAGTTCTAGTCTTCGTTCCTGCTTGTTCCTGATCCTGAGTTCCAGTCTTTGTTTCTCGCTTGTTCCTGATGTTGAATTTCATTCTCTGTTTCCTGCCCTGCCTTTGTTCCTTTGCCTTGCTCTTTGGACTGACTTTGGCTTGACCCCTTGGATCGGACATGACCACGAGTTTGCCCCCTGTCTCTGAGCCCTGGACCAGACCTAACTTCTCTTGTTGCCTGCTGTGGCCCCTATACTGGATCCTCACTGTTCCTTGTCTCGCTCCATGTCTGGCCATCCCTGGGATCATCCATGCAGAGGCCCACCTAAGACCAGCTGGCCTTGGCACCCAAGGGCTCAACCTGTGGGGAACGAGGGCTGGAATTGGTGCAGTTCCTGTTTGCCTCTGCTTCCCGTCCGGCCTCGCCTTCCGACGGCGGAGACCTGTGGGGGCCTTCCTTCACAGGTAGCGCTAACTCCACCTCAGGACAAGGGTCTACCTCTGCAACAATACTCTTTCCCAACACACATGGGGTTTCTACCCATATAGATTCTACTGAGAATTTAGCTTTTTGTATGATCTTTATCCTGTTGGACTCTATACCCTCCCAGACATAAATTGCTACACCCCCACCAAGTTGATCCTCCCTGTTATTGTGATATAATTTGTACCCTGATATAGCACTGTCCCATTGGTTATCCTCCTTCTACCAGGTCTCTGAGATGTCAAGTATATCTATCTCATCATTTACTGCTATACATTCTAACTCACCCATCTTACTTCTTAGACTTCTGGCAAACATTGATGATGTTGTTATATTATCCCCTGATTGAAAGATGCATTTTCCGCCAAGTCAATGCAGAAAGTGGGACTTACTGCCAATCCTAGTAAGTATGCCATAGGGTGGAAAGAGACTCTGTACCTCAGGTATATGGTGGGAAATGGAGTCATACAGCCAGTATGATCAAAAGTAGAGGCAATTGAAAAGTGTGGAAACCCCAAACAAAATACAAGTGTTGGCTTTCCTAGATTTGGCTGGGTATTACTGGAAATTTATCCCCAGCTTTGCAGACCAGGCTGTGCTGCTCACTGAGCTGCATAAGAAGATCAAACCAAATAGGGTGACGTAGACAGTGGCTTGCCAGGATAGTTTGTGTCAAAACCTAGTGTTGTGCAGTACAGATTACTACAGGAAGTTCATTGTGCAGACTGCAGGATCAGCAACAAGTTTGGGTGCTATACTGTCACAAATAGGGGATAATCAGGACGAACATCCATTATTATATTTAAGATGGAAGCTCCTGCCCAATGAAAAGAACTATGCCATAACTGGCAATTAAAAGAGTTGTTGAGGCCTTATGGTATTATTTAACAGACCAGCTGTTCACCCATGTAACTGACCATGTCCCACTCAATGATTATTTGTCATGAAAGAAACAAATGCATGCTTAACCCAATGGTATTTCGTCTTGCAAGCATTCAAATTAAAAATGGTTCATAGAACAGAGAGAGAACATTGAAATGCTGACTTCCCATCCAGGAAATGGCAGATAGGAGAGGAACAGTGTATGTTCCTTCTGAAAAAAAAAAAAAGGGAGAGGTATGTGATGGAGTCTACATCCTATTTTCCCCTGTTAAAAGAGAGAAATAGAGAACAGGCACACATATACAGGGAGTGGGGAGAAAGGGGATTTTGCATTTGGGAATCCATTGTTTACCTCTAGGGTAGAAAAAGGGAAGTGTTTTCAACTTGTGCTATCTGTATTCCCCTGTGCAGCAGAGAGTGGCTGCAAATAAAAAAAGAGTTTTGTGTTGGGAATCTTGTGTTATTTCTGAGAAGGGGAAGGAAGAAGAAGACTCCAACCCTCTCATCTGTTGCTCCGTGGAACACGGCAGGGGCAAGCAGAGACCGCTTGACATAGTGCACAGGTCCCAGCAGTCATCACCTGGATTGCCATGTGAGCTAGGGCAGGGATCACAGTAGCACTGCCACATGCACTCTTTTCAGTTACTAAACATATTCTGGATTAGAAGAGTTGCTTACAATTGTGCCCATCAGTCTACCAGGACGAACTTAGCCAGATATAATTTATCCGGCTAAGTAGTGCCAAACATGGAGACATTCAGCAGCATAGCTCTGCTTATCTGGCTAACTTGCAACGGATTGCTTTCAATACTGAGGCCAGAATGTTTTAATTTTATTTTTGGTCCAGAGTTTCGAGAACGTTGGTTTCTGAAGAAGGAAGTTTTTCTTTCCACCCTTCCTTTCTCTTATTTGTTTCCCCATTTCATTAAGAGTTTTTGTCTGTGTCTTTATTGATTGAGAACCCTAGGGCTCAGGGACTCATATTTTTTTTTCTTTACGCTGAAGGAGAGGTGGCTTTCACCTGTAAAGGACCAGAGGAGAACCTGGATCATCACTGAGGAATGGATTCACATCCATTGCCAGAGAGAAGGCGTTATTAAGGAATCACTTCTACCGACATTCATCTCAATTGAGATATCACACCAGTTTACATTCAGGTACTGTAGGTATGTTTCTATCCCCAGAGGGCTTACAATCTAAGTTTTTGTACCTGAGGCAATGACTTGCCTAAGGTCACAAGGAGTGACAGCGGGACTTGAACCTTGGTCTCCTTGTTCATAGTCCACTGCTCTAACCACTAGGCTATTCCTCCTCCCTACGCTCTGGACTGATTACTGGCCTTGACCTTTGCTCCGCTGTACCTTGCCTAGCTCTGTTGCCTGTCCAGACTCCACCCTGTCCCTGACCTCGCCTCAGTTATCCCTCTGGACTTGGCCTTGTCAGGCTTCGGCCTTCTGCTGCCCGGGCATCACCTATTCTTGTTTCTGGCCCGTCCTTGCCACCCGGGCCTCTGGATCCCTGCCTCATCCGGACCTGCCTCAGTCCTTCCGATACCTCTGCTGGTCCCTGGCTACCTGCTACAACATCCACTGGGAGTATTCTGACGGAGGCCCGCCTAAGACCAGCCGGCCCCGGCACCCAAGGGCTCAACCTGCGGGGAACAAGGGCTGGTATTTGTGAAGCTCTAATCGGCCTCCGTCTCCTGGTCTGCTCCACCTCCCAACGATGGGGACCCGTGGGGCTTGCCCTGTGGGTAGCGTCAACCCCACCTCGGGCCAAGGGTCCACCACCAACATAACAAGGGGTTACATATCAAAACAAAGTTTACCATATATTTCATGATTCCAGCTGGGCACAGGTCTAAACAGCATATTTGGAGGTTTTACACAACTTCACTGAGAAACCCAGGTTTTGAGTTACATTTTTGTAACATAGGATGAGATTATTTTTATTTGCCAAAATTGTTGACTAACTATAGCTGAGTAAAATTTTGTAAATCCTGGATGTACTGATTCTAGACCTTTATGCATATCTTCAGAAATTATTTTGTGAGTGCAATATATTAGAGCACACTGTTACAAGAGACACCATATTTTATGAGTAGTTACCAGGAGTCTATTTATGGAAGGGCAGAGACTATGTTTTCATATTTCCCACTGGATCTTATGTAATTTATTTTGACATGGGCACAGCTGGTGCTCTGAGATCTAGCAGGTAAACCAGGTGTTATAGGAACATTAGTACTGTTTCAAAATGTATATCAACTCACTAGCACAGTAACATACATTTCTGTTTAATCACTGTATTACCTAGAAAAATACGGGTTTATTCAAATTGCTATTAGTGATGAGCACTTTGTTTAAAAAATATCCAAACCCCTTTAATTGATGGGGTTTAGATTTTTGCAATCTAGAAAGAACTTGGACATTCCTGCCAGTGGCATAGCCAGAAATCATATTTTAGCATAGCCTGAAGTATTATATATTTGTCCACAAACTAAATCCCGCCGACCCCCAACAGACAGTTTGTCTCTTACTCTCTCTCATTGCCCCTCCTCCCTATGATGTGAGAGACTGGTGGAGGAGGGGGCACTGAGAGACAGCAAGACTGCTGGGGACAGGATGGATAAGGGGGAATGGGTCTCTCTCTCAAGTCTACCTCCACACCTCTCCTGATAGTAATAGAAAAAGTCCTGGGAAGGCACATGATATCTAGCACATACATCAGAGAAGGACATCACAGATCCAGTAGTATCAAACAGCTGGGACAAATATACCAAGCCCATCAGTTCCTATTTCTGAAAATGTGATAGCCCCATACCTGGAAGAAAATTCTCATTACCCTGTATAGGCAAAAAAGGAGAAAGGCGAGTAGTTAAGGAGACTTTTGAGGTCAGCCAAATCCGGCAAAGAAGAGAAAGGAATAACATAGAGCGTATATGGCAAGGTACGTCAGAATACAGGGCCTGAAGTACAAACCTCAAGGAGAAAGGGAAGACTAACTGTAACTCTAAGTTAGTGTCAGAGTAAACTGCGGTGTTCAGGAGCCAATCTCTAATATGTCTTAAATTTATGACATGATTATAGATCCTTAAGTCAGGTACCCCCAATCCCCCCTTAGAAATAGGTTTCATTAACACCTGGAGAGCCATCCGAGGCGTCTTGCCCCTCCATAGAAAGTGAGTAAGTACCCCGTGAAATCTTTTGAGAGTGGAATCGTGGAGACATAAAGGGAGAACTCCCTTTATGTCTCCACTACCAAACCACTGCAGATGTTACAAAATGCGGCTGCGAGATTGCTGACCAGTACCAGCCGCAGCGAACACATCTCTCCCATCCTCAGGAACCTACACTGGTTACCAGTTAATTTCAGAATTCTATACAAATCAATCACCGTAATTCATAAAACTATCCATCATCATCTTCAACTCGACCTGGAAATCCCATTCAAACTCCACTCCTCTAACAGACCAACTAGAGATACTCAAAGGCACCCTGAAATTTCCCCCTACTAAAGCTTCACGCCTCTCGATGACCAAAGACAGAGCTTTTTCGATAGCTGGCCCATCTATCTGGAATAGCATCCCTTCAAGTCTCAGAGTGGAGCCTTGCCTGTTAACTTTTAGAAAAAGACTTAAAACCTGGCTCTTTCACCAAGCCTTCACCGACCCACCAGACAATCACTAGTTGTCCTTCACGCTTACCCGTTATGATGATTATACTCACGAATGGACTCTCCCAGGTTAAAGCACCATTAAGCTTTAACCCGTACGCCCTATGGCATCACTTCATATTTATTTCCTGCCTTATCTTTTTTCCAGCTTGTTGCAAGCTTCCAAGTTCTCTTCCCTGTTGATTGTAACTTTGACTCATTCCTACTTACTGTTTATCTTTCGTTTACTTGAATAGTTACCCCAGTTTTTTATTCTTGTTAATTGTAAACCGATCCGATATGGTTATTTACTATGAAGGTCGGTATATAAAACTGTTAAATAAATAAAATAAATAAATAAATTATATATAGCAGTATAGTCATTTTTTACTAGATGTACTCGCCCCGTCTCCAACATTATAGTTGCACTCGGCAGGAGTGAATTTGCATGAAAAGAAGGAGCAGGGGTGAAGGGTCCCAGTATCAGAATGTTGACTCAGGACAGCCCCAACACCAGAATCAGAGGTATCAAGTTCAAGGATAAAGGGACAAGATGGATCGGGGTGATGCAAACAAGATTTCTGAAGGAAGGCATCCTTCAGGTCGAGAAAAGCCTTAACTACTTCTGGCAGCCAGGCCTTTGTGTTGGCTCCCTTCCTGGTAAGAGCCATGAGAGGAGCTGCAATCCTGGAGAAGTGTGGTATAAAATGTCTGCCTGCCTGTTCGCCTTGACCCGACGCTGCCTCCTCGCAGGTACCAGGCCCACCTCCGGCCGCTGAAAGCGATGCCCCTGGCAACAACAGACTCCTCCCTGGAGCGACCAGGCCCATTAAAAAGGTCAGTCGCAGGTGCCCCGCACCTGGTGTCACTCGCCGAAGGAGTGCGACAAAGTGGCCTGCTCCTTTGTGCGCCCCTTCGTGCCGACCCTTCTGCTACCCCATTCCACTCACTACCCCTATCATCACTAACCCCCCCCTCTCAACAGACAATCTCTCTACACAATCACCATCTACCACCCACCATCTCAGCTATACACATACAGTAATATCTACCTTATCCTTCAACTCCAACTCACATACTACCATGACAGTATACCCTATCCCGATTATTAAACGTAGAATGCCCAAAAACACTCCATTTCTCATCAACACCACCTTGGCACATCGGAAATCCCTCATCCCCATCACAACCTCCCCTCTCACACAGTTCCTAAGCCTCACGACCCTCTCCATTATCCTTTGCAACACTCAATCTCTAGGCAAAAAAGCCCCCATTCTTAATGACTGTAAACCAGACCTGTGTGCCATCACGGAAACCTGGTTAAAACACTCAGACACAGTCAAACTCAACCAGCTTCCTACTCACTCCTATGACATCTACTCAATTCCAAGGCCAAAAGAGAAAGGTGGGGGTCTACTCCTTCCTGCAAAAAAACACCTTAACCTAAAACTCATACATATTGATCCCCCGCACAGGCTAGAAATCGGCCTTTTCAAAACCAGAGAATTTCAAATCTGCCTAGTATACGCCCCACCGAACATACTCGAGCAAAATCCCTCACCTCTCATCGAATACATCATGGCCAACCTGAACTTAGATTCCCCCACCATCATCCTAGGTGACTTTAACTTACATATCGACGACCCCAACTCCTCCTCATCCTGTGAAACACTACTTAACTCTTTGAATGCAATAGGATTCCAGCAGCCCATTAACACCCCTACACATAAAGCAGGTCATTCCCTCGACCTGTTATTTATTAACTCCCCCTTCCATGCATCCCAATCCCCCTCATGTACACCAGTCCCCTGGTCTGATCACTCCCTCATAAAAACCCACCTACACATAAACATGCCCACCACAACCCCCCCCCCCCCCCCCCCCACACACACACACACACACCAAAAGCTTCCAATTTGGAAAACCCTGCAACAAAGAGGACTTCGCAGCAGCCCTCATCGATTCCCTCCACAACATAGATCTCTCCAACCCTGACCTAGCCCTTGCATCCTGGACCAACCTTACAACAAACATTGCTAATAATCTTTGCCCACTTACTTCCAAGGAAATTAACCATACACATCATGCAAAAAACCCCTGGTAAAAAGCCTTAAACGTGAGCTTAGACTACTTGAAAGAAAATAGTGCAAGAACCCCTCCCCCACCTTACTTGCCCGATACAGATCCGCCGTACAAACCTACAGTACAACTATCCTCAAAACAAAACGTGACCACTATGCAGCAAAAATGCACGACTACTAATACAACCAAAAGGCTCTATTCACCCTTGTAACCAAACTCACCAAAACCATACCCTCCCCCATCCCGGACATTGATGCCAAAGACAAATGCGAAGAACTCACACAATTCTTTCACAATAAGGTAAAGAATCTCCTGCTATGATTCCCCACCCCCTCCCCTGCAGCATTCCCTATACGTAGTAACAACTACCCTCCCTTGGACATTCTAGACACAACCTCGGCGCTAGAAATTGAAACTGTATTAAAAAAGCTCAAACCCTCCTCACACCCCTATGACACATTACCCTCCAAAGCCTTATTAGACATCCCAAACATAATCGCCAAGCCCTTAGCACAAATAATCAATTGTTCGCTCACCTCCGGAACAGTTCCCAACTCACTAAAACTTGATGTGGTAAAGCCCATCATAAAAAACCCAACCTCGACACCTCAGACCTTGCCAACTACCATCCCATCTCCAACCTCCCTTTCCTGGCAAAAGTCATGGAAAAAATCATCAATGCCCAACTCTCAGCCTACCTTGAAACACACGATACACTTGCTAACAGCCAATTCGGATTCCGGAAATTCCTTAACACTGAAACCCTTCAGCTCTCCCTTACAGACACCATACTAAAAGGAATTGACCAAGGTCACTCCTATGTCCTGGCATTACTTGACATCTCAGCAGCCTTTGACACAGTCAACCATGACATCCTAATCAGTCTCCTCTTCAAAATCGGTGTCACTGGTGCAGCCCTCCTCTGGTTAACCTCTTACCTTAAGAATAGGTGCTATGTGGTCAAAATCGGAAACTCTGAATCATCACCCACCCAACTCACACAAGGGGTTCCCCAAGGCTCTTCCCTCTCATCCACATTGTTTAACATCTACCTCCTCCCTCTCTGCCAACTTTTTAGAGACCTAGGCCTTCCTCTTTTCTTATATGCGGACGATGTCCAAATTCTCATCCCCATCCAAGAATCGTTAGCCAAAGCCATCAAAACATGGGAGAACTGCTCAATAAACCACCTATTTACCAACCTTCACCTCGTTCTGAACACAATGAAAACAGAACTCATCCTCATCTCACAACAAAACTCCCCCAAGCACATGACAGACAATAACCAACACACAACCACCATCCCCTTCCAACCACATGCACGTAGCCTGGGAATCACCATCAATAGCCAACTCAACTTTAAAAAATTCATTAACACCATGATAAAGGAATCGTTCTTCAAGCTTCACATCCTTAAGAAAATTAAACCCCTCCTACACTTCAACAACTTCTGCACCATCCTACAGGCTACCATCCTGACAAAAATTGACTATTGCAATTCTATCCTCCTAGACCTCCCCACCTCCTACATCAAACCCCTGCAAATCTTCAAAACGCTACAGCCAGAATATTAACCAACACACGTAAAAACAAACACATCACACCAATCCTTAAGGAGTTACACTGGCTCCCAGTTGCATCCCGCATCCTCTACAAAAACCTATCCATTATACATAAATCCATTCACAAGTAACATTAAGTGGACCAACAACAAAATTTGCCTACATGCCTCTAAGCGCCCTACCAGATCAGTATACAAAGGCACTCTTCACATCCCCCCACTCAAGACCTATCGATTAACATCCACTAAAGTGCGTGCATTCTCTATAGCAGGTCCCACTCACTGGAACGCCATGCCACCAGACATTCGACTAGAAATAAGCACTCAACAATTCAAAAAACAACTGAAAACTTGGCTTTTCAAACAAATCACCCAGGAAAATGGTCTAGGCATCGTAGTGGATAATACTTTGAAATCGTTGGCTCAGTGTGCTGCAGCAGTCAAAAAAAGCAAACAATTGGGCCAATACTGTTGTAAGCAATGGACTAGTGGCCCCTTGGGCCAGCCTACAGGAGACTTGGGAAGGACTTCACTGGTCTCGACTGAACAGGCCGGGAGGCAGACCTATGGCGGACAGGCAGGAGCCCGGCTTGGGCTGTAGACCGGCAGGAACCCGGCTTGGGCTGTAGACAGGCAGGAACCCGTACCAGAGAGCAAGACGAGTACCAGCACGACAGGCAGGCAGGCAGGCAGGAATGGAGTGGCTAGAATGCTAGGGGACTCCGGGGCTCGAGGCAATGGGGGACTGAGGGAACCCTGTTGCAAGGCGCTGATCAGGTGTTCGCGGTGACCCTAAATAGGCCGTGGCGTCTGACGTCAGACCAGGAGCGGAGCCACCCTCGGGCGGGAAACTGCCTAGAAAAGTGCGGGGCAGCTGCGCGCGCGCACCTAGAGGCAGGCCAGCAATGGCGTCTCCCCCGCGGGGACGCCCAGGACCCACTCCACTTCGTTCCCAGCTGGAAAAGACCCTCGAGGTAAGGGCTGGGACGCGAGCTTTGCGAACCGGACCACAACAGTACTCCCTCCCTTTATGCCCCCTCTTAGCAGGTCCGGGTTTACCTGGGTGGTCCTGGTGAAAGGTTTTAATCAGATCCTTGTCCAAGATGTTGCGGGCAGGTTCCCAGGTATTCTCCTCGGGGCCGCAGTTCTCCCAGGAGATCAAATATTCCCATCGACGCTGATTAAACCAGACGTCAAGGATCTCTCGGACTTGGTAGATCATATCTCCTGGCACTGAGGGATCTGATGTATCAGGTGCTTTCGGGTGGTATCTAGAGAGGACAAGAGGCTTTAAGAGGGAAACGTGAAAAACATTATGGATATGCATAGAAGAGGACAGGCGCAGCCTGTAGGAGTCGGCTCCGATGCGCTCGGCCACTCAGAAGGGTCCACAGAACCGCGGGGCAAGTCTGCGAGACGAGGCCCGGAGCTGCAGGTTTTTGGTACTCAACCATACCCGGTCCCCAGGTAAGAAGACAGGAGCTGGCTGGCGGTGTTTATTGACCCAAACTTGGGCAGCATGGGCGGCTTTCTTCAATTTCTTCTGGGTCAAAATCCATAAAGAACGTAGCTGGCGAGCAGAGAGTTGTATGGCGGGCAAGGAGCTAGGGTCCGGCGAGGGCAGAGGAGGCCGGAGTTGCTTCCCATAAACTAACAGGAAAGGGGAACTTCTTGTGTCAGAGTGAATATGGTTGTTGTAGGAGAATTCTGCCCATGGGAGCAGTTCAGCCCAGTTATCTTGTCTCTCATTCACGAATGAGCATAAGAAGGTCTTGAGGGTACGATTCGTGCGCTCTGTTTGCCCGTTGCTCTGTGGGTGAAATATGGTGGACTAGCTAAGCTGAACGTGGAAGTGTTTACATAGGGCTCTCCAGTAGCGGGCAGTAAATTGCGGGCCTCAATCAGCTACAATATCTTGAGGGAGGCCATGAAGCCTGAATATGTGTTGGAAGAAAAGCTTAACAAGTTCCAGAGCAGCTGGCAGAGGAACAAAATGAGCCATTTTAGAAAAACGGTCGACAGTGACCCATACGACCGAGTTCCCCATAGACGTAGGAAGATCTGTGATGAAATCAGTGGAAATGTGCATCCACGGCTCCACCGGGATGGGCAATGGCTGGAGGAGCCCTCGGGGTTTACCCGTTGGTGGTTTCTGCAGCGAGCAAACAGGGCAAGAGTCCACAAAAAGGCGCATGTCCCGTCTGACTGTAGGCCACCAATAGAATCTATTGACAAGGTCCAGGGTGGCTGCTCGACCAGCGTGACCCCTGGTGAGGGACTCGTGAGCCCAAAACAAGACTGCCCGGTGGAAATGCAGAGGGACCACTATCTTCTGTTCAGGGTGTGGCATCGTGGAAGCTAGGCCGACCTTCCAGGGATCCAAGATAGATCGGAGGGCTCCCAAAGATTCTTCAGGCTCTGAAGGTCGGGACAGGACATCGACGTGAGCGTTCTGGGCTGGGTTCTCGACTATGCACTCCGACGTAGTGCTGATTCCAGGCAAAGACAAGGGGTACACACGACCCCGAGAGGGGGTAGTGTCTGGCCGAAGGTTACTAGGACGATACTGCAGTGGCCTCTCTGCTTCTGTCTTGAAGAAGGCATCTGTGACCTCCTCACAAGCAACGGGTGGAGCAGGCGTAGCATGCGACAGCCGACGGGCGGGCAGCCTAGGGAGTTTCATGCAGTGTTTAATACAGAAGGGACTCCAGTCAGTGATCTGCATAGAAGACCACTGGATGGTAGGCGAGTGTCGCCGAAGCCAGGGTAGTCCAAGCACCAGGGGGTGGATAGCCTTCTCCAGCACTAAGAAGGCTATCTCCTCCACATGGATCGCCCCTGTGCGGACTGTCAGCGGGACCGTGGAGGTCAGAATTCGCCCAGGTAGACATGTACCTTGAATGGAAGTGATCCGTAAGGGAACCTCTCGTTCCACGGTAGGAATCCCCAGCTGAGTAATTAGTTGTTCCTGAATAATGTTGCCCTCCGCGCCAGAGTCCAGGAAGGCCGAAGTCTCCAAAGTCCCCCCTGGGTATTCTAGGACAAGCGGCAAGGTGCAATGGGGAGCAGTAGTACAGCCTAGGAGGAGCTCCCCCCGACCTCCTAGGCCTTGGTGTATTCCGCCCGTTCTTGGCAACGTGCCAAAAAGTGACCCTTTTGACCACAGTACAGGCATAAGCCTAGCGAGCGTCGACGCTGTCTCTCCTCCTAGGAGAGCGGAGCACGGCCCAATTGCATGGGCTCGGAAGCAGGAACCTCAGGACGAGGAACCCTCTGTGGCAGAGACAGTTGTGATGAAGTGCATGGCGGGCTGGGTCTCCTCTGGCGGTTCTCCTGTGCCTTTTGTTGTAAACGACGGTTGATCCGGGCGGCCATCTCTATCAGGGCACTGAGATCTTTGGGGAGCTCTCGGGCTGCGATCTCGTCCTTAATCCGTCCAGAGAGACCTTCCAGGAAGATTGCCCGGAGGCTACCGTCCTGCCACCCCACCTCTTGGGCGAGGGTTCTAAATTCCATAACATATTCAGCCAGGGGATGAGTCCCTTGATGCAGCTGCAGGAGGTCAGAGGTGGCAGTAGCCCGGCGGGCAGGTTCATTGAAGGCCTGCTTAAAGACGAGGATGAACCGCTGTAGGTCATTCAGTGCGGGGTCATGATTCTCCCAAAGGGGAGAGGCCCAAACCAGGGCCCTCCCATCAAGTAGAGATATATGCAACCTTGACTGAATCATCAGGGAACTGTCGAGGCAATAGAGAGAAGCGGATGAAACATTGGTTTAAAAATCCTCGACAGGTCCTGTTATCTCCGGCATAGTGTGAGGGTGTCGGCAGTTGGGTCATCAAGGTGGCGGCCAAGGAAGGGCCCAAGTCCACCACCGGCCGGGATGGGGCATCCAAAGCATCCATTCTGGCAACCAGTTGCCCCAGGGAGCCAGCAAGTACGTCCAGGTACTGCTGTTATTGGCATAGCCCAGGACGATCCTGCGACTCTAGGGCATCTGCCAAGTCCATGGCCTTGCAATCTGTTGTGAGCAATGGACTAGTGGACTCTTGGGCCAGCCTACAGGAGACTTGGGAAGGACTTCACTGGTCTCGACTGAACAGGCCAGGAGGCAGACCTCTGGCGGACAGGTGGAGATGGTTTCACCCTGGAAGCTGGTACTCCCCCGGGAGGAGCCCTTGGGAGTCCAGCCGCTGGGACTTAGGAGATTCACCCTAGAAGTCGGAGCCCCCTCCGGGAGGATCCCGTAGGGGCCTGACCGCTGGGACTTAGGTGAGGCTCGGAGCTGGACCTAGGATAGGTACGACAGCCAATGGAGTAGAAGCAGGCGAGTACCAGGCTTGGACGAGGCAGGCAGGAACCCGGCTTGGGCTTTAGACAGGTAGGAACCCGGCTTGAGCTGTTGACAGGCAGGAACCCGGCTTGAGCTGTAGGCAGGCAGAAGCCCGGCCTGGGCTGTAGGCAGGCAGGAGCCCGGCTTGGGCTGTAGACCGGCAGGAACCCGTACCAGAGAGCAAGACGAGTACCAGCACGACAGGCAGGCAGGTAGGCAGGCAGGAACGGAGTGGCTAGAACGCTAACGGACTCCGGGGCTCAAGGCAACGGGGGGACCGTTTCCCTCAGGCGGGAAACTGCCTAGAAAAGCGCGGGGCAGCCACGCACGCGCGCCTAGAGGCAGGCCAGCAATGGCGTCACCCCGCGGGGAAGCCCTGGACCCAACTCTGCTTCGTTCCCAGCTGGAAAAGACCCTCGAGGTAAGGGCCGGGACGCGAGCTTTGCGGACCGGACCGCAACAGATACAGTAAAAGTCGCAGGAGAGCGGGCGAGGGCCCACTCTCCCAGCATGCACACAGATCACTCTCCTGTGTGCGTGATTCAGGAGGGAAGAATATGCTAATGAGGGCCCGCGGTAAAAAGAGGCATTAGTGACACTAGCGCGTCCCTAGCACCTCTTTTTTGACAGGAGTGGCGCTGTCAGCGAGTTTGACAGCTGACGCTCAATTTTGCCGGCGTCGGTTCTCAAACCCGCTGACAGCCACGGGTTTGAAAAACGGACGCCGGCATAATTGAGCGTCCATCTTCCGACCCGCGGGCCACAGGCTGATTTTACATTTTTTTTTGGGGTGGGGGCTTCAGACTTAATATCGCTATGATTTTAAGTCGGAGGGTGTACAGAAAAGCAGCTTTGCTGCACATTTTGCTTTCTGGATCGCGCGGGAATAACTAATAGGGCCATCAACATGCATTTGCATGTTGCGGGCGCCAGTAGTTTTGAGGGGGTTGGACGCACGTTTTCGACGTGCTATTACCCCTTACTGAACAAGGGGTAAAGCTAGCGCGTCGAAAACGCACGTCCAAACGTGGGGTGGAGCGCACTGTACTTTATCGGCCCGAATGTTAGGAATTATTAGGAAAGGAATGGTTAATAAAATGGAAAATGTCATAATGCCTCTATATTGCTCCATGGTGAGACCGCACCTTGAATACTGTGTACAATTCTGGTCGCCGCATCTCAAAAAAGATATAGTTGCAATGGAGAAAGTACAGAGAAGGGCTACCAAAATGATAAATGGAATGGAACAGCTCCTCTATGAAGAAAGGCTGAAGAAGTTGGGGCTGTTCAGCTTAAAGAAGAGACGGCTGAGTGGGGATATGATAGAGGTCTTTAAGATCATGAGAGGTCTTGAACGAGTAGATGTGAATCAGTTATTTACACTTTCAGAAAATAGAAGGGCCAGGGGGCATTCCATGAAATTAGCAAGTAGCACATTTAAGACTAATCAGAGAAAATTCTTTTTCACTCAATACACAATTAAGCTCTGGAATTTGTTGCCAGAGGACATGGTTAGTGCAGTTAGTGTAGCTTGGTTCAAAAAAGATTTGGATAAGTTCTTGGAGAAGTCCATTAACTGCTATTAATCAAGTGTACTTAGCCAGTAGCCACTGCTATTAATTGCATCAGTTGCATGGGATCTTCTTGGTGTTTGGGTACTTGCCAGGTTCTTGTGACCTGGTTTGGCCTCTGGTTTGGCCTCTGTTGGAAACAGGATGCTAGGCTTGATGGACCCTTGGTCTGACCCAGCATTGTAATTTCTTATGTTCTTTCTCAGCGCTTCCCGCTCCTCGGGGCCAGGCTCATTGCCATTCTACTTGTGAGTTCCAACCACAGTTTCCACTGCTCTTGGGAATCCCCACAGTCCTTGAGGAATTTTGCTACAGTGCCTTCTCTCTTCGGGAGTTGTCTCAGCGCAATACATCTCCAGATTGGGCCTCGGTGCCCCACTCCTCGGGGCATCCCTTGGTGCTGCCACTACAGAGGGCCCCGTCATCGGCTTGCCATGTCCCGGGCAGTACTCCTGTGCTGCTACCCTCCAGGCACCTGCTTCAGCGGGTTCCCCACTCTAGCCTTGATCCAGCGGACTACAGTTTGTGTCTCTTCATCTGCATCTCCTCACCTCGAGGCCACTCCCATGTGGTCCTGCTCTACACTCCCTTCAGAGCTGCAGGGGTCTTGAACTCCTTGAGACTCTTTCTGCTCCCGCCTCCTGGAGTGCTCCTGTCTTGCTGTGCCTAATCTCTTTGACTCTCTCTGCACGCACTCACCTACCCTCTGGGACCAGCCACACAGGGGCGCTCCTAAGTCCTGTCGGCCTGGCACCCAAGGGCTCAACCTGTGGGAACGAGGGTCGCCACAGGTGAAGTTCCAGCTTGCCTCTGTTCCAGGCCAGTCTCGCTTCCTGACAGTTGGGACCTGTGGGGCCCAACCACTCAGGTAGCAACAACCCCACCTCGGGCCAAGGGTTCACAATTCCTAACAATCTGTTGCACTTGTAAACTCTTGTGCCGAGGTGAGGTTGTTACTACCCGCAAGGAAAGCCCTTGCTGGTCCTTACCGTCGGCTGCCAGTGCTGGACGCAGGGAAGGCCTTCCAGGATCCTTAAGACCAGGTTTCGCAGAAGCAGGCAGGAGGCAGTCCACAGTCGGAGTAGGTGGTCAGCAATGAAAACCAGTAAGGGGTACAAGATCAGGGCAGGCAACAACCACAAGTCCAAAGCACAATCAGAGGTCAGGGCAGGCAGCAAGCAGCAAGTCCAGAGAGTAGTCCAACATCAGGAAAGGCAGCAAGCAGCAAGGCCAGTAGGCTATCTGAGATCCTGGCAGGCAGCAGACAACAAGTCCAGAAGGCAATACGAGGCTATCTGAGGTCAGGGCAGGCAGTAAGCAGCGAGTCCAGTAGAAAATCCGAGGTCTGGGCAGGCAGCTAGCAGCGAGTCCAGTAGACAAACAAGGAGGACCTATTGCTGAGGCATCAAGGTGAAGAAGACATGGGCCTAATATAGGGCCTGCCTCCTGATGTCACTAGGAGATGTCTGGGCCATTTTCCCACCGCGGGCCCTTTAAGGAGCGCCGAGCCGCATGCATGCGTGCCTAAGCTCGCCTGCTTGCACAGCAACTTGGCACAACACGGGAAGGCTTCACAGTGGTCGGCCACTTCTCCGGGGAAGGTGAGGGCAGTCAGCTGCGGGATGGGGATGCAGCTGGCGGGACGCAACACTTCAACAGCCGGCAGCGGGGAGAGGGGGGGGTGGGAAGAGAGGGTGGCACATACATGTGTTCCCAGGATTCTTCCCGCTACTGCCACCCCATGTAAATATACACCACCAATCAGACACCGCAGTTGGGTGGTCCTGGCTTCAAAATGGGTGGTCCTTAGGCAATTATCCATGCCATATTATCTTTTATTTTCAACAATTTGTTACCTCCAATTTTTTACAAATACTTTACTACATACATGGACCAACGAGTGTTGCGTCATCGGTCTCAGATGGCTTCGACCTGTGCCTCACCTTTCATTCTGCTCTCCCCGCTAGCCTTGAGAAGATGGGCACCGCCGTGTCTGCATGACGCTCTCTCCAGCGTCCCTGGAACGGCAATGGCAAGGCAATCCGCCATGTTTCTCCTAAGGGCCTCCTAGAGTGAGCGCACTCACGCCACCCATGTCTTTATCCACGTCATGGCGGGAACCTCGGGGGCAGCCCCCTTGAGTGACATCCCGCCATCTGGGTATTTAGCCTGCCCTTCATTTGCTAACAAATTGAGTTAGCAAGGATTGGACTTGTCCGGCCTAAGCTACTCTGCCGCTTCCCTGCTGCCGCTGGACGCTCTCTCTGCCCTTCAGAGTAATTCTCTAACCTGGGTACCCGCTCCTCGGGGGCCCTTTGCTTTCTTTCAGGTGCCTATCAGGGATCAGGTACTCGCTCCTCGAGGGCCTGCTCTCCCTGCCTCGGTGCCTGTATTCAACTACTTCTGCCTGCTGGGATCTCCATCTATACATCTACCAACTTAGTGAGTAATCTAACATTGTCAGTCTGTCTCATCTACAGATCAGCACTGGGAACCTGCATCCTGCACTCCCTATACTATCATTGCGAGACGGGTCTCCTCTGCCAAGGGCCCCTGGACTGCTACCTCTGGACCACCTCACTACTGCCACCTCTGGCGGTATCAGTCTGCTGTATAATAAAAGACAAATCTCTGTGTTTGTGTGTCTAGAGCCTAGCCTAGTACTGTGGATCCTCACGGGGCTCCTCCCCGTGGGAGTGGTCATCACCACAGTACCCATGAATCCACTCCAACACCTCAAAACCATAACAGATTGCTAACTCCTTGGATTTGGCTCAGCTCATCGCATTGCAGGCCATTCCAGGCCTGGCCCAGCGAATCTCCGAACAACAGAACTCGCTGGATGACTTGACTGCTGACTTTAACCAGTTGCATGCACAGATGAATACACCGACCACCACAGGTAAAGAAGTTACACCGCCAGAAGTGATGGTCAAAACAACTGTACGCCTATCTGCTCCAACACACTTCTCAGGGGAAGTTTGGAAATGTAGAGGATTTATCAATCAATGTTGCATGCACTTTTCTCTGCAACCTAATCATTTCCCTACAGCTTATGACAAGACCACCTATATCTTGTCTTATCTGGACGGAAGAGCATTGGCTTGGGCATCTCCGCTGTAGGAGCACGATGACCCTATCCTGCATGATCTTGCCGGGTTCCTTGAACTGTTCAGATCAGTATTTGATGACCTTGCCCGGTACACAACAGCAGGATCTACGTTGGTTCTTCTGAAACAAGGTAATAAACCTTTGCCAGATTTCGCCATAGAATTCAAGACTTTGGCATCAGAATTACATTGGGACCCTAAATGCCTGCAGACCCTCTTCTTTGAAGGACTGAACTCCCAGTTGAAAGATGAGCTGGCGGCTTCAGAGATGCCTGAGACCTTAGCAGAACTAATGAAGTTGGCAACAAGAATTGATCGCCGACTTCGTGACAAGGTTCAAGAGGCCAAGAGTCCCAGAAGACCACTTCAGGAAGAGACTCAAGTTAAGTCTATGCCCAGGCCTATTCCCTCAGTTCCAGTTGCTGGCGAAGAAGAACCAATGCAATTAGGCCGCAGTTACTTGACTTCAAAAGAGAGAAGAACACGAAAGAGGTTGGGACTATGCATATATTGTGGACAAGCTGGTCATGCTGTACAATCATGCCCTATATGTCCGGGAAGCTGGCAGACCTAAGTCCTGTGGGAGGACTCTTCTTAGGTCTAACTGCACCCTCTCCTCCACTCTCTCTTCCTGTATCCTTAATCTGCGGACCTCTAGAATACCAGACCCTTGCCTTAGTGGACTCAAGGGCAGGAGGTAATTTCATATTGAGACGTCTAGTGGAACATTTGTGGATCCCCACCACTACCATGACGACTCCACTACTCCTATCTTCTATCCATGGGGAGCCCTTAACGGGTGAAGTAACCCTGCTCACCGAACCAGTGACCTTATGTACCAGAGCTCTTCATACAGAGACTATTTCCTTCTTTGTGCTAGAGAAGGCCATGCACCCTTTAGTACTGGGGCTACCGTGGCTGCAGCAACATATGCCTCAATTCAACTGGGCCACTTTAGAGCTTTCATGTTGGGATCCAGATTGCCATGGCAAGTGCCTGATGGAAGTTTCTCCAATACCCTGCATGCCAACTACCTCATTGTTGCCAGGGTTGCCACCTCAATATGCATCCTTTCAAGATGTATTTTCCAAAGAAGCTGCAGACGGGCTGCCTCCACACAGATCCTATGACTGTGCCATCAATTTGAAGCCTAACACAGAACCACCCAAAGGAAGGGTTTACCCTGTCTCCGTAGTAGAAAATAAAGCTATGTCTGAGTACATACAGGAGAACCTTCAGAAAGGCTTCATAAGGGAGGAAGTGACGTCAGCGAGCTATATGGCTGCCTGAAAAGGGAGCTCCTCGGCAAGCCGCTCTTATTTGCGAATTTTTGGGCATCCCCGCGAGCTGAAACACAGATTTTTCGCTGCAAGAGGACGCTAAACAGGTCAGGATGACCTCTAAAAAGAAAGGGATTGATCTACAGTCTTTCTCTTACCGCAAAGGCGAAGTGTCCGGTACGGCCCACGAGGCGGGGGAACAAAATGGCGCTGACGCGGTAGAGCTGGCCGGCACGCTAGATGAAGATTCAGCTCCCCTGAGCGCTGATGAAGTCCCGACTAGGAGGGAATTTCGGGAGTGGTTTGGGGAGATTAGAACGGACTTGAAATCATATAAAAAGGAAATTGCGACGATCATTAACGATTTTCAAGAAGAGCTCTCTTCCGTGGGTCGACGGGTCGATGATATTGACACACGTCTTGATTACCAGGAAGAATCCTCTAAAAATCACACCGAGCAGTTAGCGGAACTGCAAGAGGAAAATGTGGCCATGAAATCTAAGTTAGCTGATCTCGAAAATCGGGCTCGCAGGGGAAACCTTAGGTTCAGGGGATTTCTGGAAACCCCTGAAAATGCTGACTGTACTGCCCTCATTCAGCGCTTCAGCTTATATCTGCTGCACTCCACGGTGGAATTTAAGGATGCTGGCCTGGACAGCATTAAATTAGATCGTGCTCATAGAGTGCTTCGAGCACCGGGCACCAATCAGACACGAGATGTCATTGTTTGCTACCACGACTTCGCCATGAAAGAAAAGATAGCTAATATAGCCAGGAAACAAACCCGATGGGCCTGGGAGGAACAAGAAATATCGGTCTACGCAGACTTGTCACAAGCCACGCTATCGAATCGGCAGGAGTTGAGAGAAGCCACAGCCTTCCTCAGAAAGGAAAATGTAAAATACAGGTGGCTGCACCCGTTTGGCCTTCAGTATACTTGGGAGGGTAAATCCTCTCGTATTCTTACAGCAGGGGAGGCAGCTTCCCAACTGAAAGGTCGAGGCTTCTCCCCAACTGGATCACAAGTAGCGGGGCCTGGCAGGATGTCATCTAAACAGCAACCCCCCCGATGGCAACGGGTGGGGGCCAGAAACAGCCGTCTGAAAAGAAACTCAGATCATCGGAGGTCCCCGGAGTTGACTACTTGACATTAAGCCCACGACAAATGGGTTTGATATCTGTTTGAAGGCCTTAAACTGGTGACCCGGTTTACCTGAGCAAGTTCTCTTGTTAATGTTTTCTTCAGTCGTTTTGTTATTATGCTGGCAACCTTTATTGCTTTTGCAGCACACTAGCCCACCCAGATTCTCTATTTGGCTGGTGGCCTGAGGGAGCATGCAGCTCCTGATTGATATATTCCTCCTAAAAAAGGGTTTCAGATGAGCCTGCGTGGAGATATTAGCAGGCTAAGAAGGGGGGGTAGGGAGGGGCGGGGAGGGATGTTCGGGACTTTCTGTTCTATTATTAGCTTGTTTGAGGGGGAGCATCAACTCCTGTCTCATGAAATGCAACCCATGTCTATCCTTGTTGAGAATTCTGACTACACTACGATGCTGGCGAGCTGTATGTACTGCTTACTTGCGCTGCATAGTTTGCTGGGGGAGGAGGTGAGAATGGGACTTACTGTATCTTGTATGCTATGTGGGATGCATGGTGGAGGACTTTGGCTTATCTTAATCTTTGACTCCAGGTCATGGCCTCATTCCGTGTAGTATCCCTTAATGTTAAGGGATTGAATACCCCATATAAACGCCATAGCCTGTTTAAAGAATTAAATATGCTGAAAGCAGATGTGGTATTTATACAAGAATCTCATCTAAAACGCAAGTATGAGGGTCTGCTTAAACATCCGCAGTTCCCTTATCAGTTTTTCACTCCATGCAAAACCTCCACCAAATATGCAGGGGTCTGTATTTTGATTGCGCAACACCTGGTGTTTGAGGAAAGAACCTGTATAATTGATCCGAAGGGACGTTACTTATTATTGAGGATTGTGATAGATGGTCAAGATTATACTCTGGTAAACTTATATGCCCCTAATCAGGACCAGGGGTCCTTTTTCAAAGAAATCAACAATTTGCTTCTGCTTCAGGGAAGGGGGCATCTAATCCTGGGGGGAGATCTCAATGTGGCTAGGCAGCCAGGGCTAGATACCTCAAGGGGGAGTGCGTCCTTGGCACCTATCCACAGGCAACAGCTACAGAAGCTGATGGATGATTGTCAATTAGTGGATGTGTGGAGAATGCATTTTCCAAAATCCCGTTCCTATACATACTACTCAGCCACTCATACCACATACTCCAGAATTGATTATTTACTGGTAGACAAGGCCATACTGTCCTGCATCTCCAAACCTGATATCCATCCAGTTGCTTGGACAGACCATGCCGCGGTTCTGATGGATATCAGTATACCACATTACACCAAGGGGGCGAGATTCTGGCGCTTAAATGACTCCCTATTGTCAGATGAGGCTTTTACTAAATCCCTTATTCAACAGATTCAGGAATTTTTCAAAATCAATGACACTGGGGAGGTGAACTCATCAGTAGTTTGGGATTCGTTTAAGGCCTACATTAGGGGTTTATTAATCTCCAGGGCGTCTTTTCTCAAGAAAAGGGACACCCAGACAGTATGCGAGTTGCGCCAAAGCTTAGACCAACTTACCCAAGCCCATCAACGCACAGGGGCCAAGAGACTCTGGCGGCAAATATTAAAGGTTAGAGAGGAACTATCAAGGTTGGGGGCAGAGTCTTTGGCGCACTCTTTGAACGTAGTCAAGCAGGCCTATTTTGAAGGGGGAAATAAGGCAGGTCGGACCTTGGCCCGTAAGCTTAAACAAGTCACGTATCAGAATACTATTTCCAAGATAAAAAATGGACGGGGGGAGTTACTTACCACCAATACTGATATTCGTGCCCGATTCCTGGAATTTTATGGTCAATTATATGCTTCGGAGGGTAATATTAGTAACTCTGATATAGACTCATACTTGGATGGGGTACATCTACCCACTTTAACACCCGAAGCACAGGCGCGGTTAGATGCTGAGATATCACCCGCTGAAATTTTACATGCGATTAAGACATTAAAGAATGGAAAATCACCGGGCCCCGACGGGCTTACGGCTAAGTTTTACAAATCATTTGCCCCTTATATAGTTGCTCACCTCCAAAAAGTATATAACTATCTGAGAGAGGGAGGGTCCCTGGCTCACAATTCTAATCTTGCTGGGATTACCATTTTACTGAAACCGGGCAGGGATCCCACCGTATGCGGTTCGTATAGACCCATATCATTAATAAATCTTGATTTGAAGATCTTAGCGAAAATAATTGCAGCTCGCATGAACTGCTTTATCACATTATTAGTACATCAAGACCAGGCGGGCTTCATGCCAGGTCGTTTGGCGGGGGATAATCTACGTAAATTGATTGACTTAATGTGGTGGGCTCATCACCACCGCCAGGAGTCCATATTTCTCTCTATAGACGCGGAGAAAGCGTTTGATATGGTCCATTGGCCTTATCTCTTCAGGGTCCTGCAAAAGATGGGGTTTGGCCCACATTTTCATGCCTGGATAACCAGTCTCTATAGTAATCCTAGGGCATGCCTAAAAATTAATGGGGGCTATTCTGATACTTTCCAAGTAGCCAGAGGGACGAGACAGGGATGCCCCTTATCGCCCCTATTGTTTGCCCTATTTCTCGAACCTCTGGCCATTACCATCAGAGATAATGCCAAGATAACAGGATTTACATTTGACCAACAAGCCTTCAAAATAACGTTGTTTGCTGATGATATTATGTTTACCCTGACCAATCCCCATGACTCCCTTACGGCTATAGAGGACGATCTTCGATGTTTCAGTCATGTTTCCGGTTTCAAAGTAAACTGGGACAAATCTGAAATTCTCAATGTCACCTGTAGCCCTAGCACTGTTCAAGCGACTCAACCATGCCACCCATTTCGATGGGCAAAACAAACCATAAAATACTTGGGGGTTCAGCTTGCGTCCCACCCCAGGGATTTATATAGCCTCAACTATGTGCCCCTACTTCAGAAATTGATGTTGGATATGGACAAATGGGGTAGTCTCCCAATATCATGGTTGGGACGAGTGGCCATATCAAAGATGAATATTCTCCCGCGGTTACTATATCTATTCCAATCCCTGCCAGTCCCGATTCCGCCTGAGCTCTTAAAGCAATGGCAGCGTAAATTAATGAGGTTTGTGTGGAAAAGGAAGCCTCCTCGGGTAGCCCGCAGGGTGCTGTACCAAACTAAGATGGAAGGAGGTCTTGGTGTACCGAATCTCAGTTGGTACTATGTAGCAGCACAACTGCGTCCTCTGATCCTCTGGCACCAGTCCCGTGATCCTAAACATTGGGCGATAATAGAACAATCACAAACTCCCTTGATGCCTTTAGCCGCCTTGGCGTGGCAGGACCCCAAGTCCTGGCGGCCTACGGGACACATGCTACCTACCACCAGACACACGTTAAACATCTGGAAAAGATGGAAAAGTAAACTTGTGGGTGACAAATCATGTTACCATCTTACCCACTTGTTTTGTACCACTAAGTTCCAGCCAGGAATACCACAATCAGCTTTCACCCTGTGGAAAGCTCATAATCTCCATAGGTTCGAGGATGTCTGGGGTGGGGTAGACATTCTTTCCTTTGCATCTTTTCAAGAAAAGTACAATATGCCTCCTATTGAGTTCCTGGCATATTCCCAACTCCGTCACTTTTGTCAGGGGGAGCGGGTTAAGGTGTGCTTAGCGAAGGGAAAATCGCTGTTTGAAGGTTATTGTTCTGTTCCCAGTCAATATAAAGGTCTTATTGCCAAGGTGTATAAACTATTGAATGCAAAAATATTGGACGATACCTCACATATCCGGGCATGGAAGAAAGACTTAACCAGAGAATATTTGGACTCGGATTGGGAAGCCCTTTTTGACTCTCTGCGTAAAGCCTCTGTATCATCGGCATTGGTCGAAAACGGATATAAACAATTGTACCGCTGGTACCTCACGCCTGAGCGCCTGGCCAAAATCTCCCCGAATAACTCTCCTTTGTGTTGGCGAGGGTGTGCATCCGTCGGAACCTATATTCATATGTGGTGGTCGGGGGCTTGCATAAGGCCGTTGTGGAAGCAGGTTGAAGACCATTTAACTAGGATATTGCATACACCGCTCCGAATACAGCTAGACACAGCACTTCTGAATGCGCCAGATAGTGGCCACCAACCTGCTCATCGTGCATTGGTGGTACAGACCTGTATTGCAGTAAGGCTGGAAATAGCAAAGGACTGGAAGGCACAACGAGGCCCAACCTTGGCGGCGGTGCTGGCACGACTTGATCATGTATGTACCCTGAGTAGATTAACAGCAGCAAAGCACCATACCATTCAACGTTTTCAGAAAACTTGGCAACCTCATCTGACTTGGCTCACTCACCTGAAGGCGTGAGCATCCACTTTTCAGTATATAATACTCCAACCCACAGCTCTGTTGGCATGCACGCATTGATTTCGACTCACAAGGACACGCCTATGAATCATCACCGTCCTGAATCTATTTTTTGGGCTCAAGTAGCCAAGAAGGGACATTTACGGTTTTTAGTTAATAATCAGTCATATCTGATGGGGGCGAGAATGACTCATGCTCTCTAGCTGAACATCCAGTTTGGGGGAGGGGGGGGGAGGGGGAAACAGGGGGGAAAATGTCAAGAGTATCAAAATTGTTTACACAGTTTGTCTTTGTATCTAACTTCTTGTTAATAAAACTTTAAATGGGAAAAAAAAGAAAGGCTTCATAAGACCCTCCAAGTCTCCTGCCGGCGCAGGCTTCTTCTTTGTGGGGAAGAAGGATGGAGCTTCTTCTTTGTGGGGAAGAAGGATGGAGCATTGACTACAGAGGTCTAAACGAGATCACTATAAAAGACCGCTATCCCTTACCACTCATCTCGGAGCTATTCGATAGGCTACAGGGTGCAAAGATATTCTCCAAGCTTGATGTCAAAGGAGCCTATAACTTCGTTTGCATCCGCTCTGGCGATGAATGGAAGACAGCTTTTAATACCCGGGATGTGCACTTTGAATACCTGGTGATGCCCTTCGGCCTGTGCAACGCCCCGGCTGTCTTCCAAAACATGATGAACGACATTCTGTGTGTTCTACTCTACCAATGTGTTGTTGTGTACTTGGACATCTTGAATTTCTTTCTTTCTTATGTCTTGTATTCAGGTATCTCACTGTATACTCAGCTGCCTTCTCACATTATGTCTCTCACTGTGTGAAAACACCACTTCAACACCACTTGTATCTGTTACGCTTGGGCTCCGGTCAGGAGGCGTGAACACCACCCAGCAGGGTGGCTCCAGGTGGAGAGAGACAGGAAGCTAGAAGCAGTGTCTGGTTCCAGGCTGGGTCAAGGCAGGCAGCAATAAGCAGTGTCTAGTTCAGGCTGGGTCAGAGCAGGCGGCAAGGAGCAGAGTCTAAGTTCAGGCTGGGTCAGGGCAGGCGGCAATGAGCAGAGTCTAAGTTCAGGCTGGGTCAGGGCAGGCGGCAATGAGCAGAGTCTAAGTTCAGGCTGGGTCAGGGCAGGCGGCAATGAGCAGAGTCTAAGTTCAGGCTGGGTCAGGGCAGGCGGCAATGAGCAGAGTCTAAGTTCAGGCTGGGTCAGGGCACAGTAAGCAGGGCAAGGCAGGTCAGAAGGCCCGTAGGCCACACACACACAGAAGGCCCGTAGGCCACACACCATAAGCGGGGCAAGGCAGGTCAGAAGGCCCGTAGGCCACACACACACAGAAGGCCCGTAGGCCACACACCATAAGCAGGGCAAGGCAGGTCAGAAGGCCCGTAGGCTCCACACACAGAGACAGAAGGCCCGTAGGCCACACACCATAAGCAGAGCAGGGCAGGTCAGAAGGCCCGTAGGCCACACACACACACAGAAGGCCCGTAGGCCACACACCATAAGCAGAGCAAGGCAGGTCAGAAGGCCCGTAGGCCACACACACACACAGAAGGCCCGTAGGCCACACACCATAAGCAGAGCAGGGCAGGTCAGAAGGCCCGTAGGCCACACACACACACACAGAAGGCCCGTAGGCCACACACCATAAGCAGAGCAGGGCAGGTCAGAAGGCCCGTAGGCCACACACACACACAGAAGGCCCGTAGGCCACACACCATAAGCAGAGCAGGGCAGGTCAGAAGGCCCGTAGGCCACACACACACAGAAGGCCCGTAGGCCACACACCGTAAGCAGAGCAAGCAGGTCAGAAGGCCCTTAGGCCAGGTGAGAACAACGAGGAAGGAGGCCCGAAGGCCGCGCAAGGCAAGGCAAGGAAAGGCCCGAAGGCCGCGCAGGGCAAGGCAAGGAAAGGCCCGAAGGCCGCGCAAGGCTAGAGCAGGGAGCCCAGGTGAGCTCGATGCCGAAGCGCGGCCTTCGGGCCTTTCCTTGCCTTGCCCTGCGCGGCCTTCGGGCCTTTCCTTGCCTTGCCTTGCCTTGCGCGGCCTTCGGGCCTCCTTCCTCGTTGTTCTCACCTGGCCTACGGGCCTTCTGACCTGCTTGCTCTGCTTACGGTGTGTGGCCTACGGGCCTTCTGTGTGTGTGTGGCCTACGGGCCTTCTGTCCTGCCCTGCTCTGCTTATGGTGTGTGGCCTACGGGCCTTCTGTGTGTGTGTGAGGCCTACGGGCCTTCTGACCTGCCCTGCTCTGCTTATGGTGTGTGGCCTACGGGCCTTCTGTGTGTGTGTGTGGCCTACGGGCCTTCTGACCTGCCCTGCTCTGCTTATGGTGTGTGGCCTACGGGCCTTCTGTCTCTGTGTGTGGAGCCTACGGGCCTTCTGACCTGCCTTGCCCCGCTTATGGTGTGTGGCCTACGGGCCTTCTGTGTGTGTGTGGCCTACGGGCCTTCTGACCTGCCTTGCCCCGCTTATGGTGTGTGGCCTACGGGCCTTCTGTGTGTGTGTGGCCTACGGGCCTTCTGACCTGCCTTGCCCTGCTTACTGTGCCCTGACCCAGCCTGAACTTAGACTCTGCTCATTGCCGCCTGCCCTGACCCAGCCTGAACTTAGACTCTGCTCATTGCCGCCTGCCCTGACCCAGCCTGAACTTAGACTCTGCTCATTGCCGCCTGCCCTGACCCAGCCTGAACTTAGACTCTGCTCATTGCCGCCTGCCCTGACCCAGCCTGAACTTAGACTCTGCTCCTTGCCGCCTGCTCTGACCCAGCCTGAACTAGACACTGCTTATTGCTGCCTGCCTTGACCCAGCCTGGAACCAGACACTGCTTCTAGCTTCCTGTCTCTCTCCACCTGGAGCCACCCTGCTGGGTGGTGTTCACGCCTCCTGACCGGAGCCCAAGCGTAACAGTATGCCGAAGCCATCAAATTTCCAGGGGAAGAGATGGTCTGTGTCCTGCCGGTGAGTCAACACTAGAGGGACCCCTGGTGGTGAGGCGGTTGCACTGCAGCCAAAACTCCACGATTTTTTTGGCAAATTTTTCTTTTTGATTTTCAACGGTCTTTTCTGGCATCTTCTTAGCTGGGCCATAGCCCCTCATTGGTGAGAAGGCAGATGAGTATACAGTGAAATACCTGAATACAAGACACAAGAAAGAAATATGATTAACTGGAAGCATTAAACATATAAGACATCAGAGGAATGCAGTTAAGCCGATAATGAAATGAGACAACGTCATGCAGTGGACCAATTGTGTATGAACACATGTGCTAGATTCTATAAGTGAAGCAATAAAACAGGAAGTTTAAAAGAAAGATGTCCCTGAAGAAGCCCTAAGTGTTAGGGTGAAACGAGGCTCTCGTTGGTTCATGTATGTAGTAAAGTATTTGTAAAAATTGGAGGTAACAAATTGTTGAAAATAAAAGATAATATGGCATGGATAAATGCCTAAGGACCTCTGATTTTGGGTATAGTGTTTACTGAGTTTTCAGAGGACATGCAGCTTTGTGTTTACCATTCAAAATGGGTGGGCCGTGACCTACCCAGGCCCACCCATGACTACACCTCTGCTTCCTGCTCATACAGAATAGGAGCCACAAATCACTTTGGTGGATTTGTTCACATTCCTGGGACTTGAAAAAATCCATTCCTTCTCTGATTAGGAGCGACACCTTTCTAAACTGATCTATATTCCAATGCTCATGAGTCCTCCTTTCTCCCAGAGGGAGGGAAGGAAGCAGGGGCAGATTGGCCTATCGGGGGATCGGGCTTCCCCCGGTGGGCCAGTCGCTCCCATCACGTGATTTTTTTTTTTAAACTACCCGGCCAAAGACAAGAAGAGGGTCTGCTGGCGCTGTGGCCCGAAGAGAAACCTGCGGGAATGGCCGGTGGAAGCACTAGGCCTGGGCCTGGGGCACCGCGAGCAGTGGTATCCCGAGGGGAGCCAATGCCCCTGGGCACAGGGAGGCTCATGCGGCGCAGCGACAGGCAGATCGACAGGGCCGTGGTGAGGCTCACGTCACCACGGCCCGACGAAAAAGATCGCGTTTAAACACGCTGATGCTCCTCCTCCTTCCTGCCTGTGCGCCCCAGAAGTAAACGTTGCCGGAGCCGCGTGGGCAGGAAGGAGGAGGAGCATCAGCGCGTGCAGAAGAGGAGCAGCGCTTACGGGCCGCTGCGAATCCCAAGTTGCAGCGGCCCGAGAAGAGGAAGAGGCCCGGTAGCAGGGCCACCGCAGCCCGAGAAGATCAGGGTCGCTGCAGAGCCCATCCTGCGGCGACCCGCGAAGAGGAGGCCCAGAGGTGAGAGAGAGGCTGAGGGTCTGTAGAGTGTGTTAGTGTGCGTGTATGAGATGAGTTGAGAGACTGTGTGAGGGAGTGAGGACCTGAATTTTTGCAGAGACAGCATGTGGGAGTGAGAGAGAGCCTGTGTGTGTGAGAGTCAGACAGCATGTGCCAGTGAGAGACTGTGTGTATGAATGATTGTGTGAGAGAGAGCATGTGACAGTGAGAGCTTGTGTTTGAGCAAGACAGCATGTGGGAGTGAGAGAGAGCCTGTGTATGTGAGAGTCAGACAGCATGTGCCAGTGAGAGACTGTGTGTATGAATGATTGTGTGAGAGAGAGCATGTGACAGTGAAAGCCTGTGTGTGTGAGAGAGAGAAATGCATGTGAGAATGAGAACCTGACTATGTGTTTGAGGGAAGAAGATGGAGAGAAAAGAAACAGCAAAAAAGACAATATAAAAGGAATTGGCAAAAAAATAAGAAAGGGAAGGTGGAAAAAAAAAAGCCTGTGACCAACCAATTAGAAAACTAAGATGAGACAGCAAAGGTAAAAAAAAAAAATTACTTTTTAGTGATTGGCACATGTAATCTTTGGGAATGTGCAAGAATAGTACTTTCTCTATGCGGATCTCACAATGTACGAGATCACATGGAGGAAGTGGAAGCCCACAGGGCCTGCACAGAGGAGGCAGCAGAATGGCCTTCAGTGTCAGTAGCAGCCATCGGCACCTCTCCAATAGCCATGTGGCAGCAGTCACAGTGGCAGCAGAGGAATGAGAGAGGTTCCGAGGTTGCTGGCAAAAGAGAGGGGAGTCTGCCTTTAGTGTGTGCATGTGTATGAATGGGACTCTGCCTGGGGGTGTATGTGTGTGAATGCATGGGTGCCTGCCTGGGGGTCTGTGTGTATGAGAATGAATGTGTGCAAATGAATGGGAGCCTGCCTGGCGGTCAGTGTGTGTGTGTGAGAATGACTGGGAGCTTGCCTGGGTGTGTGTGTTTGTGTGTATGTGAGAGAGCCAGTGAGTGTGAGAGCATGAGTGTGTATGAGAAAATCCAAGGAGTAAGAGTTTGTGTGTGGGAGTGTGGAGGGGGAGAGAGTGTCTTAGAGCCTGAGAGTGTGTCAGTGTCAGTGAGAGCGAGAGGTTATGGTGGATATAAGAGCATGAATGTGTATGTATGAGACAGTGTATGTGTGAGAGAGAATGGACATGTGAGTATGTGTGAGAGAGAGAGGATAACCTCCTAATCCTCGACAATATCAGGGTGACTGGAAATCAAGAGCTCCCACAGAAGGGGACAGCAGGGGCTTTTTAAAATCCTTATTAGTTTTAATTATTGAATATTATTTGAATTCTGCTCTTTTTGAAATATTTTATTGGTGTTATATACAAATTTTTGAAAATTTCCCTGAGTTAAATTACTGGAGGTTCTATTCATCAGCAGTTTTGAAATATATATTTTTAGTATGATTTTCCTATTGTGATGTTTTATAGTTCTTGATTTTATTGTTTGATGTTTTATGAGGAATGATGGAATTTTCTGTTTTTTTATTGCTGTATTACATACAGTCTAACTTGTTGTGATTTCCAGTTCAGTGCATTTCTGCATTTCTGTGTATATTTTATGGTCCCTTTATTCTGATTTGGTGACTCACCAAATTGTAAGTGTAATTGGGTACCCATGGGCCAGTTTGGAGAAAAATCCCCAGGGCCACTATCTTCCCACAATCCGCCCCTGGAAGGAAGGGTTTTCTCTGAGACTGCACAATCTTGAAAGGAGATGCAAGGAAGTCTATTAGATAAATTCTATGATCTGCAGATTGTAATCACTGTTAATTTTTAGTGTTAACCCACTTTAGAAAACAATCCCTGATCCTCTTTCCAAGTGGATTGTGTTTCACAATCCATGGATCATCAAATCTGGATCAGCACATCACTAACTGCATTGTGAATCCACAGAGGCTGATAAGAGACATATCCAATCCATATATAGGAAATTTAGAATAGAAAAATAAACAAGCAACCTGAACTCAGGAATGAAAAATGGAACAAAGAGGGAAATAGGTAAAAACTCTAATGCTAACTCACAAATGCAAAGAACTCAGCATTTCAGAATGAACCAAAACATTTGTCAAGCCACTCAAATACACATAAAGGATCATGTCAAGTTATTTTTTTCTCTTGTTCAATAGGTATGTGATTTGACCTTTGAGTATTACCCCAGAACAAGGGTGTATATGAATACCCTTTACATATTTAAGTGTCTAAATTAAGTAGAGACCTGTTTCATTCTATTCTGATTTGCTAAGTGCTTTGTACTTTTTTGAATTAGCATTAGAATTTAACCTGCTTTCTTATTCATTGCTCCTTCACAGGAAATTCACATAAATGCTGCCCTCTCCTCCCTATTACTGTTAGGAGGCTTGTCTAAATATTGTGGAGTGGGTTATGCTCATTAAAATAACAGCATTAGATCTTTTTCCACATCAAGGGAAGCAGATCACTGTTTCAGTAAAGTCTGACACTGTAATTATGGATTACAGTGTGCTATGTTATTCTTGCCCAGTGAGCTGCTGTTTTAGCAGTCCTGTAGTGGGGCTTCCAGGCTGGGGAAATGTGATATCTCTCAAAAATCTAGCAGTTCCTAAGCATGGACAGAGGCAGCACGCTTACGCCTTGCAGTGAAAATTATGCTTCTCAGAGTGACTTAGCATTTTGTGCTTGTGTCGACAGCTCTGCTTCTCAGAGTGATTCAACATTCTGTCATCGTGTTCAGACTTATGCCAGTCAGAGTGACTCAGCAGTCTGTTATGGTTTAGAACCCATAATAAAACAGTATTGTAAATGTATTAATGTTAGAGCAAACCCTGGCCTGTGACACCAGGGATATTTCTGGACTACAGGAGACACATTTTGAAAATCACTGAACTGAACTCAGTATAAATTGCAGCACCCCCAGTAGGAAAGAAAAAAAAATTCATAGTGGGTTTTGGGTGTGACTGACCAGCCTGTATTTAAATGTGCAGAGAGAGGCAGGTAAGATGGACATGGAAAAGACTCAGGTGGTCAAAACAAAAGCTAGGGAAGCTTTTGCCCCCTCCATGCTCTCTCAAGCTCCACCCCCCACCCCCCTTTTCCCTCACATTGTTCTAATCTTTCCATCCTCTTCTCCCCATCTTCTCCTCTTTTCCCACTCCCCTCCTTACTCCCTCTACACATTTTAAATTCTCCTTCTCCTATATGGGCATACTCTGATTTATATTTTGGGTCAGAGGGTTTAACCCCTTTGCTTACTTCATTCTCTACTCCCCCTTGGCTTGCTCTACTCCCCATTTCTCATCGATCCATTCTTCTCTGTTCCGCTCCCAATTCCTTTTCCCATCCCTCCGCTCCCAACAGGTTTCTTCTCATCCTGCCTTAGCCAGATACCTTGCTCTGCAGGCTTAGTTCACTCGTTCCTTCACTACTTCCCACCTCTCACCCTTCCTGAGCATGTTAGACTTCCCTTGATAGGTTGAGGTTCAGTTCATCTCTCAATTTGTGATGTCCCCTCCTCCATAGGCTTGGATCAGTTTCTTGCTCTGCCCTCCGAGTCCAGGTACAGCTCTTTTTTAATGGAACTGCTTCTGCTTCCCCATCCTTTGCAGCACTTTTCCTGGTACACACAGACTCCAGGCCAGAGCCAGTCCCATGCCTGCAGAGTCCACATAAGGAGCTCCAGCACCTGAATATCCTCAGCCCTGGCAGGTCAGTAGTCAGCATCTCCCCAAATCTAGGGCTATACCTGCATGGAAATCCCATACATAACTGCTATACCTCCTTTGGAAACCCCAGAGATAACTGCTATATCCTGTGGGATATGACAAGGGAATTTATTTATTTTATTTTTGTCAAACCATGAGCAAAGCCTCTCTCAGTTTGGAGCTGCCAAGGGGAAGCAATTTTTAATAGAGTTTTTCAGGGCCTGGCATTGCATGTCACCACAATCTCCTCCCCCTTTCCCATCCTTCCAGTAAAATATAGTATTTATCCCAGTGACTCCAGCACGGGAAGAAATGGGCAAATACCACTGTCCCACATCCTGGACCCATCCCAGCTAGCACAGTAATATTCACCAAACTTAAAATAATTTTCTAACCTTTGTGTCTGAAGTTTAAATTTGGCAACTGTCTCTGCTTGCTCTTACCTTTCTCTTGGTTTCCTCTCTACCTCCTCAATTCTTTTCTGGTTGTTACATGTTTCTGCTCATGGGATGGCCCTGTGAGCGGCTGCACTTGCCATCAGGCCAGTGGGCCTTGCCACAGTGGAACACGCGGCAGGACGCCACCAGTATCTCTGACTCCAAACCTTCCTCTAGGTGTGTGCATGCCTGAAGTCAACTTCTTTAAAGAGCCCATGGTGGGAAAAGTCCGTGGAATCATTGGATGGTGATATGACTCTTCTCCTTATAAAAGGGCTCTCACGACATTTTTTCCTTGTCTTCAGCCTCAGCTACAGCTTTCTGTCTGTCTTTGTCTTCAGCCTCAGCTTCAGCCACAGCCTTCAGTATGTCTCTGCTTCAGCCTCAGCCACAGTCCTCACCTGCCTTTATCCAAGCCTGTCTTCAGCCTTGTTTCATCTTCACCTTAGCCTGCCCTTCAGCTCTGATCTGAGTTATAGATTTCAGAACTTTCTTTTAGTCTGATCCATGCAAATACTCATTCGCCCGCTGGCAGCGCAGACCTTAAGGCCCTGCCCTCAAGATTGCTTCAATTGCATCATGGAAAGAGGGACTCACACTTATGTTGCTCACAACAGGTTGCGGAGGTCATGAGCTCGGTGAATGTGTCTCTGTGACAGGCCATCACTTCCTTGGCCACCCAGATGCAGGAGTACAAAAACGAATTGAATGGTCTCCTGAACAGGTTCATGCAACAGGCCCAGAAGCAACTTGATCAAGTAAATGGCTTACTAAAGACCTGGTCTCAGCACTTAGATGTGATACAAACCCAACGACCGGGCCCTGTCCTAGTACCAGCTTTGGTGAACCCTGTGCTTGCACCCATCAAGACCACGGAATCCAAGATTCAGCTCCCACCACCTCCTAGGTATAGTGCTAACTCTAAGGGATGCAGAGGGCTCCTCAATGTTTGTAAGATGCATTTCGAGTTACAGACAACTCCTTTTTTTCTGATCATGTCAAGATTACGTCTACCTTTCCTTGTTGGATGGTCCCACTCTTGCATGAGCCTCCCCCTTGTGGGAACAAAATGACCTATGTCTCAGGAATTTGGATAATTTCACACAACAGTTTCTCCTTATCTTTGACCAATCCAAGTGCGTCTCATCCGCTGCCACAGAACTTCTTCATATTCATCTAGGCACCCACTCAGTTGGCAAGTATGCAGTGGAATTTCATACCTTGGCTTCTGAACTTAGTTGGGGAAAACCACCATTTTTTGGCAAGTATTATCTAATAGAATAAAAGATGAACTACTAGCTCAGAACCTTCCCCTGTCCCTAGAAGCATTTATCGTCTCATTTATTCGAGCAGATCTGAGATTTCAGGACTGGCTTGAGAGAGGAAAGCCTCCCATCAGACCATTCCTATGGTTCCTAAGCCTCTGAACCCCCTTGGAGTCTGCTCCAGAGCCAGCAAAGGTAATTGCCATCGAAGACCCCATGAAATTGGGTAGTACACGATTCTCAGTAAATGAAAAACAGAGGCGAAGACTGCATAATCTCTGCCTCTACTGTGCAGCACAGAAACACTTTGTTAGCCATTGTCCCAAGAGACCAGAAACCTCTATAAGGATAAGTCTCGTTGGGAGGGCAGTTTTCTACTATCCTATGTCCTCCCCACAATTAATGATACTGGGGTCCCTCACCTTCAGAAAACATTCAGTTCAAACAAAACCCTTAGTAGATTCCAGAGCCAGGGGCAACTTTATTCAGGAATCGCTGTAACATCAGTATGGGTGCCCTACTACCAGTTTGATCACTCCTTGTGTCATTTCTTCTGTCTATGAAGAACCTTTACCCAGTCGCGTGACTAAGACCACTTTACCTATCACTATGCAGATTGGGTCCCATCAAGAAACCCTCCAGTTCTATGTGCTACCTAAGGCATCCAGCCCTCTTGTACTTGGATTACCCTGGCTCAGACTACACCAACCATCCACCTAACAGATCACCCAGTGGGGTCCATCCTGCAGCCTCATTCTTATCTACAGGTGCTCCGCTCTGGACCACCTCGCCTGAAGTACCAGATATACAGCTCTAGTATATATCCTGTTCCAGCTTATGTTCTGAGTCACACCCATAGACCATAGCATTTTGCAATTGTGCTGACCGCTCAAAACCTATGAAGTCCATCGTCGTGGAGGTAGGTGGCACTGCTAAGACTTCAGGGGCAATCCTCATTCAACACGATGATCTTGAAACCCTCAAGTCACATTTTTGTCCCTTCAAAGGATCCTTTTCTGTAGAACAGGATCAATCAGCGGATGCTTCTTCAGATTAATCCAGAGACCAAAGAATTCCTAGATGTTATGCTAAACCCCCAAGTTCCCAGATGGTAAAGATGTACCTTCGATGTCTCCCCAGAAGCTGAAGATAAGAGGATTGGTGAGGGAGCTTAGATGAGGGGAGGTACTGTTATGTGTTGCCGCTCGTGGGATGGACCCACTAGCAGCTGCACTTATCCTTAGGCCGGACGGCCTTGCCACAGTGTGATGCTGCTGAACTGTACACGTGGCAAGATGCTGCCAGAATCGCCTCCCCCCGACATGCCCGGTCAACTTCTTTAAAGGGCCCATGGCGGGAAAAGCCTGTGATGCCCTTGGATGACATTATGACTCTTTGCCCTATAAAAGGGTTCTCCCAGTATTCCTTGTTGCCTCAGCAAAGGTCATCTGTCTTGCCTTCAGCTTCAGCCACAGCCTTCAGTCTGACTCTGACTTCAGCTTCAGCCACAGTCTCCAATCTGTCTTTGTCTTCAGTCTTAGTCACAATCCTCAGCCTGCCTTCGTCCAAGCCTGTCTTAAGCCTTGTTTCATCTTCAGCCTAGCCTGCCCTTCAGCTCTTTCTGTAGTTACAGATTTCTGGACCTTCTCTTAGTCTGGCCCAGACAAATATTCATTTGCCTGCTGTCGACATAGACCTAAGGTCCCTGCCCCCAAGGTTGTATCAATTATGCCATGGCAAGCGGGGCTCTTGCTTACATCGCTCGCAATACTAGTCTTCCTCTCATTTCCGTATCATTTTTGTTATTTTTCTTCCATGTATATATCATTTTCTATCTGCCAGCTGTCTCTCCACAGCTCATTTTTGTATCTCTCCTCCTCGTAGTCTCACCCCTTCTGCCACTCTTATCCCTTTTCTCATCTCTTGATGCCTCTTCCCTCCATCATGGTTCCCTCTCTTCTCATAACCCCTTTCTTAGTTTATCTCCCCTAACAGACCCTCTCCTCTCTGTGCCACACAGCAACTTTCCCAGTCTTCTGCACCTTTCTCACCCTCTAAAGATCTCTTCGCTTAACCTCTCATTCCAACTCTTCTAATCACAACTGATATCCTCTCCCCCAGCTTCCATCCCCTTCTCCCTTCTCTCAGCTCATAGCCCATGTCCCCTCTCTCATCCTCTCTTTTAGCCCTCTCAGCTCCTCTCCCAGCCCCTGTCTACTATTCTGTCTCTCCCACAGCTCTAGTGTCAGCCCCTCTTCCCCTCACTGTTCCTCTTCTACCCAACAGTTCTGTCAGTCCCTCTCTCCTCCCCATCATAGTTTCTCTGTCCCTCTTTCTCTTTCCCAGATCCTCTTTCAGCAACCCTTTCCATCTCTACTGCACCTCCGAAAACCAAACTATCCTACACTGATGTTTCTCTCTAGTCTTCTGTAGCTTATTGATCATACATTTCACAGCCAGCCAATAGGTTACAGGGGGAGGCAGGAGCAGAAGCAGGGAGAGAGAAGCACTTCCTTCCTGTTTCTCCTGCAGCTCTGCAGCATGGATCTTTCAGTTTCCGATTCACAAGAGTACTGGAGATAATATTTAGCGTGCTCAAGCACAGAGCTAATGCTAGAATCAGTATTTGGGTGGGGCGGCAGAAGGGAGCAAGCAAAAGTAGTATTTCCACACATAATGTCCATCCACACAGTATGGCTCCCTGCCTTTAAATTTAAATTGACTATAAAAGACACAATAAGAAAAAGTCATAAGGTCCTTCTAATCAAAATCCTGCCTACATAAGAACAAAAGATATGCCATACTGGGTCAAACCAAGGGTTCATCAAGCCCAGAATCCTGTGTCCAACAGTGGCCAACCAAGTCACAAGTACCTGGCAAGTATCCAAACATTAAAGGGCAGATTTTTAAAGCCCTGCACGCGTAAATCCCGGCCTTTATGCCCGTGGCCAGGCCTTACACACCCCAGGCGAATCTTCCAAGAGGCGCGGCCATGCACGTAAAGGCCAGGACGCAGTCAAGTGCCAGCCTCTTGGAAGTGGCAGGCCAGAGGGAGTGTTTTGGGTGGGGAGGGGCGGGGTGGAGGGCGGGCCGGGACAGCGCCATTGTTCGCTGTCCCGGAGCTTCGCGCATTGCACAGCTGCCGGCACGTGCAAGTTACTTCAGGTCGGGCCCTGAAGTAACTTGTTAAAAAAAAAAGGTAAAAAGATTTAAAATGGATTTTTAGAGGATGGGGAGGAGAGGGGAAGGGGAAGGAAGCTTAGAGTAGGGGGTAGGAAAATTCCTTCCCAGTCCGCACCTAAATTGGAGCGGACTGAGAGAAAACTGGGGAAGGACCCGATGCATCGTCAAAGGGAAAATAGCAAAAATGTACCCCCCCTTGAACCCGCCGCCCCCAATTTTGTAACATGCGAGCACCAACGCGCGCATGTTATAACATTGCGCATCCATGTGTGTGCACTGGGTAGGCTGCGCATATGGACGCACTCGCATATTTTTTAAAAATCTACCCCTAAATGAATAGATCCCAAGCTACTAATGCTTATTGATTAATAGCAGTTTATGGACTTCTGCTCTAGGAACATATCCAAACCTTTTTTTAACACAGCTATACTAACTGCCGTAACCACATCCACTGGCAATGTATTCCAGAACTTAATTATGTGTTGAGTGAAAAAGAGTTTTCTCCGATTTGTTTTAAATGAGCTACTTGCTAACTTCATGGAGTGCCCCCCTAGTCCTTGTATTATCCGAAATAGTAAATAACCGATTCACATTTCCCCATTCAAATCTATTCATGATTTTGTAGATCTCTATCATATCCCTCCTCAGCCGTCTCTTCTCCAAGTTGAACAGCCCTAACCTCTTTAGCCTTTCCTCATAGGGGAGCCGTTTCATCCCCTTTATCATTTAGTTGCCCTTCTCTGTACTTTCTCCAGTGAAACTATATCTTTTCTGAGAAGCGGCGACCAGAATTGTACACAGTATTCAAGGTGCAGTCTCACCATGGAGCGATACAGAGGCATTATGACATCCACCATTTTATTTGCCATTCCTTTCCTAATAGTTCATAACATTCTCTTTGTTTTTTTGACTGCCATAGCACACTGAGCCAACAATTTCAATATATTATCCATAATGACACCTAGATCTCTTTCCTGAGTGGTAACTCCTAAAGTGGAACCTACATCGTGTAACCATAGCAAGGGTTATTTTTCACTATATGGATCACCTTGCACTTGTCCACATTAAATTTCATCTGCATTTGGACACCCAATCTTCCGGTCTCACAAAGTCCTTCTCCAATTTATCACAATATGTTTCAACCTTCCAGTAAAATCATTAAAATTATTTGACAGCCTCATTCAAACAATTCTTATATATGGACATGAGAGTGAATTCTGGATTCTATATAGGAAGGGACAGAATCTCAATCTAGATCCTGCACCTCTATTTCAGTAACACACACCGCATCCCCAGAAATTCCATAAACATACCTAGGATATTCACCCTTACAACTCGCTATACAAAAAAAAAATATATTCAAATTCTGTTGTTACCTTGGTCATGAATACGAAAGATTATGTGGCAGAGATGTATAGACAATTGTAGGGGGTAAAATATTATGCCAAATTGTTGGAAGATCAGATACCTAACTTACACAAAGAGATTTCATCTGTCCTTCAAGGAGCTAAAGAGCTGGGTTTCCTTACCTCTAAAGAACTGTCTTTCCTTCAAGTAGAATTTTCATGCATATCGGTTATTTACGGGGTTCCTGAAGTTACGCAAGGCAATAATCAACCTACCATGCCAAACTATCATTTCGGCCAATGGATCTGGTTAAGAGCTATTAGCACAATTTCTTGATCTGTTCTTACAGCCACATGTTCAACAATCAACTTCCTATATACAAGTCTCTGAGTATATATTGTGCAGGATAGCATAGGTGTCAGACCTATCCTTGGAAGCATTTCTGATATGTATGGCATTATATATAATATTACATAAATATCCTCTTGCAATCCGTGTTACAAGTGGTCAAAATTATTCTAGACCAGCATGAGTGTCCATAGAGAATTCCTTCTACATTTTTGATTAGTCTAGCTGAATTGATTCTTTGTAACAACTTCTTTAAATTCCAATCTGATTTTTTTAAAGTACACAATAGCCCCAGATGTGGCCAATATTTACATGACAGAATTCAAAGAGAAGTATATGTATTTGGCCCTCAGTTCCAGAAGGTTCATCTATAAAGTAGATACATCGACAATGTATTCTTTATTTGGACAGATACTGAAGCAATTTGGACAGATGCTAAAGACAATTTCCATCAATGGTTAAATCAATTGAATAGAAAATTGCGCTTCACCCTCACCTATCATCGTGAACAGATGGCATTTCTTGACATAACCATTCAGTGTTACAGCTCAAGAATAGCTACTAGATTGCACCATAAGCAAGTGGAATGTAACAACTTGCTTTGCTTCAAAAGTTCAAATGTGGCCTTCCAGTAGATCAATTTTTTAGGTTATGTCACCTCTTTTCTACCATGTCAGAATTTGATCACCAATCTATAGAACTAACTCAGAGATTTGTAACAAGAGGATACCCCAAGCATTCCATTAGACATGCCCACTTTTGTGCCCATTACTCAGATAGAGATCAAGTGCTTCAATACAGAACCAAATTACATGGTGATGAAACAACGTGATACTTCCATTTAACACACAAGATCACTGCAGCAATCAAACAATATTGGCTTATATTGAGTTACCATCAAATGTTTCAGAATTCCCCCTTCATATGTTATTAGTGCAGTTAATGTAGCTGGGTTCAAAAAAGGTTTGGATACATTCTTGAAGGAGAAGTCCATTAACGGCTATTAATCAAGTTTACTTAAGGAATAGCCACTGCTATTAATTGCATCAGTAGCATGGGATCTTCTTAGTGTTTGGGTAATTGCCAGGTTCGGCCTCTGTTGGAAACAGGATGCTGGACTTGATGGACCCTTGGTCTGACCCAGCATGGCAATTTCTTATCTTCTTATCATAAACCTGGGGTAAAAATATTAAAGATCATGTGATACAGACTACACTACAACAAACAGCAGATTTATTTTATTTATTTATTTAAAGACTTTTCTATACCGATATTAGTGGGGTACATCATATCAGTTTACAGCAAAACTACAGGATGGAAATTACAATGAACAGGTATCGGGGAGAGGATCACATAAGAACAAATAAGTAGCAAAGAAATAAAGGACTAAAGGAATACAAGGAAATAAAAAACAAACGCATGTGGCTGCTCAGAGTACCATTGAGAGCCAAGAAACAGTAACATAGTAATGTAACAATTGTGTCTAAAAAACTTTGTACAAGCGTTCTCAGCAGATCTGCAGTCATACAAGCGTGCAGTCGTACAAGCGTTCTCAACAGATCTGCAGTCGCCCTGGGTTGGCAATTATCCATGTGCCAGTGTGGATCATGTGTGGGTACATTTCAGGGAACTGAGTGGGTACATCACCCAACAGGATGCAAGGTATGCCAGAGGACTTTGTAATTCATATAATGTTATCTCCTGCAGTGTCCTTGCCAAAAGATCTATGTAGGTCATACGACATGGAAGTTCAACATTGAAGCTGATTGAACACCCAAGATTACCATGATCCCATTGTCTTTCACTGTTTAACGATGGGCATAGTTTTACTGACTTACACTGGACAGTTTTGGAGCAAGTGATCCAACCCTCACATGCTGGTGGTACCACCGTCATGTTAAACAAACGAGAACATTACTGGATATTTGCCTTGCAGTCTGTGGCTCCTCATGGCCTCAAAGATAGGATAGACTGATATACAATGTACCTTAGTGGCAACAAATCTAAGCTTTATCTTAGATGGTCTTTTACCCCAGGGTGGATCTTTGTAAGTGTGTGACTGAGAGCTCACAATATAACATATACACGACAATTATGTACTTTCTATTCAAGGCCTGTTACACAATGTTAAGTTGCCGCACTGCTCATGTTCTTTGGCAAATTTCATTGTGATTTATTATTTTTTGTAATTTGGTGCTTTGATTTACACTTCAAGTTCCTTTGCTCAGTCCTTTTAAAAATGGCCACATTCTTACAGCAGCATTCACTCTGTCACTGTGAATCTGGAGAGCTGCCAGCCCCAATGAGTCAGCATTGAGACTTAACACTTTGTAAGCATATTTCTCAGCAAGTTGGTGAACAACTAAACATCAAAAGCAATTATTGTTGTTTGAGGATATACCGTTATTATATATAATGATGCTGTTCAGGTTTCCAAAGTGAACAGGTCATGGCACGCAAATAACTTTCTTATCTCTCACTATCAGGTCCACTTCAGGAACCACAGTACACAAACAAACATTCCTGAAGAAGGATGTAGTTTGAAATACTGCAGCATCGGATTCTCAGTAGAATATCAGTACATTGGAGCACAAGAATATCAAAAAGGCACTAGATATTTGGACTCCCAAACGGTGTGAAGAAGACGCATGAGATAAGTGCAATTAATATATATTTTACCTGAAACAGAAAAATTCTCCAAAAATACTGGCAACAAAAAATCAGTGAAAAAAAAAGTTTTTTGTAACCCTAATGACGGACGTTTCTGTGTAAGGCTACGCCACACAACTGATGATTAAAAATCACATGCACTAAGAAATGGACTATCAGGCATGACAGTTGCTATGAAGTCTCAGTGCCAGGATACGATGGTCATTGAACATTAACTGATGCAGTTCTAATTGTTATGTTTGAATTGAAAACGCCAATACTTGTTATACAAGTGAGATGTTGTTGATATGTTACCTTGGTAACAGCAACAGAAATAACTTCCACTGCCAGACACGTTGTGAAGTAATAGAAAACTCTGCAAAAAAAGACAGGCAGGACCAGGGATGGTGCTAGCTTTTCTGCTGCCCTGTGCAAACAATTATTGTGCACACACACACACACACACACACCCCTCCCTTTCCTTCAGTCTTTGTCTTGGGACTGCCAAAAAGAACCCAGCTCCTTCCAGCAACTTAAACTTTAAAAATGTCACCCGCCGGGCCTGCAGCCTCTCCCCTGGAACCCATGGCTAGTGCAAGAGTATTAGGTGCCCTAGGCAAATCTTATACCCTTGCACTTCCTCCTACCCTCTCCATGCACACAGGTAAGAATAATGGGGTAGATTTTTAAACGTGCACGTGCTACCCGGCGTGTGCACATGAATGCGCAATTTTATAACATGCGCGTGCCGGCACACACATGAAATAAAACCTGGGGCAGCGCGCAGGCAGGGGTTGAATAATGCAATTTTCACGCGGCAACACATCATGGCCTTCTCCAGTTCCCTCCCAGTCTACTTCAATTAAGAAGTAGACTGGGAGGGAACTTCCCTATCCTCCTGCCCATACTCCCTCCCTCTTCCCGTGTTCTTCCTGACCCCTTAAAAGGCCCTACCTTTTTTTTTTCTTTGTTTTAGAACTTACACCAGCTCCTGAGCTGTACTGGCCACCTCCAGCTCTGCCCCGACCCCTGGACACCTCTCCCCACCCCCGGACCGTCCCTTTTCTTCAGCCTGGCTCTTGTGCACGTAACAAGGGTTACGCATGCGGCTGGCCCCTTCTAAAATGCTCGCAGCATGCGCAAGGCCCAGCCACACGCGTAACTCCTGTATTTTACGTGTTCAGGGTATTTAAAATTCACCCGTATGCATTTATAATAACAGATTTTACATGAAAAAGAATATTCAAAGTTCAGTCTTCTGAGGTAAAAAATATCATAAAATGAATATTATATTTACATGCATTGCTTTGGTGCCAACCAGAAAACCCTGCAAAAAAAGATACTTGGAACCCATGTAACATTAGAGATACAGTAATGCATGTTGGGTGTGGGTTTAAAATATAATAAACTTTCCACACCAAAACAGCATTAATTGTGAGCACTTAAAAAGTGACAACCATACCTATGAAAAGTCAACACTGCAAATATTACACCAGGCCCTAAAACACCAATACACCTCATATTAGGAAAACAGAACAAGCCAAGCTGCTATAGATCCCTACATGCTAGCAGAATACCTCTCCTCAGTCACAGATACAGAACACAGGCAGACCCTCATAAATACAGAAAGAAAGGACCATAAAGTATAAATAGAAACATGTATGCAAAAACTGAACTAGAAACTGCCACAGGTTAGACTCTGAATGCAGTGCAACAATGGAAAAAGAGGAACATCACCAATACTCGGATATTAAACAATAATAATAATAATAATAATAATATAAACAAACCAAGAAAAAGAATGTTTCAGGAGTCACTTGATGTGGTGATCCCGGTGGCTCTGGGTGCTGTCCCCGTCCATCTACACAAATCGGAGACAATGAGAATTAAAAAACATCTCAATTTAACAACTGAACAAAGCCTTATGTCCATTGATCAATATATCAGCAATCACCAGGTGGAATGCCAGGGAAAACTGGCAAGAAAGAAAAAGAAAAACCAAGTCTGATTGGAGACAAAATGGCCACTGGAATAGAAAAGCTCCTGACGAGCTCGCCAGAGGACTCGGCAATACAAGAAATCACGATGGTGCTGTCCATTGCAATAACTGGTAAACTTTACATGATATAAAATCAAATTAATGAGTTGAAAGACTCGTTATCGGAATATGGGTCCCACATAGAAGCAGTGGAAGACCGTGTGTCATTAATCGAAGATGACGTCTTAGTGGTGCCGGGAAAAATGCAAAAGTTAGAAAAACGGGTGACGGAGCAAGAGAATAAAACAGATGAATCTGAAAATTATTCCAGCTGTAATAATTTGCACTTTGTGGGGGTTCGATGAAGATATTGATGGCTTCTAAACTTGCAGGCCTGCTAACCACATGGCTTCCTGAGGTGTTGAGCCTCACTGAGCAACTAAGCCTCCTGGTAATTGAACAAGTACACCGCATTGGAGCTAAGAAGGTAGGTGATAGGAGACCTAGGATAGTGGCAGCGATGCTATTAAATTATGCTTAAACATTAAACAATTGATTTTGCAAACATACAGGAAAAAATTGCAGATTTAATATCATCAGAACAACATCAAAATATTTCAGGATTACTCTTTTAAAGTGTCATGTCAGCGGAAGCTGTTTGTTCCTATTTGCTCAGAGCTAGTAGGAAAGCAGATTCGATTCGCACTGATGTTTCTTTCTGGTCTGAAAGTATGGCATGAAGGAAAAATACAGATCTATGACTCCATGTCGTCTGCAAAAGCATATGTCGACTCGCTCACCAAATAAATGTGGACATCATTGATATATCATTTTAATTAATGGCTGGAGAAGATCAAATGAGATGTTGGCTATAGAGAGCGTGAACTTTATGGTGCAATACATAAATTACTTCCTTTACAAGCTTAAGTGAAAGTGCTTCAGCGGATCGACCAGCATCATGATAGGAAGGAAAGGAAGTGATATCGCTGAAGTAAATGATTTGCGATCTTCCAAAATAAAGACAGAATGTCTCAATTAAGCCGTGATGTGCTGAAAAGTTAGAGACTATATGCCTTAAAACTATAACAGCAACAAGTTAAACGGTGCAAATGTAATAAGGGCTTAATCCAAATTGTATTTATATCTTATGATAATAGGCTTGATGTTTGTATTATGTTTTTTGCCACTTGAATATAGCTGTTCTGAGTGGTGGGCAGAGATTGGGGATGGGTGCGGGATGACACCGAAATGCACACATATGTGATTCCTGCTCGCTCATGGAAAGAGATTGGCTTTTGTAAGCAGATAATTGGGTGCTAAATGAAAAGGTTTTAATGGAGAAATGGGAGGGGGAGGGAGTAAGAGGTGGGATAGGGTTGGGGGAAGGGAGGTAAGCAATAAATGATATGCAAATAATGAGAAAGACATATTATAATTGTGGGGTAATTGATCCTATTGAAAGTCTACATAAATTTGTGGCAAGAATTGGACAACACATTTCCTATGAGGCAGTAGATGAAGGTGCTGAACAGTAGCTTGGTCTAGAAACAGAAAATACTTAGGTGACAAATGGGGATGCAAGTAAAATGCATAACATGGAATCAAACGTGAGAAAGGGCTCTCTTATTTAAATAAATTGAGAGGCAATATTGTATTCATCCAGGAGACTCACATGACCACGTCTGAACACTTGAAGTCAAAGAAGAAGTGGAGTAGGTAAAGTGTTTACAGCTCAGGGCAATACAAAAAGCCAGGGGGGTAGCAATTTTTATACTTAGATCTGTCCCAATCCAAGAGAAAAAATCCATTTGTGATCCTGCTGGTCACTATATAATAATCTCAGGGGTACAATATGGTAAAAAAATTTTCACAGCTTTGGGTGCAGCACCACTCATGAATTATGTAAGTAACCCTCAGCTAGATAAGCAACCTCTAAGTAAAGTAATAACTCGGGGGATAAATAAAGGAATACAATTCTTACTTAGTGCCCTTTGAACATTAGATATATGGAGAATTGTAAATCCTACCACCAAAGATTATATGTCACGCATTCATTATCTCCTTATTTTGAAATCTCTATTTCCCATTTGTCAGTCTTCTCATATTGAGTCACTACTAATATCCGATCATTGCCCAGTTACTTGTATACTAGATGAACTGAGATCACATCCTACTTTTAATAATTGGAAAATGCCAGCTTGGTTGGTACAGGATAAAGAATTTGGGCCATACTTGAAGTATAAACAATCAACACAAAACAAATCCGATACTAAGATCATAAGAAATTGTCATACTGGGTCAGATCAAGGGTCCATCAAGCCCAGCATCTTGTTTCCAACAGTGTCCAATCCAGACTAAAAGTACCTGGCAAGCACCCAAAAACTAAGTATATCCCATGCTACTGGTGCTAGTAATAGCAGTGGCTATTTTCTAAGTCAACTTGATTAATAGCATGTAATATAGACTTCTCCTCCAATAACTTATCCAAACCTTTTTTAAACCCAGCTACACTAACTGCACTAACCACATCCCCTGGCAACAAATTCCAGGGTTTAATTATGCGTTGAGTAAAAAATAATTTTCTCCAATTAGTTTTAAATGTGCTATACGCTAACTTCATGGAGTCCCCCCTAGTCCTTCTATTATCTGAAAGAGTAAATAACTGATTCACATCTACTCGTTCAAGACCTCTCATGATCTTAAAGACCTCTATCATACCCCCCCTCAGCCGTCTCTTCTCCAAGCTGAACATCCCTAACCTCTTTACTTTCCTCATAGGGGAGCTGTTCCATCCCTTTTATCATTTTGGTCGCCCTTCTCTGTACCTTCTCCATCACAACTATATCTTTTTTGAGGAGCGGTGACCAGAATTGTACACAGTATTCAAGGTGCGGTCTCACCATGGAGCGATACAGAGGCATTATGACATCCTCTGTCTTATTCACCATTCTCTTCCTAATAATTCCCAAAATTCTGTTTGCTTTTTTGACTGCCGCAGCACACTGAACCGACGATTTCAATGTGTTATCCACTATGACGCCTATATCTCTTTCCTGGGCAGTAGCCAACGTGAGAAACAGCTAAAGCTGTGTTAAGAGGAGAAATAAACAGTTTTATATTACGAAAGCAGAAAAGTTTAAACAAATAAAATATGGATTTAACTCAGAATCTAGAACAAGCAAAAAGCAATAGAATTTGATAAATTCAGAGGAAGCCAAACAATTCTTGCAGACTTACTAAAGGGGAAATAGGCAACATTTTTAGAACTTACTATAACTCTTTTTACCCTGCTGATTTAGAAGATGGTAAAAAGAGAGAGAGAAATTTCTGGTAGGGATGACATTACTATTGTTGACAAATCAACAACTGGACAAATTAAATAGACCTATAGCTACTATGGAAATTGCAGGAGGGATAGCTAAATTAAAGCATTTCGAAGCACCAGGACAGGATGGACTGACTGCATGTTTTCTTTTATAAAATATTAAGCACATCAATATTGGGACACTTTAAGGAAGCTCTTCTTACAAATGGCATCCAGGAGTATAATGCCTGACTCTATGAAACTGGCAAATATTATAGTTCCCCCAAAAGTGGGTAGAGATCCTTATTTAACTACATATTCAGGCTGATGCAATATCGGTGCTCATTAAGCGGATCCTTGTGGTTGAGCGCCCGCTCTCTAAATGCGCGCTGATCCACCTTTCCCGGTTGCCCGGGAGAGGTGGATCAGCGCCACAAAACACAAAAAAGCACTCCAGCTTTTAATCTGTTAAAATCTCTCTCTTTTGGAGTTAGCTGGCACAAATAATCTGTTCAAATCTTTATACTGGGGCATAAAGTCTGTTTTAAAGCAATTGATCAAAAAGGAAAGACAAACTTCCAGAAGTGACCTGATCTAACTGGATTGGGTGTGTCTCAGACCTTGGGGGAGGTAAAGTTAGTAAGAAGGAGAGCCATTGTGGTCAGTGCACAGGCTGGAGTATATTTTTGGTCTGGTTCTTTGCTAATTCGTTTGCTTTAAGATTCAGTATACCTGCATTTCTCTTATTGTAGAGCTATCTTTATAATCTGTTTAACATTGGCACATAAGTACTGAGAGATCATTTAATAGATAGAGGACTATTAATGTTCCAGGAAGTGCCCTGCTTTACCCAGCTTGTCCCAGGTTAAACTGTTTGACTCCCTCCCACGCTACCCCTCTACCCACCCACCCCTGGGGCTTGTTTTCTAATAAAGACTGCCTAACTTAACATTAGCAGCAAGATAAATTAGTACATTGATAACAGTCAAGAAAATACAAATCAAATATTACCAAATATTACCAAAATGAGGACTATCCAATGTAACTGCTGTGGAGCCTTTATTCTGAGGGATAGCATCTGGAAACTTAGAGCTTGCCCAATTTGTGCACAACTCTCTTCCTTGAAAAAGGAGCTGACTGAGGTTAAAGCTCAATTAGCTTCAATTACAAGTATTACACCCACATTGCATTACTCAGAAAATAATTCCCCAATATCACAGAAAAACCAGGAGTCAAGAAAAGGAGATTCATTAGGCTCAGGTAGGACCCACAGTCACCCATTCTTGACAGATGGGCAGCCAACAGGTACACCCCCCCACTCAAACAGGTCATTAAGAAATTCTTTAAAATTCAGGATTACAGTGGGCTCTGGTAGAATTAGACCTGTGATGAGGAGACACACAATGTACCAAATGCAAAAAGAACAAAAAGCCTTCTCTATATTAAAAACTGAAGAAGTTCTTGAGAAAAACATTGAAGTGTTACCAGAAAAGAGAAAAAAAACACAATGCATGCAGAATTTCAAGATCCATAACCAAAAGAAAAATCTAATTGAGATGGATAACTCTGTCAACAGTGGCACAACTGCAAAAGGAAAGAGTGAAGTGAATAACAAATCTCAACTAAAGTCTCATAAGGAGTCCAGGAAAAGCAATAACCTTAAAGAGAGTACCTGGAAGGCTATGACCACAAATGCTCATAGTTTGGGAAATAAAATCCCAGATCTGCAGGCCCTAATGACTGAGGCAGAATTGGACATTGTTGCTATCACAGAAACATGGTTCACAGAATCTCATGAATGGGATACAACAATACCAGGCTATAACTTGTTAAGGAAGGACAGAGAGGATAGAAAAGGGGGAGGTGTGGCTCTTTATGTCAGAAACAAATCCAAGCATCTGAGCTGCAAGGAAGTTGGGGTAAGGAAGAAGCTCTATGGGTCGACCTAAAAAAAGATGACGGAGCGTCCATTTATATTGGAGTGGTTTACAGGCCTCCAAACCAAAAGGAAGAGCTGGACAGAGATCTGGTTGAAGACATCCATAAGATAGGTAAGAAGGGAGAAGTGGTGATCGTTGGTGACTTTAATATGCCAGATGTAGACTGGAAAATCCCATCTGCAGAAACTAAAAATAGTAGAGCGATAGTGGATGCCATGCAAGTATCTTTGTTCAAACAAATGGTATTGGAACCCACGAGAGAAGGAACTATACTCGACTTAGTGCTCACTAATGCAGATAATGTCTCTGATGTCCAGGTGGGTGCCCACCTCAGCACCAGTGATCATCAAACGGTATGGTTTAATATCACTAAAAGAATATGGAAAAGAACCACAAAGACCCGAGTTTTACAGTTCAAAAACACAGACTTTGAGGAAATGGGGAAGGACCTGGAGGAAGAACTAAAAGGATGGGAGAATGAGAGAGATGTGGATCAGCAGTGGACCAATCTAAAAGGAGCAATCACCAAGGCAACTGCTCTATATGTTAGAAATGTAAAGAAAAGCAAAACAAAATTGAAACCAATCTGGTTCTCAAAGGAGGTGGCTGACAAAATTAAAGCTAAAAGAACAGCATTCAAGAAATATAAAAGATCCCAAAGGGAGGAGCACAAAGAAAAATATTTGTTTCAACTGAGGGAGACAAAGAAATTAATCAAGTTGGCTAAAAGTCAGGCGGAAGAGAGGATTGCCAAGGAGATAAAAAATGGTGACAAAACATTTTTCAGATACATCAGCGAAAAGAGAAAGGTCCAAAGTGATATAGTGAAATTGAAAGGTGGTAATGATCAATGTGTGGAAAGAGACGAAGAAATGGCAGAAATATTAAACGAATACTTCAGCTCTGTGTTCACTAAAGAAGACCCTGGAGAAGGACCATCTCTACACAACAAGAAACTGGAGGGAAGTGGAATAGATGAAAATCCTTTTACAGTAGAAAATGTATGGGAAGAGCTAAAGAATCTGAAAGTGGACAAAGCCATGGGGCCTGATGGGATTCATCCAAGGATACTGAGGGAGCTCAGAGATGTTCTGGCGGGTCCGCTGTGTGACCTGTTCAATAGATCCCTAGAAACAGGAGTGGTACCAAGAGATTGGAGAAGAGCGGTGGTGGTCCTGCTTCACAAGAGTGGGAACAGGGAGGAGGCTGGCAACTACAGACCAGTTAGCCTCACTTCGGTGGTGGGAAAAGTAATGGAGTCACTGCTGAAAGAGAGAATAGTGAACTATCTACAGTCAGGAGAATTGATGGACCAGAGGCAACATGGATTCACCAGGGGAAGATCCTGTCAGACAAATCTGATTGACTTTTTTGACTGGGTAACCAAGGAATTGGATCAAGGAAGAGCACTCGATGTCATCTACTTGGATTTCAGCAAAGCTTTTGATACGGTTCCGCACAGGAGACTGGTGAATAAAACGAGAAGCTTAGGAGTGAGTGCCGAGGTGGTGACCTGGATTGCAAATTGGTTGACGGACAGAAGACAATGTGTGATGGTAAACGGAACTTTCTCTGAAGAGAGAGCGGTTTTAAGTGGTGTACCGCAAGGATCGGTTTTGGGACCGGACCTGTTCAATATCTTTTTGAGCGACATTGCGGATGGGATAGAAGGTAAGGTTTGTCTTTTTGCGGATGACACTAAGATCTGCAACAGAGTGGACACGCCGGAAGGAGTGGAGAGAATGAGACGGGATTTAAGGAAACTGGAAGAGTGGTCGAAGATATGGCAGCTGAGATTCAATGCCAAGAAGTGCAAAGTCATGCATATGGGGAGTGGAAATCCGAATGAACTGTATTCGATGGGGGGGGGGGGGGGAAGGCTGATGTGCACGGAGCAGGAGAGGGACCTTGGGGTGATAGTGTCTAATGATATGAAGTCTGCGAAACAATGCGACAAGGCGATAGCAAAAGCCAGAAGAATGCTGGGCTGCATAGAGAGATGAATATCGAGTAAGAAAAGGGAAGTGATTATTCCCTTGTACAGGTCCTTGGTGAGGCCTCACCTGGAGTACTGTGTTCAGTTCTGGAGACCGTATCTACAAAGAGACAAGGACAAGATGGAAGCGGTTCAGAGAAGGGCGACCAGGAAGGTGGAGGGTCTTCACAGGATGACATACGAGGAGAGATTGAAGAATCTAAATATGTACTCCCTGGAGGAAAGGAGGAGCAGGGGTGATATGATTCAGACTTTCAGATACTTGAAAAACTTTAATGATCCAAAGACAACGACAAACCTTTTCCGTCGGAAAAAAATCAGCAGAACCAGAGGTCACGAGCTGAGGCTCCAGGGAGGAAGACTAAGAACCAATGTCAGGAAGTATTTCTTCATGGAAAGGGTGGTGGATGCCTGGAATGCCCTTCCGGAGGAAGTGGTGAAGTCTAAAACTGTGGAAGACTTCAAAGGGGCATGGGATAAACACTGTGGATCCATCAAGTCTAGTGGGCGTAAATATAGAGGAGGCGGTAAAACATTGCACGGAGCGGCAGTAGCCACAGAGGCATTCACGGAGCGGGATGCCAGTGGCCAGTAGTTGGTGTTCCACCTTCAGGCAGCAAAACACTGCACGGAGCGGCAGTAGCCACAGAGGCATTCACGGAGCGGGATGCCAGTGGCCAGTGGTTTGTGTTCCACCTTCACGGAGCGGAAGGATGGAGGGCTGCCATCTCAAAAAAAAAAAAAAAACAACAACAAAAAACAAAAAACAAACATAACAGAGGTGGGTAAGAGTATGGGGCAGGGGTGTGGCCGCTTGTTGCAGCGGTTGCTACCCCTGATTGAGCTGGATGTTCACTGGGATGGGGATATGGCGCTGCTCTCTGCATTGGTGGAGGGGTGGAAGGGAATTGGGGCCAGAGGGTGCTGGAAGCCAATAGTGATGGGTGGGAGGGAGAAAAAGGGGGAGGGGGGAAGATTTAAAAAAAAAAAAAAAAAAAGGATAAACTGCGTAGCTTGCTGGGCAGACTGGATGGGCCGTTTGGTCTTCTTCTGCCGTCATTTCTATGTTTCTATGTTTCTATGTATGTTGCCCGATTTGATATTTAAATGGGCTGCTGCAGTAAAAAGGAGGCGCTAAGGAAAATTGTGCGTCCCCAGCCCTTCCTTGGCATCGGGCATCCAGGAGAGGTGGCTCTCAGCGGGTTAGGAAAACGGACGCTCAATTTTAATAGCGTCCGTTTTCCTAATCTGTGCACAGCCACGGGTTAGAAAAATGGACGCTAATTAATTGAGCGTCTGTTTTCCTAACCTGACTGCTGGCGACATTTTATTTCATTTTATTTTATTTTTGCCAGTCCTCCTTTTTTTCGGTTCCTCCGACTTATTATTGCCACGATATTAAGTCAGAGGAAGTACAGAAAAGCAGTATTTTCTGCACGCAATTAGCTATGCACTGGTTTGGTCAGGCGTTTTGGATGTGCTAATCCCCTTATTGCATCAGGGGTTTTGGGCGTGAGTCCACAACGCGTGTCCAAACATGTGCATAGCTGTGTGCTCAGCTGAGTGCACTATGTTGCATCAACCTGCTTAACCTGGACATAAAATGTTATGCAAAAACTTTAACTAACATTCTGAAACAAATTTTACCATCACTAATTTCAAAAGGGCAGGCAGGGTTTGTTACAGGATGGAAATCAAGAATAAATGTACGTAGAATTGCAGTTGGACATATGTGGACATATGTGACAAGCTTCATATTAAACATCCTATGCTGATAGGGTTTGAAGCAGAAAATTCATTTGTTAGAATGTCTTGGTCATTTCTGCAAAAAAACAAAACAAAACTAGAAATATTTGGGTTTTCTAGTTTTATAAAAGGATGCTATACAAATGTTATTCACATAAATCCCATGGCAAGTATTATACTTACTGAACGGAGGTTCTTCTACACCATTTTCTCTTGCTAGGGGGACTAGATAAGGCTGCCAGCTCTGTCCTTCGCTATGAATTCTCACTTTAGAACCCCTGATAGCACCCCTGGAAAAATGCATACAACAGAAAGAGTGCATTCAAAAAACCACTTGCCTACAACATTTTTATTTGCAGATGATATCTTACTGTTTGTTCCTGAGGCAAGAGAGCATACTAGGAAGATTCTGGATATTTTTGTGGATTATGGTAGCTTCTCAGTATTTAAATTAAATATAGATAAATCAGAAGCCTTGGGCATATTAGGTTCAACTGAAGGACATTGACCTGATTTTCCTCTGCATATTCATAAGAACATAAGAAAATGCCATACTGGGTCAGACCAAGGGTCCATCAAGCCCAGCATCATGTTTCCAACAGTGGCCAATCCAGGCCAAAAGAACCTGGCAAGTACCCAAAAACTAAGTCTATTCCATGTTACCATTGCTAATGGCAGTGGCTATTCTCTAAGGGGTGGATTTTAAAAGCCCTGCTCGCGTAAATCCGCCCGGATTTACGCGAGCAAGGCCTTACGCGCCGGCGCGCCTATTTTCCATAGGCCTGCCAGCGCGCGCAGAGCCCCGGGACTCGCGTAAGTCCCGGGGTTTTTTGTCGGGGGCGTGTCGGGGGCGGGGCCGATCGACGCAGCGTTTTGGGGGCGGGATGCGGCGTTTCAGGGGCGGGCCCTGGGGCATGGTTTCGGCCCGGGGTGGTCCGGAGGCGTGCCCGCGCCCTCCAGAACCGCCCCCGGGTCGCGTCTCGGCGCACCAGTGGCCCGCTGGCGCGCGTGGATTTACGTCTCCCTCCGGGAGGCGTAAATCCCTGGACAAAGGTAGGGGGGGGGTTTAGATAGGACCGTGGGGGTGGGTTAGGTAGAGGAAGGGAGGGGAAGGTGAGGGGAGGGCGAAAGAGAGTTCCCTCCGAGGCCGCTCCGATTTCGGAGCGGCCTCAGAGGGAATGGAGGCAGGCTGTGCGGCTCGGCGCGCGCCAGCTGCCCAAAATCGGCAGCCTTGCGCGCGCCGATCCTGGATTTTAGCAGATACACGCGGCTACGCACGTATCTACTAAAATCCAGCGTACTTTTGTTTGCGACTGGTGCGCCAACAAAAGTACGCGAACGGGCATTTTTTAAAAATCTACCCCTAAGTGAACTTAATAGCAGGTAATGGACTTCTCCTCCAAGAACTTATCCAGTCCTTTTTTAAACACAGCTATACTAACTGCACTAACCACATCCTCTGGCAACAAATTCCAGAGTTTAATTGTGCGTTGAGTAAAAAAGAACTTTCTCCGATTAGTTTTAAATGTGCCACATGCTAACTTCATGGAGTGCCCCCTAGTCTTTCTACTATCCGAGAAAGTAAATAACCGATTCACATCTACCCGTTCTAGACCTCTCATGATTTTAAACACCTCTATCATATCCCCCCTCAGTCATCTCTTCTCCAACCTGAAAAGTCCTAACCTCTTTAGTCTTTCCTCATAGGGGAGTTGTTCCATTCCCCTTATCATTTTGGTAGCCCTTCTCTGTACCTTCTCCATCGCAATTATATCTTTTTTGAGATGCGGCGACCAGAATTGTACACAGTATTCAAGGTGCGGTCTCACCATGGAGCGATACAGAGGCATTATGACATTTTCCGTTTTATTCACCATTCCCTTTCTAATAATTCCCAACATTCTGTTTGCTTTTTTGACTGCCGCAGCACACTGAACCAACGATTTCAATGTGTTATCCACTATGACACCTAGATCTCTTTCTTGGGTTGTAGCACCTAATATTGAACCCAACATTGTGTAATTATAGCATGGGTTATTTTTCCCTACATGCATCACCTTGCACTTATCCACATTAAATTTCATCTGCCATTTGGATGCCCAATTTTCCAGTCTCACAAGGTCTTCCTGCAATTTATCACAATCTGCTTGTGATTTAACTACTCTGAACAATTTTGTGTCATCTGCAAATTTGATTATCTCACTTGTCGTATTTCTTTCCAGATCATTTATAAATATATTGAAAAGTAAGGGTCCCAATACAGATCCCTGAGTCACTCCACTGCCCACTCCCTTCCACTGAGAAAATTGTCCATTTAATCCAACTCTCTGTTTCCTGTCTTTTAGCCAGTTTGCAATCCACGAAAGGACATCGCCACCTATCCCATGACTTTTTACTTTTCCTAGAAGCCTCTCATGAGGAACTTTGTCAAACGCCTTTTGAAAATCCAAGTATACTATATCTACCGGTTCACCTTTATCCACATGTTTATTAACTCCTTCAAAAAAGTGAAGCAGATTTGTGAGGCAAGACTTGCCCTGGGTAAAGCCATGCAGACTTTGTTCCATTAAACCATGTCTTTCTATATGTTCTTTGATTTTGATGTTTAGAACACTTTCCACTATTTTTCTTGGCACTGAAGTCAGGCTAACTGGTCTGTAGTTTCCCGGATCGCCACTGGAGCCCTTTTTAAATATTGGGGTTACATTTGCTATCCTCCAGTCTTCAGGTACAATGGATGATTTTAATGATAAGTTACAAATTTTTACTAATAGGTCTGAAATTTCATTTTTTAGTTCCTTCAGAACTCTGGGGTGTATACCATCCGGTCCAGGTGATTTACTACTCTTCATTTTGTCAATCAGGCCTACCACATCTTCTAGGTTCACCGTGATTTGATTCAGTCCATCTGAATCATTACCCATGAAACCTTCTCCATTACGGGTACCTCCCCAACATCCTCTTCAGTAAACACTGAAGCAAAGAAATCATTTAATCTTTCCACGATGGCCTTATCTTCTCTAAGTGCCCCTTTAACCCCTCGATCATCTAACGGTCCAATTGACTCCCTCACAGGCTTTCTGCTTCGGATATATTTAAAAATGTTTTACTGTGAGTTTTTGCCTCTACAGCCAACTTCTTTTCAAATTCTCTCTTAGCCTGTCTTATCAATGTCTTACATTTAACTTGCCAATGTTTATGCTTTATCCTATTTTCTTCTGTTGGATCCTTCGTCCAATTTTTGAATGAAGATCTTTTGGCTAAAATAGCTTCTTTCACCTCCCCTTTTAACCATGCTGGTAATTGTTTTGCCTTTTTTCCACCTTTCTTAATGTGTGGAATACATCTGGACTGTGCTTCTAAAATGGTATTTTTGAACAATGACGACGCCTCTTGGACATTTTTTACTTTTGTAGCTGCTCCTTTCAGTTTTTTTCTAACAATTTTTCTCATTTTATCAAAGTTTCCCTTTTGAAAGTTTAGCACGAGAGCCTTGGATTTGCACATTTCCTCTTCCAGTCATTAAATCAAATTTGATCATATAATGATCACTTTTGCCAAGCGGCCCCACCACCGTTACCTCTCTCACCAAGTCCTGTGCTCCACTGAGAATTAGATTTAAAATTGCTCCCTCTCTGGTCAGTTCCTGAACCAATTGCTTCATAAAGCTATCATTTATTCCATCCAGGAACGTTATCTCTCTAGCGTGACCCGATGATACATTTACCCAGTCAATATTGGGGTAATTGAAGTCTCCCATTATTACCGCACTACCAGTTTTGGTTAGCTTCCCTAATTTCTCTTAGCATTTCACTGTCCGTCTCACCATCTTGCCAGGTGGACGGTAGTATACCCCTATCACTATAGTTTTCCCTGACACACAAGGGATTTCTACCCATAAAGATTCAATTTTGTATTTGGTCTCATGCTGTTGCGGTCCCGGTCGCTAAGCTAGCGACCGGGTCCTTACCTTGCCTGCTGCCCTCCGTGCCACGCCAGGAACCGCAAGACTCTGGGCCTGCCTGGCCGCGTGGCAGCGGTGTCTCTATGAGGGAGACGCCGCCGAGGCCTGATTCCAGCTCCTCCCCCGTTTGGCAACGCTTGCGCGCGAAGCCCGGGGTTTTAAAGGTCCAGCACCCAGAAGTGCTGGACCGCCCCTCAGATGACGTCAGAGGCCGGCAGGATACTTAAGCCAGTGTCTGCCCACCGTTCAGTGCCTTGCAACGAGGTCTCTCCCTTGCGGAAGTTCTAGTTGCTGTTCCTGCTTCGGTGACTCCTGTTCCGGTTCCTGCTGTCTGCGTGGTTCCAGTCCTGTTCCAGTTCCTGCTGTCTTCGTGGTTCCAGTCCTGTTCCAGTTCCTGCTGTCTTCATGTTTCCAGTCCTGGTCTTGTTCCTGCTGTCTCTGAGGTCCCTGTCCAGTCCAGTTCCTGTTGTTCCTGGTCCTGCTCCCTCGGCTGTCTTACTGGCTCCTGACCTTGGCTCGCTCCGACTCTTCTTGCTTGCTGCCAGCCTCGACCACTGGACCATCCAGACGTCTCGTCTCCACCACGTACTCTAGTCCCGGGGTTCGGATCCCTACGGGCTCCTCCTGGGGGGATTCCGTTTCCTCCAGGTGAAACTCGCTACGTTTCAGCAGCTGTGTGCTGTCTCCCGACGTCCAGTTCATCTCGGAGCGGCTGCTCCGCCTGGCCGGCCCAAGGGTCCACTTTCTAGTCCTGAGCCGTAACACATGCAGGATGTTTATCCTGTTGGACTCTATGCCATCCCGGACATAAAGCGCCACACCTCCTCCCGAGTGCTCCTCTCTGTCATTGTGATATAATTTGTACCCCGGTATAGCACTGTCCCATTGGTTATCCTCCTTCCACCATGTCTCTGAGATGCCAATTAAGTCTATGTCATCATTCACTGTTGATCCACCCTCCTGGGTGGATCAACATCGTCAGATAAGTCGGGACTTTGAAATTACATTGAAGGAGGCATTAGAATCTTATAAATAATATTTAAGAAAAATTGGTTTTAAGGGATAAAAAAATTGTGTTGCAGTTTTCACTAGGGTTTGCACAGAATTTTAAAAAAACCCATAGGTGGAGGAGGCTTGGTTGATGATTATACTTGAAAATCTAACAGACCTTATGCTGGGCTGAGAAACCTATATATGAAACCCTTCCTCTACCTTTTCAAAAATTTTGTTGTTGAAGTATTGGGTAATGTGCAAGGGTCTCACGACACTTTGCAGTTTACCTTTTAAAATAACACGTAAATCAAGACTTGATCGTGAGCAAAGAATTATTTTTGATATTTGGTAAAAAATTAAAATACACTGGGGGTTGGTTTATATATTAGATTATCATTCACTGCTATACATTCTAATTCTCCCATCTTACTTCTTAGACTTCTGGCATTAGCATACAAACATTTCAAAGTTTGTTTTTTGTTTGTATTTTCATTCTGCTTTTTAATTGATAGTAATAAGTTAGAATTTTTTAGCTCAGGTGAGTTTTTAGTTACAGTCACTTGGACTACTTTTCTAATTTTTTTTTTTTTTTTGAATTCTCTGTTTATTGTTTTCATAAAGTTTTTTGAAAACATATTAACATACAACTGAAAATAAAGTCTTAAGAGTCAGATATAATACAATAATTTGCACAGGTAAAAAATGTTTTGTTATTCAACACAAAAGGAAAACTATTTACCCGACATTCATAAGACTAATATTAAAGGTAATAGAAGTGTCTTTCTTTTCAATCGAACGGTCTTAAGGAAACAAACAAAAACAAAATGAAATTTATGCATTCAAACCCCTCACATTTCTCTATACCGGACTTTACATTGCAAGAAGATCCCTTAAGCCCTCTGGATCTGTAAAAGAATAGTTATTACCGTTCAGTTTTACGATACATCTGCATGGATATTTCAAATTGAAATAACCGCCTTTCTCCAAAACTTTCCCCCTATATTGTAAAAAGTTTTTCCTCCGTATCTGAGTGATCTTTATTAAATCTGGAAATATCCAAATTTTTTCACCATAAAAGGTACCTAACCTGTTTTGGAAAAATGATCTCATTACGAGGTCTTTATCTGAGGAAAAAGCCAGCTGTACTAATAGTATCCCCCTAGATTTTACTACTATCTCATCCTGGGATTTTTGTAAAAGATCTGTCAAATCTATAGAATTATTAACAACTTCTCGTTCATTATCTACTTCTAATTTCTGATTTTGATCTGCTTTATTCATTTTTTTCATTTTCCCACCTAGATAATATGCCTTTATGATGACAGGAAGGCATTTCTCTGGGATTTTTAGAACCTGTATCAAGTAAGCCCTAAATAGTTCAACTGGATTCATTTTTCTTATTATAGGGAAGTTAAAATGTCACTGATTAACCCTATACTCTCTTTTGCTCTGCAGATGCAAGCAGGGGAGAGATCTGCTCTGCTGGGACAGTCCGCTTGGGGGGACTTTACTTTGGGAGGGGTTGCTCAGAGGGGGTTTTGCTTGAGGGTTGTTATTTCAGGCTGTGGGCAGCCATTTTAGGAGAATGGGAAGGCAATGGCAAGCATGTGAGCTTCCTAGTGCTCTTGGTCAAAATTAATTATAACCTCTGGATAACTCTTACAGGCTTAACACAAATCAAGTGGTTTAATGCAATTTGCATTAATCCATTTTGATATTAATTTGCTGACTTGCAGGCATTTGACTATGATGCAGTTCATTGATATTTTATTTGCGTTAATAGGATTTTACTTTGTAATTTGGTAGCACTTAAGCAGGTATTGCCAATAATAATGTGTTCATGTGGTTTTAACACTCGTTAAGTGCCCAGTTTGGCTACATTTTGCTGGTCAGTGGGGTCAAATTTTCACCCCATACACAGGATGTAACTTGCTAGCTCTTTAGTTAGCAGACTGGATTCCACAGACTGGATTCCACTGAAAACTAGCCCCTAAGCAACAACAAAGGATAGAAATGAAGGCAATTTCTTTGTTACAAATAAATTGTACTAGAGCTGATCTCCAAAACTCTGCAGATGCTTTGTATCAATGAGAACCATATTTTAAAGTTGTTGAAGTCTATGAACCACACATTACACAATCTTGGTTCAGAGGTCAATTATTTCAACATATAATAATACATTGGGAAACAATTGAAAATATGTCGACAAAGTAATTATATTGGAACAACTTGCATCCAAAATAAAGCTAATAAAACACATCTGCAGCTTCATGAGCTTGGCACACAAACTATTTCATCCAGTTTTTCTAAAGGAATTAGCAAGTGAGCAGCACTTAGTATATGTTTCAGTTTAATGAAAGTTCAAAATCACACAGGTTACCTGTGGTCAGGTAGCTTTACCATAACATTGGACAGAGAGAAATCATCTGATGACTTCTAAAGCATTAAAAGTGAATTTCCAGAGCTCTGTTCTGTTCATAAGCACTACTTGAACAAGGAAGGAAGTGAAAATCATGCTTAGACATAAATTTTTTAGTGCTTTTCAACTTTGACCATACTGAAAATTACCTCACTCTTATCAGATCAAGGTCATATTCAACAGGATAGTGCCAGGCCTGTGCTCATTCTTATCTACAAGTTTAGACCTGATCAGTGGTATTTTACAGAAGTCACTGTGGTTCCAGACAGGCAAATATATTGAATCACTACTATAGCAATTTCAACCCTGGTTGAAAAGCACTAAAAAGTGCATGCACTGTTATAATGTCCCTAGTAAATGAATATGAATTTTTATTGGAATATTGAAACTTAGGAAAAATTGCTCAAGTGTATATTTTTTTGATTTAATTAAACTTGAGTTCCATGTCATAGAAAAACAGATCAAATCTTGATTTAAAGTTTTGTTTCAGATTTTACTTTCTTTGCACTTATAACTTATGCCCCATTGCATTCTGGTAGTTATAACCCTGAATCCTTGGGCTACTATATGCAAAGATTTTAGCATTAACTGAAAAGAACCAGATTGGTGGGGCCAGCCCAGCGACTTAGTGGCTGTGTTGCACACTGCCATGCAGAAGGACATGGGTTTGATTCCTGGATAAGATGTTCTGCTCACCATGCCAACCATTGCTAGGAATGCAGACAGCGTTCACAGACTTTGGGGTAAGAGAGTCCCAGTTATCATGCAATGGTGACACCTAATGGCCAGACTTAAGGCCCTTGATTCCAGGGTTATGGAGGGAATCCTGATGCCTGGCTCCTGAGTAATGTCACTGCAATGACTGCACTAAATGAGTTAGGAGAGTATACAAAATAGGTGAAAATTCCCAGGTAGTTGTGAATGAAGGCTCATTCTGCTAGATCACAATCAGCTTGCCCCTGCATGATCTGATGCCGCCTGGTATCCTACCATAAGCTTGTTTTGTTTTATTTGGTACAGGGTGCAGCAATCTCTTCCGTTTCCTGTCATAAATCATGACCATTCAGATTAGTGAACTAAATTGAACAATATTAGAGTAACAATTGCTGGATTGTACTCTGAAACCCAGCTTCTAGGTCATGGAAGTACACTGTGCAATCCCATTGTTTTCAATGAAAATGCTGTGTCTAAGTGGCCATGCCTGAGAGCTTGCCAGATCTGACCCAGAGTTTCTGGACTTGGAGACCAGAGCACAGTTTCAGCAGACTCTCAATCAGAGTGTAGGTCCAAAAAATACCAGAGTCCTCAACCTGGGAGAATGTTGAAAGACCACCTAGATGTGAGACCAGGGAATAGAGGGAAGCAGCACAAGAAATACGACTCTCCCCGTTAGGACATTTGTGGACAGCTGTAGGATTTCCATCAGAGACTGCAACAGGAACAACCCAAAAAGGGCAGGTCTTGAGGTTTGACTGTTCAGCCATCGAGAAGGGGTGTTGGAAGACCGATAACAAAACATCATCCTCCAGAGCAGAAAGCAAAGGGTTAACATTCTTCTAGCTGGTATTATCGAACCCTGGAGGAGAAGGATGGGTCTGCATGGGCTTCTAGATAAGATGTAAGCTATATTAGTGAGTTAAGTTTCCATCTTCCTCCCTGCCTATTATGCAGCACAATCACCTGTACAGAACAATGTAACTGTATATGGAATGCTTATTAATTTTTTTATTCCAGTTTCCAAGTAAATCCTTGTATGCTGCCACAGAAGAGTTCTGAGTCATTTCTGCTTCACAGTGAGCATTTCTCTAGGAGACGTGAGGGTCCCTGCTTCACACACACCCATTCTGACCCTGAACAGGCAGATTGGGCAGAACCATTACTGGAGAAAGGAGAAAACTTTTACAATAAAACTACAGTTTTCACAATGAGACAAAATGGAATGCCCCTACAGACCCTCTGATAATAGGAGACTTATAAAAGAGATGTAACATTTCTTTATAGAAAGGATGGTGAATGTATGGAACTGCATCTGGAGTGAAGAGGTATAAACCAGTACCAGAAGTCAAGAATCCATGGAGTATTTGTGGAGAAGCAAAAATAAAGTAAAAAATCAAGTAGGGCCTGTAGCATTGCAGTAGATAAGGGAAATGGGTAGACTGGATGGCTTTTCCTATTTTTTTCTGAGCCAGACCAAATAACATATTGACAAGCTATTCAAAAACATGCTAAATAGAAACTGCAAATGTTTTCAGTCTGCTATTGGAGCTTTCTCCTCGCTTTACCTCTCCTGAGGTGAACATCTTGGGTAGTCAGTCTAGGATGCCTTCTGCAGGAGGGGGAGGAGTGTAGTTATGGTTTTTTGCATTAATGTGTTTGTGTTCTCTTTTGTACTCTATAACATTTTTCTCTGTTACTAGGTACTGATGTTTTGCATCTCAATACCTATTATAGGTTTTCGTATTAAAACTCTTGCAAGCTCAATAATGCACATTAATGAGCTAATTTTCAATTGTGTGCATCCCTTAGTGCATACACGCAAAAGACGGTGTGCTTAAAGATATGCTTGTAGTTTCAATACTGTGCAGCAGGAGGCATACTGTTTATAAAATACCACGCATCATCACCCCAAAAACATGTGTGTATGTATCAGTAGTGGACAAGTTTGTAATGCAGTAGTGCGCATAATTTCTGCAAATATTTTATGAAGTCTGCACATAAAATGTACATGACAAATGACTGTATCATGTGCGCATAATAACCATCAGTTTATATTGGAAGGTAGGTATTTTATGAAGCTGATTGATCATGCTTATAAAATACTTAATTGTGTGCATACTTCAAAGCACCAGTTTGCCAACACCTACACCAGTTGACCCAGACCTTCACTAATTCAGCTGCACCCTCCACCACTTGCTCCAGGCCCTCTACCCAAAAACGTCAGACAAAAGAAACGTCAGATTTAATTTCTTGGACTTGATTAGGAGATGTAAAAGCATGCATGCATGTTTGATGATATATATATATATACATGTACTGCGATTATAAAGTATGAAAATATGCACATACTTCCAAGCCCCTTCCTAGAATGCTCTCAAGATGCCCTCTTTGTACATGCATACTTTTCCACATGGCAGCACCTTCTCTCGTCCTTCTGAAAATTTGCTTATTGCCCGCAGGGGTAACCTACGGGTGCATATGCTGATTTTACATGTGCAACCCCTGCCTTTATCTTTGAATATTCACCATAAAAGCACTGTTAATGCATGTAAACTAAATTGTGTGTGCTAACGGCGCTTTATTATAATTAACACCTGCAAAAGCATTAGTGCAGTTTCATACACTGGCCTCTTTATCTGCTATACTGCAGAAACTCTCTGACTCTGTATTCGTACGTTTTGTCTTTTCGCATTCATTTGCAAATAACACAACAATACTGCAAACAGATACAAGTATTTAAGACAGCATAAAGCCAGTGTTCCATATTGTGAAATTCTTATATTTTTGAAACAATCATAACAGGAGTACAGTCTGGTCATAACCAATCATGCTATATAAAAAGGTTCATTCACATCCAAATCTATCTATATATAAAAAGGCAGAGGGCTTTGTGTGGCTGACACTTGAGGTGCTGGCTGGGTGCCTATATGGGATCCTGGTTGGAGGCTTTGTGATGTCATAAAGTCTCACTGATCAATCAGCACAAGCACTGGATGGCCACTCATGTTGACTGATCAGTGAAACACCAGTGGGGCAGGTAAGGTTGCTAACTTTTAACAATGGCTAGGATGAGCACATATTCCACATGGATCTTTTCTCTCCTTTTCCCAGCTTCTGGCACACACATACATGTACACAAACACACACACATACAAATCCTCAAATACAAGCACAGACACACATACAAAGACAAAAACAGTCACCAGCTAATAAAGAATACATATACACACACACACACACACACAAAACAAAAGACATACAAATACACAAACAGAAACACAAATATAAACCATATCCACATACATACAAAATCAATATACACACAAATATTCAACACAATGCCTTCATGAACAATGTGCAATTTTTCATTAGTCCAAATGTTCTGTACATGATTTTATCAAGTGGAATAATGGCTAATATTGCATATCAATAATTCTGCTCGTCTCTTTGATAGCATTTCAACCAGTATCAATGATTCATGAAAACTTTTTCATATATAAATTGTGATACCAACATTCTGAACATCTTATCAATGATATGGTTACTCTAACTGTAATTTTGTAATATTGTACATCCTGCAAAGATGTTATGTTTGAGTGTTATCTCTGTATTTAAATGAAGTCAAGTTCTGAGTCCCTGTTCTTTAAGTCTTTTAATGAATTTATTTCTCAAAATATCCTTAGAGTTCAGTCACGCTTGTCCAAACCTTAACGTTACCATGGAAATTTAGAGACGAACATACAGTATAATTAGCTGAAATGCAACACGCTACCCAGAATTCTTGCTGTCATGCCTTCATTGTTCATTTAGTTTAAACTGTTGAAGCATGAGATATTCATGAGATAAGAATTTCCACAGTAGAACATTGCCCTTAGGGAAATTCTCCAATTGAACTATTTCTGTCTGGTATGGCACTTCTTTCATTATTAGACTTTGTCTGTGACCCAGTGGCATCCACTGATATTGTTTTAATGCTTTGTACAGAGGGAGGCAATTTCAAAAGCCATTTCTGAAAGTAAAACATGTCCTACCTACAGAAATGGGCTATTTGAAATTTGTGCATCCACGATATAGGTAAAATTAGGCATGTTCTTCAACGAAGCATGTAATTGTGCATCCACATTGTTTGGAGGCTTTCTGGAGGGTGGGTTTAGGTCATTGCACATAGTTTGTGATTTTTCAAAATTACATGCATTGTTTTGGCTGGGAAATGTACCTGCAGAAAAAGCAGATGCTAATCTCTACTGATACTTTTTCCAGAGGCAATAATGAAATCAAATTATCCGCACAGTTCTGTTTTGTTATTGGTGCAAACCCCACAGATAAAAAGTGCCCATAAGGTTTGCACCAATGCGGACCATTTAATCATTGTGCCCATTAGGCCTACTCCCTACTTTGTCATTACTAGTCAATAATAAAGAACTGAATTCACCCATATTCATTATCTATGTTCAATTCACTTCACCCATTTCATATTTATGATTGTATTTTATGTTTTAAGATTGTTTAATGTTACAAACTGTTCTCCATTTTGAGCTAATCTTGGTAAAATGGAATATAAAAGTGAATATATGAATAAATAATAAATAAATGTTAAGGACAGAGAAAAACTGGGGACAAAAATGTATGTGTTGGTTTGAACAAACAAAAGTAATCATGTGTTGTGGTCTCCACCGCTTCCCCTTCTCTGAGCAGGGCTCACCTCCACTACTGGAAACGCCGCGTTCCGTATGCCCGGGACCCCTGCGGCTCTACTGGTTCCTCATGGCGTCCGCCATTGCTTGCCCGTCTCCCCGCTGCCTCGCGCGCGCGGGAGGACGCACACTATGTGCGCACAGCTCCCGGAAGTCGGACCCCGCCTGTGCTAACGACGCCACGCCCAGAATCTGATTTAACCGGCGTCCGGACGCCTTCTCCTTGCCTTGCAACGAGGTTCACTACTGCCTAGTAGTTCTGAGTTGCGCTTTCGTCTGTTCCTCGCTCCTGACTTGACCTTTGGATTGCCTGACTACGCTTCAGCTTGCCGCCTGCCTCCGACCTTGGTCCGTTCCTGACTTCGCTTCAGCTTGCCGCCTGTCTCCGACCTTGGTCCGCTCCTGACTTTGCTTCAGCTTGCCGCCTGCCTCCGACCTTGGTCCGATCCTGGCTCCGCTTCAGCCTGCACCGGTTCACAGCCAGCTACAGCCTCCGTTCCAGTCTACAGCCTGCTCTGGCTCACAGCCAGCTACAGCCTCCGTTCCAGTCTACAGCCTGCTCTGGTTCACAGCCAGCTACAGACTCCGGTCCAGGTTGCAGCCTGCTCCGGTCCACAGCCTGACTTCAACTCCTGCCTCACGGTCCAGCTTGCCACAGGTGTTGTTACTGCCTGCTGTCCTACCTTCAGCTGGTCCTCAACCTGCATTGCTGGCTTATAGACTCTTGTGTTCTCTTTGGACTTTCCATTGCTACACCCTCTGCCCAGGCTTCCTCTGTCTATAGACTCTGAGCGTTCTCCTAAGTCCCAAGGTTCCAGGACCCTACGGGCTCCTCCTGGGGGGTTTCTGGTTCCCGGGTGAACACCGCTAGCCTGTGGCTCCGCCTCCCGGCCTACCCTGCCTCCCTGGGTAGTCCGGCCCAAGAGTCCACTAACCTGACTGCAGCACCCAACTGCAACATCATGTTCCTATTCTGAAAAATACTGGCAAGAGATTGCCATGCAATCCAGAAACCCAGATAAAGCTCCCCTTACATGTAAATTTAGGCCTGTCCCATTCTTTGGCACATACTACATTATTGACTTCATTATAATATGCATGAGACTCATCCCTAACTGGACATGCAATGTTGCTGTCCTGATTCCATCAACATCTGGAACTAGGTAGAGGAATTGCATTCAGCATACTCACTGTGTAATGTTAATATGATCTAAGCACAAGAAGTAAAAATGCTTGCCACACTTCTGTCAGCTCCTGGCATCATTTAAATATGCCCTCAAACAAATATGTAACCTGTCTACAACCCTGTCTACAACAAATATGTAACCTGGCTACAACCCAAGAAAGAGATCTAGGTGTCATAGTGGATAACACATTGAAATCGTCGGTTCAGTGTGCTGCGGCAGTCAAAAAAGCAAACAGAATGTTGGGAATTATTAGAAAAGGAATGATGAATAAAACGGAAAATGTCATAATGCCTCTGTATCGCTCCATGGTGAGACCGCACCTTGAATACTGTGTACAATTCTGGTCGCCGCATCTCAAAAAAGATATAATTGCGATGGAGAAGGTACAGAGAAGGGCTACCAAAATGATAAGGGGAATGGAACAACTCCCCTATGAGGAAAGACTAAAGAGGTTAGGACTTTTCAGCTTGGAGAAGAGACGACTGAGGGGGGATATGATAGAGGTGTTTAAAATCATGAGAGGTCTAGAATGGATAGATGTGAATCGGTTATTTACTCTTTCGGATAGTAGAAAGACTAGGGGACACTCCATGAAGTTAGCATGGGGCACATTTAAAACTAATCGGAGAAAGTTCTTTTTTACTCAATGCACAATTAAACTCTGGAATTTGTTGCCAGAGAATGTGGTTCGTGCAGTTAGTATAGCTGTGTTTAAAAAAGGATTGGATAAGTTCTTGGAGGAGAAGTCCATTACCTGCTATTAAGTTCACTTAGAGAATAGCCACTGCCATTAGCAATGGTTACATGGAATAGACTTAGTTTTTGGGTACTTGCCAGGTTCTTATGGCCTGGATTGGCCACTGTTGGAAACAGGATGCTGGGCTTGATGGACCCTTGGTCTGACCCAGTATGGCATTTTCTTATGTTCTTATGTTCTTATGTCTTCATAGGAAACAAAACCTTATTTTAAAAAATTAAAAAGGCAATATATTAGAAAGATACAACGCATCAACAACTGCCAGCCTCTATCCCATGGCAATTCTTGTATTGAATTGCATTATTTTGAATGATTGTTACTAGCTTTGAGCTATCATTTGACTGGAATGGCAGGGTATAAAACCAAATAGAAAAAGAACGCCACCTCTCTTCCCCTTCCTCCCTGCTCACACATACATAAACTTTGCCCGTATGTGCATTCTTCATTATCCTTAATTGATTATCTACTCTTGTGACTGTAAAGGTGGAGGCTCAGAGGATAAAGCACACCTTTCTTTTACTCAGAACATACCGGTCAACTCTTGTAATGGTTTCAAGATCTCACAGTTCATAACAGTATTCAGTGCATCAAAGGTAGGGGCTGTGGTAAATCGAGCCTCATCTGCCCCTTATAAGGCTCCATCTCTGCAACACCTACCATGCAGAATTCCACAAAGTGCATGCCTGACACATCTACGTTCATACAGGGGATTCTCAGGATCCACTCATGGCAGGCACCTACATTGGGAAAATATAGTATATGACAGAAAGCCCTTCAGCTTTCTACAGGGATACTGCATGTCATCAGATATGTATGTACTGACCCTTGCCAAGCACAAAGCACTTGACACATTTTAAGCCAGAAGAATGACTACTGCCAATCTCTATTCCTGGCTCTATTGTAAAGGCAACAGTTCATTGTGAGAAAACAGCACACCATGTCTTTCAACTGTGCAAAATTAGCACAATCAAATGCTGCATTACCCTTGCAGTAGCACTGCACAGAATAAAGCAGCAGGAATCACATGCTGCTACTCATTTCCTGACTGTAAGCTATGGGTTTGATTCAGCATTTTCCCATAGACATAGAATGGGAGAAAAGCCTTAGTGAATCAGGCCCTAAGGTTGCCTATTAGCTCCATGTCATAAGGAATATGATAATATAGTCCTGGTTTTACCCTATTGCGTGCATGGACTTGTAGTTCTGATTTTATTAATTTTTCATAAGAAAAACATAACTACAGGTCCATGCATGCATTGGGTTAAAGTCAGGACTTGATTAGCCCAAATCAGATGGTAACCCTAATGCATGCAAAGATGGCTTCTGCTACTACAGCATATACCAGCAGAATGCCTTCCATCCTTCAGTCTATCCTCTTGGACCAATCCATTTGAGATCCAAAAAGTAGCCTAAATAGATACTCCTGCCAGCTTCTCTAAGTGTGCATGGTACTTTGAAATATTGTTTTACATGTGTTCTCACACATTGTTGATGGGCTTGCATGCTGCAATTGTGAGATTGAGTAGCAACAATGGATGTGTAGTTTATTATGGCTTTGCCTAGCCCATGAACTAAATAATATTTTCTCTTTGGTATTTTTCAGACTGCTCCAGACCTGACTACCAGCTTCCTAATGGTCTGGAGGTTAGAATGACAGTCCCTCATTCTAAAATACCAGGAGGGGAAGTTTGTGGACTCCCAGATGGCTAACTGTTTCCGGAAGAGCCCAGAAAGGTCAGGTGATCAATTGTACCGGGTCCTCAATTCCCACCTTGTGAGTATTCTCTGTATTTTCCTTTATATATCTATTGCTATCCATATTGGTGGTTTGCACCTGGGTTTTCAAGTCTACTTCTGCATGGTCTATCTGGCCTGCTGGTGTGGCGGGTTCTGTGTAACTTTTTATTTATTTATTTTTTTTGCAAGTACATTACAAGGACAATTTTCCAAGGTGTTTACACCATGGTAAATGAATATCCTGGCTGAAAACTGTCCATCACAGCAGCTAAAATAATCTGCACACTTTCACACCATGTGTACTTTCGACTGAATTAAAGAGGCATTCCCAGAGATGTCTTTAGATAAGGGAAGTTTGCCTTTGAAAATGTGCTAAAGCTGCACAAATATAATAGTGTGTACATATCTTACAACAATGCCAGCTATTGAAAATTGCTATCTGTATCTCTATCCTTTGTGCCATTCTGTGCTACAGACATGGGTCAAAGTTGCTTGTGTAGGAAAAGCCTGTGATGCTTGTACGTAGCGTTAAGGGTTGATATACTGCTATAGCTACAACCTGTCTTCTCTGATTTTTACCTTTCAATTTTCAGTCTATGGAATATGTGTAACTGTTTCAACCTTTTTTTTTTTGTTCATTCTAATTTTCCTCTTGATTTGTAATGTCTTTGTGCAATGTAAAGAAACTATTAAGCTGGTACTGTAAATGGCTAGAGACCTTCAGTCCAGGGACTCCACCAGTAGCTGCATTCAAGCATGCACTTGGATTTGCCTGGGGCAAAAAAATCAAGGTGTTTCTGGACATGGAACTATATGTGCTGCATAACGTTTTGCTTTGCATTTCCTGGGTGCTCTATTTTGCTTCTACCATAGATCACTGATTCTCCAAATGTCAGTCTACTGAACAGCAGCAGTAGTGGTGACTGCTCAGACCAGAGGAGCCAGCAAGCAAAGAGAAAAAAAAATAAATATGGTTGATGGGGAGCACAGACATTACCAGCCAAAAACAGGAAAAAAGTATTGTACAAATGCCCCTTCAGTTGCTGCTCTCTGCCCTAACAACTATCCTCTGCCTAAGCACTGTCTGCAGTGCTGGTAGAAGTGCAGAGGTAAGCAGGATGGGAGAGAGGAGAGAGTATGTTATAGCAAGAGTGTGAGGCATCATTTTAAATCCAAACTAATCAATTTAAGTTCCAGGTGCACATTGAATGATCAAAGATTTCAATTTCTTCCTTTTATTGAAATTTCAACATATGAATTTCCAATGATTTTATCACTGTATCATGTCCAAACTTCAAACGCTGTGGTCCCTCCAGAAGACGCCGACAGACGAAACATGGCCATGTCAGGGGACCACAGTGTTTGCATTTTTGACGTGATACAGTGATAATATCATTGGAAATTCATATGTTGAAATTTCAGTAAAAAGAAGTAATCGAAATCTTTGATCATTACAAGTGCACCTGGAACTTAAATTGGTTAGTTCGGATTTAAAACGATGTTTCACCCTCTTGCTATGACAGTTTGGATATCCATGTGAGGTTCTGATATCCACCTGGTGATTCTACTACATAGAGACGAGAGTATGCCAGGGAGGGTGAGAGAGGAGGGAGAAAGTGCCAAGGAGGGGGGAGGAGAAATAGTGCCCAGATGGGCAGAAGAGAGAGAACGGTGGAGAAGTGTGGAGAGAGAAATGTGTGGGGCATGCATACCCTACGCCACTAATATGCTGAATTGGGAGGGGAGAGAACCAAGGATTTATTTTAAAAGAAAAGAAATTGTGGCTGGCTAAGCCCATCGGGTTACTGGCTTTGCAGCCACCAAGACTGCTGAAGGTTCTGGGCTCCAGGCTCCTTTAAGTGGCAGCATTTACCTCCACTGCTACCAATGTAAGCAGTTTTAGCCTCTAGCCACACCATCCTTCCCAGGGGATGAAACTGGGAAGCCTCCAGAAACACACAGATGAACTCCCTCCCAGCTCTTCAGGTATCTCCCTCAGCTGTACCAGCCAGACGGTCCACATCAGTTTAGGAGGGCCCTTGGCACCAAAAAGATTGAGAATTATTTCTCTAGAGCATCCTTTCTCATTTGCATTTTTTATCTTTCAACCTCACTCCATGTTGGTTTTCTGGCAGGAAAACACACTGGAGGAGGAGGAAGAGACCTTTGGGGTGAGGAAGACGGTCCCTCACCTGCCCAGAAAAGACAGAGAGGGATCAAATGAGTTTTACAGCCTTGGAGAGGGCAGCTGAAAGTAGAACATTTAGTTTTTGATTTTTAAAAATGTATTTTCAATAAAGACTTTAAATTTGCCAGTATTGTGTGTACTGTCATTTCCTGAAGATATGAATGATGGATATAAGTACAAGAGTATGTATGAATGTCCAGTATGAATAGGCTGTCAATGTATATATTTGAGAGTGTGTAGTAGTAACATGCATAAAAAGTCAACAAATACACACTTAAATTATGCCAATTTTCAAAGTGAAATTATGAGATAAATCCTCTTTGAAATTTATCCTGCCATATCGGCTATTTCTGGTTCATTTGCCTTTGTACACCGCTCTGATCAGATCTGGTATCTGCATGTGTGGTATATATATATATATCTATATATATAGATATATATATAAATCTGAAAATAAATAAATAGATTGTAACCATTTATTTCTTCTCAGCATCAAGCTGATGTTGTTTCTTTTCTTCCATAGTAGAGGTCTTTGTTGCTGGGTTCTGTACTTGATCTGGATAGGAAGCTGGTTGTTTTTCCCATTGCTTTCTCTAAAGAGGGGCTAGAAGCTGCCTTTAAGGTAGGTAAGTATCCTCAACACCTAGCCAAGACTCATTATCTCACCTTTTTTGATATTAATTATTTTCGAGCTGTCGATGGAATTATGGAGGCTCTGGTTCTTTAGGCTTAGGCTAGGTGGGTAAATGGTGCAGGGCAAGGCATTATCACTGATCTACCTAAAAGCTACCTCTCTGCAATACTTCTCAAGATACTAAAGAAGCAAGTCCATTTTCAGTTACACTAAGCAATATGGGGCGGATTTTAAGAGCCCTGCTCGCATAAATCCGCCCGGATTTACGCGCGCCGGCGCACCTATTTTCCATAGGCCTGCCAGCACGCGCAGAGACCCAGGACTCACATAAGTCCCAGGGTTTTTCGAGGGGGACGTGTCGGGGGCGTGTCGGGGGCGGGGCCGATCGGCGCGGCGTTTTGGGGGCGGGACGCGGCGGGCCCGGGGGCGTGGTTTAGGCCCGGGGCGGTCCGGGGGCGTGGCCACGCCCTCCGGAACCGCCCCCAGGTCGCATCTCGGCGCGCTAGCGGCCCGCTGGCGCGTGGGGATTTACTTCTCTCTCCGGGAGGCGTAAATCCCCCGACAAAGGTAGGGGGGGTTTAGATAGGGCCGGGGGGGTGGGTTAGATAGAGGAAGGGAGGGGAAGGTGAGGGGAGGGCGAAAGCGAGTTCCCTCCGAGGCCACTCCGAAATCGGAGCGGCCTTGGAGGGAATGGAGGCAGGCTGCGCGGCTCGGCGCACATCGGCTGCACAAAATCGGCAGCCTTGCGCGCGCCGATCCTGGATTTTAGCGGCTACGCGCGTATCTACTAAAATCCAGCGTACTTTTGTTTGCGCCTGGTGCGCCAACAAAAGTACGCAAAGGCGCACTTTTTTAAAATCTACCCCTATGTACAGATGATGTCAGTCACAATTTGTACTTTCAGCGTGGCCACACCCCTGTTGCCCTATGCAGCAAGGCTAGAATTAACTTCCTAAAGACGAACTCAGGTTTCTCAAACACATACATTATAAATTATAAAAGTCAGTTTTACAAAGTATACTTATTGAACCAGCAGAAGGAATGCTAATTCATTACAATGAACTTTACAACATATACTTCTCCTTTATCAATTCACACATGACTTTTTAAATCTTTTCCTGGCTTTCTACTGCATAGCTCCCTTTTTTGTCTCTTATTCATTGCTCTAGTGCAGTGTTTCTCAAGTTGGTCCTGGAATACACCCTACCCAGTCTAGTTTTCAGAATATCCACAATGGATATGCATGAGACAGATTTCCATATCATGGAGGCAGTGTATACAAATCTATCTCATACACAGTCATTGTGAATATCCTAATAACCAGACTGGCTAGGGGCTACCCTGGGATCAGCTTGAGAAACACTGTTTTCTAGTGAACCAACAGCAGGTCTGAAGGGGTCATTTTCATCAGCTAGTAAAAGGCTCTGTGGTACAAATGTTTCTTAGCTATCAAAAATTGATATTCAATCCTCTTCTGCAGGAAGTGACTCTCAAGCTATAAAGAGGACTAGCATAAGGGCCTGTCAAATCTGACAGGTAAAAAAGACATTTACATACATAGAGTCACTCCTTACTTTCCCCCTTCCCCTGGGTATGCTCCTTTTCTCACCTGCAGATTGACAGCAGGTGTCACATTGCATGTTGTACTTTTCCCTACAGAGAAGCCAATGTTTAGAGCACATTTTATGTGTGTAAATGCATGTGCACCTTCAGGAAACACATACAAAATTGCAGACATCATATGCCTTTTGAAATTTTACTAGGGCTGAGTGTTTAAATTTATGATTCTAATTTCATTAGGCTTCTAAATTTAGGAGCTTAAAAAGTGGGTGGTTTCAGGTGGTGGAGTTAGGGCATTGAAACAAAGTTAAGCACTTAGCACAGATTTTCAGAACTAGGCATTTAATTTAGGAGCTTAAATCTAGGTTCCTAAATTTGTCTGAATTTTCGGTTGAAAATTTGGAGGCTGATATTCAAGAAAGGCAAATTTACTAAATTAGGCTCCTAAGTTAGGAGTCTATTTTCAGCCAAAAATTCACTTACAATTTAGGGACCTAAAAGTTAGGCCCTTTATTTAGGTCTTTTATTCATTTGCCTACATTTAGGAACCCAAGTTAGATTCCTAGTTTTGAAAGTCAGTACCAAGTTCCTAATTGTATTTCCCTGCTCTAAATCCATCCCTTTTAGGTACCTTAATTTAAGATCCTAATATAACTAGGAGCAGATATTAAAAAAAAGCTGACCTCCTAAATTTAGGCCTCTAAATTAAGTGCCTAATTTGGGAACTTATTTTCAGCCGAACAGATTCCTTAAGTTTTCAGCTGAAAGTTCACAGAAATTTAGGTACCTAAAAGTTATCCCCTAAATTTAGGACTGCTATTTATTTACCTAGACTTAGGCCCTAAATGAGGTACCTAGTTCTAAAAATCAGTGCTAAGCTCCTAACTTTGTTTCCCTGCCCTAACTCTGCCCTGATGCCACCCACTTTTTAGGCCCCTAAATTTAGGTGCCTAATTAAATTAGGAGCTTATATTTAGGAATTCAGCCCTTGTAAATTTTCAAAATGGCTTATTTAGGAGCCTAAACTCTTTAAAAATTGAACTCTTAGGGCCTCATTTTCTAAAGTATCGCAGGCCTGCGATACTTTAGAAAATTGTGCTACTCTGGGGCAGGGGGTTGGGCGGGGGCGCGGTCCTGCGCTAGCCGGCAGCGATCGCACCGCCGCGGTGCGATTGCTGCCGGCATCGCGCCCAATAACTACACCATAGAAGGTGTAGTTATTGGGCCTTACCTTTCCGCTCGGCGCGCCATCCTCACAGAGTCGGCCCCGGTGACGCCCCTGACTCCTCCTCTTCCGGGGCTATCGCAGGCTTGCGCTAACAGCGCAAGCCTGCGATAGCTTTGGAAAATGAGGACCTTAGTCTCCTAATTTTAGCTGTCATTAGGATCCTAACTTAGGGCCTCATTTACTAAGCATTTTTCCCATAGAAACAGAATGGGAGAAAAGCAGGATAACATGACTAGCCCTGAACTGGACTGTCAAAGGGCCTTGCAGTGCTGTGTCATTTCCATATTTGACAATGGCTTCTTGTGACGTCAGGCTAGGTAAACAGCTCTTAACACAGCTTTGCCTTAGGTTCAATGAGGTGAACCTTTTGTTAGGAAACATGTAGGTGCTATTGTAGTCATCACTAAATATACTCTGACCTATACATTTCAGAAGTGACTTTAAACTACAAGTGAAGGCATGACACCCTCCTATTCCCAATCCAGCCTTCAGTCAGACCAGCATCCTTGTCTAGCCTCCCCCAGCAACTAACATAAACAAAATGACATCCCACGTGCCAAGGCCATCATCATCTGTACATGAGAGTTGACAGTTTGCTTAGCTAGGTGTAGCAAGGTCCAGCTATGTATGGTCACGTACAACTCCAAAGAGAAATGCTAGCTTGCAATGATCTGTGAGATGTTTGGGATTGCCATGATCTTTGACATGCACTTTACTAAAGGCTGTAAGTGAAGGCCTGCTAGGTGAGCACTCTGATGTCAGCACTGCCTCAGAAACAGCTGAGGCAGTGCTGTCACCTGTGTCTTTGCAGGCCCATATGTACATCGGATGCATAGGCCCATGTGACACTGTATATCCGATGTACATATGGATATCTTCAGATGCATGCAGATCTCAGCTGGGGAATCTAGATGTAACATGTTGAGTCTGCGATTGATGCTTTTAACTGTCAACTTGTAGCTTCAGGCTGTGTCTTTAAGCAGCTGAGCAACTTGTGATTTGTATGATTTCTAGTGCAGTTGGGCTCCATGTCCTAGACCCTTTTTGAGTTCCATCATACCTATGCCACTATCTCGCCAACACGTGAGGGCTAGGACAGGCTCCAAGGCGTAACCCGGGAAAGCAAGAAGGTGCAAGCTAGGGCAAGCTATGTACACTGTGTCAGCAGTCCTACATGAACACTATTGTGAAACATGGCTCTTTTAGACTGACAATCACTCAGGATACATTAGGCCAGCCATGTCTTTGGTGTAATTTTTATTTTGTGTCTACTTTATCTACTACAGTCTATTGCTCCATTATCAAGATATAGCCTAACTAGGCCTAAATAGTTTCTGTTTCACTCTTATCCAGACAGAGGACCTGTGAGTGAAAGAAAAATAGAGAGGAGACCAGCTGGAAACACTCTATTGTGCTCTCTTTCACGGAAGGGGAAGGAGTAGTTGAGGATTAACAGGCAAACTAATGCTGCATGACATTTTGCCAAAGCCTGCTGCCAGTCCTTGTAGTGTCCCCAACTTCTGCAGGAGGACATGGGGGATCCACGGGTAGATCTGGAACTATGTCTATTGGGATACCATGGCATAGAGCGAGATTATGGAATACACAGCAAAGCAGCACTATCTCCACAACTCTGGGTGGGGAATACATTTACTCCCCCCCCCCCCATTTTGTCCAAACAGCAAAATTACTTTTGACAAATCTGAAGGTGCGGTCTATGACACACTGGGTAGAACATAAAGTCTCAATGAACCTCATCTCCGCTAGTGTGTTGGGAATAGCAACAAGTGTGAGAAGTCAGGTCCTGCAACCATATCCCGAATTTCCTGTGGCAAAAAGAGACTGGTTGCATCAAACCCCCCCCCCCCCCCCCGTGACTTTGTGATCTTGCTGCCAACCCACAGCGGATTGTGATACATTACAGGAGGACCTTGCAAGACTGGAAGATTGGGCATCCAAATGGCAGATGAAATTTAATGTGGACAAGTGCAAGGTGTTGCATATAACCCTTGCTGTAATTACACAGTTAGGTTCCATATTAGGAGCTACAATCCAGGAAAAAGATCTTGGCATCATAGATCTAGACATCATGGATAATACTTTGAAATTGTCAGCTCAGTGTGCTGCAGCAGTCAAAAAAGCAAACAGAATGTTAGGAATTATTAGGAAGGGAATGGTTAATAAAACGGAAAATGTCATAATGCCTCTGTATCTCTCCATGGTGAGACTGCACCTTGAATACTGTGTACAATTTTGGTCGCTGCATCTGAAAAAAGATATAGTTGTGGAGAAGGTACAGAGAAGGGCAACCAAACTGATAAAGAGGATGGAACAACTCCCCTATGAGGAAAGGCTGAAGAGGTTAGGGTTGTTCAGCTTGGAGAAGAGATGGCTGAGGGGGAATATGATAGAAGTGTTTAAAATCATGAGAGGTCTAGAATGGGTAGATGTGAATCGGTTATTTACACTTTCGGATAATAGAAGGACTAGTGGGCACTCCATGAAGTTAGCAAGTAGCACATTTAAGACTAGTCGGAGAGAATTCTTTTTCATTCAACACACAATTCAGCTCTGGAATTTGTTGCCAGAGGATGTGGTTAGTGCAGTTAGTGTAGCTGGGTTCAAAAAAGGTTTAGATAAGTTTTTGAAGAAGTCCATTAACTGCTATTAATCAAGTTTACTTAGGGAATAGCCACTGCTATTAATTGCATCAGAAGCATGGGATCTTCTTGGTGTTTGGGTACTTGCCAGGTTCTTGTGGCCTAGTTTGGCCTCTGTTGGAAACAGGATGCTGGGCTTGATGGACCCTTGGTCTGACCCAGCATGGCAATTTCTTATGTTCTTATGCTATAAGACAGTAAAAGCTACGCTGTAGCCTAGCATGAGACTTAAAGCTCCTTCCAAACCCCAAATCCATGCCACCTTTGACTGTAACACTATATGTACACTAAAGCACGTGCTTATGCTGTGTCAGATCTTTCTGAATGGAAAATTGCAACTGGGGTTTATTTGCATAAACCTATATTCCGTTACTTCTACAACAAGAGTTCAGTGCGGATCACAATAAAACATTCATAAAACATAAGACAAATCATATAAAACATTACATTCCTACCAGGTGTGTCCTTGTCACTCACAACCAAGCTATCACTACCCATTTCTAGCACTCCTATAACACTGAAGCAGCACATCACAGCTGCCATACGTCATAGCAGAAAAACCATCAACATCGTAAAGTTAGCATGGGGCACATTTAAAACTAATCGGAGAAAGTTCTTTTTTACCCAACGCACAATTAAACTCTGGAATTTGTTGCCAGAGGATGTGGTTAGTGCAGTTAGTATAACTGTGTTTAAAAAAGGATTGGATAAGTCCATTACCTACTATTAAGTTCACTTAGAGAATAGCCACTGCCATTAGCAATGGTAACATGGAATAGACTTAGTTTTTGGGTACTTGCCAGGTTCTTATGGCCTGGATTGGCCACTGTTGAAAACAGGATGCTCGGCTTGATGGACCCTTGGTCTGACCCAGTATGGCATTTTCTTATGTTCTTATGTTCTTATCGTGGCATGATAGTGCATGTCCCTGGCTGTTCTGTAATAGGTCCTCCAGAGATACACATTTGTCTGACCTGACACAGTGATTATATTAGGGCCTAAATGCACAGCCCTCAGCTTCTATTGAACCCATGTGATGGTCAAGACAAACTGTGGCTGACAAACTATGGGCTGGCCACATTAACATTAACAGGCCTCTCCAGCATGGAGAGAGAAAGACAGCACCTGGCTCAAAGGCTGGTAGCTCTAACTGTACAAGCCACTTGTCATGTAACCAATGCTGTCACATCCCCAACAGATCCCCATGTCAGTGCCATTTGCTAGAAACATCTAGCCGGAGAGGGACTAGAGAAAAAAGCATCACTCTTACCTATGAATCAGCCATCACCCTAGAGGTCATCCTCAAATTTTTCAAACAGGGCCCAAGTATAAAAGAATCGTGCACAGCTCCTGTGTACCTGGCGATCATGTCAAACATGAGCATTTGAGCATCACGGACCACTTGCACATTGAGAGAGTGGAAGAGCTTTCTATTATGCTAGATTTCACTCCGTGAGTACAGTCGATAGCTCTCAGAACATTAGGAAAGTTGGCAATGGCATAAAACCCTCTCTACAATTCCATCAAGTCCTACCTTTCACAAGGGAATGCTATATACCGATTAATGTGGACACGAACAGCAGCTATGACCTAGGCTAGGCAGCATGAAAAAAAGGTTTGAGACATTCCTCCAATGATCCTGACTGTCGTTTGGAAGGAGTCAGATGCCATGAAATGCAGGGTGCACAACAGTTTGGTGAGGCCCTGTACAGCGTGGGACCTTTCCGTGACCGAATCCAGATCCCCTCTGAGTTTTTTATATAATTCCATGATAGCCTGAGAACTGAAGCGATACCTGGTAACCATGTGTTTCTCCAGCATGCCTAGCAATGTGGTTCATGGATGAAAGATGCGTTCCCTCTATTGCCGCCTTGCCCTCCTGCATGGCAATCCCTGCTGTGGGTCAGGATGCTCTACCGGCAGGGCTAGTGGCTCTGACTCCAATGCAGGGATTTTCCTAGGAGGGTTTGAACTTCACGTGCCTGTTGTTGTGGTTCTTGTAGTTCTTTTTATTCTTGTTGTTTTCGTCACCGAGCAGCCTGAAAAAGCCAGTATCTCATTACTAGTAAACTTCCCCCTAATACTGTAGCTTAAAGAAAACAGGGCAGATAAGAAAAGGTGTTTTTATTGATCCAGGAGGGCTTTGTAGGTGTGTCTGAGAGAAGGCCTCACTTTATCATTCGTGATAATAACCGCAATCCACGATAGCGGCCACTGTCACACAATAAAAACTTTTTTTCTCCTCTACCGCTAAAAAACGGTGTTGTTATTTAGCATGTTAAAACCTGCATTACTGCATGTTATTTCACTGCAAAATGAGGTAGGAACACTTAATTTGCATAATTTATAGCTTTCACATACTCACTATCATATTTACATGCCAGCACAGGACACGATAAATATTGCGCAGATATCACGTGTTCGATTCCATAAAGTGCACCATAAGGCTCTAATGTGATTTGATGAATGACTCCTAAATTTAGGAGCTTAGCTTTGTTTGAATATCAACCTCAGAGTTACTAATACGCAAATGAATTAAATTATATGGGGTGATAAATCATTTGTTATGGGGATCCTGCCAGGATTCAATTATGATCTTTTATAGGACTTTTTAAAAATAATTCACCTTAAATATATAAACAGGGTTCAGACCCCTTCAAGGAAGTTCCTGCAATATAAACAGGATTAAATCTCCTATTTTAAAAGAACTCCTTTAAATCCTTTTTTAAACATCGAAAAGACCGTATGTCGTATCTACTCTGCCCATCTGCCCAAATAATTTAGCTTTATTATTCCATCAATCCTTCAGAGATCCCCTGAGTTTATCCCATGCTTTCTTGAATTTAGATACCATTTTTGACTGGCATTGGTTCCACATTTTTCACACACACAAACTCTAAGTTTTCTCCTACCTTTTGGCTAGCTTTTTATAACAAATACACAAGCCCTAACCTTTTTCCTACCTTTGGCTAGCTTTTTTATAAGAAATGTATAAGCTCTAAGCTTATTCTTACATTTAGCTAGCTTTTTATAACTAATACACAAGCTCTAAGTGTTGTGGCTCTAAGTGATGTGGCCGTACGGGACCCTCTTTTAGAGGCAGCCGATCGCGCAGGCCGCGGCATGAATTCTCCGGCGCCTCCTCAAGCAGCATTGAGGAGTGTGCGGCAGGCTCCGCCCCTTAAAGGGGCCACAGCGGGAAGACTCGGTCAGCCCTGGAAGATGACGTCATCACCCGGGGAGATTTACACCTCTCCCCGGGAACGAGCAGATGCCTTGCAACAAGGTTTGTTAGTGGCTGCTTGTGCTTGTGTTTTGACCCTGCCTGGACTCCGACTTTGCTTGCCTGCCGTCTGCCTTGATCCTGCCTGGACTCCGACTTTGCTTGCCTGCCACCTGCCTTGACCCTGCCTGGACTCCGACTTTGCTTGCCTGCTGCCTGCCTTGACCCTGCCTGGACTCTGACTTGCTTTGCCTGCCGCCAGCCGTGACCATTGCCTAGACTCGGACTTCACCTAACCACCTGCTTTGGAGCTCTAGTGGTACTTGTTCCTTGGGGACTTTTTGACGCCTAGGTACCACCTCCCGGAGAAGAGTTCATCAGGACTGTTCCTCAGTGAGTACTCTCCGGACCAAGGGTCCACATCAGTACAGATTGCAAGGCCATGGACCCAGTGGACTTGACAGGCCTCCAGGCATTCCAGGCCTGGCTCAACAACTTATGCAACAGCGGCAACAGCAACAACAACAACAACAACAGTGCCTAGAGACTCTGACTGCCACCGTTGAAAGTTTGGCAAACCGGCTTGATTCGGTCCGAGGAGCAGAATCTGCCGTTCCAACTCCTACGAGTCCAAGTTCATGACTGCTGTGACCCACTTGCCTGCTCCACCCCGCTACACCGGAGAAGCTAAACAATGTCGAGGATTCCTGAACCATTGCTTCATTCGGTTCTCCTTGCAGGAACAACAATTTCCCACAGATCGGGTTAAGACTTCTTTCATCATTTCCTTGTTGGACGGGAAGACTCTGGCGTGGGCATCCCCGATATGGGAACGTGGAGACTCCATTTTGGGTGACTTGCTGTGGTTTGTCCGGACCTTCCGCCAAGTATTCGATGAACCAGGACGTCTGTCTACCGCCTCCTCGGAACTTCTCAACCTCCATCAAGGCACTCGTACTTTGGCTGATTTCGCAGTGGAGTTCCGCACCTTGGCATCCGAGCTGGGATGGCAGACTGATTGCTTAAGAGGGATCTCCCTGGAAGGACTGTCCCCTCGTATCAAAGATGAGTTGGCTGCACGGGAGATTCCAGATGATCTTGAGGCATTGATTGACCTCGCGGGCCGCATTGATCGATGACTACAACAACGAGCCAAGGAGTCAAGACCATACTGCCGCACAGTTCCGTTAGCCCCTACCTTCTCCCGCCCCATGGTTCATCCGACCACTTCTGAAGCATCTTCCGAGGGCAGGGAGGAGCCCATGCAGTTGGGAAGGAGCCATCTGACTACCGAAGAGAAGCAGCGTCGAAGAAGGATGGGACTTTGTCTCTATTGTGGTAACAAGGGATATCTTCTGGTTCAGTGCCCCGAACATCCGGGAAACTATCGAACCTAGGTGTCTTAGAGGGGCTGACCCTAGGGAGCAATCTCGCTCCTCACTGTACTGTCCCAGTCACACTACATTACCTCCATGGATCCCTCACTACTTTGGCCCTCATCGATTCAGGATCGGGGGGAAATTTCATCTTAGCGGAATTGGTTCACCAACTACAATTACCAGTACTTCATCACAAGTCACCTCTATATATCTCGTCGATCCAGGGGGAGAATCTTCCGGGTCAAGTCACTGCCTATACCGCCCCGATAACACTCCATACAGGGATCCTCCACAAGGAGGAGATATCCTTCTTCATTTTGGAAAAGGCGGTCCACCTGGTGGTCCTGGGCCTCCCCTGGCTACAGAAACACGCACCCATCATTGACTGGAGGACTCTTCAGATTACGGCTTGGGGATCAGAATGTTTCAATACCTGTTTGAATCAGAGATCGCAACCTAAGATTCAACTAGCTGCTACTAAACTCCAACCACCCCCGCAGTACGCAGATTTTGCTGATGTCTTCTCCAAGGAAAAGGCAGAGATCCTCCCAGCACACCGTACCTTTGACTGTGCCATAGATCTGATTCCCAATACCAGTCCACCTAGAGGGAGGGTGTATCCATTATCTGGACTAGAATCCCTTGCCATGTTCCAATACATTAAAGAGAATCCTGAATGAGGTTTTATCCGACCTTCGTCATCTCCGGCGAGAGCAGGGTTCTTTTATTGTCCCCAAGAAAGACGGGTCGTTGAGACCATGCACTGACTACCGAGGACTTAATGCAATAACTCACAAGGATCGATATCCTCTCCCACTGATTCCGGAATTACTAGACCGCCTTCATGGAGCTAAAGTATTTTCTAAATTGGACTTCTGCGTTGCATACAACCTGGTCCGGATAAAACCGGGAGATGAATGGAAGACCGCGTTTAACACTTGTGACGGTCATTACGAATATCTGGTAATGCCGTTTGGACTTTGTAACACTCCGGCGGTGTTCCAAAATTTAATGAATGAGGTATTTCGGGACATGTTGCATCAAGGAGTTTAAATCTTCCGCTCTCCAGGCGCCGCTCTCTTCTTCCTGCTGCAGCTGCCATTGTTGGGGAGGGCCTGCGCGATCGGCGCCGAGCCCCGTCGGGGGAAGGTCAGTTCTCCCACTCTCCCCACCCGAGCAGGCTCAACGCTGATAGCGGGGCCTAGCTGGATCAAAAAAGAAACCGGAAAATAAAACCAATACCGCGCCAAGACCGGCCGAACCCCGCCCACACACCAGCTCCACCTATCATCTCCTCGCAGGGCTGGGGTTTAAATCTTCCGCTCTCCTAGGCGCCGCGCGGCGAAGGTGCGCGACAAAGGGGCTGGCCCCTTTGTGCGCCCCTTCGTGCAGCCCCGAATGAAGCCCCATTACGGAGCCCTTAAGCTCACAGTCCTTATCCTCATTGCTATAGTCCTCCTCAGCAATATCTCCTTACTTCAACCTCTCACTACTTCGGCCTCTCTAACATCGTGGCCTTCCGTTACATCCTAGTTGACGGAACCCCTTGAAAGATACACAGCCGCGCCGACCAGTTTGTGATCTCTATCACCTCCCGCCATCTTACGGATCACATTCGTCCTTGCGCACAACAAAACCAATTTGAAGCCAGTAGTCTAAAGAATCTAAAGAAGCTCCATATTCAAACCAAAAGAAGCTTCACCACGTATCTACATCAAACAACTAGGTAAGAGCCCGAAATTTTACAAAGCATCTAATATCAAGCATCTAATAGACCCCTTCATTCACGCTCTTTCACGCCTCACCTCGCTCCTCCTATCGCATTTTATTGTTTGCCCTCAACAAATATGAGAATCAATACAATTCCTATTATACATAAAAGCAGGAGATACTTACAAAACAAACAAGCCGTTCCACTGGACCTACAAACTAGACAAAAAAGGCTTTAACCTATCATGATCTCTCTGCTAAACCAACTCCTTGGTCTTACTCTATTTTCAGTTACCCTTTTGAACGCTCAATCCCTTTAAAAAAAAAACTCACCTACTATGCGACTACCTTGAGGAAGAAAAACCAGATCTATGTGCCATCACTGAATCTTGGCTAAAACCTGAGGATACAGCCCTGATCAATCAACTTCCTCTCCAAACATTCGACATTTTTTCCATCCCTAGACCTAAAAAAAGAGGAGGTGGTCTGTTATTAGCTTCAAAAAAAATTCTTGGATTATCCCTTCTTACAACTAACTCCTCTCCAAATCTTGAATTTGCAGTCTTCAAATCACCTCACCTTCAACTAGGCCTCATCTATGCTCCTCCAGGGCGTCTTGACTCTGATCCTTCTCCTTTAATAGAATATATAGCCACTCACATCAACACGGACTCACCAGCCATATTGCTTGGAGATTTCAACCTACACGTAGATGCTAAACCCCGTTCCTCCAACTTTGAAATTTTCATCAACACTCTCAACTCCATGGGCTTTTATCAAATAATAAATGAACCTACCCATAAAGCTGGTCATACCTTAGATCTAATCTTTATTAATCAAGGTTTATCCCTCTCGGCTCCAGCAGTCTGCCTACCAATCCCATGGTCGGATCATAAGTTAATACACACTTCTTTAGCAATTCACCTCCCATGCACTTCCACCTCACTAAAAACATCGGTTCAATTCAGAAAACTTTGCAACCAGGAAACCCTCATTACTCATCTATCGGAGGAACTAAAACATATTAACACATCTGACGCTGACTCAGCCCTCACATCCTGGTCCTCTATAACTAAAAAAGTTGCAGATCAGACTTGCCCTCTTATCTCCAAATCCATCAACGCTAATAAAGATAAGAAAAAAACATGGTTTACCCATGAACTTAGTCATTTAAAACGGGAACTGAGAAAAAAAGAACACAGCTGGAGAAAAAATCCCACTTCAGAAAACAACTCAGCCTTCAAAACCAGCATGCACCAATACCGGATCGCCATCCTACAGAAAAAAAAAGATTTCTACTCTCAAAAAATCCACCACTTCTTCTATGATCCAAAAGCCCTTTTCTCCCTGGTCTCATCCCTCACTAAATCACCCACGACCACCATTCCAGATGAGAAATCCGCAAATAAAGCAGAGGAACTTGCAATCTTCTTCAAGGAGAAAATATCCAACCTTCTGAAACCACTCCTGAACCATAAAAAATCTTCCCCCCAAACACCTCTCGCAACATCAACTCATCCTCAGACCTCAAGCCTGGAATCCTTCGATCCAGCATCCTCTTTTGAGATCGAAAATATTCTAAAAAAACTTAAACCTGCATCCCACCCGCTTGATTCGATTCCTGCTAATCTGCTCATAGCTAGTGCCAAAGCTATTGCAAAGCCTATTGCGCAAATCATCAATGCCTCCCTTACACAGGGTTCAGTTCCATCTCCACTCAAAGTCGCTATACTAAAACCCCTTCTAAAAAAGCCAAATCTCTCTCCGGAAAATCCAGCCAACTTTCGGCCAATAGCCAACCTCTCTTTTATAGCTAAAATCCTAGAAAGATTAGTCAACCATCAACTCTGCAAATTCTTAGACGATAATAACATTCTCGCCACAGCACAATTTGGCTTCCGCAAATCCCGAAGCACTGAATCCCTTCTCATTTCGCTAACCGACAACATTCTTTTCAACCTAGAGAAAAAACAACCTTGCCTTTTGATCCTCCTTGATCTATCAGCGGCATTTGATACTGTAAACCACAAGATCCTCTTAGACCGACTAGCAGAGATTGGAATCAAAAACACCGCATTCAATTGGTTTAAATCCTTTTTACAAGACAGGTCCTACAAAGTTAAGATCAACAACTATGAATCTCAACCAATCATTTCGGACCTTGGCATCCCTCAAGGATCCTCATTGTCTCCGACCTTATTTAACATTTATTTGCTCCCTCTCTGTAACCTACTTTCTAAGCTAAACCTAATCCATTACCTTTACGCCGACGATGTCCAAATTCTCATCCTCATCACCAAATCCTTGCAAGAAACTCTTCACTTTTGGAATTCATGCTTCCTCTCCATTTCAAATATCCTTGCTGATCTCTGCCTAATTCTCAATACCAACAAAACTGAATTCCTCCTAATCACCCAAGAAGGAAACTACCAACTCGCTAACACTCTTCCTTTGGCATCACCTACTCTATCTCCCCAGGTCAGAAACCTAGGAGTCACTATGGATAACCATCTGAATTTCAAAGGCATTATCAGTAATACAGTAAAAGAATGCTTCTTCGGAAACAAGATGGCGGCGAGAGTGGACGTTCAGTAAAACGCTCCTGAAGAGTTGTTCCCTCAGAAAAGATGCCTGCTAAAAGAAAAGGCAAAATGCGGGTTTTTCCTACCGTCCAGCTGCAGCCTGATCCACAGAAGCGAATTACTGAATACACGGCCGCATTGATGGTGAAAACGGGGAACGGGATCCCTGCTGCGGTTGCCAAGGAGGGAGCTTTGGCGCTGCCTGGGGAGGTCAGCTTGAGTCCCCCGGATTACCGACCCCCTCCGGCGCCTGGGCAACAGGCAGCTCTCCGACAACAGGCACCTTGTGATGACATCACCCCCTCATCGGGGGGAGGACGCCGAGAGGGAGTTGAGACGCCTAGCCCGAGGTTCTCCTCGAGTTTGCTGGGAACAGCAACAAAACCGGGGCAAGAAGATCGGGAGATATCGGTATCTCCAGTATACCTGAGCGAGGAGGCAAGGAGTTTGTCGGGGATTGAAACCGGAGGGATTTCCATACAACCGAGGGAACAGGGAAGGGGTGAGTTGATTATCCCTCCCAAACCACCCACGGTAACATTGGACATATTGTGGGAATTAATGGCTGGAATTGGTCAATTTGTTAAGGAAGCTGATTTGAGATACAAGAAAATGGATATTGATATGCAAAACCTGAAGCTTGAAACGGAGGATCAAATAAGAAATATCGGAAATAGGATGAAAGTGGTTGAGGAAAAAACTTTACAAGTTCAAATGGTGGATGTCCAAATGATAAAAGATCTGGCATACCAGTCCAAAAGACTGGAAGCATTGGAAAACCATAATAGACACCTGAACTTAAGATTCTTAAATTTTCTGTCTGCTTTAGGAGAAGAGGTTCAAAGTACTTTGAAAAGATATTTCCTAGAAATATTGAAAATTGAAGAATCTAAAATGCCTATCATAAATAAGGCCTATTTCCTTACTAAAATCGAAAGGAAAAATGAGGGAGATCAATTGGCTATTTTTGCAAATTTAACTGAATATATTGAAAGTTCTGCTTTAGAGATATTGGGGTAGATTTTAAGAGGCGCGCGAACAGCCTACTTTTGCTTGCGCATCAGACTCAAGCAAAAGTACGCTGGATTTTAGTAGATACGCGCGGAGCCGCGCGTATCCACTAAAATCCTGGATCGGCGCGCGCAAGGCTATCGATTTTGTATAGCCTGCGCGCGCCGAGCCGCGCTGCCTCCCCCCGTTCCCTCCAAGGCCGCTCCGAAATCGGAGCGGCCTCGGAGGGAACTTTCCTTTGCCCTCCCCTCACCTTACCCTCCCTTCCCCTACCTAACCCACCCACCCGGCCCTGTCTACACCCCCCCCCTTACCGTTGTCGGGGGATTTACGCCTCCCGGAGGGAGACGTAAATCCCCGCGCACCAGCGGGCCTGCTGCGCGCCGGGCCGCGACCTGGGGGCGGGTACGGAGGGCGTGGCCACGCCCCGTACCCGCCCCCGACCCGCCCCCGACACGCCCCCCTCCGAAAACCCCGGGACGTACGCGAGTCCCGGGGTCTGCGCGCGCCGGTAGGCCTATGTAAAATAGGCTTACCGGCGCGCAGGGCCCTGCTCGCCTAAATCCGCCCGGTTTTGGGCGGATTTAGGCGAGCAGGGCGCTGAAAATCCGCCCCATTAGGCAGAGGTACATTACTTGTATCGTTTGTCGTAGAGAAAGATGTTAGCAACGTTATGAAAGCATACTTTCAAAATTCTTCAGAAATGTTTTTTGGCCAATTGGTCAAGATTTTTCCTGACTTTGCTAGACCCACCCAATTAAGGCGACAGGAATTTCTAAAACTGAGATCTCAGGCAGTAGCCTTGGGCTACACTTTTCTACTTAGATATCCTTGTAGATGTCTAATAAAGGGTAAGGGAGAAAGTTTTGCATTTACGGTTATTGAACAGCTGAAATCTTTTTTGAATGCTAGATTGGTGGCCACAATCCCACAATAAAGTTGGTAATCGATAACTATGAGGTAGCCATCAATCGTTAAAGCCAATTACTTTAAAGTGTTTCTTTAATATCTCCCCTGTGATTTAACAGGTTCCATTCCTAAAAGTTTCCTAAGAGAACATATAATATTTTTGCCTTAAGTGTAATTTTTTTTGATGTTATCTTCATGTTTTGTATGTATCTCTTTTTTTTTCTTCCTGAGAGTATAATTATGTATACTTCTTGAAAATCATAATAAAGTGCAATTTAAAAAAAAAAAAAAGAATGCTTCTTCAAACTCCAGGTTTTAAAAAGAATCAGACCTTTATTACACCCCCAGGATTTCAGATCTGTCTTGCAAGCTATCATATTCTCCAAAATTGATTACTGCAACTCTCTGTTACTTGGGCTCCCAGCTATCTCCCTAAAACCCCTGCAAATGCTCCAAAATGCCACTGCCAGGATCTTAACCAAAGCAAGAAAAAGGGACCACATAACTCCAATCTTGAAGAATCTTCACTGGCTCCCTATAAAATATAGGATCCTCTACAAAACCATCTCATCCATCCATAAATCCATTTACAAAGACTCACACCTCGACCTCAAGATCCCATTCCAGCTACATTCGTCTTCTCGCCCATTGAGATCAGCGCAAAAAGGCTCTCTAAAAACCCCTCCACTCAAAATCTCATCTAACAAAAGAGCCCCATCTACAGCAGGCCCTATCCACTGGAACTCTCTACCATCAGATCTTAGACTTGAACAATGCCCCATCACTTTCAAAAAAAGACTTAAAACTTGGCTTTTCACTCAAGCATACGCCTGAGCTGATCTTCTCAATTCCCCCCTTTTCAGGGTCAATTTCATTTCATACCACATGATTCAATAATACAATAGCCAGCGGCTGTGGTGTTGTTCAATATTCAACAATACTATCTTACTATGCCTGTGGTGTTGTTCAAGATTCAATAATACTATAGCCAATGGCTTATCCATCTAGGCAAGTTACAAATACTAGATACTCGATTGATTCATTCTAATTGCCTGCCTATAAGAAGATTGTTGTTATTTATTTGTTGTTTTATTATGCCTTATTTGTTGTATTATTATGCCTTATTTTTAATTCAATTTTTTCCAAGTTCACGCTCCTGTTCTATGTAAGACTCATATGTTTAGTCATCCTAATGTTATATGTAAACCGAAGTGATTGGTAACATTGTTACCAAAACCTCGGTATATAAAAAATGTTAAAATAAAAAATAAATAAATAAAATGATATACTAATCTATTCCAAGAGTCTGGCTGCTCACCGCACAGATGTCCGAAGAGTTCTTCAACGCCTGAGAGAGAACCGGTTATTTGTAAAACTGGAGAAATTTATTTATTTATTTATTTAAGGGTTTTTTATATACCGAGGCACGTTTGCAAAACATCACCTCGGTTCACAATGTAACATAACCTAGCAACAAGCTTTACAATAATATAAATTTTTAACAAGGAGTCGGTAAACAGGGGGTGGTGGAGATAATACGTGGATTATATACATATGTACATTTTTTTTTTTTTTTTTTTTTTAACAATAGAGTTAATCAAAGCAGTTAGGTAGTTGAAGGGGGGTGGGTGGGGTATTAGGAGTAAGAGGGAGGAGGAGAGGGAGATCCACAAGAAGTGGGGAGGAGGGAGAATAGATATAATTGGGCGTAAATCAGTCGGGTGGTCATATCGTAGCTTTGGCGGGGAGTCCGTTGGTTAGTCGGGGTACGCTAGTTTGAACAGCCAGGTTTTGAGATTGTGTTTGAATTTTTTGTGGCAGGGTTCCTGGCGTAACTGGGGAGGCATTTTATTCCAGTGGGAGGTTCCTGCTATAATGAATGAGCGCTCTCTAAACGTGACATGCTTCATGAGTTTAGGAGAGGGTGTTTGGAGTTTGGCCTGGTGTTGTATTCTTGTTGGTCTAGTCGGAATGTGGAGTGAGAAATATTCTGGGAACCATTGCATGTTTTGGTTGTGAATGGCTTTGTGTATGAGTGTGAGTGATTTATATATTATCCTGGAGGATACGGGGAGCCAGTGTAGTGACTGAAGAACTGGAGTAATATGTTCATGACGGTGAGTATTGGTGAGGATGCGGGCAGCAGCGTTTTGTAGTAACTGTAGCGGTTGTAAGGTACTTTTTGGTAAGCCTAGTAGGATGGCATTGCAGTAGTCAAGTTTGGACAGAATCATGGCTTGCAGCACTGTGCGGAAGTCGGAGGTGTGGAGAAGAGGTTTGATTCTCTTCAGGGTGTGGAGCTTAAAGAATCCGCTTTTTATAGTGGCAGAGATGAATTTTTTGAGGTTGAATTGGTTGTCTATCATTATGCCAAGGTTGCGGACTTGTTGTGTAGGAGGGTGGCCGGGTAGAGAGAGGGTGGGGGGAAGATTGTGCAAGGGGTTGTTAGGGGGAGAAAGAATGAGAAGCTCTGTTTTGTTGGTGTTGAGTGCTAGGAAATTGTTAGTGAGTACTTTGTTTATTTCAGACAGAGCAGAGTTCCAGATCTTCATTGCGTTTGTGATGGAGTCAGATATAGGGATGAGTATCTGTACGTCGTCAGCATATATGAAATGCTGGATACCCAGTTTAGAAAGAAGTTGGCAGAGGGGAAGGAGGTATATATTAAAAAGGGTTGAAGAAAGGGATGAGCCTTGTGGTACTCCTTGTGATAGTTTGACAGGTTTGGATTTGTTACAGCCAATTTTTACACTGTAACTCCTGTCATTAAGGTATGATTGGAACCAAAGTAGGGCGGTGCCAGAGATGCCAATTTCCATGAGTCGTTTGATAAGTGTGAGATGGTTGACCGTGTCGAATGCTGCAGAGATATCCAGCAGTGCAAGTATGTGGGATTGTCCCTTGTCCATAGCTTTAAGTATAGTTTCCGAGAGGGTGATGAGTAGCGTTTCTGTGCTATGGTGTTTACGGAAGCCATATTGGGATGAGGAGAGTATGTTGTTTTCTTCAATGTAATCTGTGAGTTGTCTGTTGATGATCTTTTCAAGTATTTTAGAGAGGAAAGGGAGGTTAGATACGGGGCGGTAGTTGGCTGGTTCATTGGGATCTAAATTCGGTTTTTTGAGGGTAGGTTTAATAATGGCCTGCTTAAGTTGCTTTGGGACCTGGCCTAGTGTTATGGATTTATTTAGGATGTTGGCAATGTATTTGGCTATAGTGGCGGGGCTTGTGAGAAGCATTTTGGTGGGAAGATTGTCTGAGGGGTGGAAGGCAGATTTGATTTTTTTGAGTGTAGATTCTAAAGACAATCGTTACCTTTTTGGGCTTCATCATCTCCACCACTGGCTTTCAAATGGACCCTGATAAGTTGGCTAGCATCCGGGAGTGGCCGCAACCTGTGGGACTTCGTGCCTTGCAACGCTTTCTTGGGTTTACAAATTTTTACAGAACTTTCATCCCTCGATTTTCACACATTGTGGCACCCCTCACGGCTCTGACCAAGAAGGGGGCAGATCCTAGGAATTGGCCTAGCAAGGCTGCACAGGCCTTTGAGAATCTCAAGACCGCATTTCTACAAGAACCTTGTCTCTGTCACCCAGATCCCACGCGACCATTTATTGTGGAGGTGGATGCTTCGGACATTGCCATAGGGTCAGTACTTAGCCAACATTCCAGCCAAGGAACATTACTCCCCTGCTCCTACTTTTCCCGCAAATTTTCCCAGGGTGAGAGAAACTACGGGATTGGAGACAAGGAGTTGTTGGCGATAAAAATGGCCTTCGAGGAATGGAGGCAATGGCTGGAGGGAGCGCAACACACAATTACGGTCTACACAGACCATAAAAACTTGGAATACCTTAGTAAAGCTTGATGGTCACTATTCTTCAGTCGCTTTGATTTTGTATTACGCTATCACCCCACAACCATTCGTGCAGATGCCCTTTCCCGGTTGCACGAAACTGAAGACACACATGACACCCCCAGCTATATTATTGATCCAGCCAAGATGATTTTGGCCACTGCACCACCAGGGAAGACAATGGTTCCTCTCCGCCTTCGTCCCAAGGTACTTTCATGGGCACACGATTCCCTTATGGCTGGCCATCCCGGGAGGGCAGGTACCTTGGAAATATTATCCCACTACTACTGGTGACCCTATTTGCGTCGGGATGGACATGCATACTTTGATTCCTGGCCAAAGTGTGCTCAACAGAAGCCATTACGTGGCCGGCCATGGGGCCTCCTCCAACCCCTACCACCGCCTCAGGAACCCTGGACCCATGTTTCCACTGATTTTGTAGTGGATCTCCCTCTTCTTCCGGCAATCAGGTCATTTGGGTTGTGGTCGACTGATTTTCTAAGCTGGCACACTTTGTTCCTCTACCCAAGTTACCATCCACCCTTGAATTGGCAGGGCTATTCTCCCTCCATGTGTTCCGCCTTCACGGTCTCCCACTCCACATCACATCGGACAGGGGGCCACAAATTACCGCTAAACATTGGGGTGTGTTGTGCAATAAATTTGGTGTACATTTGGATTTTACCACAGCTTTTCACCCCCAAGGGAATGGGCAGGCTGAACGAATCAATAGAGGATTGAAAATGTTTCTCCGCCTTTTTGTAAACGATTGCCAAGACGACTGGTCCACACTTTTACCCTTGGCCGAGTTCTCGCATAATTCCCACACGCACTCTGCCACTGGAAGTTCTCCATTCCAGATTGTCTACGGCAAGCAGCCCCAGCCTCCCCTTCCTCTGCCCCTTTCGGTTGCCTCCCCAGCAGCTCACCATTCCGCTCTACAACTGCATGACCTCTGGAAGGTTACCAATGCCAAGCTTTCACGTGCCGCTGCAACCACCAAGCAGATGGCGGACAAACATTGTCCGCCACTATTTAATACGGGAGACCGAGTTTGGCTCAGTACACGCCACAAACATCTCCGGGTTCCATCCATGAGACTCGCTCCCAAGTACATTGGACCTTTCGTCATCAGTAAATGCCTGGGACCAGTAACTTATTGCTTGCGGCTGCCTACCAGTCTCCATATTCATAATTCTTTCCACGTCTCCTTGCTCAAACCAGTGATCTCTTCGTTCCATGCTGCTTCATTTCGACCAAAGGCTGTTGCATCAGAGGAAGATCCGATCTATCAAGTACGTGAGATTCTTGATGTCCGTCGTAACCACAGACAGTGGGAATATCTGATTGCATGGGAAGGTTTTGGTCTGGAAGAAAACTCGTGGGAACCATCGGTGAACATCTTGGATAAGACCTTACTCCAGCACTTTCATCTTTCACATCCTGGTAAGCCCGGTCCTTCCAGGTGGGGTCGTAAGAGGGGGGGTACTGTTGTGATTCCTGGCCATGGTAGCCCCCGGCCACGACCCCTACTGGTGCGATGTGGCCGTACGGGACCCTCTTTTAGAGGCAGCCAATCGTGCGGGCGGCAGCACAAATTCTCCGGCGCCTCCTCAAGCAGCATCGAGGAGTGTGCGGCAGGCTCCGCCCCTTAAAGGGCCTGCGGCGGGAAGACTCGGTCGGCCCCAGAAGATGATGTCATCACCTGGGGAGATTTAAACCTCTCCCCGGGAACGAGCAGATGCCTTGCAACAAGGTTTGTTAGTGGCTGCTTGTGCTTGTGACCCTGCCTGGACTCCGACTGCTTGCCTGTTGCCTGCCTTGACCCTGCCTGGACTCCCGACTTTGCTTGCCTGCCACCTGCCTTAACCCTGCCTGGACTCCGACTTTGCTTGCCTGCCGCCTGCCTTGACCCTGCCTGGACTCCGACTTTGCTTGCCTGCCGCCTGCCTTGACCCTGCCTGGACTCCGACTTGCTTTGCCTGCCGCCGGCCGTGACTGTTGCCTGGACTCGGACTTCACCTAACCACCTGCTTCGGAGCTCTAGTGGTACTCGTTCCTCGGGGACTTTTCGATGCCTAGGTATCACCTCCTGGAGAAGAGTTCATCATGACTGTTCCTCGGTGAGTACTCTCCGGACCAAGGGTCCACATCAGTACACTAAGATTTTACCTACCTTTTGGCTTTTTTTTTTTAATGAACACACACACACACTATAAAGAATATACCCAATAGTTTACCTCTCGCCAAAATATTTTTAATTCTAAAATTTCCCAAATCAATACTTTCCAATAGGGATGTGAATCGTGTCCTCGATCGTCTTAACGATCGATTTCGGCTGGGAGGGGGAGGGAATCGTATTGTTGCCGTTTGGGGGGGTAAAATATCGTGAAAAATCGTGAAAATCGTTAAAAAATCGAAAAATCGAAAAATCGAAAAACCGGCACATTAAAACCCCCTAAAACCCACCCCCGACCCTTTAAATTAAATCCCCCACCCCCAAATAACTTAAATAACCTGCGGGTCCAGCGGCGGTCCGGAACGGCAGCGGTCCGGAACGGGCTCCTGCTCCTGCATCTTGTCGTCTTCGGCCGGCGCCATTTTCCAAAATGGCGCCGAAAAATGGCGGCGGCCATAGACGAAAAAGATTGGACGGCAGGAGGTCCTTCCGGACCCCCGCTGGACTTTTGGCAAGTCTCGTGGGGGTCAGGAGGCCCCCCACAAGCTGGCCAAAAGTTCCTGGAGGTCCAGCGGGGGTCAGGGAGCGATTTCCCGCCGCGAATCGTTTTCATACGGAAAATGGCGCCGGCAGGACATCGACTGCAGGAGGTCGTTCAGCGAGGGTTCCGGCGCCTCGCTGAACGACCTCCTGCAGTCGATCTCCTGCCGGCGCCATTTTCCGTACGAAAACGATTCGCGGCGGGAAATCGCTCCCTGACCCCCGCTGGACCTCCAGGAACTTTTGGCCAGCTTGTGGGGGGCCTCCTGACCCCCACGAGACTTGCCAAAAGTCCAGCGGGGGTCCGGAAGGACCTCCTGCCGTCCAATCTTTTTCGTCTATGGCCGCCGCCATTTTTCGGCGCCATTTTGGAAAATGGCGCCGGCCGAAGACGACAAGATGCAGGAGCAGGAGCCCGTTCCGGACCGCTGCCGTTCCGGACCGCCGCTGGACCCGCAGGTTATTTAAGTTATTTGGGGGGGGTTCGGGAGGGTGGGGGATTTAATTTAAAGGGTCGGGGGTGGGTTTTAGGGGGTTTTAGTGTGCCGGCTCACGATTCTAACGATTTATAACGATAAATCGTTAGAATCTGTATTGTATTGTGTTCCATAACGGTTTAAGACGATATTAAAATTATCGGACGATAATTTTAATCGTCCTAAAACGATTCACATCCCTACTTTCCAATCCTCTTCAGCCACCAGCAAGATGATGCTCTCCTCTCAATGCTCTCACTGGATTTCCTTCCATATCATCTCACCAGACCAGTCCAGCCTGTCTGGGACATACCCAAGCTATTATTACTCTGGGAGAGTACTGTACAATTCTACCTTCATGACTCCCACCCCATAGGCTGCCCATTCTCTAGCCTCCACATCCAAATGATAATGTTTAGAAAAAGGGCATGGACGCCCACATGGCTGCCCTGCAAGTCTCCTCAGGTGAAACTGATCACTTCTCTGCATATGAAGTTGAAAACCTTTGTGTGGAATGTGCTCAAAGTCTTTCTGAAACCAACCATCCTCATGAAATGTAAGCCAACCGAATCACCTATTTAATCCATCTAGCAATAGTTGCTATGGAAGCCACCTTCCCTCTGTTCCTTTCCGCATACAGAACAAATAAATGATCAGACCTTCTAAAAGAATTGGTCTCCTTCAAATATCTAAAAACTGTTTTACATCCAAGTAAGGCAATTTCTTGTATTTTTTCCCCAAATCACACTTGTTAAATGCTGGGAGATGGACTGATTGATTCAAGTGGAATGAGAAACTTTAAGCAAAATGAAAGGGATCATGCAATGTTTACAGCTGCTTCTGAAATCTGTTGATACAGGTCTCTACATGATAATTCCTGAAGCTCAGACATATGTCTAGCAGAATAGACAGCCACCAGAAACACCGTCTCAGTGTCTTTATTAGAAATCATGTAAAAAGGCAAATATCACAGAAATGGAAGCCTCAAAGGGAGAAATGCCCATCTTATCACACCAAATTTTAAAAATGCTTCAAATCCAACTGTATGCCGAGGACATTGATTTCTTTCTCACCTGCAACAAAGTGGCTACCACCTCTGCTGAATAACTTTTCTTCATCAATTTCCTCCTTTCAATAGCCAAGCCACAAGACAGAAGGAAACTGGAATCTCCAATACCATCAGACTCTGATGAAGCAGATCCAGAAGATGATTCGATTTGAGACAATGCATCTACCCCCGCTGACATCACTTCCCTTCGACTGAAGAAGTGTGCTGCCTTAGAGTTTTTCCTTGTGGCCATGAGATCCCATTCTGGTGTTCTCCAATGGGAAACCAATAACTGAAAGGCCATATCTGCTAGTTCCCATTCCCCTGGATTTAGTGTATGATGACTCAAGTAATCTGCCTGAATATCTTCCACTCCCCAATATGCAAGGCTGAAAATTCTTGAAGATGCAACTCTACTCACTGGAATAGTAGTTAAGCTTCTAACACTACTGGAGGACACTCTGTGCCCCCTGACAATTTACATATACCATTGCTGTTTCATTGATAGAGAATACTCTCACCAATTTTCGCTCTGAGGCCCAAATGTCTGCAGTACTCTCGTTTGGCTTTTTTCTTGAGGCACTTGATAGACCATGATGCCTCTGTCTGAGACCAGAGATGCTGAATCAACTTGCCTTAACAATGAGCACTCCACCCACTTATACTGGCATCCATTGTCATTACTACCCATTCAGGAAACTCCAAATGCATTCCCTTATTCAAATTCTGAACTAACAGCCACCACTGCAGACAGAACCTGATTTTTAGCAGTATTTAAAACCTCCATAATCTGGAGACTGAGTCTCCCACCATGACAGGAGAAAGTTCTGGAGTGGACGCATATGAACTCTTGCCCATGGAAACAAATCCAGAATTTCTGACATGGTGCCGAGTACCTGTTTGTAATCCCAGGCCCTAGGTTATCTCCATTTTAGCAGATTGTGAACCTGGGAAATGATCTTTAAGACTCTGTCCATTGTTAGAAAATCTTTTGCCAAGTGAGTATCGAAGCGAGCCCCAAATACTCTATGACTCTTTGGAAAGTTTATGACCAATCCCAGGTTCTGCAACAATTGCACCACTCTGGCAATTGTCCTTTGGGCTTCTTCTTCCAACTTTGATTGAATCAACCAGACGTCCAAGTAAAAATGCATCTTACTTCTTTGCACAAGGCCGCTGCTACTGATACCATTATCTTGGAAAAAGGTTTTGGAGCTGTAGCCAAACCGAAGGGAAATACCCAAAATTGATAATGCTCACCCACCATGGAAAATCTAAAATACTTTTGGTGTGACAGACATATTGGAATGTGAAGATTTCTCTCTGAGAGATCTAATGAGCAAAGGTTCTGACAATGAATGCATCCCTATAGGTGATATTGGGACTCCAGTATGTGGCATTGCCATATGTGAGAGGGGAGAAGAAAGGCTGGAAAGATCCTTTCTTGGTCAGAGAGGTTAAGAAACTCTGCACCAAGTCTGCAATTTGGTTGAGTGACTGATGTGTCCTCTGACCTGGCACAGGTGGTGGAATATCCTCCTCAGAGACCAGAATAGACTACTGCATGTGGACATGGCCTGTTAGAAATGAGTGGAACAAATGAGTGGAACATTTGAGCCAAGCACAACGTCTCAATGCCCGACAAGCTCGATGGGCCTTGTTTTTCTCCAGATTCAATTTCGAACTCCGCTATCGCCCAGCCAACAAAAATCTCCGGCAGATGCCCTATCACAATCCTTCGAGCCCAAAGACACTCTGGAAGAACCAACTCATATAATCGACCCAGCCTGTATTTGTTTATCTGCCACTCATCCAGTTCCTGCTGGAAAGACGGTCATGCCCCGACAACTCCAAGAAAGAGTTCTCCGCTGGGTGCACGATTCCAAATTCACTGGTCACCAAGGACAAGCACGAACCGTGGCACTGCTCCAGCAGTTCTTCTGGTGGCCTACCATGGTCTCCAACGCGAAAGTGTATGTCGAATCCTGTAACGTATGTGCAAGCAAAAACCCCCGGTCAGGCGACCTAGGGGTCTTTTACAACCACTTCCAGCACCCGAAGAACCGTGGACTCACTTGTCTACGGATTTAATCGTGGATCTGCTGCCTTCAAAGGGCCACACCGTACTATGGGTCACCATAGATCAATTTTCAAAATGGCCCATTTTGTATCTCTATTGGGTCTACCATCTGTTCCAGAGATAGCACGATTATTCTTCCACCATATCTTCAGACTGCATTGCTTACCCATGGACATTGTTTCAGAACGAGGTCCTCAATTTGTTGCCAGGTACTGGTGCTCCCTCTGCTGAAAATTCGGTATTAAAATCAGCCTTATGACCGCCTATCATCCCCAAGACAACGGGCAAGCTGAGCGGATGAATCGCTCCTTAAAGGCCTTCCTGCGCGCTTACATCAATGACCGACAAGATAATTGGACAGACCTCTTATCCTGGACAGAGTTTTCTCACAACTCTCACATCGCCACTGCTACTGGAACATCTCCATTTTCAGTCGTCTATGGGAAGCAATCATGACCACCACTACCCATACCTTTATCAGTGCCATCCCCTGCAGCACAGGCTACTGTGGATGCCCTTAAAACATTATGGGAACAGACAAATCTCCGCTTGCATCAAGCCGCCTCCCAGGCCAAGAAACTGCTGACAGTCTGCGTCGCTTGGCTCCTGAATTTCTCCCTAGCCAGAAAGTCTGGATAAGTACTTGATATATCCGACTTTGAATTCTGACTCAGAGATTCGCTCCTAGATACATTTGTCCCTTCACTGTTACCCGACGCATCGGACCTGTTACATATCAGCTGCCTACACTGGGAATACATAATACATTCCATGTATCGCTCTTAAAACCTGTGATCTTTTCTTGGCCTGCCTGGAAAGCCCCTGAGCCACCTTCTTTGGTGGCAGAAACAAATACAACGTACAAGGTCCACGAAGTCCTAGACGTCTGCCGTAGGGGCCACCGGTGGGAATACCTCCTTTCCTGGGAGGGATATGGACCCGAAGAGAATTCGTGGGAACCAGCTCAAAACATCCTGGAAGACTTTCCTTTTGATTTACCATCAGGGCAAACCCCAACCTCCAAGAGAGGGGCGTAAAGGGGGGGGGGTACTGTTACGCGTGCCGCCCATGGCAGACCCACGGTGTGGCCCTCTCACCTTCTTTCACGGACTCCAGCTCCTGGTTCCTCTTCAGTGGCGGTGGTGGCCTGCCAGCTATGACCTTGGGTCACCTCCAGTACCTCCGGCTCTGCCATGGTCCCCAGTGTTGCCAGCCAAGATGCCCTTGCTCATCGGGCCTCTACGCATGGCCCGCGGAGACGCCGCGCCCCTACCTAAATGCGCACACACATCGCTAATCCTTTTAAAGAGCCCGCGGTGGGAACCTGGCCACGGCCCTGGTGTTGACATCAGACTCTTCAGTGTATATAAGCTCAGGTCTCACTCCATAGCGTTACCTTTGCAACAGGTCTCCTCTTATTCCGAGTACTCGTTGCTGATAGAGAATCCTCTCTACTTCATGTTCCTGACTCCTGTGGTTCCCGGTTCCTGTCTTCCTCGTTCCTGCTCTGTCTAGTTGTTGGATTGACTCTCTGGATTTTGACTCTGCTTTGTTTGACTACTCTTCAGCCTATCTCCAGCCCCGGACCTCGACTATGCCTGACTACTCTTCAGCTTATCTCCAGCCCCGGACGTCTGCTACGCTTGACTACCCCTGCCTTCTCCGAACCCTGACCATTGCCTTGAATGACTATGCCTGCCTTCTCCGTGCCCCAACCATTGCCTTGATTGACTATGCCTGCCTTCTCCGTGCCCCGACCATTGCCTTGATTGACTACGCCTGCCTTCTCCGTGCCCTGGTCATTGTCTTGATTGACTATGCTACAGATTTCTCCGTGTCCAGAATTCTACATTGCTTGCCATGACCTCCACTTGCCGGCGGCCCTGATCCCAGCCTGTCAGTGATGCCTCCTCTAGCCTAATCCCTGGATTTACAAGGCTCCGGCTTTTCTTTGCTTAAGCACCTCCAGTTACTTTCTGTTCCATTGGCACCTGAGTTCCTGTACCGAACCCAGTCCAGGGTAAGACTACGCCACCTATCGACTGCTGTCTCTGGGCTGAACCACCTTTCTTCACAAATCAACTTCGAGGCCCACCTAAGTCCTGCCGGCCCTGGTATCGAAAGGCTCAACCCGCGGGGAACGAGGGCTGGTACAGGTGAAGCTCCAGCTGCCTCTACTTTCAGCCCACTCCACCTGCCAATGGTGGGGACCCTACCTACGGGTTGCATCAACCCCACCTCGGCCCAAGGGTCCACCTCCGACACAACACCGGCTGAAGAGCTTTTGAATCTTCTTTGGGATGGGAAAAGCACTAGGCGGACCCCGGAGACCGTGCAGGACTGGGTTCACTCCCTCGCTGTCGGAATCTTCCAGCGAGGGTCTCACCCCCAATTCCTCAAGTACCTGGGGAATAAGGAGGCGCAATTCCTCCCTCTTAAACAGCCGGAATACACAGGGGTCGTCCCCCTCCGCACTTGGTTCTACTGGATCATGATCATCATTGCCCGTACTATGTCTGGAGGGACCTTACCCTGATCTGCAGTGGTGTCCCTCAGGGGCAGAATGGAGTTGTTCCCCTGCTGGTCGACTGCACCTGCTAGATTCTCCTGAGCCAAAGTTGCCCGGGACGGACGACCGTAAGTTCGCAGATGGGGAACTCCACACGCTCCCATCCTGGGCTCTGCGCTTCGCGAGCTTCCGAGCCAGAAATGCTTCATGCATAAGAGCACAAATTCCAGTGAAAATCCCCCTGGTCCTGTCTCGTCACTGCTAGAATCAGTGCCCGTGTCTCTCGATTCCTCCGGTCTCAGAGTCCGTGCAGTGGGGGACAGCGGAGGAGAGTCATCCTGGGAGACCTTTTCCATAGGGTGCACAGTGGGGGTTGGGTTCCTTCCGTTAGACCAAGCTGCCAAGTCTGACCTGAATGCAGACATTTTAGGTTTGGCCCTCTTGTCTGCGGCCCCTTCCCCACCCAGTGCAGAGTCCGTGCACAGTGACAGGGGGTCTAAATAAGCTGACCATACCCGCAAGCCTTACAGGGTTCCACCAGAGAAGTTTCTGCCATGTTCCTCCTGAAAAAAGGGGCATATAACTCCCCCCCCCCCCGGAAGAAAACAGGTGCTGCCACCCAGCCCTGGTGACTCCCACCAAAAATGCCGCAAAAATCGACCCCAGGAACGCTGGGGAACCATGTGGGAGGTCAAAAAAGAAAAAACAAAATGGCTGCCATGGTAAAAATAGCTCCAGAGCCGGCGGTAAAAATGAGGGAAGGATCCTAAAAACATCCTCAGAGGTTCTTACCAGGGCTGAAACACTGTCCCCTCCACTTCAGGGGTCTGCCTGGCTCTGCACCACTGGACAGACTGACTTACCCTGGGAGCTGTGATGAACAGGGAACTTGGAGCTGGTTTTTTGTTTTTGTTTTTTTACAGAAAAACTTTAACTTCTAGTAACAGAAAAAAATAAAGCCTAAGCTAAGAATAAAAGAAAAAAAAAATCCCCAAAAGGGCTACTTCCCTGTACCGCAGACACTGAGGGGGAGCCTTCGGGTCGCTGAGGGAGCCAGTCCCCTGGCTATCAGGGGACCCTGAACCACACGGGCTAGCACTGCCAGGGGTAACCAACCCCCCGTTCGCCCGGCTCTACCTGAGGGATGGCCCAGACACTGAACCTAGCACCTCAGGGAGCAATCAAAATCCGTCTCACACAGAGCTGCAGGTATACACGACCACCATCTGCTGGAGAAGCAAATTTGCTTATCGTAAATGGTGTTTCCGTAAATAGCAGGATGAATTAGTCATGCTGCATTGGGAACTGTCTATCAAGGCCCAGGAGGCGGAGCTTCCAAAGAGGAAGTCAGAAGTCAGCTCTGTGCGGCTGCGCAAGTGTTCCCACACAGGAAACAGAATCTCCTGTCTGTGATTAAGCAGTATATGAATCTAACACGTTAGGTCAACTATCCAGGGAGGCAGGAGGGTCAGCATGGCTAATTCATCCTGCTATCTACGGAAACACCGTTTACGGTAATCAAACTTGCTTTTTCCCGTTGATAGCAGGGTTGAATTGGCCATGCTGTCATGGGAGTCCTAAGCTCCCAATCCCGCTGTGGTTTGAACAATCATTGCGTGTGATCAAATTGTAGTGGAGAGTTGACTTCCCTGTTAAGTAGTTAATGAGTGAAGAATCTCTCGTCCCATCTTGGCGTCATCAGATGTCTGTTGATCTAAGCAGTAGTGGGACATGAAGGTATGCAAGGAGGATCAGGTGGCCGCCTTACATGTCGCAGTTGTACATGTCGCAGATGAGCTATTGAAGCTGACACTGCTCTCACTTGATGAGCTTTCGGGTGGGAAGATAGGATCAGCTTTTGCTTGTGATAACAAAACTGAATACATTGCGCAATCCAGCTGGATATGGTCCGTTTAGCAACTGGGATTCCCGGTACATTTGGATTGAAGGAGACAAATAACTGCGATGCTCTTGAATCGGTATGTGTTCATTTCTTATAATAGGCTAACACACATTTACAGTCCGAGGTGTGCAGTAATCGCTCCCTGTGATTCTACTGAGTTTTGGGAAGAATGTTGGTAGTTCTATTGATTGATTCAAATGGAATTGCAAAACAATTTTTGGAAGGAATGATGGATATGTTCGGAGAACGGCTTTATGATGATAAAATTGGAGATAGGGACTGTAATGAACCAAAGCTTGTAGTTCGCTAACTCTACGTGCTGATGTTACCACTACAAGAAATACCACTTTCCATGTGAGGTATTTCATGTGGACTGAGTCCATAGGTTCAAAGGGTGATAGCATGAGCTGCTCCAAGACGAGGTTGCAGTTCCACGGTATTGGAGGCTTGGAGATAGGTGGCCTAAGGCGAAATAGGCCTTTTATAAATCGAGATACCAATGGGTGCAATGAGATGGGCTGGCCACAATGTGGTCGATGATAGGCCGCTATGGCACTGAGATGTACTCTGATGGAAGAAATTGCTAGACCTCCCTTGTATAAAGTGATAAGGTAGTCTAGCAGTGATTCAGGTGAACAGTCTAAGGGGTGTAGTCCTTTGGATGCGCACCAGGTCGAGTATCGGTTCAACTTGAACCCGTAGTTTCATCTCGTGGATGGTTTTCTAGATTCCACAATGTTTTCCTGGGCCTCTACGACGATGCCCTGCTCTTTCAGGAGGACCCGCTCAACCTCCATGCTGTTAAGTGAAGGGAGGAATGCATCGGGTGAAGAAGGGTTCCCCTGTCCTGTGTTAAGAGATCCTGTCGATCTGGTAATCTGATCGGATCTTCAATGGAGAGATGTAGCAGATAGGTGTACTACAATTGTTGGGGCCAAGCCGGCACTATTAATATTAATTGTGCTGCATTCTGCATGCATTTTTGCATGGTCTTCGTGATGAGAGGAATTGGAGGAGAAGCATACATTAGATTTTCTGTCCAAGGAAGAAGGAAGGTATCTTGCACCGTCCAACGATGACTGGGCCAAATCGAACAGAAACAAGGGACTTTTGCGTTCTGTTCCATGGCGAAGAGATCTACTGTTGGTACCCCCCACTGAGCAAATATTTGTTGAGTCACCTGTTGGTTGAGCGACCATTCGTGGGGGTACAATATCTGGTTCAGTCTGTCTGTGTTATTGTTTGTAAGGTTTTGGGTGGACCCTTGGACACTGTGGCAGCTGACCACGCCCATGGGGGGGGGGGGGAGGAAGTCCCGTGAGGGGCCACAGGTCAGGCTCAGCTTTGGGGCACACAATACAGTGTTATATCTTTTATTAGACAGAGTTGATAAGCCACCAGAGATGGCAGTAGTAAGTAGAGATGAAGCCCGGATGGGCTAGGGTTCCTCAGGATACTGGAACAGCGATTCCCTCTATGGCTGTGCTGTAGTGGAGAAAACTGAGATAGTGAGTACAGTGGAGCATACACAGAGTTCTGGTATAGAGTCTCGTTGGTAAAGTTACTCACACGCGGTTTCTCCCGGAAGGTGACACAGAGCTGGAATAGAGGCAGGCCCTTGAGGAGCAATTACCTGGTTCCAGGGAACAGCTCTGAGGAAATAAAGTTGGTAACTCACTGATGATGTAGGCAGTGGCTTCTTCCAAGCAGAAGAAACAGGTTCAGGCAGCGAGTCAGGGAACATGATAGTGACCTGCAAGAAATGAGAGAGGCCCCCGAGGAGCAGGTACCCCGTTAGGATAAAGTCCAAAAGTTGGAGAGGCAGAGTAGCTAGGTACGGAGAGCAAATCCCATCCGTAAGGAGATCCCTTGCTAACTCGATTAGGTATCCGGGATGCATGACGTCATCACAGGGGGACGCCCCTGAGGTTCGCGCCAAAGAGAGAATAAGAAGCAGGGCCGCACGGCACCGTATGGTACCTGGACAACATGGCGGGATGCAGTGCCCAAGCTGGACTGGGGATGCTGGAAAGGACGGCAGGCAGATGCCGTGGCAGCCAAACATCCATCAACCGCGGGAGGAGTCGCAAAAAAGGTAGGTGGGCGGAGTGGAGATGTCGGGCAGCAACAGTTGTAACAGTACCCCCCTTCAAAGGGAGGTCTCCTCTGTGGGTACCAGGTTTTGGCTTCAAAGGAAGCACGAGATGAAATTGATGGAGCATTTCTTTATCAAGGATATTAGCCTGAGGCTCCCAAGAGTTTTCTTTGGGGCCGAAACCTTCCCAAGAAAGAAGGTATTCAAATGTTTTGCCTCGTCTTAGGACATCAAGGATAGCTTCTACCTTATATTCTAGGTCATCTTCTGCATTGATGGCAGGTGGTTCCTGAGTCTTGGAAGAGAATTCATTGAGTATGAGAGGTTTCAAGAGTGAAACGTGAAAAGTGTTGTAGATGTTTAGTCCGGGTGGTAGCTTCAGACTGAAAGTGATGTTGCCAAGACGTCGGAGGATTGGAAATAGTCCAATGTAGCGAGGAGCAAATCGAGTGGAGGGTAACTTCAGTCTGAGATGTTAGGTGGATAACCAGACTTTGTCACCAGGTTTGAAAACAGGCACTTGAGAATGGTGAGCATCATAAAACTTCTTAGCTCAGTCACTCGCTTTAATTAGCATGTTTTTCGTCTGAGTCCACAGATTATGGATTTCATCAGCAGTAGATTGAGCTGCTGGGGATGTCACTGAGAGCTTCAGTGGAAATGGCGGTGTTGGTGAATGTCCATATACCAGTTCAAAAGGTGTTGATCCAGTTGATGTTGCAGGTTGAGAATAGATGGCGAATTCAGCCCAAGGTAACAGTTCAGCCCAATTATTCTGACGGCAACTCACACAGGCTCAAATGAACTGTTTTAAGGTTCTATTCATCCGTTCTGTTTGGCCATTTGATTGCGGATGATAGGCTGAAGTGTAGTCTAAAGAGATGTCGAACAGCTTGCACAAGGCCCTCCAGAATCTTGCCGTGAATTGGGATCCTCGGTCTGAGACTATTTGTTTTGGTTGGCCGTGAAGGCGAAAAATGTGCGATATGAAGAGCTTCGCAAGCTCCAAGGCTGAAGGTAAGCCAGGCAGTGCCACAAAATAGGCCATCTTGCTGAAGCGATCGACTGTTACCCAGATGGTATTCATTCCTCCAGAAAGGGGTAAATTGACTACAAAGTCAGTAGCGATGTGTGACCAGGGCTGTTCTGGAGCTGGCAGTGGTTGTAGCAATCCCCACGGTTGGCCAGAAGCGGGTTTGTGTTTGGCACAGTTGGTACAAGATGCCATGTAGGATAGTGTATCTTTTTTGATAGTAGGCCACCAATAGAACTTCTGGATCTTGAGCAGGGTGCGGCGTTGACCAGGATGACCAGCCAGCTTGGAATTGTGCGCCCAAAAGAGCACTTTCATCCTGAGGTGTTTAGGCATGATGGTTTTACCAGCGGGCACAGAATGTGTAGTCGCCAAAGATGACTTTCTTCAGGTCAATTATGTGCTGAGGTTCTTCAGGCACATCATCCAAGAGAAAGGAGCGTGACAAGGCATCGGCTCTGGTATTCCTGTCTCCGGGACGATATTTAAGCACAAAGTCAAAGCGATTGAAGAATAAGGACCATCTAGCTTGTCTGTGGTTAAGACGCTGCGCATGGTGGAGATACTCTAGATTTTTATGGTCCGTGAATACGGTTATTTGATGTTGAGCGCCTTCGAGCCAAGGCCGCCATTCCTCGAATGCTAGCTTAATAGCCAAGAGCTCTTTATCTCCGATCCCATAGTTCTTGTCTGCCGGGGAGAAACGTCGTGAGAAGAAAGCGCAGGGAAGAAAGGATTTGGAGTCTCCAGATTGGCTCAATACAGCCCCCACACCGACATCCGAAGCATCAACTACTACGATGAATGACTTGTTGAGGTCAGGATGACACAAGCATGGTTCCGTGGAAAAGGCAGTCTTTAAATTCTCAAAAGCGAGGGGCCGGTGCGCGTGCCGGGAGAGCAGGCATTCGTCCGCTCTCCCGCGGACTTTACTGAATCGGCCTGTCGATTAGCTAGCAAAAAGTGTAGGCTTTTGTATCCAGGATGCGTGACGTCATCACAGGGGACACCCCTGAAGTTTGTGCCAAAGAGAGAATAAGAAGCAGGGCCGCGCGGCACGCGCACACTATGGTACCTGGACAATATGGCGGGATGCAGCGCCCAAGCCGGACTGGGGACGCCAGAGAGGACGGCAGGCAGATGCCACGGCAGCCAGACGTTCATCAATCGCAGGAGGAGTCACAAAAAAGGTAAGGTGAGCGGAGTGGAGACGTCGGACAGCGACAGTTGTAATAGTTTGCACAAGTATTGATTACTCCCAGCAGGTAGGTCACCTGAAGGTGGATGGAGTGGCAGTGTGCATGTTCAAAAATGAGCAGTGTCTCTTTGCAGAGAGACCCTGAGCCTGACACTCCTTGTTTGTTGATGTAGAACATTGCTACCTGATTGTCGGTGTACACCATTACCCGGCGACCTTGAAGCTGAGCGAGGAAAGCGTGTAAGGCATTTCGGATTGCTCTGAGTTCTAGGAGATTTATCTGTAGATTTTGTTCCTGATGAGACCATTATCCTTGTGTTTGCAGCTCATCTAAATGTGCCCCCCAACTCCTGCGAGAGGCATCAGTTGTGAGGACTGTGTTGTAAGGGGGAGTGCTGAAAGCTGCACCCTTTGATAGCGTAGTCTTGTTTAGCCACCAGTCTATGTCCTTCGACATCTCCTGAGTCAGGACCAGCTTTTGATGTGGTTATGAGTGTTGTTTCCATTGACGTTTTAACCCTCACTATAGGTGACGCATATGCAATCTAGTGTTGGGCACAGTATAGATGGCTGCTGCCATAGTAGACGTTGCATCTCCAACTGTCTGTCTTCTGGCAGGAAGGTTCTGTTCCAAGTTGTATCTAAACGCGCTCCTATAAACTGCAGAATTTGAGTTGGGGTTAACATGGACTTCTGGTAGTTGATGACTAGTCCTAGCTGGTCCAAGAAGTCTATTAATTGATGTACCTGAGTCAATAGCATTGTGGGATCTGATGCTACCAGTAGCCAATCGTCAAGGTATGGGAAAATTTGCATGCCCCGCTGTTGAAGGGACGCCACCACCACTGCCATGCATTTCGTGAACACTCTGGGGGCCGCTGAGAGGCCGAATAGAAGGACTATATACTGGTAGTGACTGTCCCTGAATTGGAAAGATAGGTAATGCCACGAAGATGAGTGGATAGGAATGTGGGTATAAGCATCCTTCAAATCTATTGCACACATCCAATCATTGGGTTGAAGAAGGGGTAGAATGGTTTTTAAGGATACCATCTTGAATTTCTCCTTCACCAGATATTTGTTCAACTCCCGGAGGTCTAGGATCGGGCGAAGGCCACCGGACTTCTTGGGAATTAGGAAGTATGGTGAACAGAACCCCGTGTTGCGGGCATAAAGTGGGATTTTACGAATGGCCCGTTGGTTTTGTAGTGATGCTATTTCTGATGCCAACTGGGGTTGGTGTAATCTGGGCTCCCGTGTCGTTAGATGAGGGAGCGGAGGTGTGGTGAGGATGTGGAGTTGATAGCCCTTATGTACAATTTCTAGTACCCAACAACTGGATGTTATGGCTTCCCATGCTAGAAAACGCACTGTTATTCTTCCCGGTGGCGTGGGTTGTGGCGGTGGCAACTGAAACCTTAAAAAGACTGAGACGGCTTGGCAGGGGCTGATGGCTGTTGGCTATGGGTCCGCTGGGACCTAGGGTGTCCCCTCCTGTTCTGCGCCTGTGATTGCTGTGGCCTTTGCTGTGGCTGGTACGATGGAGGCTGATATGACGAGTAGGGTCGGTAAGGTCAACGTGAAAAAGGTTGTCGGCGATTCGCCATGAAGTAGCGACGTGGCACAGTGAACGTAGACAGTGCAGCCAGGGACTGAATTGCCACTGACTGTTCCCTCAAACTGGCAACTGTCTCTTGAAAATGATCACCAAATAGGTTGTCACCTTTACAAGGCAGATTTGCCAATATTTCATGCACATCTTCCCGGATCGTGCTAGCCCAGAGCCACGCCATCCGGCGAGCCGCAATGGCTGATGCTGATGACCTGGATAATGTCTCAAAGGCTTCATAGATGGTCCTGAGAAGGTGCCTGATCCCTTCCTCAATATCTTGGATTGGTTGAAGTGTGGTCATCGCGGGTAATTCTGCTGTGAACAGCATCCCTTTCATTACCTGCACACATTCATACAAGTATTGTACAATGTAGAACTGGTGTTGGTGTATATGTGCCGACAACATAGCTGCTTGGAATGTTCTTTTCGCAAAGTCATCCTAAAGTGCGCCTCTAGGGCATTTAAAACCCCCTAAAGCACGCCTCTGGACTCTCTTGTGCGGCTCCCTTCGACTGCTGCTGACCCCCGTCCGGACACCCATCCCCTGGACCCGCAGGACAGAGACCCACTGATCCGAGCCCTACAGGCCTTGACCCGACCCTACCTCCACGGTAGGACCAGGAACCACAGGCCGGAAAACCTCGCAGCCCACACCCCGGACAACCCACAAGCTCCGGACGTGGCCTACCTCCATGGCAGGCCGCAGAACGCTGATGCCTGGACCCACCTCCAAGGTGAGCCATTAGCGACCGCAACTCCATGCCCGTGCACCAGATCCAGGCCCCCTCCTGCTCCGACCCCGACTAGACTCCGCCCACCGACGCTCCCTAGGTGGTGACGTGGGACCTGATTGGGGCATTTAAAACCCCCTAAAGTGCGCCTCTGGACCCTCTTGTGTGGCTCCCTTCGACCGGCGCTGACCCCCATCCGGACACCCATCCCCCGGACCCGCAGGACAGAGACCCGCCGACCAGAGCCCTACAGACCTCGACCCAGCCCTACCTCCACAGTAGGACCAGGAACCACAGGCCGGCAAACCTCGCAGCCCACACCCCAGACCGAACCCCGGACAACCCACAAGCTCCGGACGTGGCCTACCTCCACGGCAGGCTGCAGAACCCCGACACCTGGACTCACCTCCAAGGTGAGCCATTAGTGACCGCGACTCCATGCCCATGCACCGGATCCAGGCCCCCTCCTGCTCCGACCTGACTAGACTCCGCCCACCAATGCTCCCTAGGCGGCAACGTGGGACCTGATTGGGGCATTTAAAACCCCCTAAAGTGCGCCTCTGGCGCCGCACGACAAAGGGGCCTGCCCCTTGTCGTGCCCCTTAGCGTGCCCCCTCCACCACATCCCCGACTAAGACCCACGAATCTTGAAAATCCCCGACTTGAACTCACTATCCTCCAACAACCAATCTAACGAACTCTGTCGACCCTCACCATCACCGCCAGACCCAGCGAACATCACAACCCGGAAACCAACCACCTGCCTCAAAATCACAATGCCTCATTCACCAACAGTCTGAGAACACACCATTACACAGAACCTCATGCAAACCAAGATCCACCAAACCAGCAACCCCAATCCAGGCTCAGAACCACCATCCAATCCCCCCTCCCATACCTCCCACTCTCCCCACAAACTTCACCACTGCTGCTAGCTGATAACACCCAAGCTCTAGTATCCACCCCCAATCCGATACCCCCATAACAACAAATATCACCCCCTCACTAATCTCATTCAGTAGCCCAAGATGCATTCCACATCCACAAATACACCAAAAGAAAGGCAACGACATCTAGTAAAGATTCTACTCACTGAGCCTATAAAAAGCTTGTTCTACTTAACCTTCCTTCTCATAAACGCACAAGCTCTCACGAAAAAATTCATACTTATCTCAGACATCCTTCAGGATCAAAACCCAGACTTCATCGCAGTGACCGAAACATGGTTCAAAAATACTGATCACGTAATAACGAACCAAATAACTAACAACACATACGATCTATTCTCAATCCCGAGGAAATCCCGAAAAGGAGGTGGATTATTACTAATCATCAAAAAACACTTCATCATGAAACAAATCCCTCACTCACTCCCCCAGCAATTCGAATTAGCCCTCTTCGACTCAGACAACCTGCAGATATGCCTAGTTTACTGCCCCCCCCCCCCCCCCCCCCCCCCCCAAACTTCTGGACAAAGACATATCACCTCTTATTGAATTCCTCATAAAAAATATCAACAACAAAAAACCTATAATCATCCTAGGAGACTTTAACCTCCACGCCAATGTCACCCCACTTTCCTAACCGTGCCAAACCCTGATGGGTGTCCTAACCACCCTCCAATTCACTCAACTCGTTAACAACCCAACACACAAAGCAGGGCACACCCTGGACCTGATTTTCACAAATGACAACTTCTTTTCAAATTCAACCATATCCTACTCTCAAGTCCCATGGTTGGACTACTTTCTCCTACAGTGCAAGACCCACACCAATGCTATTAACAAGAATGAAGCCAACAAAAATGCTCATTCAAGTACAGACCACCTTTCACATCCGATCTACTCCAACACGAACTGGAAAAACAACTGTCGAACATAGATCTCTCCAATATGAACAATGCCACCCAATCCTGGCACCAAATCACAACTGAAACGGCCAACACCATAAACCCTGAAAGAATGAAACTAATCAAATCAAAAAGACAAAATTGCAACCCTTGGTTCAATTCACAACTAAAGGAGACCAAATCCACCCTAAGATGAAAAGAAAAAGACTGGCGAAAAAACAAATGTCCACTAACACTTGAAAAATATTGTACTCACCTTGCCTACTATAAAAGCTTGATAAACAAATCAAAGAAAGAATACTACAGAAAAAAAATCCTAAATTCCACAAATAACCTGAAATCCCTCTTCAACATAGTAAACAACCTAATTGCAGCGAGCAACAACAACACTCTCCCAAACAAAAACCTGAGCCAAGATCTCACAATCTTCTTCAAAAATAAAATCAGCAAAATATCTGAAAAAATAATTAAGACCACAAGCAACAACTCTCACCTGAATCGCAAAGACATCACACCTTGGGCCAACTTTGAACCTATATCTACTGAAACGGAGAAACTAATCAAATCATTAAACCCAGCCCATCACGAACTTGACACCATACCAACATGTTCACTAAAAGAAATCTCCCAAACCATCACGCCAACCATCACGGCAATTATAAACAAATCGTTAGAAGAAGAACTACCAGACAAACTAAAATCGCCACCATAAAACCCATCTTAAAAAAAAAAAACCTCGACCCTAATGACCTAAGCAACTATATCAAACCTTTCGTTCCTTGCCAAGCTAACCAAAAAGGCCGCTCTTAAACAACTGAACTATCATCTAGATACAAACAACATCTTATACCCCACCCAACACGGCTTCAGAAAAAATCACAGCACCAAAAGGACTCATCAATCTATCAAATACTATCTTAAGAGGATTTGACAACGGTCAATGATACATCCTCATCCTACTCGATCTATCAGCCGCCTTTGACACAGTCGAACACAAAAGCCTAATCTCCAATCTATCTGAAATCGGTCTAACAGGGAAAACTCTAGACTGGTTCACATCTTTCCTCCAAAACAGAATTTACAAGGTAAACTTCAACAACCACACCTCCAAAGCCATCCCACTCAAAACCGGAGTTCCCCAAGGCTCCTCTCTATCGGTAATCCTCTTCAACATTTACCTATTACCACTTTGCCAACTTCTTTCAAGTCTCAGCATCACCTACTTCCTGTACGCCGACGACATACAGCTAATCATCCCGGTAACAAGCACCATAGAGAACGCACTGAAAATTGCAGCCACGACCATCAACAAAATTAAACTCCTATTAAATCAACTGAAACTGCATCAATACAGACAAAACTGAATGTATGCTGATAGAAAGAAACAACTCTGGAGATTACCAGAATCACTCCATTTTCATCGACAACAACCCCATCAAGCTAAAAGAATACATTAAAGATCTGGGAATCTGGATCGACCCACAGCTCAACCTTAAAAAACACATCACCATGAAAATAAAAGAAGGTTTCCACAAGCTAGCAATTCTCAAACACCTCAAACCTTTACTAAACCAAACAGACTTCAGAACCATTCTTCAATCCTTGATTTTCTCAAGCATCGACTTCTGCAACTCACCCATGATAGGACTTCCCAAATCAACCCTACACCCTCTACAAATACTACAAAATGCCACCGCACGAATTCTCACTGGACACAAAAGAACAGACCATATCTCTCCTGTCTTAAAAGATCTACACTGGCTCAACGTAGAAAAAAAGAATAGAGTACAAAACACTATCAATCATCCACAACTCAATTCACCACAATGATTACGACTGCCTCAACACCCTAATCCAAATACACCACAATCAACGCAACACCAGATCAACTAACAAAGCACGTCTAGAGATCCCATCAGTCACCACAGCCAAACTTACCACAACCAGAAAAAGAGCTTTCTCAATAGCTGGACCGCATCTCTGGAATACCCTACCAGTCAGTCTACGACTTCAAAGCAATACCAAAATTTTCAAAAAACTGCTCAAAATATGGCTCTTCAAACAAGCATAAAGGATGGGATAAGCTAAACCAACCAAAGGACAGTACCCACCAGACTCACACTACCCCATCACCTCTCCCTTACCTATCACCATAACCCTCCTCCCTCACTCTTTAAGCTCCCACGACTATATCCATTGATCAACCCTAAACTCTGTATAAGCACTCTCAACTATACCCATCGATTATCCTATAACTCTACTTAATGCCCTCATACTAACAATGTGTTTCAAGCTGCTACCATTGTCATTCTATATTAACTGTTTTTTCTATTGTTATCCCGAAGTTCTAATGTTAATCGCTGTTATAGTTGCTCCTCTGATTTTTAATGTATATCGTTGTTATAAATGTAAACCGGAGTGAAGGCCAACACCAATACTTCGGTATATAAAAACTTACAAATAAATAAATAAATAATTAAGAGGAATGAGATGGGACCCTAACCCAGTCATCCTCTGATGTAGATTGATCTCATTGCCTCAGGTACAAAACTTAGATTGTAAGCCCTCTGGGGACAGAGAAATACCTACAGTACCTGAATGTAAACCGATGTGATATCTCAGAACGATTGTTGATATATAAAATAATAATAATAATAATAATAATCTCCAGGAGTCTGCTGTCCAAAGGACGAGGTAGATGGCCTCGAATGTTGGGGGCTCGACATGGGTGAGTGAACACGTCGACAGCCTTGTCTGGGTTTTTCAGGAAGATCATACCTTGACGATGGCTTGGTTACCACAAGTCCTGAATCGGTTCTCTTACTTTTTTGAGGGAGTCTGTTCCTAGTCTCCTTTGATGTTGCCTCTGTTAAATGGCTGGATGTACAATGAGTCGAATGCTTCGGCTGTTTTAAACTGTGTGCCGTGTGGGATGCTTTTTGCGTCAATGATGCCTTTTTCTGCGTCGATGGCGTCGACTTATGCGTCAGTCCAGTGCCGTGCTTCGACTTTGGTGTTGGTCTGGTGACATGCTTCGATGTCGACGCAGGGGCCGAAGCAGAATACGTTGATGTTGTGTGTGTCGGCATCGATGGATGTGTCGACATCAGCGCCAATGGATGGCACGTCGTCTTTGGCGCTGTGTCGACTTCACCGTTGTCGGTTGACTCTGCCCTTGCGTCAATTGTTTCTCGGCGTGGTGTTTTCCACTGTGCGTCGTCTGCTCCAGGTGCGAGCGACGCATTGATTGCAATTGGTCGCGACAACCCTTCAATTTAGTTTTATGGGGTTCTCGACCCCTATGTACCTTCTTGGTATCCCCTTGACCTCCAGGACTGGAGGTTCATGGGTCCACAGATGAGGCTCTCCTTAACAGTAGGCCCTGTGGTTTTGACGGGCCTGGCAAGGAGTGGGATTCGGATGGAGGGGCATAAGAGCCCCTGGCGCAGATCCTCAAGTCCTTGATTTTCTGCGTCTGACTTCGGGCTCGAGGCAAGATGCAGCCACAATGTTCGCTCTCAGCCTGGATGTGCTCAGCCCCTAAGCAGCGGTAGCAGCGATCATGTCCATCGGTGATGGACATGATCTTACTGCAGTGGCACAGTTTAAAACCCGACGGCCTCGGGTCAGATTTCTGGGACATCACTGTCTTCAAGTTTTTAGAAGCTGAGGAGAGTGAAGCTCCACGTGTGATCCCACGCGCGGAAAGAAACAAACTGAGGAAATTCTGTTTCCTGCACAGGAACACACACACAGCCGCACAGAGCAAAGCTCTGACTTCCTCTGATAGACAGTTCCCATGACAGCATGGCTAATTCAGCCCTGCTATCAACGGGAAATCAGAGAAATACTGATGAGCTGCAGGTGGCACACTTGGGATACCAGTGCCTTGAAGCTTTGCTCTCTGACTCCATCTGCTGGTGGGAGTGCATAACCCACTGGTCTGGACTGATCTGGGTATGTACAGGAAATGAAATTATAGACATACTATTAGTAATTTGTAAACTATCTTTAGAATAATCTACAGAACTTGAAGATAGGGGGCTGTTAACATAATGCCAATTTAAAAAAAAAAGCTAATAATGTCCTGTATGAGTATGAAATAAACTTTTTCTTTGGGTCCTTATCATGTATTGCAAGTAGACAGCGGCTTTGAAGAGCTCTCCTTCCATCAAAGTACCTTTTGAGTTGCAAGTAGAGGAAATGAGAATGTGACGCTAAGTTATAGGTTTGGCGAAGCTCTGTGAAGAATCGATATGTTAAGCCTTCCCATAATTGATTATTAAAGTAAAGGCCTGTGCACCACGAGTGCGCATCTGGAGACAGTGTGGCAGGAGAAAGGTGGGGATTTTCATAATGAAGAAATAGCCAGCAATTGCCCAGGTTCCACCTTTATATCTTGCATAGTATGCCCCATATACAATGTGGGCAAGTATGAGATGTGACCAAAGTACTTTATGTACTCCAGGATTCACATTAGGAGAAACTAATAATGCAGCTAAGCTATAACCATGTGAAACTTATTTTTCCATATGTAAGCATGATAAACAAGCAGAGCCCAGAGACGAGGAACTTTTTGATGAGCTCCTGCTCAGCTCCTTTCCCAGCAAGGCAAAAGAGGCTGCACTGCAAGCCGTGGACCTACTGCAAATCTGCAGACATTTATGCAGTTCCTTGATTTTAAGAGCCAAGGTCCACTGAGAGCATAGGGACATCTGTCCCAAGATTAGGAGTTCTTCTGGTCATGATCTGTACCGGGGCATCAATAATATAATTTGTGGCCATTAATGAGGGACATCATTTTTCCACAGGTTCAGCTCTTAAAACCATACACCGTGGTTGAGTTTTTCTTTTGCTGAGACTTCACTTCGTTGTTATGAAGTTCTTTATTTTCTGGGGCTAACACTGAAAAGTGTTTGGGGCTGTTGCTCATCCTGACTGCGTCTGCAACACCTCGCTCTCCCATCTACTAGCTCCAGGCTCTGTTCCTCCGCAGCCGCAGCCAGTTCGCAGCATCTCTGCCTCCCCCTCTCTCCATCTTCCATGCAGGCCTCACAGTGGAGCTCCCGTCGAGGATCCGCGTCCTCGGCCCTGTCCCTAGGTGTGCGCGCGGCCAGCCTGCACACCTTTAAAGACCCAAGCACGGACAACCCCAGAGAGATGCTTACTGATGACATCACAAGACCTCCATATTTAAGGCAGGGTTCAAACCCCTGATCCCTGCCTTGGCAATCGGGTCGTACACCTCGGAGTCTCTAGTTTGTCTATTCCAGTGTCTCTTTTTCCAGCGTCTCCTGTTCCAGCGTCTCCTGTTCCTGCGTCTGCTGCTCCTTCGTCTCTCCATTCCTGGTAGTACCCTTCGGACTGATCTCACAGTACTGACCTCTGCCTGTTCACTGACCATGTCTGATCACTGCCTGGAACCTGACCTCTGCTTGTACACTGACTTCATCTGACTGCTGCCTGAAACTTGACCTCTGCCTGACCTGACTACTCCCAGATTGACTAAAGGTATTGACCCCTGCTTCGGCTGACCATTCCGGACTGAGACTCTGGCCTTGATCCTCGCTATCCACTCAGACACTCTATTTTGGCCTCCTGTAACCTCTGAACATTCTCACCTTGTCATTGACCGCGCACCCTTGTTCGTGATGGGCATGCCCCTGCGCTTTCTCTCTAGGAGACCCTGCAAGGCCCACCTAAGACCAGGCGGCCCGGGTAACCAAAGGCTCAACCTGAGGGAACCCCGGGTTGCTATTGGCAAAGCTCCAGCTAGCCTCTGTCTCCTCCTGTGCTCTGCCTCCTGGTGGCAGGCGCTCTCCGGGTCCGACCGGAGGGCCGTACCAATCTTGCACCAGGCCAAGGGTCCACCTCCAGCGCAACAGGGGCTGCAGAAGCAGCAAGGTAACTTTAGAAGAAAATGAAGTAAAGATATATTCATAAAGGAGTTTTTAGGATTTCTAGAGAAAAAAATGTAGGTGCGACAGAAGTCACATCCATTAGGAGATTCACGAGGCAACGCCCACACAGGAACTCCTGCACTTGCTCAGTAGAGCTCAGAGCTCTAATAATTGGAGAGAAAAGTCCATTCAGTGCAACCGGATGACATCACCCATATATAATGGCTAATTCAGCCTGCTTATCAACGGAAAAATTAATGAAGACTTTACTGATGGAAAGGATAATGAAGCATCTTGGTTCCAGTAGGCTGAAAGATCTGAGGTAGCATGGTTTTATCAGAGGGAGACTGTATCAAATAAAGCTGATCAAGTCCTTTGATTGGATTGCCATAGAATTAGATTTGGGGGCAGGTGCTGGATTTCAGCAAAACCTTTGATACTGTCCCACAAAGGATACTAAAAAATAATCTGAGTAATCTAGTGGTGGAACCTAAACTGGCAGACTGGATTGGAAACTGGTTGAGAGACAGCGAACAGAAAGGCCGATGCAATAAATGAGCTTGGAAAGCGGGCGCTCAGTGTTGAGCGCCTGCTTTTCTAACACACACCCAGGCATCTCTCCTGGGTGCACGATGCAATATGTAAATGAGGGGTTGTGCTGCCAAGGAGGCGCTAGAGTCAATTGTGCACCCCTAGCGCTTCCTTGGCAGCGGGCGCCCAGGAAAGGTTGGCTGTCTGTGGCTTAGGAAAGTGAATGCTCAATTTTACCAGCGTCCATTTTCCTAACTGGTGCACAGCCACGGGTTAGGAAAATGCACACTCGTTAACTGAGCGTCCATTTCCTTATCCTGACCACCGGCACTTTATTTTCTTTTTCATTTTTTTTAAACCTTTTAAAGCTTTGGTTCCCCTGACTGAATAACGCCACGATATTAAGTCCGAGGATTTACAGAAAAGCAGTATTTTCTGCTTTTCTGTACAACTTTTTGGGGGGCTCAGAAATTAACACCTGCTCTGGGTAGGCGTTAATTTCTGAGCATATACATGTGCAGGTTGGGCACACATTTTTTCTTTTACATTTGGGGTGAATAACTAATAGCCTCATCAACATGCATTTGCACGTTTTGGATGTGCTAATCCTCTTATAGCATAAGGGGCTGTGGACGCCTATCCAAATTGCGTGTCCAACCGCGGGTTAAACAGTGCGCTCAGCTGAGCGCACTGTTTTGCATCGGCCACAGAGTGCAGTGGCAAATGGAATTTGCTCTGAAGAAAGAAAGGTGATGAATAGAGTGTCTCAGGGATTGGTCCTGGGAACAGTTCTGTTCAATATGTTTGTGACAAAAACTGTGGAGGAGTTTAGGAGGAAAAATTTGTCTTATGCAGATGACAATAATATCTGTAATGAAATGGATATGCCTGAGGAATTAAATGATATGAGAAGTGATCTAAGAAGAACTCAAGGAGTGGTTGTTGTGCCGGGAGGTGGACCCTTGGCCTAGTGCAGGATTGGTAGGCTCCCTGGTCGGACCCAGAGAGCGCCTGCCACCAGGAGGCGGAGCACAAGAGGAGACAGAGGCTAGCTAGAGCTTCGCCACTAGCAACCTGGGGTTCCCTCGGGTAGAGCTCTCGGTTACCCGGGCCGCCTGGTCTTAGGTGGGCCTTGCAGGGTCTCCTTGAGAGAAAGTTCAGAGGTGTGCCCACCAGGATCAAGGGTGCGCGGTCAATGTTCAAACTAGAAGTCCGGGGTGCCAGAGAAGGCCAGAAGAGAGTCTCTGTGTAACGAATCAGAAGGTGGACCCCTGTTCCGAGGTAGAGTTGGCGCTACCCAAACGGACAGATAACCCTTTAGGTCTCTACCGTCGGAGGGCAAGGCTTGATGAGGTAAGTGTTGAATGAAGACTTCACCCTGGAAGCTCGTGATCCCCCCCAGGAGGAGCCTGTAGGGATCTGGCCGCTGGGACTTAAGAAACTCCCTGAAGACTAATGAAGGTCTGGATGCAGGCGCCTCCTGCAGGTCGTGGATTCCAGATGGCTGGCGCCTCCAGCTGGTCATAGATAGTCCGGGAGTAGAAGTCGAAGGATAGTCCAAAGCCGGTCCAAGGGTCGAAGTCCAGAGAGAGGTCGAGAGCCGGTCCGGGAATAGACGGGAGAGTGGTCCGAAGCCAGTCCAGGAGCAACACAGGAGAAGGCTCCAAAGCCTTTCTGAAGTCAACGCCAGAGAATCACCACAGCCGGTCCGAAGGTCAGAAGCCAAAGAATCAATCCAACGGAGAGGAGGAGCAGAAGCGGGACGACGAACAGAGCAAATCCAGGAACATGGAGCACAGGTAACCAAGCACAGAGCCTCAATACCAAGGCAAGGTCTGGGGGGCAGACCTTGCCTTAAATACCCGAATTGAGGGAGGAGTTTGCTGGAGGAAGCCACAACTTCCTGTCGTGACTCCTTTAAATCAAACCTTCAGCCGCGCGCGCGGCTCTACAGCATGCAGGAGGGGACGGAGACATTCCAGCACAGCAGGACCAAGCGGCTAGATCTCAGCGGCGGCCAAAGCCGAGAAAAGGATTTCAAGAGGGGCTGCCTGCCCCCACAGGAGCCCCTGGGAGGAGCCGGCGCAGCGGGTGAGCCTTGGGTCCCGGCTGCGGACTGCCGCGACCATGACAGTCGGCCCCGGTCACGGACCGCCGTGACCGGCGGCCATAACACTCTGAATGTATGCGAAGGATCAAGGCCAGAGTCAAGGTAACATGGTCAGCCAAAGCAGAGGTCAAATACCAGTAGTCAGTCCATGGATGGTCAGCCAAAGCAGGGGTCAATACCAGTGATCGGTCTGAGAGTAGTCAGCCAAAGCAGGGATCAGGTTCCAGGCAGCAGTCAGACGTGGTCAGTAATCAGGCAGAGCGACCGTCGGTTCCAGGCAGCGTTCAGACATGGTCAGTAAACAGGCAGAGGTCAAATCCAGGAGGCGATCAACATAGTCAGGAACAGGCAGAGGTCAGTACCGAGAAGACAGTCCGAAAAGTACCACCTGGGGAGACAAAGGAACAGGAAAACACTGGAACAGAAGGACGCTGGAACAAGACTGGAATGAGACTGGAACAGGACTCGAACAACACTGGATCAAAGACTGGAAACGCAACCCGATTGCCAAGGCAAGGAAGTGATGGCAGGGACTTCCTTTAGTACAGCATTCAATCAGGGCACGCCGTGGAGCTGGGACCCGCCCCTGGCCCTTTAAGGGACCGGGCGGTCCGCGTGTGCATGCCTAGAGGTGGGGCCGACTCCACGGAGGACGCCGAGCCCCGCCGTGAGGCCTGGCCAGAGGTGGAAGGCCCGGTGACCACTGCCACTGGATGCTGAGGCCTGGCTGTACTCACTGCAGCAGCTGGAGAGGATGGCCCGGGACCCGTGGAGGAGTTAGTGAGGTGAGAAGGCCTGGGCGCGGGCCGAGCACAGACGGGTCGCGCAACAGTGGTCATCTGCTTCCTAGGTAAGTTTCAATACTAGACAATGCAGTTATGAATTTGGAGTGTAGAAATCTAAGAGAGCAGTACAGATGGAAAATGAGATATTGATGGCCAGAGAGCAATAAACAGACTTCGGGGTGATTATATCTGATGATTTCAAGATGGCAAAACAATGCAATAAGGCGTTGGTGTTGTAAAGTGCATAGGGAGAGGTATAATTAGTAGAAAAAAGGAAGTGATTATGCCATTGTACAGATCCTTGGTGAGGAGGTATTGTGTCCATTTCTGGAGGCCATAGACAGACTGGAGATGTCCAGAGAACTACCAAAATGGTGAGGGATCTGCACCAAAAACCCTGTGAAATGAGACTTAAGGACCTACAAATGTATAGCCTAGAGGAAAGGAGAAACAGGGGAGATAACATAGAAATATTCAAATATCTGATAGGTATTAGTGATGCACAGGGAGTAACCTTTTTCAATGAAAGAGTTATTTTATAATAAAGGGGTAGAATCAGGAAAAATGTCAGAAAATGTGTTTTCATGGAAAGAGTGGTGGATGCATGGAGCACTATCCCAGAGTGGGTGACAGAAATTTAAAAGTGGCATATTTTAAGAAGGCATGGGATAAGCATAGAGTTGGTTTCAAAAATAGAAGAGATAGCAAGCAGAATCACAATCTAGCCATATTCGAACAATTCAACAAGTGTTGGGGCTGTCAGAATGAATGGCCAAGTGAGAAAAATGAAATGTTAGAAGTCCTAATGGAAACACAAGCAACTGCGTGGCTGGATCTGTCTAGTTGGTTGTGATGGCAGAACTAACTAGCACTAGATGTGTGTCAGTAATAACAAAAAATCCTCACAGAAATACAGTTGATCACATAGTTGAGCATGTCTGGAAGGCTATGCAGCAAACATAGAAGACTGCATGTTTGGGCAACTGCCATGATGGTATTAGTTATTTAGGTTAGGCTGCATTGAAAGAATTAAACTAGCGGCTGAATCTGTTCGGCAGGCTACGCAGAGAATGTAGACCGGTTTTAGACACTGAATGGAGGGGTGCTAGGTGTGAACTAATTGAGGGATTCCATATGCTCATTTGTCCAAGACAACAGTACTGTATAAGGAGAGGTACCTGAAAAGCTGTCATGATCATTGAATGATAGCTGGGATATATGCTTGCAGTGTGCACAAGAGAAATAAAAACTGGGCTGAATGGATGAGAAAACTGGGCCTTTTCTTCCACTTCTATTATGCTACGAATTGGGCAGAGATCCAGCATTTCTGCATGGGGATAACTTGCAAGCAGCAGCAGTTACTACCCTTAACAGAACACATGAGGGTAACCTGCACGAGCAGCAGTTACTACTATCCTTAACAGAAGGCATGGGGTAAGCGCATGGAGCGCTATTTACCACCATAAGCAAATTGCTGGGCAGATTAGATGTCTCATTTGGTCTTTGTCGTCATTACTATGTGTGAGAGAGTGTGTGTATTTAGTGAGGGTAAGGAGAGCTACAGTATGGAAATGGCAAGTTTTAGTGGGAAGATGGAAAGTGAAAAAGAAACGACAACCCTACAATGACGTAAGTTCTGTCTAGCTTAGGTGCCTTTAAAAAGTAGTAAATTACAGAAGCACGAAATTTCCTTGTCATTCATCTCGGCAATAAAAGGGTTAACAACAAAAAGACATGATCACTACTGGAGGGGCCGGATTAGCAGTTTCCTTGTGCCCCTGGGGTCATTTACAATGACTGGCTCCAATCCAACCACCAAAGTAGCGTCCCTGCCTCTGCCAGGGAACTCCCGGCTCGCCGCTTTCCCTCTCTTCCTCCCCGCCCTGCGGTGGTCTGCCTCACTCCCTCCTCCTCCGCCTCACGCGGCTCCCGGCCCCGCCCCCTCGCCGGCCTCGAATTTAGATGCCGCTCGTGCTCCCTCCGCTTGCCGTACGCTGCTGGAGACGGACAAGGTTGGTTGCCTCGGTGACGGTGGGAGTGGGCGCATACACGTGTGGCGCGAGGGTGGGAGCGTGTCCCTTCCACTGCCCGGGCCTGCATCGGGGAGTGAGTGACTGAACGAGCGAATGAATGAATGGCAGGCGCAACGAGCGCGGGGTAGCGTTTTGTGTCATGCCCGGGGAAGGTATCTCAGGGCAGGTGTCCGTCCCCCGCTCGCTCGTCTTTCGGTAAGGGTGGGGAGCTGGGGAAAATGTGATGGGAGGGAAGGCAGAGCGCGGTTGACGTTACGGAGGCAGCAAGGCTGATGCAAGCGTGCCCAGCGGCCGCTCTCCGTCGGATGTCTTTCCCGTGACGCGATCCCCTCCCCCCCCCTCCATGGATGGCGCGCGCTGGTGGAAGGCAGTGACGTTGCGGGTGCCGCACATCTGCAGCAGCAGGTGTCATGGGCTGTGTGTGCGTGATGTCCGGGAGGACCTGCTTTCGCTTTCCTGGCCGGAGCGGGGGCGAGCCGCTCTGTCCGCTGTAAGATTGCGCAGCCTGTAGCTGAAGCTTGCATTAGCAACGTCGACTGCTTAGCTTGCATTTTATTTGGTCTGTTGATTTAATTATCTTAGGCCATCCTAAAAATCGATGCTTGGGGGTGCAGAGGATAATATAGATAACATAGCCACCACCTTTTGAGGATCGTTTTTGCTTTAGAATAAGGGTGGTGAAAATCCAGCTTCGCATTTTTGGCTGACAGAATGAAAGGGGATTGTGTGTGTACATGGTTTTGGAAACTTTTTTTTTTCTATAAAGAATGACTTTCTAGCTTGATGCTTTTATTGACTTGAGATTTCCTTACTGAAAAGTTTTTGGGTTTTTTTTTTTTATCATTTAGATGTATTGTTATGTAATAATTCTTTGAAATTAGAAACATGCTTTCTGCTCTTTCTCTATTGTTTAAAAATAGATATGACTTTTTTTTTTTTTAGAAAACCCCATATTCATCTAAAATAACTGACTTGCTTTTTGGTTTTATACATGTATTACATAGGATAAATTATCTTTTTTAGAGTACCTGTGATAATTCTGATAATTATTGAGCATGTTTTAAGTTATTTCAAGGATTAATATGATATGCAGCATGATCTTTAAAATCTAGAATGGTAGAAATTTACAGGAGGATTATATTCTAGTTGTAGGAAAACTAAAAAGAAAATCCAGAGAAAATATGCTTACATAACTGGACCATTACTTGCCTTGTTTTCATGCAAATTGTATGTACTTTGGCATATGAGAAGCTAATGGGAATTTTATATTAAAAAGCAGAAGCAGTATATAGAATATTGAAATTGGAGAATGAAAGCAGATAAATTCTTCAAGGTGTACCCAGTCTGTCTATTCAGAGTAGCATAGTAGATGATGGCAGAAAAAGACCAGTTGGCTCATCCAGCCTACCCAGTTAGAACATAAATTGTCATGCTGGGTCAGACCAAGGGTCCATCAAACCCAGCATCCTGTTTCCAACATAGGCCAACCCAGGCCACAAAAACCTGGCAAGTACCCAAACACCAAGAAGATCCCATGCTACTGATGCTAGTAATAGCAGAGGCCATTCCCTAAGTCAACTTGATTAAAGCAGTTAATGGGCTTCTCCTCCAAGAACTTATCCAAACCTTTTTTAAACCCAGCTACACTAATTGCACTAACCACATCCTCTGGCAACAAATTCCAGAGCTTAATTGTGCATTGAATGAAAAAACATTTTCTCCGATTAGTCTTAAATGTGCTCCTAGTCCTTTTATTATCCGAAAGTGTAAATAACAGATTCACATCTACTCATTCAAGACCTCTGTCATATCCCTCCTCAGCCGTCTCTTCTCCAAGCTGAACAGCCCTAACCTCTTCAGCCTTTCCTCATAGGGGAGCGGTTCCATCCCCTTTATCATTTTGGTTACTCTTCTGTACTTTCTCCATCACAACTATATCTTTTTTGAGATGCGGCGACCAGAATTGTACACAGTTTTCAAGGTGCAGTCTCACCATGGAGCGATAGAGAGGCATTATGACATTTTCCATTTTATTAACCATTCCCTTCCTAATAATTCCCACGATTCTGTTTGCTTCTTTGACTGCTGCAGCACACTGAGCCGACAATTTCAAAGTATTATCCAAAATGATGCCTAAATCTTTTTCTTCTAATATGGAACCTAATTATTATTTTCCGTATATGAAACACCTTGCACTTGTCCACATTAAATTTCATCTGCCATTTGGATGCCCAATCTTCCAGTCTAGCAAGGTGCTCCTGTAATGTATCGCAATCCGCTTGTGATTTAACTACTCCGAATAATTTTGTATCATCCGCAAATTTGATAACCTCACTCGTCGTATTCCTTTCCAGATCATTTATAAATATATTGAAAAGCATCGGTCCAAGTACAGATCCCTGTGGCACACCACGGTTTACCCTTTTCCACTGAGAAAATTGACCATTTAATCCTACTCTGTCTTTTAACCAGTTTGTAATCCATGAAGGGACATCGCCTCCTATCCCATGACTTTTAAGTTTTCTTAGAAGCCTTTCATGAGGGACTTTGTCAAATGCCTTCTGAAAATCTAAATACACTACATCCGTTTCACCTTTATCCACATGGTTATTAACTCCTTCAAAAAAAAAAATGAAGCAGATTTGTTAGGCAAGACTTCACTTGGGAAAATCCATGTTGACTGTGTTCCATTAAACCATTTCTTTCTATATGCTCTATGATTTTGATTAGAATAGTTTCCACTATTTTTTCTGACACTGAAGTCAGACTCGCTGGTCTATAGTTTCCTGATCATCCCTGGAGCCCTTTTTAAATATTGGGGTTACATTGGCCACCTTCCAGTCTTCGGGTACAATGGATGATTTTAATGATAGGTTACAGATTTTAACTAATAGATCAGAAATTTCATCTTTTAGTTCCTTCAGTAGCCTAGGATGCATGCCATCTGGTCTAGGTGATTTGCTACTCTTTAGTTTGTCAATCTGGCCTACTACATCTTCCAGGTTTACAGTGATTTTGTTCAGTTCATCTGACTCATCACTCTTGAAAACCATCTCCGGAACTGGTATCTCCCCAAGATCCTCATTAGTAAACACAGAAGCAAAGAATTAATTAATTTAGTCTTTCTGCAATGACTTTATCTTCCCTAAAAGCCCTTTTAACCCCTTGGTCATTTAACGGTCCAACCGACTCTCTCACAGTTTTCTTGCTTCAGATATATTTTTTAAAGTTTTTTATTATGAATTTTTGCCTCTACGGCCAACTTCATTTCAAATTTTCTCTTCACCTCTCCCGGCGCACGCACAGGCCACTCGCCTGTGCACGCGATTCAGTATTTAAATTAGGTCCGGCGGTAGAAACGGGCAAAAGGAGACGCTAGGGACACTAGCACGTCCCTAGCGCCTCCTTTCCCAGTGCCCGAAGATGTGCGGGTCAGGGTCAGCACGCACAAGGGGGTGCACAATTGTGCACCTTGCGCGCGCCGAGCCGCACTGGCTTCCTCCGTTACATCCCCCGATCTTTATTTTACCTTTTGTGCCTGCCTCCAAGCAGGCGCAAGTTGTGCGCGCCGGCCAATTGCCGGCACACGATCTCTGACACAGCAGCAAATGGCCGCTCTCCCAGCCCCGGGGCTTTACGCGCGCCGCCAGGCCTTTTGAAAATAGGCCCGGCGTGCGTAACCCCCCTACACGCGTAAATCCTCAAATCTGCTCCACTGTGCTTATTTTGAGCCTGCACCAATTCAGTCGAAGTTCAGACACAAATAATTTGCATATATTGTGTTTTGAATTTCAGTTTGTAATGCTCCTAAAAGTACATGTGTATGCTTACATCAGTGGTGTGAAGTACGGTCATCCGGAGGACATATATTTATTTATTTAACATGTTTTGTATACCTTCATTCGGTTTTGCCATCACAACGGTTCACAGTAATCATAATAGGTAGACAAAGTTACATATATTTTTGGAACTTTAGCCTACATGTGTAAGTTTTCCCTGCTACTTAAATGAGTGCATTGTGAAAGTTCATGCATGCTTTTTAAAAAAGCTGAAATGAAAATCCAGCTAGGAAGATGCAACCATTCTACTAGCAGCAGCCCCATCTTTACCCACAGAGTTACTGACTAGGTCTTTCAGAATTGACCCCATTTTTTTTGCATGTTCTAATAATGTTTTTGGACACAGTGGCTTAGTTGATTCCATTGAAGGGTTTTGTTCCTCATTTATTTCATCATTAAAAGTTGCAATTGCCTTTTTCTTTGTTCAGTGTGGAGCACTCAATTATTTAGTTATTTTTATTTATGAACATTTTGATATTCTGCTTTTTATTTATTTATTTAGGGCTTTTTTATACCGACACTCATGATACCAATCATATCGTATTGGTTTACAATAAACAGCGGTGCAATAACATTAACATCGATGTGAACAGTAGGCGAAGAGAGAAAAAGTGAATGAAAGTTACAATAAACAGGGGCACTTGAACTGGGAGGAGGAAAGCCAGAGGTATGGCTAACATAGAGATAAATAATACTTAGTCTCAGAAATAAATAATATCAAGACATCTACTTAGGACTATAATAATCACTTGTACTCAGGATTGAATATTATCAAATATATACATGATATCCTATACCTAGGGCTGTGGAATATCATATGATTCCTGACTAAATAGTATTTGTTCATAAAACTCAGAACTGATTAATATAACATGTTATATTAATCATGTTATATTTAACATGTGTTATATATATATATATATATGAAAATATAACATGTTAATTATAACGTGTGTGTGTATATATATATATATATATATATACACACGTTATAATTAACATGTTATATTTTCCCAAGGTTGGCCTCAAAGTGGATTACAATAAATTTAAATAAGACCATACATAAAGAGGACATATACAATATAATAGACTAACCAACTAAAAGCAAATAAGAACATGCCATACTGGGTCAGACCAAGGATCCATCAAGCCCAGCATCCTGTTTCCAACAGTGGCCAATCAGGCCATAAGAACCTGGCAAGTACCCAAAAACTAAGTCTATTCCATGTTACTGTTAGTATTAGCAGTGGCTATTTTCTAAGTCAACTTAATTAATAGCAGGTAATGGACTTCTCCTCCAAGAACTTATTCAATCCTTTTTTAAACACAGCTACACTAACTGCACTAACCACATCCTCTGGCAACAAATTCCAGAGTTTAATTGTGCGTTGAGTGAAAAAGAACTTTCTCCGATTAGTTTTAAATGTGCCCCATGCTAACTTTATGGAATGCCCCTAGTCTTTCTATTATCCGAAAGAGTAAATAACCGATTCACATTTACCCGTTCAAGACCTCTCATAATCTTAAAGACCTCTATCATATCCCCCCTCAGCCTTCTCTTCTCCAAGCTGAACAACCCTAACCTCTTTACCCTTTCCTCATAGGGGAGCTGTTCCATTCCCTTTATCATTTTGGTCGCCCTTCTCTGTACCTTCTCCATCGCAATTATATCTTTTTTTATATATTCTAAAATCAAGATCCATTTGTGAACCACAGACACTTGGAATAAACTATTTTCAGGAACCAGAAAACAAAATAATCGGCTACAGCATAGTTCAGACAGATGAGAAATGCTTGAAAATCCACTGCTGCATGCTACACTTCTTTTTGTTTTAGATACCTACAGGGATCACTGGATTATCATCATTTTTGTTTCCTTTTTATTTGTTGCTTGACAAATGCAGGAGAGGGGATGTGAAATAAATACTCAAAAGAAATTATTTAAATAATTTACTAGAAATGTACCATATTAAAAGCTGAAACGCATGTACATACCAAATGACAAAAACATTCTCCTTGGTCAAAGTGAATCATAGCACTTCAGAGGGATTTTCAAGCGTGAGCTTATCTGTCTCTGCATTTTAAGATTTTATGATGCTATTGCCATTCCTCTTATCTTTGAAACAGGTTTTTGATCAAAATATCTCAAATTTCTTGATTTTTGGAGCAAATTTGTGCCTATAATTGGATATTAACAGGAACTGGTCTCCTGATTTTTGGATTATACCTAGTTGTGAAATGTGTGTGTAGGTTTTTGTTTTGTTTTGTTCTTGTTTTTTATTATGCTATTAAACTGTCAAACTGTACGTATTAGTCTATTTTAAAAGGCACGCACATCCATGTGCACATGGTGTCCAGCACGTGCACAAGGGTGTACCAAGTTTACAGCATGCACGCATCGGCGTTTGCATGTTTTAAAATGCATTTCCCGCGTACACATGCGCACTGGAGTTTCATGTCGACGCGCACATGTGCGGGTGGGTGGCATGTTCTGTACATGGGGGGGGGGGGGTGGAATTTTTGAATAATACTCGCAGCGATGCGAGTAAGGCTTCCCCAGGTCCTTCCCAGTCTGCTCCCCTAAACTAACCCTGCCTATCACTGTCCTCTGGAGCAGAAGTAAACTCCGTGCTCCTGCCACCTGCCGGCGCGGGCTTCCCCAGGACAGCATCAGTAGGCTCGACACTTGTGCAAGTATTGGGGGTTACGCGTGTGGCTGGGCCCGTTCTGAAATGCATGAGGCACGTGCAAGGCCCAGCCCCGCATGTAACCCCCAATTTTTACGTACGTGGGCCTTTTAAAATTTAGGCAATTGTGTTTCTCAGTGCCGTGACTCAATTTGACCATGGGGACTGTTTGCCTCTTGGAATGTTCCTATAGTCCTGCTGTTATGATGAATTTCTAATAAGCTGATTCAACACTTTTGCACTTAAAAATGGTGTTTTATGCATATATGCAATGTTTTGAAAATCAGTTGGGGCTCAGTATGTGTAAAGGTCCGCACCTAAGTCTGTTTCACAGATACTTTAATGAGCACTGAGGCAAGGTGTTCCAGGGTGGGAAAGGGGTGGTGTCAGCACTTACGTGCATGTTTGACTTAAAAAAAAAAAAAAAGTGCTTTAAGTGCAAGTTACACCCTCCGAAGAGGAGGTGTAATATTATGTGGATGAACTCTATCAATTACCTGAGTATTTTCAAATCCAACTTAGCCGTGTGTGTTTGCTTTGAAATAGCCCCGTAGAATCTGCGTGTACAACGTGCACACAGTCTGTCACTCTGCGGGCAGTTTGAAAATCACCCTCCCCGTGTAATTGTTGCATAACAACAAATCAAAGTACCTTGGAGCAAGCACTATGCAAATAATACAAAAAGCAGACCCTAAATATATTGATTTTTATGGGCAGGGATTGTGGAGGAAGAGTTTGGGATCCTTTGTGAAAATACCACTCAACCTTTTTTCTGGCTGATGGCAGCAAGAATAATGATGGGTTCGCAGCCACTGTGAAATTGAAGTATTTCATCTCTGTTTTGTAGCCAGGAGGGGGAAAATAATGCTAAAGGGTTAAGCTGCTGAAAGGATCCAGAGACAAAATGTTTGTCTGGGCAAATAACTTGCATGCAAAAGCAGAAGGGAGGAGAAAATTGTAATCCTCCTTAGGTGGTTACAAACCAAGCTTGTTCTCCACTCCCCTCCACTTTGCTGGTGCTAACATGACTGGATTGGTTTGAAGTGCGATGAGATTAGTGAGATGAACAGAAATCAATGGGTGATGAGAGATATTCAAGCAGAAAAAAAAACAGCTTGTGCTGGTTATAAATGACAACATCCAGAGAGGTACAAAACTAGTAATAATTGTGGGGAAAAGACTGTTAAAGGTTCAATAAATGCAACCAAGGAAATAAGGAGAAATGCATAAAACATAATTAGGATTACTTGCTGTATTCAGAACTCTCCAAGACAAGGTTCACACGTAAGGAATCACCACTCAGGAAAAGGATCCAGGTACCATCATTGAAAATAGGTTGAAATCAGTAGCCAAGAAAGCAAATAGAATGCTAGGGATTGTTAGGAAAGGAATGGAGATTAGAACAGAGAAGATCATGATGCCTCTTATTGCTCCATCTTGAGTATTGTGTGTAGTTTTGGTCACCACATTTCACAAAAGATACAGCATAATTAGGAGGGGGACAGAGAAGGGCTACCAAGATGATAAAGGGGGTGGAACAATTCCCCTATGAGGAAAGGCTAAAGAGGTTAGGACTTCTCAGCCTGGAGAAGAGACGGCTGAGGAGAGATATGATAGACGTCTATAAAATGAGTGGAATAGAACGAGTCAACAATAAATCTCTTTCAAAAAGTACAAAGACCAGGGACGCACAATGAAGTTACTAGGTAATACATTTAAAACTAAGAAGAGAAAAAATATATTTTTACTCAACGCATAATTAAGCTCTGGAATTCATTGCCAGAGGAAATGGTGAAAGCTATTAGTGTACCTGCATTTAAAAATGGTTTGGACAGGTTCCTGGAGGAAATGTGCATAAATCAATATTAAGGTAGAGTTGCAGATATCCTTTGCTTTTATAGGGATAAGAGGCTTGGAATCTGTCTACCCCCTGAGATCTTGCCAGGTACTCGTGACCTAGCTTAGCCACAGTTGGAAACAGGATACCGAGCTTGGTGGACCCTTGGTCTGACCCAGTATGGCAAGCTTTATGTTTTTATGTACATAGGGAGGTGTTTGCTCCTTCAGTAGACTCATTTTTTTTTCTTCTTACCATACGATGCTGCTTACCAAAATGTTTCCATAGATGGGATGCAGTTCCCTTTATATGACATCAAGATGTCTTGGAATGAAAGCATGTGTAGTTTCTAAAGCTCATGTCTTTGAATAAATCTTATGTTGGTCCAATAAAAAAAAGTATTGCTGCCTGAAGAGAATCCCATCTTCTCTAGGACCGTCTGTGTAGAATACTTTCACTAGTATAGGTGATCAGTGGAGTATGTTTATTCCATGTGACTTTTTTTTTTTTTGTCCATTGTAATAATTATAATATTGGCCCTTCTTGCTTCTCCATTTTGGAAGCTGTCATACAGATCAAGTATCAGGCTAGATTAAGTAGTAAGATTTTTCATCTCGACCTTGTGCACAATTTGAAGTGTGTTGGATTCCTCCTTGGAAACTGATTTCTTTGTGGCTTCTTTTTAATCTCTGAACCCGATTCATCCTGCTCATATAATAGAGTTCTCAATTTGAGGTCTGTATTGGGGAGTACTTCTCTTATTTCTTAGAACTGGGGCTCATACATGTTCCACACCTATGTCGCATATTATAAAACAGACTGATTAGCAGCAACTTATGTAACCAGAGTTTTTTTTTTTTTCTTTGAAACATTTCTAGGCCCCCAAATATCATATCTGATTATTCTCTTAAAAATGTCCCCTCCGCAGTTTAATCCCACCTGTTTACAATCTTCTTTGGCCTTGCTGTTTTACCCAAGGCCTCCTATTTGGTTTTTGTTGTGTGTCCTGTCTGCCTTGACTAGATTGCCAGCTCCATTATGTGTCACTGCGTACATCTGATATGCACTATACAAATCATGATGAAAATGAAAGCTGCTACTATGTATCGGAGGGACTGATATCCTCAAATTGAGACATCTTCCAAGCACAATAGTCATTTAATTTTCCCCTCAGAAAAAATTCTGGGGACTTCAGTTTTAATTCAGTTGCTGATGTGGTTGTATAATCATAAACACTAGGAAATAGAATTCAGATAGTATGAGGCTCTAATCTTGACTACTACCATTGGTGCATGGATCAGGAAATACTCAGGTCCTGTTGTGCGGCACTGGGGAGTGTAAATCTGGATTAGCTCTCTCTGAGTCAGAGAAGGTGGATACTTGAGTGCAATGGCTCCCAAATGTAGCCCACAAGTTATCCATAATGAACTAGATATGCATGTATGCATTTGATGTAATAACTTGTTTACATTGCCTAGCTTAAGTTGTACTAAAAGCTAGGCCCATTGGGAATTTTTGAAGACTGCTTGCAATCGGCCACTCCTTTACTGCCAGCATAGATTAAGGCACATAGGAGACTGTGTAAATAACATCTGTTCTCTTCATTTGTGTATGTGTCAAGAGGGTATGTTTAAAGCAAAATCAGGATAAAATGAATGATACTATCATGTGGAGAATATATTACAGGGCTAAATATAAGCAGAAGCATTCTAACATTATTTTCTTTTTATTAGAAATTCTAGTGGCCCTGAAAGTGAAGGACAGCTTTTGAGTTTATTTGCACAGTATCTTGACAACAGCCTTGGGTGGAAAGCAGAAACAATGCCCTTAGTAGAAGAAACCACCCTACCAGGGGAGCCACCACTGACTGTGCCTGTGGTAATAATAGGTGAGTTATTTCCAGCTTTGATGGCCTTTCCTTTGGGAACTGTAGTAATCTTTTGCAGGACAAGATACGCATACACTTCTTTGCTATGCACTATTTCATTAAATACATGTCCACTTGTTTTTTGTATGATTTTTTTTTTTTTAATTGGGATTCAGTACAGATGTATTTACCAAAATTAAATGTCATATTTCCTAGCATGTAGACAGATGGACTCAGGACCAGTGGGTTTATGCTTCCCTGCCAGCAGATTGAGACAGCGCAAGCTGATGTCACAGTATATATAACCCTGCAGTGACCCCAGTCTGCCAGTATTCTCCATCTCCAGCAGATGATGGACGTGCATCTCCCTATGGGGGATTGCTTTGAGCTTTCTGAAAGGAGAAATGTTAAATTCAGGAAAAAAAAGCCCTGCTCTCCTGCAGTGATACCTAAAGGTTCCTCCCCCCCCCAGTTGAGAATTCCTGAGGAGACTTCCATCGTTCCTCAGAGGTGTGCCTTGGTTTGGTAGCTGGGTTTCCCAGTGTGTATTTAGCTGCTAGTTTAGCTGAAAGGCAGTGGATGCAGGAGGCCGAGTGTGGCGGTGATGGCAGATGCCCTCTGCCCCCGCAGCCGGAGACCGTCTCTGTGCTGCGGGGAGGTTTAAGGTTTAAAAAAAATAGTTTACCTGAATCAGAGAAGTTAGAGGGGTTTCAGGACTTCCTCCAGTCTCCATTCTTGGTGTGTCATGCTGATGTTCGTTCCTGCTCCCGTTGGGGTTGGGGAACTGGGCAGCCTGGCGGGTTGACTGGCCTCTGGTGAGTTAGGTCCTGTACTTAGGCTTTTTTCTTGTATGCCGTGTCGTAGGCTGCGGTGACCATTTTTGCTCGCACTTTTGTGTGTTCTGCTGCCCTGTCGATGTGCGCAGTGTGTCAAGTCTGTGCACGCATTGTGTGCTCTGTTTTTGGGTGCTCTCTTTACATGTACAAACTTTTTTACATGCTTAATTTGGCGCAAAGGTTGTATGTGTGCATGCAGCACTTTCTTCTAGGCGCTTAGTTTTTGGGCGCATTTCATTTTTGAGCACAAGCCGTTCCGATGCATGTTTACCTCACCGATAGGCAAGAAGCCTAAGCATTTTCCTATTTGTGTTGCCTGTCATATTAGGGCTTCTCACGCTGACCTGGCTTCTAACCTGTGTCAGCGGTGCTCATATGCTCAGGAAGAGTTGTTTTCCTCCGATTTTGCTAAGCCTGGCCTTGACTGGGGGGACGCCAAATCCTGGTTTTCCCTTGACTGGCTCCTCCACTGGCGAGGGGCAGTTCTGTCGGACCAGCTCCAGTTCCTTCTGGGCTTGGTCTGGACCCGGCTGCTTTTTCTTTGGTGGAATTTTTTTTTCAAGGCTTACAAGCTTTTCTTCAGGTGCAGTCCTCTGTTTCCCCTATTTTTGTCCAGCCAGACCCACAGCCGGTGGCTCCTCCCTCTTCCAGTCCTATGCTTACGCGCAGGGGCTTGCCTCTGCTTCCTGCGGGTGTTCCTGATAGGAATCTAGATGGCACTGATGAGGTTGATCCTGATTCCCTGGAAGATGGGGAAATTCCTCCAGGGCTGGAACTGTATCGAACCATGTTCTGGTTCTTTAATACGGATGAACTGCTGACCCTGCTTTCCCAGACCTTGAAACAGCTGGGAATTCCTGGTTCAGAAGCTATGTCAGAGCTGAGGAAGAATCCCTTTTTGGTTTCCTTATGTAAAGCCTCTTGTTTTTTCCCGGTGATGGATACCACAGCTTCCAAAGCAAATCTTACCCAGATGCCCTTTAAAGGCTCACTTTTGTTTGGGAGTGAGTTGGAGAAACTAGCCAGTAAGTGGGGCAAGTCTCTGGTGCCGCGGTTGCTAGAGGATAAGAAACGGTTACAGTGCCCCTTTGGTATGAGGGGTCATTTCCGGGGTTCCAGGTGTTTTTGGCCCTACAGAGGGACAATTTTGCCCTGTCGGTAGGTCTCAGTCCTTTCATTCCTCTGCACCACCATGGTCAGGAGCGCTGCTTCTTCATCACCAAGAAATCTGGAGGACTAAGACTCATTCTGTAAATAAGGAGCCTGAACAAGAATATACTTTGGAGGAATCAAATATGAACCCCCCCCCCCAAAGAATTCTTCTCTTCATTCAGAAGGGGGAGAAGATGTGTGCTCTAGATGTAAATGATTCTTATTCTCATCTTTCCATCCAAATTTCTCCCACTAGAATTACCAGCACTTTATGGTAGATTCAACCCATTGGGTTGTAATGATGAATTCCTAGGAAGGTGTGCCAACCTTCCTGAAAGAACTGATACATCTACTGGAGTTGTTACAGTTCCTGGTGAACTTCAAGAAATTGACTCTAATTGCTTCACAGGAAATCATATTCATTAGAGCTTGAATAGATTCTTTTCAAGAGGAAGCTTGCCCTCAGATAGTTCAAGTGAACACTCTCAAATCTTTGATGTACAGACTGTTGGACATAAATCAGTCATTGGTTGACTGCTGGTTGTTCTATACCAGCAGCAATCCACATAGTTTCACTGAACCACCTTAACATACTACTCCTGCACTGAAGCCTTCCTTCCCAATCAGAACACCTCACTCAGCTGTTAACAACCAAAGTTCCAGTTTTTGAAAAAAATAAAACTGGAATTGCACTGGCTCCTAGACCCCTTCATTCTTCAGGAAGGGGCACTACTCTGTCTACTTACCAAGTAACATAGGTAACGAATACCTCAATCAAGGGTTGAGGGGCCCACACAGCCCCTTTCAAACTCAAAGAATAGGATCCTTCATTGAAAAGACAATTTAAAATCAATCTCCTAGAATGAAGAGCAATCAGGTACATTCTAACAACTTTCACTTGCCTCCTCCAGGGAAAGAGCATTCTCATTAACACAAACAACCAGTTAGCCATGTTCTGTGTGAACAAGCAAAAGGGCACAGGGTCACTGACTTTTTGCCAAGAAGTGATTAAAAATATGGTAACAGGTATGCAAACAACCAACCTTTCCTGGATGTTCAACACGTTAGGTCATCTCGGTAGAGTTTTGCAAAACAGGAATGGTCTCTGGAGCAGAGACCATTCCTATGGTTAAAACAGTTTTCTGTTTTGCTCTGACACATATGTTGATTGCTGGAAGTCCCCTAGAAGAGTTTAGGTCCATTCATCCAACTCAGAATGCATTTCTTCTCTGTTGGAATGCAAGTCTTATATATGTTTTTCCACTGACACCATTGATAGAACCATGCAAAAAGTGCTCAAAGTCTGGGCCTGTCTGATCTTAGCTCCAGCACAGCCCAGACAATTTTGGTTCATGTATCTGGTACAGCTGTCCAGCGGTCCTCTGATCCCTCTTGGATCAAACCCATCATTAACTCGAAAAGGGATGCTTGTTTTCATCCAAACCTTCCCTCCTCGATGTAACCGCTTGCGTGTTGAGCACTCAGTAATAGTAGAACTGTCTTTTATCCAACAAGGTTAAGGTTGTGTTAGTGTCTGCTGGAAAACCATCAACTAGAAGAGCCTACAGTTTAAAATTAAAAAGGTTCTTTGCATGATGTTAACACAACACTTTGGATCCATTCGCTTGTGAACTCAAAATATTACTGACCTATTTACTCACTTTTTCTGCTTCCATTCTCATAGAAATTTAGAAATGATGGCAGAAAAGGACCAAATGGTTTATCCAGTCTGCCCAGCAAGCTTCTTAAGGTAGCAACTACCACTCCATGCAGTTATCCTCAAGCCTTATGATAACCCACAAAAATTTTCATCCAGCAATATTTTTATCTGGATGATGAACTTTCTTGAAAATTCAGTCAATGCTGCTTGATGTGCTTTGCTCATGGACTTGGCCTTGAAGCAGTCCTATGCTTTTTCCCTTATGTCTGCGTATCAGTACCTCATCAGTTGGAGTACATCTTCATGGCATACCTGCTTATGCTTGAATCAATAGGAAACTTATCTCAATTCACCAGTTAGCATCCAAATTCCTGAAAGACTTGTGATATGCAAATCCTCTTGTTATGAAAGCAGGTCTTCCGTGGGATTTAAACGTGCTTCTTGCAGAACTGATGGAACCACTGGAGTCCGCTTCTCTCAAGTTTCTAAAATGGAAAGTAATATTCCTTGTAGCAGTAACCTCGGCCAGAAAAGTCAACAAACTTCATGCTTTACTTCATTATCCACCCACTCAAAATTTCTTCTGCCAAGGGTAGATTCAGCTTTTCATTTTAATAAAACCAATGTGTTACCTGCGTTCTACCCAAGGCCACACACACATGACAATAAAAAAGCCTTTCATGCCTTGTACTGTAAATGGGCCTTGGCTGACTATGAGAAATGAACTTTGCTGGCTCATTGTCAAGCTTTACAACTGTTGGTCACTTACTATCCTAACAGACTGGATATAGCAGTGGCCAAACATACAATATCCAACTGGCTAGCAGACTGCATTGTGCACTGCTATTCAGACATACAAATTACAGAAACCATCAAAGCTCATCAAATTAGAAACATGGCTTCATCAGTGACTCATCTACAAGCTGTGCATTTCAAACACATCCACAAAACTGCATCATGGTTGTTGGTACACACCTTTGCATCTTTTCACTTTCTGGGCAATCGCTCAAAAAAATGACAGTACATGTGGACAAGCAGTTTTGCATCGCCTGTTCACCCTGTAGTCTACTCTCCACGATGGGGTCTGGGTTGTTTTATTAGGTAACACTCTGCTGTAACCTTCAGCTTGGGACTCCCCCTGTGGCATGATTAATTCAGCACTGCTCATCAATGGAAAAAGCTAGTTTGCTCACCATAAAAAGTGCTTTCTGTAGTTAAGATGAATTAGCCTTGCGAAATACCCAGCTACCACCCTGCAGAGTTGACTGAAAGGCAGCACCCACATGGAAATTTCTGCACGTGCTCAGTAGAACAAAAAGCTGTACTAGTTAAAAGAAAGGGTCTGTTCAGTACCACTGGATGACGTTACCCACATGTCATGTCTAATTCATCCTGCTATCCCTCCCCTACATAGAAGGTTGCATGTTTACATTCTTGATGCAGAAAACAACGTAGGGTGATGGATGACAAACAGAAGGTAAATGTTTGTTCAATAAAATTATTGCAGCCTGCAAGAATCCAGTTTTATGCAAGACTAATAGTTATTAGAACTCTGCAGGGCCCCAGACACAACAGGAGCCTTCTTTCTGAAATGGTAAATACAGTTTTTCTATATTGAAACTCTCAGCTCTGTTACCCCGTAGTTGCAGTATTGTATTGTCTGTCTCGTAAGATGTGGAGGGCAGGGAAAAAGGCTGGAAGAGTCTGAATGCTTGCTTATTTTATTTAAAAGAAAAAAGATGAAAGCAGGATTACACAAAATTGGCAAATTCGAAAGCTCCTCCTGTTTGGGTACAGCTGTGGTAAAGTTTGAGGCAACCCAAAGCACCAGAATTGGCTCATCTCTTCTGAGCCAGTTCATGCTGAGCCGCAGCCAAGTCCATGCTGATTCTGTTCACGTGTCTTTACTGCTGCACACCATAGTTGTAATGATGTCAGCAATTTTCAGGTTCTTGTTTTGCCAACTATGATATTGGGCTGCCCAGCAACTTAAGAACTTATGTAACTGCTCATATTATCCAGTAATTAATTTAGGCCCGAAGCAGCTTTTCCCTTTAATGACTTGCATTTTAACCTGTACTGTCATGTGCATTTACACAATGTTTTTTTTTTTCTTTGCTTAGGAAATGGGCCATCAGGAATTTGCCTTTCTTACATGTTGTCTGGATATAGGCCCTATTTATCTCCAGAAGCTGTTCATCCAAATCCTATCCTCCACAGCAAATTAGAAGAAGCAAGACATCTTTCTATTCTTGATCAGGTGCGCAACCATTCAACTAGCATTTTTCTTTTCTGATTGCATCAAATTAAGCAAAGCTTTTCAGCATCCTTTGCTAATTGACTTGAAACTACCCTGTTTGACAGCATATCAAGTGGTGCAGTAGTGAAATTGTCAGTCAAGATAGACTGACAATTTCTTAACATCTTTGAGCAGAGCAAGCTGGATCTGTGCGCTGGGTTTCCTCTGTGGTTGCTGATACATCATCTCCAATATCTTTCCTTTGTGCCTCAGTGACACTTTGTAGGCCGACTCACCAGTGGGTTGGGGAGGAGGGAGTGACATTGGTCACACCCAAAGATCCTGACCTTTCGAAAACCTTAACATATATAATATTGAGGAGAGGAGGTGGACTAGTAGTTAAAGGAATGAGTCTAAAACTCAAGTTGTTGTTTTGCCTCCAACACTTCCTGTAGCTCTGAATAAATCGTTCTGGGGCCAGTGTACTAATGCATGGAATTTTCTGTGGGCTAGCAGCCCATTTCCACAAAGGTTTGTCGTAGATACAAATGAGTTCTTAGTAAACTTTTGAAATACATTTTTTGTATTTTCCCAGCCATGGCAGTTGACCCTGGTGACTCATGATTTCAAGGCTGTAGTCATTTTAAAGGGGCTGCAAGTCCTGGTAAAATTTCCTGCCCCCTCGTATACCAAATCCCTGGTGGTCTATTGGGCAAACACTAACCTCCCCCCCTACCCCTACACTCCCTTCTATGGAGCAAAGGAACAGTTGGGATCAGCGGATGCCGTTTTCCAAGATGGCACCAACAGGGCAGGAGCGAGTAGTGATTGTTCCTGTCCCCTGAAGAATCCCAAAACTTATGAGATAAGCTTGAGGATGCAAGCGGTAGGCCCACACAAGGAGTTTGGGGAGTTTCTTTTTCAAAAGAGGGGGAGGGACCTAGATTTGAGGGGCCTTGCAACTGGGCTAACGTTTTTACACATAGATCTCATGGGGAAGTTGGTACTTGCCCTATGGCCCATCAGGGATTTTTCGCACAGAGGTGGGGGAGGGCTTTTCCCAGGCTTTGTACCTCTTTTTAAACAATGTTGGCTACCAGTTAGTAGAAAACTTGTGCGTACTGAGGTGAATGTTGCAAAAACTGGCATGCAAAGATGACTTCTGAATTTAATTTTAATTTTTGATTTATATGTTGCCTTTCACTATTGGTCAGCTACTTAAAAGCAGTTTAAAGTGAGGTACCGCAGATACTGAATGAATGAGCTGCTTTACATGGCCTAGCATCGCATTAGCTTATTACCTCAGAATTTTATTAAACTTTCACGTGTATCAGACTTTGCACAAAACTTGACTACTTGAGAGGGGCAGTTTTGCAAACGTTTTTGCAAAAGAGGAAAGGGCGAAAATGCCAAAATTTTGGTTTTGTTGTATATTTTGGCCCATTTTGCACATTTTTTCACAGATTGGCTCCTTTTGCAAAACAAAAAACAAACCCAAAAACTAATGGGTACCACATAAGTACCTAAATATATAAACCGAACTCTATCACAAAAATGCTTTTAATTTAAAAATAAATGAAATGGAATACTATGAAAAGGGAGGGGAGGCTCATTTAGATTTTTGTTGTACTGCTGCCTTAAATTTTAAAAGCAATTTATTGAAATATCCTTTGTTTACAATTATTTTAAAGAAAAAACTGAATGGAAGAAATTGGATATCCTTGCTTATTAGAAATCCAGTTTAATCAAAGTTTACATTACATGACAGGAGCAATTCAGTTTCTTCAGCAGCTAAGACATACCTTTCATGTGATGAAAACTTTTTTTTTTTTTGTATTTAAAACTTTTATTGGCAAGATAACAAAGTCAACAATGCACAAATACAATAAACGATTGCCAGGTTTTCTTTTTTTTTTTCTCCAGCATACGGGTACATTCAATAATATAAAGCGGCAAGTTTAGATAATAGTCAAACCCACCCATTACTCCCCACCTCCCAGTACCAAGCATTGCAATGAAAACTCATATATTCCCAAACAAAAGGAAAAAGGTGTTGCTTTCCACTTCATGATTCAACCCAAAGAGGATACCTGTGATGCACCATTTCTGGATCAGATGGGAAACATCCACTCGCGTCTATACTGATCTATTTAATGGGGCAAGTGACGCGGAACGGGCAAACCAAATAGAGAGTAATTGCTATTGTTGATTATGAGTTTTGCACCAGGATATCAGTGGTCCCCCATACTTTCTGATAATCAGATAAGTCTGTTATAGTGTAGAGCTATGATGCTCTAATTCTCATATCTTATGAAGACGACACAAGTAATGAAAACTTTTTGATTTTATATATGTACAAAACTAATTTCTCTACCCCGTCTGTGACCTCAGGACTACGCGTTCTCCTTCATGGCTCGCTCTTTGAGGTCTAAAGCACCGTTTTGTATACAGGAGCTTATATTTTCAATTAAGGGGAAGGAACTTAATATAACTGAGAGACATGACTAGTTCTTACATTTGTTTTCTGGATGTAGGATGTTTGAAATCTATTGCTGGGTAAAGAGAATTGTTTGTATCGGTGGTATGCAGTAAGTAAGTTAATCTTAGAAACAAGCCTGTATAAGAACAGAGACCAAACTTTTTTTATCATTGTTATTACTGTGCATGTTTCTTAAATGGAACATTTGTAAGTGGTTTACAGTTTTTAATTATATAAGCTGATTTGGTAATATGTAAATATCCTTAAGATTTTTTTTTTTTTTTTTTAATAAAACCAACAGATTGCTATCTGAGAACAAGGAAATTAAGCAACAAAAATGACCTTGAAATAACAGATGAGATAATGAGCGGATATAAACAGGCGTTGGCTAATTAAAACAAATACACTTTTAAAAATAGTATATTGCCTTGCTGAAACTTAAAGTGACTCCATGATATGGCTTTGTGAAACATATATGTCTAAAGAAATAATACTGTTTGTTTATTTGCAGGGGGAAGGGGTTGCCCCAACACTTTCTACCTGTTCTTTATAGGCTTCCAGATCAGTCTAGACTTTGGTGCGAAGACTTGCTACCTAGGGTTTTTCTTCTTTTTGTAGATTAGTGCACTTTAAAGATCTAGTGTAGATAGATAGATGAAAAGAGCTGTTGCCCCACGACAGATCCTTGGGGAGTCCCTAAAGAGAGTGGGGATCCAGCTAATTTGCGGTTAACCAGCATTCTAAAGAAGTGGTCTGAGAACAGAGGCAAGTCTGTCACGAGTCACTCCACTGACACTATGAGAAGACAGGATATTAGAATTTGAACATGCTTGTCAAAAGGTTCTGGAAGATCTGGTAAAGTAAGAATAATGGATTGATGAGAAATCTTAGGTGTATAAATGGTCACTGTAGGTAAAGAACAACAGTTTGGCAGAGTGGGAAGCTTGGATCTCTGATTAAAAGTGTCATCAGTGAAAAGTAGAAAGTTCAGAGTCTAACGCTACATGTTGCAAAGTTTTTTTTTTTTTAGAGAGAGAAGATTTGCAGTTTTAAATAGTCTGACCTATTCATCTTTACCCTTTTGGAGACATAAAGGTCCATTTTCAGGCAGCTGGCATGCAGGTAGGTCAATCCAGGTAAATGTATCCAGAGAACTTGGATATTCAGTGGAAATCAGTAGGTTATGTGTCCTACTGAATATCCCTGGAAAAAGTCCAAATTATCTGGTTAGCATTACGACTGTTCTCCGGCACGAAAAAACTTACCTGAATAATGATGGATATCTGCATTATCCAGGTAAACTAGCCCTGCCTCAGAATGCATCCAGTTTATCTAGATAAGCTTCTTTTTTTTTTTTTTTTTTTTTTTTAAATCTGGATAAAAACTCTAGAATGAAGGCAATCAGTGTAGTAAGAAATCAAACCCCATGGTTTGTTTGGCTGAGTCCTGACCTTAGCTGGACAAACCAGCAAATAAAATGGTGGATGCTATAATGCCTCTGAATCACTCCATGGTGAGACCGCATCTTGTATACTGTGTGCAATTCTGGTCGCCACATCTCAAAAAAGAGATAGTTGCACTGGAGAACATGCGGAGAAGGGTGACCAAAATAAGGGTCATGAAACGACTGCCCTATGAGGAAAGGCTAAAGAAGTTAGGGCTGTTCAGTTTTGAGAAGAGACAACTGAGGGGGGAATATGATAGAGGTCTACAGACTCAACAAAGGATGAACAGGTTAATGTAAATCGGTTATTTACTCTCTCAGATAATAGGACTAGGGAGCACTCCATGAAGTTAGCAAGTAGTTCATTTAAAACAAATTTAAAAAAATTATTGGAATTCATTGCCAGAGGATGTGGTTACGGTAGTTAGTGTAACTGGTTTATTTTATTTATTTAAAAATTCTTATATACTGCCTATACAATTTTATAGTGGATCTAAGCGGTTTACAAATAAGCATAAGTAATAGTTAAAACATAATTATAAACAATATTGACAATACTTAAAAACAAAACTTGATCAAAAAGGAATAAAACTTTGGTAAACGTTTAAAAAAAAAAAAAAAAAAGTTAGTGTTAAGAAACTTTAGGTATGTTGTATGCAAGCGTGCAAAGGTGAGTCTTAAGAGCTCTTTTGAAATCTTTGGAATTAGGAATAAGGCAGATATGGTCAGGGAAAGAGTTCATAATATCGGACCAACTATTGAGAGAGCACGCTTATGAGTTAGGTCTAATCTGGCTGTTTTAATTGTAGGGACCTCGAGAATACATTTATCCATCGATCTTAGTTGAGGTGGTTGGTAGAGTCTTAGAACAGAGCATAACCAAATGGTTGACGGATTGTAGATTAGGTCGTGGATGATAGAAAGCACCTTGTATTGAAGGTTTGGATAAGTTCCTAGAGGAAAAATCCATAAACTGCTATTCATCAGTAAGGAATAGTAGCTTGAGATCTGTTTAATGTTAGGGAACTTGCCAGGTTCATCCTTATCCGCTACCCTGTTTAACATCTACTTACTCCCCATTTGTCATTTACCTACAGGTCTCGGCTTGATCCACTATCTCTACGCCAACGACATACAGATATTAATTCCAACTGGCCATGTATCTCTCTATAATCAAGCAATTACTAACCCACATGAAACTTATACTAAATATTGACAAAACAAAAATCATACTCCTAGAAAGAAAATCTGGCCCAAAGCCTCTACCTCTTCTAAAACCTGAGAACCAAAAGTCTGCAATCTCCCCCGTCACCCACTCACATGATCTTAGAATCATCATAGTCAATGAATTATGTTTCAAAGCACACATTGTGGCAAAAGTGAAAGATGGATATCATAAATTACTAACATTAAGATGACTAAAGCCATTTCTAATCCCAGATGATTTCCGAACTGTATTACAACTTCTCATTTTTGCTAATCTCGACTATTGTAACTCGCTCTTACTTGGTCTACCGCTTTCCACCATTCGTCCTCTACAAATTCTCCAAAATGCAGCTGCCAGAATTTTAACAGGCACCAAAAAGTACAAACACATTACCCCAATTCTAACATCATTACATTGGCTTCCAATAAGATCCCAAATTGAATACAAGATACTTACCATTTTACATAAAATTATATATTAAGAACAGACAAACTGGTTAAATGCAGCAATTAAACTTCACGTTCCCCAACGAAACTTATGATCAGCCAACAAAGGCCTTTTTAACAACTCCCTCAGTAAGTTCTGCACAACTCGCGCAAGTTCGCGAACGTGCAATATCACTTGCCAGTCCAAACTTATGGAACGCACCTCCCACCGAATTACGACTACAATCGAGTCTAAAAACATTTAAGAAGGAGCTGAAGACCTGGCTTTTCACCAAGACATACCAAGATTCGTAATAATCTTCGCACCCTCCTACCTACCCTTCTCTAACATCCTAAGATGTTATTCTTTTTCTGTGTTCTTAATATTTATTTTTTTCTTTTAGTGTTTAACTGTAACCTATCATGAATGTTATCGTATTTTATTTTTACCATGCAGCTTTTTTTAATTTGTACTAGAAATTGCATGTCTCATGCTTTTTTACCGTTGTGATGGCTACACCGAATGACAGTATACAAAAACCAATAAATAATATAAAAATTGGCCACTGTTTGGAAACAGGATGCTGGGCTTGATGGACCCTTGGTCTGACTCAGTATGGCAACTTATGTTCTTATGTTCTTATATGAATATTGACTTCAACAAGTGAGAAGACAGGGAAGCATAGGCTTAGAGTGGAGAATTTTAAAGAGAGAGTGACATTTAATGACTCCAATAGAAGAAAGGCTGTTGTATGAATTGGTAGAATCCAGGAAGGTGAAGGGGAGATTTTCACAGCATAGTAGTTTTGTGAACATAGGAATAAGAGAAAATGGAATAGATGTAGGCAAAATAGGAAGACAATAGTCTGCTTTGGCCTTGTTTTGCCCAGTGTGCAATTAATTTTATGCTTTTATTATAAGACACTTAAATATTTGTTTTATGTTTGAGGCAATTTGATTGCACATATTTTTCACTGCTTTGCATAGGCATACACCAGGGAAAGCAGTATATAAAATATTTTTTTTATTTATATTTTTATTGGCAAAACAAACAATCATAACATGAAAGTCACATTAACCATATACCAACAATACAAAGCAGTAGAGAAACTGCTAATAAACAATTTATCCCCTTTTTTGTTCCCTCCCCCATCCCCACCCATTCCTCCTCCTGTGATATCACACATCTGGGTTGTCCTCTTCGTGTCATACCATAGGACAGCTAAAAAATAAAAAAGTACATAAAATAAAGATAAAGGAAATTTCCCTTTCCGATTGTCCAGATCATCCGCTGCTGTCAAGTCTCGTCCATCCGTCGCCACAACTGCCAATTTGCAGAGCCTAGGTCGATGGTTTCAAAAGTCTTTATACCAGCATAGGAATGGTTCCCAAAGTCTAATGTGAGATGACATTTTGTCAGTCTGCCCTGTGTGCAAATAATACCAATAGTGCACTGACCATAGTCTTTTTATAACAGTCAGCTGTGGGAGGAAGTTCCAACCGCCAGTGTGAAGCCAACTCCTGACGAGCTGCACAAAGTATATGGTTTATCAGAATCCTAATTCGAGACGGCTACTCTGTAGGGTAGGCTGATAATAGATATATTTCAGGGACAAAAGGTACATCCTCTCCCAGCATCTGTAAAATTATAGTCGCGACCCATTTCCAAAAGGATACCACCTTAGGACATGTCCACCAAATGTGTATAAAGGAACCCTCCAATGTGCAATTCCGCCAGCTTGTAGCTGTTCTGCTCGCATACATTTTGCTTAATTTAAGTGGAGTAAGGTACCAGCGATATGGCAACTTATAGTTCGTTTCCACCGTATTAGCGGATTTAGAGCTTTTGGCAATATTCAAATAACACTGTTTCCATTGTTTAGCAGTCCACAAGTAGCCCCAGTCCCGTTCCCATTGTGTTTTGATAAGGACTAGGAACAGAAGAATGTTGTCCCAGCCATGTGTAGATCTTCGAAATCACCTTTTTAGGTGTCCCTAAATTAAAGCACATATCCTCAAATTCTGTCTTTGGGCGACTGACATGTTCCTTCAGATAAGCATCCTGCGCACAGTGGTGAAGTTGAAGATAATGGAAGTATTCAGTATCAGGAATCGGGAACTGTCGTTGCAGATCAGCAAAGGGAAGCACATTCATGTTATCTATTAATTGACTATAGCACCATACTCACCACTGATTCCATTTACGAAAAGCACGACCCACATTGGAGACTAGGTGGCCCGCATCATAAATACCCAGAGGCAAGAGTGGTGACACCTGTCTGTAGCCAGATAGTACCAACTGCCCTTTATTCCATAACTTGATAGTCATGTTGGTAAAGGGATTAGGAATTCCCCAGGCTAAATTATATAAAGTGTCCCCATTAAGTCCCAACTGTTCGATACTTGTCCACTCCGGTATCACCCGAAGCTGAGCCACATAATAGTATTTAAAAAAATTTGGGACTGCCAGTCCCCCGCATTCTTTAGGACGATGACGAGTTGTCCATGCAATGCTGGGGGGGGCCGTTTTCGCCAGATAAAGTGAAACACCTTGGTGTGTAAGGATTTCAAGAACTTAGTGGGTATTTCTATGGGTAGCGTCTGAAACAGGTATAACCACCTAGGGAGCACAGTCGTTTTGATGACTGCCACCCTCCCCAGCTATGAGAGCCGGTACGAGTCCCAGATCTCTAGGTCTTTTGCAGTTTTAGCCAGCAAGGGTACATAATTATAAGCCAATAATTGCCTCCAGTCTGCTCCCAACTGTATGCCCAGATAATTAATACACGAAGAAATCCATTTAAACGGAAAATGAGCCTGGATATTGGATGCCTGGTCGGTCGTCAGATAAACATTTAATATTTCCGTTTTAGTCATATTGACCTTAAATCCCGATATAGCACTAAATTTATCCAGCTCTTGGACCAGTATGGGTAAGGTGAGCTGTGGATGGGCTATAGAAAAAAGAATATCGTCAGCGAATAATGAAATCTTATATTGGGTAGTACCAACTGTAATCCCTTTAATATCATCATTTTGATGGACCATTGATGCCAAAGGCTCCATTAAAAGGGCAAAATGGAGAGGAGAAAGGGGACAACCCTGCCGCGTTCCCCTTCCCAGGTCAAAGATCGGGGAATAGGATCCATTCACCTTAATATAGGCCTTGGGAGATGAATACATTGCTGATAACCAAGTTCTAAAATTATTCCCAAGGCCTACTTTGAGTACTTGAAAGAAAAAGCCCCAATGAACCCTATCAAAGGCCTTTTCCGTATCCACTGCCATTAACACTGATGGAATCTGGCGACACCGGGCGGTCCACATTAAGTTGGTGATTTGTAAAGCTGTATTCAAAAAGTAGCATAATGAGAAGAAATTAAGACTGTTCTGTGTCAAGTGTGCACATGTAAGCTTCACGCTCTCCCCTGGTATCAGACTGCTGCATCTTCTTCTGGGGCTTTAGTATCAGGGTTCCTTCTAAGTCTTTTACCACCCTTGCCTGCTCTCTGCCACCGTGGTGCAGCTATACGCTCCGGGGGTATAGTTCCTTCTGTACGCGATTTCACCTAGATACCCTTTTGCCTTAAGAATTTTTCAGCCATCTCTGGGTGCCGTGCCGTGCATGAGTGACCACTAATGTTGAAAAGTAACCCGAAGGGGTAGAGCCACTTATATCGGATATTTTACGCTCGCAGGGTATCAGTGACATATTTCATGGCCCTTACGCTTCTGAAGCGTGATAGCCGAGATATCATTATATAATTGCACTGTGGCCCCCTTCCATAATATATTGCCCATTGTTCTGGCTTTATTCATAATCTGGTCTTTAATAGAAAAATGATGGAGACATGCAATTATATCTCTGGGCTGATTGTTGTTAGAGCCACCCAGCGACCGATGAGCTCGGTCTATAGCAATGTCCTTGTCATAAGGGTGAGCGGCATCTGAGCTTAAGATGGCCTTACAGATAGCCTGAACCAGAGCAGTGTGATCGGTCGTCCCTTCAGCTTCAGGGACACCCCTGATCCTAATATTATTGTGTCTATTTCTGTTTTCTAAGTCCTCCATTTTAGTAAGCAGCTCCTCCGTAGATGTTTTAGGAGAGCCATGTCCTTCGCCTGCTGCGTCAGCGTGGTAGTATGTTCATCAGTGGCCTGCTCTACCTCATGGATCTTTGCGGATGTCACCCAAAGTAGTTTGTATTTCCTCCCGGAATGCCTGGATAATTTCACTTTTTACCTCCTGCAGCCAGGTTTTAAGTTCCTGTCTGGATGGGCAGGAGTCAGAGTCGGCTCCCGTTTCAGCCAGCAGGGCGCTCGTTGGCGCTAACTCTGGCGCCATTGCTTCTTCCTCCCCAGCGGGTGTGAGTTTCAGGAGCGCGGAGTTACCTCCGTATGAGAAGTCCGCCAAATCCACTGTCCGCCGCCGGGTCGCCATTATCTGGGCCGAACCAAAACAGCTAAAATCGGGAGGTTAGGGGCCGGTTAATCGCTGCTGACAGTGCTAATAATCCTCAGCTTCTCAGAGCCGAAGACTCAGGTGGCCATTCAGTGGGGCTGACGTCACTTCCTCCACAGTTTATAAAATATTTTAAAGAGAGATGAATTGCTAAGGGTGTTAACCAGAGAACCAAATAAGACATTTGTCGTACTGTAACACTGTAAGTAGATTTGGCATCATTTTGAAATAAGAGACTAGAAAGATAAGTGAGGGTTTTATGATCCTGTAAAGAATTCATTATTTTATGTTTTTTTATTTGTGTATATTAACAGTTGTAAACCGTTTTGACCAACATGTGTTGTAAAGGTGGTGTATAAATACTTTTAAATAAATAAAAATTCAGCATCTTCACTGAGATTTGAGTTTACGAAGTTAGAACTATTCCTTTGAAATTGTTATCTAACAGTTTTTTTTTTAACATGCTGGTACAGATTTGGGAGCTGATTTACAAAAGATTTTTTTTCAAATTTGCGCTTATCCAAAAAACATTTTTATAAATTGTCCATTGAGACTGCACACCTATACATTCATTTTAAAATGCTAGAATCTATTTGTGACATAAGAAATTGCCATACTGGGTCAGACCTGAGGGTCCATCAAGCCCAGCATTCTGTTTCCAACAGTGTCCAATCCAGGTTACAAGTACCTGGCAATTACCCAAACAGTAAATGAATCCCATGCTAATAATAAGTAATGGCTATTCCCTACGTCAGCTTGGTTAATAGCAGTTTATGGACATGTCCAAACCTTTTTTTTAAACCCAGATTTGTTAACTGATCTAACCACATCCTCCAGCAATGAATTCCAGAGCTTAATTATGCGTTGAATGTAAAATAATTTTCTCTGGTTTGTTTTAAATGTGCTATTTGCAGACTTCATGGAGTATTGCTTGTGCTGTGATGTAGCGGTAGCTGATCAATGCTTCTTTTCAATGATATTTTTAGTTCTGCTTGCAGATCTGACATTCTATCCAGTGCTGAATCTCCATAGTGAAAGGTAATAGGAATTGGGTTCATGCCCATGATCTTTCTGACTTGTATTATTAAAACAATTTATGAAGCCAATTCACATGCCTTAGTGTGTAGTCTTAGATTTGGCTGCTTTACAGATATGGTATCCAAATAAAAAATATACTAAGGCATCTTCCAAAGAGAGAGTATTTAGACAAGAAATAGAAAAAGTATTGAATTTTCTAGGTTTTTGTTTTTTTGTTAAGACCCCAAGTATGGGGATTTTAGTTTTTTGTTTGTTCAGGAGTAATTTTTTAAATTTAGTTAAATTATTTTTCTTTGTAAACTTGCTGCAAAAATGCATTATACCAAAACAGTAAGATTAACATATTGGATGTGCAGTATGTTATCAAATATTTTCTCATTTTTCCTGAATTGCACCATTACTAAATCTTGCATAATCTTGTGTTCTTGAAAAATTCAGGAAATGAAGATCAAACCAAAAAATATGTATCTGATAATACATCTATTTTATTTTTTGGCCTAACAATACATTTCTTGACTGGCTTGTGGGAGCTAACAATCTTTTCCTCAGGTCAAAACAAAATAATTTACCTTTCAGTGAATTTACTCACTTTTTTAATGTCATTTATAGATTTATACTGTACACTGCTCATTTTAATCTGTTAATGGAATTTACCCTCTTTTTATAAAAAAAAAAAAAAAAAAGAGCTGTTTCTGGCGTAAGCTGGCTAACATAAGAACAAAACTTAATTTTTCTTTAAATATTTGCATAGCAAAATTATTTATAATCTATACATTAGTAGCAGCAAGAACTTTTATTTGAGGACTATAGAACAAGTTGCAGTGGGATTATATTGGTCTTGAATAATGTAGTATATTGCTCTATGGCAAGGCATGGAGTTGCATTTTCTATTGGTACTGATATTCTTGTTCTGTATTCATCACCCAGAGCAGAGTGTCTGAATTTAATTCGACTTCCATCCTTGAGACCGCAGCACAGTAACTTGGTTTACTTCCACTTAAGGTCTTGCATCTACTAAAATACCAAAATAGTATTGAGAATTAACAATGGATGGGGGAGGAGGGGTAGAACTTTTTTTTATTTTGCAGTGACCTGATGAAGGGGACATGGCTTCAAGAGTTATGTCACAGATGTATTAAGTTATTCCATTAAGAAAAAAAGGTATAGCCTTCAGTTTAACTTTCATTTCTACATACTCACAGGCCGAATCAATAATCTTTGCATTAAGAACCTGTGTGGTGGATTTCAATGCAGAGATTTTTCCTTATTTATTTTTTTTAAACTCCAGTGCAGTAAGCTAATGTTTGCTAATGCATTGGGAGTTTAAAGAAGCGTGTTAACTTAGGAGCAGGAGCTTTTAGTAGGCAGACTTTCTCCCGTGGCTGGGGCTCTGAGCCAGCAGTAGCTGAGCTCCCATGGAATCTCTGCAAATAATTGCTGGCTTATTTGACTATAGCTGTGGCTTTGGGGCTGCTAATGGGAATCACTTTTGGCAGTAATATTTTCTCAAGTCTGGGAAATTAACAAGTTAGCTTCTGTGGTCTCCCTCTTAATGCCAGACACGTGTACTGGAAGCTTTACTCCACTTCTGACCTGGCGTAAATTTTCCAATGTTAAGGAAATTTGAGTTCAGCCAGTGCACGTCTTTGATTTCCATGCAAGTGCGCTAAACAGTACTCACTTTTTTTTTTTAATATACATCTTGTGAGTGTAAAAACTCCTTAGCTGCATGGGCAGTAAGATTTGTGCTCACAAAAAGTGCATTTAAATGAGGGCAAAGCTGTGCATTTGACAGAACACAGATTTCTGCCATCGGCCTGTGGAAGAAAATCTGGCATCCTCATGATTTTGAAAAGGTTCCTACATGAGGGTGCAGCAAGGAAAAGAAAGGGGAATTTGAAAATCCTTACTTCTGTTGAATTTATATACAGCGAGCGGGTAATTTTGAAAGCCACTGGGTTTATGTGCATAAGTGGCTGTTTGTACTTTCCTGTGCATAGTGGATGGGGCTATCTTCATACAAACTTTTACGCACACTTTACGTGTGTAAATGCCTTTTGAAAATTGCTATGATAGATGTAATATACTATGTGTGTGCACCTGCTTCAGGTTTTTGATTTCCCATGCCTGAAAACCTGGCTCAGATCTGGCCAATCTCTTCAGGAAGCTCCAATTATCCATTCTGTTTACAATGAACACGCTTTAGTCCCTAAGATATCTAATGAAATATGAAGCCATCTCATGTAATAGACTTTCTGGAGGAAGCTGGACACTGTTCAGGGGAAAACATTTCTTCCTCAGCAGAATAAGTGTCAAAACTAATCCTAGAGATTAGGGACCAAAGGCCTGTCTCTGCCTCCTTTTTTTATGAAGATGTTGGGTCACTCCTTTCTCCCATCCTCACATGAGACCGTTCAAAGGAATCAACCTCTCCGACTGTTGTCAAAGTGAGACTATCCAGTATTCTTATCAAATCTCTGACATGGCACTTTGTGCACATCTTTTAAAAGGTCGGTTCTTTAGTTAATCCCGGATTCAAGAAATTCTGACCATTAATGTTGGGGAGCTCATCTGAGAAATGTCGTCTTTCAAGGAATGTGGCCATTAGAAGAAAAGTCCATTTATATTAACCACCTAGAATTGGAGAGCAGTCTTCAGTGTTAGGAAAGTGTTTATTCCATGGTTGAAGAAAAGGTGGTGTTTGATCCAGACAGACAACCAGGTGGCAATGTTTTATTTAGATGGGAGAACATCTGCTTACAAAACCTTGCCTGGAAACCTCCAACACTTAGAATTGGCAATTTCCACCAAAAAATATCTCCTAGCTGTCTCTCTTCAGGCAACCAGAATCAGATGGCAGTCAGATTGTCATCAGCTACAACTTCACAAACTGTTATATTTCATCTTCAGGGCATTCCTCAATTAGACTTTGCAGTGTCCCTCAACAAGGTACCCACATAGTGCAGCAGTGGATGCTTCCTCAGTTTGGTGGAACTTCAGGCTTCTCTCGGTTTCCCCCAATACCTCTAATTTCAAGAAGTGTCAAAAAATGCAGAAAAGAGGGAAGCCCCTCTTAGGCCTAATCATCTGTTTCTCTGGCTCCAAGAACTAGCAATGTAATCACTGATTAAGTTAGTGAATATCCTTCCCCCCCATCCTCCATCATGCAGTGCAGTGGGAATCTTCTATATCCCACCCTCCAGACTGCAGCTCTGGCGGGTTGGATGCTGAAAGTAACTAATTTAACCCATGCAGTTTACCTACTAGAGTAAATGAAATTCTCCTTGTTTCAAGGAAGTACTCTTTGAAGAAGGTCTTACAACTTTTAAGTGGAAGAGATTTACTATCTGGTGTTCAGAATTCAAACCAGACACCTTTTGGTGTCCTTTTCCTCTCTTAGATGAACTCCAGTTTGCCAACTTATCTCCAGAGTTCACCTTTTGGTGCACTAACAGCATGACAAGAGAATTTTCCAGAAATCCATAGTTGCCAAATTTTATGAATGGTCTCTCACATCGGAAATTTTCTGTAAACCAAGGGATCTGTGTGTAGTCCTTGCTTAGCACGCAAAACTATTCAAACCTTCAGCAATGGCAGAACTAAAATTGCTTTCTCAGTTTTATTTTTGAAAGTTACTTCTGCTCAAAGAATATGTGAATTACAAGCTCTAGTCTGATATTCCTCCTTATATTCAGTCGTTTCACAACAGATTGGTTTTGAAAACCCTTCCTGTATTTCTCCTAAAGGTTTCATTTGAATCACTTTCCAAGACTGCATACCTATAAGGGTGAGTAGGCTCTTCATACATTGGACTGCAGAACAGATTCACTTTTTTTATTTGTAAAAGATGCAGTCTCACAAAGTCCTCAACAGTTTCTCTTTCTTTTAATCCAATAACATTTTTCAGTTACACAGAGAAGTCTTTCAGCTTTGGATCTCTGACTACATCACTTACTGTTGCAATCAAGTAAGACTGCATATTAGGTAAAGGCCCATTAAGTCAGGGCTTTTGCAACTTCTTAGTGCCTCTGCATTCTGCATCCATGCAAGATATCTGCAAAGCTGCCAAATTGTTTTCTGTTTATACTTTCATTGCTTTTTACCACTGCTTCATATCAAAACCGCAGCTTTGAATAGGCAGATTGCTGAAGCTTTTTTAATTCCTTCAACTGTACACTTCATCCTTGGGCAATGTGGATGGGTGGCAATGAACTGACATGCAAAAGTAACAAGATAATGGTATGCAACTCTCAGTTTGGGAGTCCAGCTTGTGTGGCTGAGTTTATTCTGCTTGTCCATGGAGAAAGCTAAGTTGTTTAACTGTAGTAAGCGGCTGTATGGGAAGGCCTACACATGCTTAGAAAGACTTGAGGTTTCTGAGCTCAAGTTTTTCTCTGTGCTGTCAGATGATATCACCCACTTGGGTGGCTGAGTTTTATCCTGCTGTCTAAGGAGAATACCTGTTACAAGAAACCAGCTTAGCTTTACTAATAATGCTGATTTAAAACTAGAGATGAAGGGGTAGATTTTAAAAAATAGCGCGATCGCGTACTTTTGTTGGCACACCAGGCGCAAACAAAAGTATGCTGGATTTTATAAGATACGCGCGCATCTTATAAAATCCGGGATCGGTGCGCGCAAGGCTGCCGATTTTGGGCAGCCTGCGCGCGCCGAGCCGCATAGCCTGCCTCCGTTCCCTCCGAGGCCGCTCCGAAATCGGAGCGGCCTCGGAGGGAACTTTCTTTCACCCTCCCCTCACCTTCCCCTCCCTTCCCCTACCTAACCGCCCCCCCCCCCCCCCACCTTTATCCATGGATTTACGCCTGCCAGCAGCTGCTGGCGCGCCAAGACCCAACCCGGGGGCTGTTCCGGAGGGCGCGGCCACGCCCCCGGGCCCGCCTCTGAAACGCGGTGTCATTTGGCGACTCCCCCAACACGCCCCCTTAAAGCCCCGGGACTTAAGGCGTGTCCCGGGGCTCTGCGAGCCCGGCGGCCTATGCAAAATAGGTGCGCCGGCACGCGTAAATCCGGCCGGATTTACACGAGCAGGGCATTTAAAATCCGCCCGGAACTGAATAAGGGAATAGATGCCTTGAAACTTCAGGGGATTAGCAGAATAGCAGACTTTTGACCTAGGTTACCATGTCAAATCAATAGCGAATAAATCCTTGCCCTCAGAAAGCTGTTTTAGCCTATGCAGATTGAATAGATTGTTCATTTCCAAGTGGAAATGTGTCCACATTATTGAACACCATCACAGTTTTGCACTGCTCGACAATATTGGCAGATGCCAAAGATCTCAGGGATGGACACTGAATGGTTCCTCCAGATTAAGGTTGGACTATACTGACAGGGCATGCAGCAGTGAAATTGTGTTCCTCCTTTGATGATATGCAGACACATTATATTATTTAACTTAATATACTGTTTGTAATGTGAAGAATCCAAGTAGTTCCTATGCAAAAAATACATAATTGTTGGGCGGGGGAGGGAAGGTAAACATTTGGAAACATTTGTAGGAATGCTGTATTGTTATAGAGGTTTTATGTTTGGATTGTATGCTTTTTTGTTTTTCAATATATCTTTATTGAGGAATACAACAAAAATAAATATGCAGAATGACATTCCAAGATGGCCACCAGATGAAAGGCACGGGATAGAGGAGCTCGTAGTTTCTTCAAAACATTTTCCACTATGCCGTACACCAAGAGGAAGGCAAAGATCAGGGAAACGGGGGCTACTACCCCTATCCCAGACCCATTGCAACAGACTATTCAGGGTTTTCTCTACCCGGCCACTAACGTGAGTACTCTGGAGGCATCCTTGGCAGCAGCCCACAAGGAGCAGATGGACCCAGTCGCTGGACATTCAGACCACGCTTAACCCCAGAGCACCACTGACCCCTCCTTTACCTACAATTCCACTGAATTTGGACTTCTCCTTACCACCATGTGTGGACTGTCAAGTCCTAGATTGGAGGCTCCGGAGGAAAATGCTAACGCAGAGAGAGTGACTGTGTTAATGCCGGCCCCTTCTGCTGGCTTTGAGGCCTCGGCGATTTTGAAGAGCTCTACGCCAGGGACCGGTCCTCCCACCAGTGAAAATTTCAACTTCAAAAGGTAAAAGTAAAGATTCTGGGGAGTCGAAGCTTGGACAAGAAGATTGAGGTATGGAATTTAAATTAATACACCCGGCCTTACCGAAGCCATCAGTTATTACTATGGGCTCTCTGTGGTCTGCCTTAATGGTTTTAGAAAGGTCTCTTTCTTCTCTAGTTGAAGTAACCTCTGCTTTTGCTGGAAGATTTCAAGTTTTGGAACTGGAAACCGATTCTCATAAAAAGAAAATTTCGGCTTTGGAACTTAAAGTTACCTCTTTACCGCAAACTCAAGACCAGTTAATCAAGTCAGATTTTTCACATTTGCAAACATTGGAAAATATTGAAAATTCTATCCGCTATCGAAATCTATCTCCCATGGACTTGATTAAGAAATATCTTACTGAGATACTAGAAATTCTTTAAGAAAATATGCCTACATTTGCTAAAATCTATATCACAAAATCCATAAGATCAGATACATCGAAACAGGTTTTAGACGCAGAACCTGATTTAACACAACTTTTGGAAACTTCAACTGATATTGCAATAACCAGACAAGGGACCCCCCCCCCCCCCTTTATTTTTTCTTTCATGTGTTTTTTTCTCAGGACAGAGATTTGATATTAAGGTCTTTCTTTCGCCATAGGCAATCTTTATTTCTTGGGTATCCTGTCTGGGTTTTTACAGATATTACCCGTTCCACTCAGGAACGTAGGAAAAAGTTACTTCAAATGCATGCAGAAGCTTTGGCAGTGGGGGCTAAATTTAATCTTAGATTCCCTTGCCAATGCATCTTAATTCATCAAAATGTTAAACGAATATATTTCGATCCGGAACATCTACGTATAGATTTAGATTCTTGTACTTTGATTGGCACTGTCTAAAATGAATAAGCTCGACTGCTGTAATTATAGGTAAATGCATAGTGGCAGCCTTTCTGTTTCATATATTTCCACCGTATAATTCTGCTCCTGTTCGTTTTACATTTTGGAACTCCCTTCTATTTCTTTAATCTTACAAGAGAGATATGCTCTGTTTCTGAAATAAGATAATCACCAAGGGGCAGATTTTCAAAGGGTTACGTGCGTAACTTACGCGCATAACCCTGAGAAAGTGCCCCTGCACGCGCCGAGCCTATTCTGCATAGGCTCAGTGAGGCGCGCATGTCCTGGGGGTGTGGACAGGGCGCTGGTCCGGGGGTAGGACCAAGGCCTCCGGCACAGCGGCCATGGCAGAGGATCGCGCACCAGCAGCCGGCCAGTGTGCGCAAGTTACGCCTGCCAGAGGCAGGCGTAACTAAGACGACAAAGGTAGGGGGGGGGATTTAGGTAGGGTTGGGGGGCGGGTTAGATAGGGGAAGGTGGGAGGGAGCGGAAGGAAAGTTTTGGAGCGGCCTCGGAGGGAACAGGGAAAGCCATCTGGGCTCCCCTAGGGCTCGGCACGCGAAAGGTGCACAAGTGTGCACCCCCTTACGTGTGCCAACCCCAGATTTTATAACATGTGCGCGCAGCTGCGCGCACATGTTATAAAATCATGCGTAGATTTGTGTGCGCCGGGTTGCACGCACAAATCTACGCCCGCACGCATGTTATAAAATCTGGCCCCAAGTGTACCTCTTTTCTTGTAAACTCTCTCCTGTGTTTTTTCTATAAGCTGTAATGCTTGTTAATTTGCGAAAATGCAATAAAAAAAATATATGCAGAATGACAAACACTGTATACTTTGAATTGTTGCTGTTAATCCTCACTCAAATACAACTATCCCAAAATGGAGGTTTCTTAACATGAAGAAAAATGGAGTTTCACAAAGATGGACCTTAAAATTGGCACAAGGGGGGGGCGCTCTCGCCGCGGAGCAAGATGGCCACCTAATCTAGAGCTCCCGCGCGTTCCGGGCCGAAATCCGCCGGCACCCCCGTGAAACTTGCAGTAAAAGCTGGTAAACCACCTGATTCCTCAGTCGGAAACAATCGCAATGGCACAGCGCAAAAAAGGTACTGACTTAAAGCAGTTTGCGTTCTCAAAACTTCCCGATTTAGAAGAGGGGCCTGAGAGCACACCGGAAGCCTCGGTCTCGAGTGAAATGGCATCCAAGGGGGAGAGTATGTTGAGTGGCACACAGACGGCAGCTTCGGAGCTCCCCACAAAAGATGATTTTCGCCGCTGGTTTGGGGACCTTCGTAAGGAAATGAAGGACAATAAAAAAGACCTCATGGCAACCATTCAGCAACTAAGGGAGGAAATGACTGAAATAGGCAGGCGAGTGGATGATTGTGATCTGCGTCTGGATGTGCACTCTGAGAAAATGGAGGCACTCACTAAAATGGTGACCAGGGTCACACAAGACTCAGATGCTTTTTCAGCTAAAATGGAAGATTTAGAAAACAGGAGCCGACGAAATAACTTGAGATTCAGGGGCATTCCTGAAACGGATATGTATGTTGACTGTGAAGCCACGATACAAAGGCTATGTACTTATCTCCTGCAACAAGCATCCATGGGCACGGCAGAACAGGACTCAGCTATAAGGGTTGATTTGGAAAGGGCACACAGGACCTTGGGCCCTAGAATTGCTGGAAAACCTCGAGATATAATAGTCTGCTTCACCAGATTCCCTGTGAAGGATAAAATTGTTCAAATCGCAAGGAAAAAGGCAACCTGGGACTGGGAATCCCACAACATACAAATCTTCACAGATCTGTCTCCCCTGACATTGAAGAAACGCATGGAGTTTAAAGAAATCACGACATTGCTACGTAAAGAGAATATCCGATACCGCTGGTTATTCCCCTTTGGTATCGCTATCACCATCGACGGCGCCACGACCACAGCTAAGAATCTGCAGGAAGCGGCCGCCATTTTGAAATCAGCAGGCCATCATGTGAACGCTACTGTCCCAACGGGGAGTTCATCTTCATCTTCTTCTACTGCTCCCCTGGAGACCCCACGATGGCAGAGGGTCCGAAATGGGGGAAAGAGGCTGCGACGTCATTCGGAAGACAGCTCATCGGACCTGGATAAGGGGAAGGGATGACCCTGTCATGCTTAAACTGGTGATGTTATAATCTGTTGGACTCAGGTTCCTGGTCACTGCGATGTTGTTTCATGTTACCTTTACCTGTTTGGTTATGGTTTATATAGTGGCTTACACTGTGGTTTACTTACAAAGTACTAGGGGGAGGCCGGTGGAGGGGGGGCCGGAATTGGGGGAGCGGGCTTCGCTGGTGACTGATACCCCCGTACCTTTACGGAATGTTATTTGTACAGTTCCGTGAGGCTTACTGGTGGAAGGGGGGTGGGGGGGAGGGGGGGGAAGGGTTTGTAAATTCAATGCACAACGGAAATAATGCACAATACCTTCTTACAATGGGGGTCACAAGTTTTGACATGCAGCAGGGATTGTTTACTGGTCTGCGAGGGGGGTTGTATAGAGGGCGAAGGGTGGGGCTGATGCAGTGTCTAGGGTGGAGATTAATGCGAAGGGAGGGTGGAGAGGGGGAGTACCATGATGTCATTTAAAATATGGTCCTTGAATGTGAAGGGCCTCAACAGTCCTCAAAAGAGGCAGCACTTTAGACGAGAAGCCCAGATGTCACAGGCAGATATCTTGCTTTTACAAGAAACACACTTGCAGCAAAAATATGTCCATTTGCTTCAGTGGCATCTCTACCCCCACCAATACCATGCTGCAGCCCCTAAGGAAGGCAAGTACACTGGCGTTAGTATTTTAATTCGGAAGGATTTCCCTGGCACAGTCCTTCAACATATTGCTGACCCAAAAGGTCGGTTTTTACTGCTCCAAGTAGCGGTAGCTAAGGAAATATACACTATTGTCAATGTATATGCTCCAAATACCTCTCACTCGGCATATATAGATCAGATTGATAACATTCTCAAAACAGTAGAGGATAATCATTTACTTCTTGCGGGGGATTTCAATATCACCATACAGCCGAGAGTGGATAATTCTTCTGGGGGTGGATTGGGTTCAGCGGACGGTCGCAAGCGTCTCAAAAAATTTATACAGACCAGGGAAGTGCTAGATATCTGGCGTCATAGGAATACTGCTACCAGAGACTACACATTTTATTCCCACCCCCATCATTCTTATTCCCGCATTGATTATTTCCTACTGGACAAAACACTTAACTTTCGGGTGAAAGATATTGGTATTGGTCCCATAACTTGGTCGGATCATGGTGCGATTTGGTTGTCCTTGAGGACACAGGTCACTCAGACTGGGTTACGTTATTGGAAACTTAATGATTCTTTACTGGAGAATGATGTATTTTGTCAATCCATACGATTAGCGATAAAGGAATATCAACAATTTAATGGCTCCGATGCACACTCTAGGCCTACTCTGTGGGAATGTTTAAAGGTGGTTCTCCGGGGTAAATTTATATCTCAGGCTTCTCACCAAAAGAAGGTCACTCAAGCACAGGAGGCAGAATTACTGTCCACTATCTCAGGCTTGGAAAAACAACATAAGGTATCCTTGTCTACCAAGGTTTATGGCCAACTACAGAGAGCTCGCATGGCTTTGAAAGATCTTCAAGCGAAAGATATTGCCCATAAATTACAACTTATTCGGCAAGAACACTTTGAGTGGGGTAACAAAACTGGTAGGCTTTTAGCCCGCAAATTGAAAAAATTGTTCACCCAAAATCAGATTACCAAGGTTAAAGCAGCGGATGGTACCATATTGGACTCTGCAGAGCAGATCCAGAGTCGATTCCAGCAATTTTATGGGGTCTTATATACGGCAGACTCTGGTATTTCTACCGAGAACATAGATGATTACTTAGCTACTATCAATTTACCCCAATTAACAGATGTTGAGCAGCAGTATTTTGAGAAACTTATTACGCCAGCTGAACTTTCGCTTGCTATTAAGGCCCTCAAACCTCATAAGGCGCCAGGTCTCGATGGCTATACTGGCCTTTTTTACAAAAAATTCACGGACCAGGTGTCTCCTTATCTGCTTGAGACTTTTAATGCTTTGCGAGACGGTGAGTCCCTGCCCGCTGAAGCTAATGTAGCCGGCATTACGATTCTGGCAAAACCAGGACGCGACCCCATGGAGTGTGGGTCTTACCGCCCAATCTCCTTGATCAACATTGACTTAAAATTATTGGCCAAGATTTTGGCTACACGACTGAATAGGGTGATGGCGAAATTGACTCATCCTGATCAAGCCGGATTTATTCCGGGGCGAAAGGCAGCGGACAATGTCAGAAAAATTTTAGATTTACTATGGAATGCCAAAAGGGATCAAACCCCGGCCATATTGTTCGCTATCGACGCTGAAAAAGCGTTCGATATGGTCCACTGGCAATTTCTCTTTCGTACGCTGGAGAAAATGAACTTTGGTCCCAAATTTTTAACCTGGCTCTACAAACTTTATGATAATCCCCGAGCGAGAGTAAAAGTTAATGGGACTTACTCGAATCCTTTTCCAATCACTCGGGGCACAAGACAGGGGTGCCCCTTGTCTCCTCTGTTATTCGCTCTATTTCTAGAGCCCCTCACTACGGTCATACGGGGCGACCAGACAATATCTGGCATAGGGGTGGGGGTGGACGATTATAAAATGTCGCTTTTTGCGGATGACGTGCTGTTCACCCTTACAAACCCCCAACAATCTCTGAAGGGGGTAATAGACCGACTATCTGAGTTTAGCTCGGTGTCGGGCTTTCGCCTTAACCTTGATAAATCAGAGGTTTTGAATATATCTTTGCCCCCTGCGCAAACATTGGGCCTGCAACAACTCTTTCCATTGAAATGGGCTGGGTCAAAACTTAAATATTTGGGGATACAAATTGGCCAGAACTTGGATGATCTGTTTAAATTGAATTACCTACCCCTAGTGTCTAAGATTTTCCAGGATCTGGATACTTGGACTAGTTTGCCTATATCCTGGACTGGGAGGGTAGCTGTAGTCAAAATGTCCATACTTCCCAAATTCAACTACCTATTCCAATCTTTACCGATCTCGATCCCCACGGCTATGTTAAAAAATTGGCAGAAACGTCTGTTCGCTTTTATTTGGAAGCGGAGACCTCCTCGCGTAGCACAAGCTACTCTTTATCGCCATAAGTTACGAGGGGGCTTGGGGGTTCCAAGACTCCAATGGTACTATGCTGTGGCCCAATTAGCTGCCATTCTGACATGGCATAAGTGTGGTGAGCAACCTAGATGGGTAGACATAGAACAGGCCAACTTAGGCTCCATCCCGATGCGCGCCCTTATATGGCAACCTAAGAAATCTTTGAAAATTGAAGGTTGTATTTCTTTACCTTTACGTACTACCCTACAATCCTGGGATCGGTGGAAAGCTCTATTGGTGGGCACGAGAAGATACTTTATGAACACCCATTTATTCCATCATGCATCCTTTCCTCCAGGGTGGGAATCTGCATTATTACATGAGTGGAAGCGCAAGGGAATAACGACTATAGCCAAGCTTAGAGATAGAACTGATTTTATGACATTTCCACAATTGCAGGAAGTGTATAACCTCCCGTCTACTGCCTATTTCTCGTATTATCAACTACAACAATTCCTTAAACAAGAAAACATAAAGGCAGAAATAGCTAAAGGTCGCTCGCAATTTGAAGGCTGGTGTGATTTGGCAGATCGCATAAAGGGCGGTCTATCGAAAATATATACACTATTACAAAACTCGTTGTCATCACGGCCCAAATATGTTTCTAAATGGGAAAGTGATCTGGGAATGATACTATCAGAGGAGGAGTGGGATCAGATCTTTTTCCATACTAAGGGATGTTCAGTCTCCTCCTCCCTCACTGAGAATGGGTATAAAGTCCTGTTCAGATGGCATCTCACGCCGAGTAGATTGTACAAAGCTCAACTGTGTGCATCTGACCAATGTTGGAAGGGGTGTGGCTATAGTGGCACGTTCTTGCATATGTGGTGGGACTGTGTTCAAGTCAAGAGATTATGGTCGGATGTGCAGGATATTATATGTAGTACATTAAAGAAACGTGTTGTCCTATCACCGATGCAAGGTCTGTTAAATGCACCGGTTGACGGCTCCAAATTTGAAAGTACATTGGTTGGTCAGTTCTGTCTAGGGGCACGATGCATTTTAGCGCTTTCCTGGAAACACCTTACTGTACCCACTAAATCTTGCTTAATACAAAAGTTAGACAATATGTGTGTAATGTACAAGATCACAGCCCAAAAGCACAGACAACTCCCCAAATTTGACAGGACGTGGGCACCCTATCTTCAGTGGAGAGGGGAAGAGGGTTCTCTTGATGAGGACGCCACTACCTCCCCTACACAATAGGCATGGATCCCAAGAATTCAATCAGACTCAGATGATTATGGTACTGATCTCCTTTATTCACTTGTTTTGTTATAACACGTCATAGTTTTACCTCACATTTATTGCTGACAGCAGTATCCAATCCCATGAGACGAGCAGATGTTTCCTTAGTGGCCACGGGAAAACTTTTATTCTTCACATTTGTTTATCATATTTGTGCATTCTTATACATATTTTTCTTTTTGAAATGGTTGTACGATAGACCTTTGTATGTCTTTTATCTTTTGATTCTGTGTTTTACTTGGTTCTTGATTGCGTAATTTTGTAAATTTATGCATCTTATTGTACAACGCTTCATAATCAGTGCATTTTTGAATAAACATTATATTGAAAAAAAAAAAAAAAATTGGCACAAAAATAATAGTGCTTATACTATTTTACTGTTAAATATTTGCTTAAGTTGTTGAATTTTTTTCTTGTTAGGGAATTCTGAAATGCACATATTGATATTTGTGTCATTGTCAATTTAGGATTTTTTATATTGATTGGTTGATGTGATGGTACAGGAAATGAGAGAGATGCTTTCATTTAGCAAATCTACTTTCTCACTACCTTAGGATTTAGAATATTTGTCGGAAGGTCTTGAAGGTCGATCATCTAATCCAGTTGCTGTATTGTTTGATACGTTGCTACATCCAGATGTTGACTTTGGATACAAATACCCTTCGGTTCTACAGTGGAAGCTGGAACAGCAGCATTATATTCCTCACGTAGTACTTGGTAAAGGACCACCTGGTGGAGCCTGGCATGTGAGTAGTCTTTATGTACTGTAGATACAAAATACTTAACGTAACTCTTTCCCTTAAAGGGAAAATACACACTAGAAGAAACCAAACTGGTTTTTATGATAAATCTGAATCACACCTCATCTGACTATGAATCAACAAAATATATATCTATATGCATGTATGCATTTTTATATATATATATATATATATATATTTATTTATTTATTTGTTTAAAAAAGAAAAAAATAAGGATATATATATATATAATATATGTGTGTGTGTGTGTGTATTTGCCAGCAAATTTACACAGACGTTTACAAAATTACCCCCAAATATCTAGAAATACCTGAGAAATTTGTTTAAAAAAGAAAAAAATATTTTTTTCTTTTTTAAACAAATTTCTCAGGTATTTCTAGATATTTGGGGGTAATTTTGTAAACGTCTGTGTAAATTTGCTGGCAAATACACACACAAATTTCACCAATTTTCAGAGTGAACTTATGCGTGTTAGATCGCTTTGAAATTAACCTACCAAGTTTACCTGCACACAGTTAGACCTGCTATTGTGTGTGTGTGTGTGTGTGTTCAGAAATTTTTGAAAATACAGAAATGAGTGCAAGTTCAAACCCAGCCCCGGGAATATCTCCACTGAGTTTGTAATATCCATTTAAGTTTACCTGCAAATCAGGTGCGTAAGTTTATAACAGTTCATATCCATGGGTAAAGCACTGAATTACCCGTGGAAATGCCTTTTGAAAATCACAGTCTCTAATTTTGTTTCTGTATTTTGTGTTAATAATGTAAATTAATTCACTAGTTTTTGAATGGCATATGCTAACACTTTTATGATTTGCTGCTTTTATATGCCACATCTGAAGAAGGGACCTAGGTCTTTTGGGCTCAAGTTGGTCTAATGAAAGTTAGCTTAACCTACAAAAATGTCCATTTCTTTAGCACTAGTATGGCTACTAGAAATCTGCTTTATTTCTGGTTATTTTTTTCATTTTTCTTGGGTGGACATATGCATTTGGCATTTTTGAAAACCACTTCTGCTGATATCACATAGAAATGACGGCAGAAAAAGACCAATCGGCCCATCCAGTCTGCCCAGCAAGCTCCCACACTTATTTTCCCATACTTATCTGATCTGTTTCATCTACCACCAAGTTCAGGGCCCTTGTTGGTAACTGTTTGATTTAAATTTCCTGCCATCCCCTGTCATTGATGCAGAGAGTAATGTTGGAGTTGCATCAATGATGAGCATAAGGCTTAATGGTTAAGGGTAGTAACCGTCGCATCAAGCAAGTTACCCCAATGCTTGATTACCCAGACTGCACAGATCAATGCCTTGTTGGAGGTTGTCTGAATGTAAATCCTGTTTTCCACATTTCCCCCTGCTGTAGAAGCAGAGAGCTACACTGTATATGTATTCAATGTGATGTATCAGGCTTGATTGGTTTAGGGTAGTAACCGCTGCAATAAGCAAGCTACCCCCATGCTTCTTTGTTTACCCAGATTGTAAAGTTCAATTATCAGTTATGAATCTTAGGAAACTGTGGTGTGCTGCATGGATCTTTTTTTTTTAATTATACATTTCTTATAATGTTGTTGTAAGCTAATAGTGCCTACAACATCATAAGAAACGTAAAACAATTTTTTAAGTCTGAAAGTGGATTGATAGGTTCAAAACTGATTTGGATCAATAGTGATAAAAAGTCATTACCATCTGAAAGCCATTTAGTAGCTGAATAGAGTGATTAATGTTTCTAGGAAGCTGACAAACCTGCCACACTCCCAGAAATCCTTCAATCTCTCTTCCATCTGTGATCTGGGTAAATGGTGGAGGTATGTGTGTGGCAGACTTTCTCAGGGCAAGGGTATTGGGCACCTAGGAATTTACATAAAAAAAAGGATATTCAAAGTATAGTCTTCTGAGGTAAAAATATCTCTTACAACATGTATATTATATTTAGATGCACTGCTTTGGTGCCAGTCAGAAAACCCTGCAAAAAAGAACTCATATGGTATTGGGCTTACTGCAGCAAGGTGTGTGTGTGCGTGTGTGTGTGTGCTTGACCCTCCAGAAAGCCATGAGTAAACGGAACTATAGTTATAATATAGTAACCCTCCCATACCAAAACAGTACTAACTGCCAGCATTCAAACAGAAATATCTCTTCATATAAAAAGGTAATACTGCGACTTACACCAGGCCCTAAAATGTCAATACCCCTCCTATTGGGAAAACAGGATTAGCCAGGCTGCTGTAAACTCTTACACATTCACATCAGTCACATATGCAGAACATAAACAGACCATAAAGTAGAAATGGAAACAGCAACAGGCCAAACACTGGTATGCAGTGCAGCAATGGAGAAACAGAACAAAATCAGGAAATATAAAACTTTAATCATAAGAGTAAAACCATGCAAAAAAAGATATATTTTAAAATTGGTGATTAATAAATTACCCATTAATTAAATATTTAACATTTCCCAAACAGCAGATAGATCCAATAATTAACTAATGAGGAAAAAAAATTCCTTATTCTCCATACCTGGGAACTTTTGGTTTTTAGTCGCCCCGAGATTGTCGTGGACTTGGGGGGGGGGGGACAAACACATTCATTCATTCTCTCTCTCATACACATGCTCTGTCCCTCACCATGCTCCCTCCCATTCTGTCCTCTCCACTCGGCCCTCATTCCAATTTCCTTCCCTCACTAACTTGTCTCTTTTGGCTGCTGGGTCATCTTTCACTGGCAGGTCGCTGCCTTTCTGATGGGGCCCAGCCTGCCTGGCCATTAGGTCGTCTTTTGCTGGTGGGGCCTGTCCTCCCCAGTTGCACATAGGAATTTGGGAAACTGTATATCTTATATGCCTATAGCAAGAAATTTAGACCTTAAATTTAGGATTCAAAAATCTCTGATTTGGAATAGTTCAATTACCTTATCAATACATAGTTATTGAATCAGCCCTGAAGAAGGCAAAGAAAATGAAAATTTATTCAAATTCTCCCACAAGAAAAGATCAGACTACTGCATACATTTGGGAGAAAGTCTTTCAGAGCACAATGCTAATAGCTTGCATCTCTGTTCATGAATTCTATATGGTATGGTATTTGCATGACATAAGACACGTCATACAGGATCAGATCAAGGGTCCATCAAGCCCAGTATCCTGTCTCCAGCAATGGCCAATCCAAGTCACAAATACCTGATAAATACCCAAACATGCTACTAATGCCGGCAACAAGCAGTGGCTATTCCCTATTGATTAATAGCAGTCTATGGACTTCTCCTCCAGGAACCTATTTACACTAACTGCCTTAACCACATCCTTTGGCAATGAATTCCAGAGCTTAATTATGCATTGAGTAAGAGTTTTTCTCACACACTCTCGCTCTGTGTGTCTATGAGAGAAGATCTGAGAAAGTATGTGTCAATGTGTAAAGCTCAATAAAATTTCTGCAATCAAAAAATCTGTTTGTGTGAGTGAGCGCGCGCGTGGGTGTATGTGATCCTGGCTGGCAGCATGGTTGTCTCATGATGTGTACCTGGTTCAAGAACTGATTGTTTGTTTGACCAGACTAGGGATGAATATCTGTCTATCTATCACATTACCTATAAAAGATATATGCAGACTTGCATGGATGAAACAGTGCTCTGTTTGCTCACCCTTGCTCTAGATTGTACTCTACTTAGTTATTTAGGACAATGTGAAGTTTATTTTAGAGAGATTTTGGGTCAGTTCCAGCGTCATGCTTGTGGGACTTGTTGATGCATATGCTGCAAGGAAAGTGCACAAGGGAGTCAGATATCCTAGGGGCTGGTTTTGAAAAAATTCCCTGGGCTATTTTCCTGCAATCTGCCCCTGTAAGGAAAACACTGTTTACTGTAAGTAAAATTCTATCCCTGCTAATGTCTAACCCAGTGCTTCCCAACCAGTGTGCTTTCAGGCCTGATCAAATGTGCCACGGAAAAATCACCACTGCCTGATGCTCAAATACAGACCAGCACCTGAGCTCTGCTCTCAGCAGTGGCTCTTAAACATATAGAAGTTCCTATCTGAGAATATGTGTAATCATGAATGCTGCTTCTTCCTAGCTTCTGTCATGAGCTCTGGTGTATAATAATTAATGGGCAGCATGCAAGGCTACTTTGGTGCTCACAGTGCGCACAGCATCTCCTCATCACCCCCACCTCCCAAGCCGCCTCCTTTTGAATCTATGCATGAGTGAGACAGGGAGAACATGCACTGAGCACTGACTCATTTGCAGTGTTCAGAGCAGCAGCAGTGGAGGAGCTCTGGGAGGCACATGCAGCAGCCAGGGTAACTAACTGAGCTGGCTGCCCGCACCAAAGCAACGTCTCCCTTCTCCTGCACTTGTATATAGATGGAATTGGCCCACTGTGGCAAGTTTGTGTTTCTCTAGTCCCTCTCGCCCTTTTGTTTCAAAATTTGAAAGAGACTGGTAGGGCATTCAGTGCTTCCCTAGCTCTTCTTTTGACGACGTGAGATCTCTCATGTTTGCCTTGCCTGCTCTGTGAAGGCTGGTGTACCACATAATATCTTTGTTAATGTGCATTGCCTTGGGCTTGAAAAGGTTGAGAAACACTGGTCTAACCTGAATTTTGCTCACTGCAGTTTAATCCTATTAACTATTTTTCCTTGCTTCATTGAAAACGGAGAACAACCAATTGTCCCTTGTTATGTATTGGAAGACTGTTTTTCTGGCTAAAGAAACAGATTCTTTAGCGTATCCTTTTAGGTATGTTATCTAGGCCTTGAGGTATTTTTGTTGCTGTCTTTGGAACTTTCTCCGTTTTTATTGCAGTTTTTTTTGGAATGTGAGGTCCAATTCTGAATATGATACTCTAATGATGACCTCACCAATGTCAGAAGAATGGCTTGGTGTCTGTTTACATTCCAAATAATAGTGTTTTGTTTTTGGTAACAGTATAACACTACTGACTTGCATTGTTTACGGTCTACTAGAACTTCCACATCCTTATATGCGGTACTACTCCCATTTCTACATGTCAGTTTTCTTCCAAAGTGTTGAACCTTGCATTTTTCTGTATTATATTCATTCTGTTCAGGAAAACTCAGATTTTTAGCTCAGAGCAACTTGAGTGAAAATGTGTCTACAAAGAGCCCAAGACTAGTGTGGCATTCTTCCTATTCAACACGAAAATGTCTGTGCAGGAGAATTTTGTCTTCTCTGTGTATATCGATATTTCTCTAAATTGACTTTTTATGTTAACCTTTATTTTGTTACAGAGACGTTTGCTCTTTGAGGTAGCATACAAATCGGTACCAATATTTTTTTTTCTGCCTCCCCTTTGCAGGCTATAGAAGGGTCCATGCTGACAATCAGTTTAGGAGATTGGATGGAGCTACCTGGGTTCAAGTTCAAGGACTGGATAGCCAGTAAACGAAGGTAAGGCTTCCGAAAGCAAAGCTATGTTGAATGTGAAAGATACGTACAATAGAACACCATTGAAAATGGCTGGTTGTAGACAGCAGCAGTACTCATCATGGCTGCCTAGGTCATGTGCCCCAAATCTTATTTGCCACAAACTTCCATACAAAACTCTGTTCTTTCCTTGTTTCCACCACTTCCATGGGGAGGTTGTTCCATGCATACACTAATCTCTCTGTAAAGAAATAGTTTCCTTAAATTACTCCTGAGTCTCTCACCCTGTGATCCCTAATTCTAGAGCCTCTTCTGTTGAAAGAGGTCTGCCTCCTGTGCATGGAGACCTTTGAGGTATTTAAATGTCTCTATCATATTTCCCCTATTCCATCTTTCCTCTACATGTTTAGATCTTTAAGTCTGTCTCCATATGCTTTTGAATGGAGGCCACTGACCATTTTAGTAGCCATCCTCTGGACTGAGTTCATCAGTTGTGTTTTGTTTGTTTTTTGTATTACTTTTTTGAAAATGCAAATGAGGTGTCACAGGGGCAATATCACTTCCCTATTTTCTGCTGACCATTCTTCTCCCTATGCACCCAAGCATCTTTCAGTCTCTTGCTGTTGCCTTATCTAGCTGTTTGGCCACTATAAGATCATCTGAAACGATGTCCCAAATTCCACTTTTCTTTTGTGCTTAGAAGAATTTCTCCCCCTCTACTGGGATTTTGCAGCCAAATGCATGACAGCAAATTTTTTTTTTTTTTTTTTAGCATTAAATTATATCTTAGCTGCCAGACTGTATAGCATTCCTTAAGCTTCACTAGATCTCACTTCATGCTTTCCATATCTTCCTGGCTGTCTACCCTGTTGCAGATTTTTGTATCTGCAAAAAGACAAACCTTTCCCAACAATCCTTCTATGCTGTCACTCACAAAACTGTTGAAAAGAACCAGTCCAAAGACTGATCCTACAGGATAAAGCAAGTAATGCCCCTCTCCTCAGAGTGAACTCCATTTACGACTACCCTTTATTACCTTCCACTCAACCAGTTTCTAACCCAGTCAGTCAGTTTAGGGCACGTAACAAGGGCACTCATTTTATTTATGAGCCACCTATGTAGAACCGTATCGAAGGCCTTAATGAAAACTGAAATCTAAAACACAACTTCTAGCACTGTTGCCTAATCCAACTCCCTGATCACCAGGTCAAAGAAATTGATCAGATTTGTCTGACAAGATCTACTTCTGGTAAAACCATGCTATATCAGATCTTGTAATCCATTGGATTCCAGAAACTGCACTAGCTTTGTTTTAACAGCAATTCCATTAATTTGCTCATTACAGAGGTCAGCATTATCCAGATAACTTTAGGACTGCCTTAGAGCAATCCTAAAGTTATCCAGATATATGTACTCACATAGGGGCAGATTTTCAAAGGGTTACACGTGTAAGATACGCATGTAACCCCCGAAAAGCTGCCCCTGCGTGCGCCGAGCCTATGCCGCTGTGCCGAGCCTATGCTCGGCACAGCGGCAAAATGGCACAGTGGCCATTTTGCCGCTGTGCCCGGGATCACAGGCCGGCTGTCGGCCGGCACGCGTAACTTCTTCAACAAAGGTAAGGAGGGGTTTTAGGTAGGGCTGTGGCGGCGGGTTAGGGAGGGGAAGGTGCGGGGGGGGGGGCTGAAGGAAAGTTCACTCCGAGGCCGCTCCGATTTCGGAGCGGCCTCGGAGGAAACGGAGGCAGGCTGCGTGGCTCGGTGCGCACAAGTTGCACAATTGTGCACCCCTTTGCATGCACCGACCCTGGATTTTATAACATGCACGCATGTTATAAAATTGGGCATAGATTTGTTCACGCCGGGTTGCGCAAACAAATCTGCGCCCGCGCGCAGGTTTTAAAATCTGCCCCATAACTTTTAACCTTAACTGGCTATACTCACATTGCTGGTTAAGTCCTCCCACCCAAAAAAAAAAAATCCTTCTGGACCAGTGGCCTTGATTTTTATCCATCCCAATATATTGAGCAATAACACTTGACAGCATTCCCCTTCTCCCAAAAGAATGAAAATATCAGGGCCAAGGCAGCTGGGAGCATGGTATATTTGAAAGACGGGATGCTGCTGGGAATGTTACAAATGTACTGTGCTCCCAGTGACCTTTGGGAGGGATTTGATGAGGAGGGTGGAGTTATAGGTGGGTGGAGAGGGGGTTAGGAAGGGATCTAGGATTTTATCTGAGGTGGGTCTCCATCTACTATGACCTGCACCTTTTCATTTGTTGGAGCGGTCATCAAGTACAATGCTTTCATAATATTTAACTTATCTTGGGGGTGAAGGATCAAGTTTGTTGGCCTAGGGATTTTTTTGTTAGTACTTAAGTGACTGCATATTAACTATAACAGGTTAGGTTTATAGTTCTCTGGTTATACTTACCTGGTTAATTGTAATAGTATATTCTGTGGGTAGTAAAGCAATGTCTCAAGGTGTTGGCTAAGGCCAGAGGACTGCTGGGCTGCATAGAGGCATAATAGGTAAAAAGAGGTGATAATGCCCGTAGGTCTTGGAGGCCTCACTTGGAGTACTGTTTGGTTCTGAGACTGGATCTCAAAAAGGATAGCAACAGGATGGAAGCAGTCCATAGAAATGCAACCAAAATTATTTGGGGTTCACAACGAAAGGCTTATGAAGAGACTTGAGGACCTAGAAACAGGTGATATATGATATGGAATTTTAAATACATGAAAGATGGTGTTAATGCACAAGAATCAAATCTTTTCTGATGGTAAAGAAGCTGTAAAACTAGGGGTCATGATATGAAACTCCAGGGGGCTAGACACAGGAATATTGGGGAAAAGTATTTACATAGAAAGAGTGTAGAAGCCTAGAATGTCCTCCTGGAAGAGATGGTGAAGACAGGAATGGTAAGGGAATTCAAAAGGGTGTGAGAAACACAGAGAATCCCTAAGTCTAAAGGATGATAATGGAAGAAATAGGGTAACCTGTGGCAGTTACTATCCTTAACAGTAGGCATGAAGGGTAACCTGCACAGAGCGGCAGTTACTACCCTTAACAGAAAGCATGAGGGTAATTTTGCATGGAGTGGCAGTTACTACCAAAAGCAACTTGCTGAGCTGACTAGGTGGCCCATTTGGGTCTTTATCTGCCATCATTTACTATGCTACTATGGGAGATTAGTTCCACTGAATATTCTTCACAAATTATCCAACGGATTTCAGTTGGATAACGCGGTGGTTCTCAACTGTTTTTCTGTTATGGTACACCCGATGAGCACTGCACTACAATCTGCTGCTTTTACTAAAAAAAACCCAATGCTATTGTTAAAAATGACTTAAGAGAAAGGTAAAGTACTTTTAACAGCATTTTTTACAAGCTGTTGAAAATAGTTACTCTTCTTCACAGTTTTAATTTTTGCTTATTTAATTGGCTATAAAAAGCACTATAAGAAAGTCCCAAGGGTCTTCAGTGCAAAGAAACCTCTGGTCAGCTTCAACCACTTGTTAAACTACCATTAACATTATTTGATAGCATCATTTAACCAGTTCTTCTGTATGGGCATGAAGACTAGAGTCTATACAGAGCAGAGCTAGGACATTTCCCCTCACAATTCACCATCAAAAATATATATTAAAATTCTGGTGTCAAGCTCCCTCCATTGCCAGGCACGTTTCGAAATACAAAACACTGGGAAAAATCACTCGGCACATATATGGGTAGATTTTATAAACTTACAAGCGCGCGTATCTTATAAAATCCGGGGTCCTCACGCGCAAGGGGGTGCACATTTGTGCAACTTGCTCGCACCGAGCCCTGCGCACGCTACCCGTTCCCTCTGAGGCCGCTCCAATTTCGGAGCGGCCTCAGAGGGAACTTTCCTTCTACCTTCCCCCTACCTTTGTTAGCAAAGTTATGCCGGCCGGAGGCAGACGTAACTTTGCGCGCGCCAGCGGGTTGCTGGCGCGCCATCACCCGACCCAGGGCTGGTCCAAAGGCCTCGACCATGCCTTCGGGCCGGTGTCACGCCCCGGGACTTACATGCGTCCCGGGGCTTGCGCGCACCGCCGAGCCTATGCAAAATAGGCTCGGCGCGTGCAAGAGGCTTTTTTAAGGGTTACGCGCATAACTTATGCGCGTAACCCTTTTAAAATCCGGCCGATGTAGTAATCCTGCCATACCAAACCAACCCTAACGTCCCAGGACTCACACTTCAACAGCCCCAGCTATGAAAAGGCAGCAGCGCACATATTGCTTTGGGCTTAGAATGCCACTATGCCTCCTGTGAGGAAAACAGAACAAGCTGGACTGCTATAGATCCCTACACAGAAACTACAGGCTAGCAGACTCCCTCTTCTCTGTCACATCCACAGAACAGACAAACTCACTGAATGCAGAATAAGTGACCACAAAATATGAAACGAGAACTCTCAGAAGCTAAACTGTAATGCAGTACAGTGCTGGAGAAACACAAACAAAAATGCATTTCCTCCTGTGCTGGGCAAAGTACAGTTCCTCTTCATCCGGGCAAGCCAGTCTGCACCAGTGGGTTGTGCACGCCAACCAGCAGACTCACTGAGGTCACCCTCGTATAGCTCAGTTCAGCCAGCCAGTATTTCTCAGCCTCCAGCCAGTGGTGGACATGCATCCTTTCTTGTGGATTTTGGCCTGCCAGGGTTAAACAGGCCTACTGTGGTTAAAGCATTAGCTCCCTCCCTCAGTTGAGTGTCTGGTGAATTCAGGACAGGAGTGAGGTGAAGGCTGTTGCCCTAGCCCTCCTCCTGACAGGGGAAGAGCTCTGGTAGGATAAGGAGGCCTTGGGCTCAGCCCTACTGCAGAGTTCTCTTCTCTGTCTGATCCTTCTCTCTTCCCTCTGCTCCCTGCCTTTCTTGCTGCTGTGGGGTTCTCAGTGCGGCTGGCCAGGAGAGTTTAAAAAAAAAAAACAAAAAACATGCGTCAGGCAGTGCTGAGCTCAGGTGCTGACTCGCTGTTTGCAGGGCCAATCATGAGTGAGAGAGGCAGTTGTGATGGAGGCCATGTGGTCAGAAAGTGTTACGGGACGGAGCCGGTCAGGTGATTAGCATGGCAGTGCAGAGGCCACGCGGCAGGTGCCATTTTGAGTGTTTGCAGGGGCTACTAAGGCATGCGATCAGAGACATTTGCTCATCTGTATCTGGGGAGAGAGAGATGGCGTCAGGGGTGCAGCGCGGGAAGAAGCTCCTCATCTGCTCTGTCTGCCATATGAGGGTCCTTAGTCCCAGGAGGTCACTCAATGTTTACCAGACGCGTGTGGAGGCCCATGGAGATGTCTCCTCAGGGGAATTTGTCCCTGCAGGCACCTCACGGGCTCCTACTTCACAGGAGGAAGGTATGGCAGCTGCATCTACCAGGAGAGGGTGAGGAGTCTTCTTCACCGCCTCTCCTACCGATTCCCTCGGGGGTGAGCTCGGAGAGGGTTTTGCCTACCCTGGCGATGGATCTTTCTGCCATTTCGTGGGTGGATTATTTTTTTAAGGGCCTTCGGGCTTTCTGTCAGGGGCACACAGGGCCCCAAGAGGAAGCTAGGTATTGCCTGCTTCAGAGGTCTTCTTCCTCGGATCCTAGAAGCATTGCAGGGAGTCCTTGTCCTCTCAAAAGGGGGAAGAAGAGAAGGGGACAGAGTGAAGGAGGAGAAGGTGAAGACTGGTCTCCTTTAGGAGACTCAGGTGTAGAGTTGGCGTCCTCGGTGGGGGATCCTGACAAGCCATTCTTGGAAGAGAGGGAGATTCCCCCAGATACTGAGTCCCATAGGACAATGCTTCAGCTTTTTCACAGGGGCAAGATGTATTTAATTTTGCAGACTTTGAAGCCCCTTGATTGTGAGGAGGCCTTGCCAGCAGCGGCTAAGGATCCTGGTTTTTCCTCTGCACAAGGCCATCCAGGAGCTGATAGATTTAGAATGGAGCGCACCTGAGGCTAATTTTAAAGGCGGTTGCTCTTTAGCAAATTGTATCCTATGGATCCTAAAGCTAGGGAGCAGCTCTGGTTTCCCAAAGTGGATGCCCTGGTCTGCGCAGTGATGAAGCAGACCACCATTTAGGTAGAAGGAAGTGCAGCTTTAAAGGCTGCCCAAGATCAGGAGACTGAGGCAATTTTGAAGCAGGCCTTTGAAGTGGTGGCCATGAATCTCCAAATCTCCGCTTTCTGTTGTATGATGGCAAGGGTCAGGTTACAGTTGGCCCAGGAAGCTCTGGGAGAGAAGAAGCCAGGAGTTGCATTCCTAGTGGATGCAAGCTATGATTTGGCACGTACAGCAGCTCCTGGGGTGGCTTCGGTGATTGCAGTCCGAAGACTCTCTTGATTGCAGAACTGGTCTGCGGATACTATTTCGAAGTCAAACCTTCAAGAGGCACTTGTTGTTTGGGGAGGAGTTAGAGAAGATGGCGGATCGGTGGGAGCAGTCAATTTTCCTCTGATACCAGAGGGTACTGGTTGGCTGGTATCTGAGCTGAGCTATATGAGGGTAACATAAGGTAGTTCTTATCAGTCTCCATCTGATGGTTGACATGCACAGCCCACTGGTGTGAACTGGCTAGCCCTACTGCAAGTAAAGGAAATCATCAGGTAAGAAGTAATTTCAACATATATAAGATATATTTATTGCCATAGCTGACATGTTCCAATCACTAAAGAGAAAATTTTAAAAGTTTTTTTTTTTTTTTCCTACCTGTTTTATCTAGACATTTTTTTTCAGTCAGGTTGGTCCCAGTCTCATGTTCTTATCTTTCCTCTTGGGTATCTAATGTCTCCTTTCCATTTTCTGTTTCTTCTTTCCTGCTGACTTACTTATCTCCCTCTGACATTGATTTTCTCTCAGCCCAGCATTGCCTCCTCACTTTCCCACCCCACCCCACACCAGACTAGCATCTCCCCACACCCAGTGTCTTCACATCATGGTCCCATCCCAGGTCCTTATCCCTCAATTGACTGGACTAGATTGATGCTGGAGAACCCAGATTCTACAGGGGAAAGAGGTCCATTGTCAAAATGTGCTTGCAGGAAAGCCAAGGTGCCTAAGAAACAAAAAGAAAAAAATATGGAAGTAAACACGTGGCCTATCTGCAGCCAACAGTGCTTTGGCCTTGAAGCAACCCTGCCGCCTCCTGCTGCTGCATGAACTTCTTGTTTAGGAAATCCATGCAAGGGACAGGATTGCTTCAGGGCCTGAGCACTGTCTGCTGCAGATGGGCTCTACACTTTACTTTCTATTTTTTTGTGTGGGTTTTTTTTTTCATGGGCCGCACCACAATTTTTCTGCTAACGCAATTTTGACACCCTCCCCCATCCCATAGTCTTGGCACTGTCACTTGGTACAGGGAAACAAGATGGCAATACCACCGTGAAGAAGGAATTGGCCATGTCCTGCCAGGTCCTGGTAGAGCAGAAGAATGGTGCAGTATCTTGTTGGGCCCAGCAGAGGTTGGCAGCACACTGGTGTCGCTACACACACATTGAGGACCACCAGAATGCATTATCTGCTTACAAGTTTATTGAATATGATCCTATTAGTTTTCAAAATGCAATTCCCTCCCCTTTCCCTTGTGTTCTACCTGATGTCTCAACCATGCCCAAACTCTGATAGTGATGGCCTACATCCAGCATTGCTCTGAATCTTTTGCACATCTGCTATTCAGGGTTGTAACTGCCACTCTTTGCAGACAACGTCCAATGCTATCATACTACTGTGGTTGCTCTTTTCAGCCTTGCAGAACCTTGTGATGATTCTTTGGATTGTTAAACTATTTTTAATAAATAAATTACCACATATATGTACATTGTAAAACCAATAGTAGTAGCTAGAATCTTAATACAGCCTGAGGAGGTCAGATGAAGGGCATGCAATAGTTTGAGACTGCATTTTTAGTTCCTGAATTTGATTGCCTTGAGCGTCTCACAGTCTGAGGCAGACATATCTCAGACCGCAGAAGCCATAACCTGGAATGCCCAAGCTGATCAATGCAGTTACCTGACGTGGAGCTTATGCCACATGATGTACCTAGATAGCCCACTAGTTCTGTCTGGATTAGGTCCACATAATATGACCATGAACCCAATAAGCTATTTTGCATTTATGACTATGCAGTGTATATTTTTTAGCCTAGTAAAATACTCATGTTGGTCCATTTCTATCGTACGTGAGAAGTGTTGATCGCAGACTACTGCTAAGAGAGGTTTTAGATGTACAGAAGATAATTTACCCACGTCTGAAAATTTCCCTCCATTTTAGCCACATTTAGTGGAGGCATTCCTGGCAATGTGTTATGGGCGGGATCAGAAAATAACATGTAAATTAGATTTTCAAGTCTATGGGGTGAATTTTCAAAGAGTTATGCAAAGAAAAATTAGCATGTCCTCGGTACACGTTTTATAAGCTTCAAATATATGCATTTATTTTCACTTTCACATGCACTTCTGCATGCGTTTAAAAAAAAAAAAAAAAGATATTCAGGGGCCAAGATTTACGAGCATTGTTATCTTATAAGCGAGAGGAGTAAGGTGAGAATATGTGGTAACTTATTAGTGCAATTTTACACCTGATAATTATCTTGTGCAATTGATATCAGACAGGTCTGTTGTCCATTATTGTTTGGGTGGCCTGGGGGGGGGGGGACTTGAGGCTGAAGAACTAGGAGGGTCTCCATGACCTGGAGATGTATTGGATGAACTAGTAGAGGAATTGGAAATTTTGTAAGTTAAATTATGCGCGCATGTATTAAAATATACCGGCCATCGCGCATAAATCAGGGCTTTATGCAAAGAAGTTTGTTTTGATTTTTGTGGGTTTTTTTTTAAATGTGTAAAATATGCCTACATATGCTTAGAAAACAGGTAGGAAACATATGCACGTTAATACATTGAAATACGCTCTTTCAGTGCATTTCAGGTATTCACGCGTAAGCTTATGTATGCGCATCTGTTGGGGGATGGACATGCACCTATTTTATAATCTGCACATTATAAAATACTACAGTAGTTCTCCATGCGGCCATAGATGTGCATATATGGGGCCGTGCAGAGTTGTCTGAAAGTTCTTCTGTGTGTATTTATTTCCTTACTTAAAAGCAGGTGCAAAAGTCCACAGGTACAAGTTTCAAAAGAAAAGTACACTCGTACTTAAGTCATTAGTAAAAAGTACCCACAGAATTCACCATAACATGGATGGTCTGAAAATCGTCCCCACAGTATGGGAGTAAGGGATACAACATTTTGGGTTGGAAAATAAGTGTGCACACAACTGTACAATAAAAAGGAAATTGCTAACACAGGGTTGAAAGATTTTATATTTTAGAGGTTCAACATTGATCTGCAGTAATGTTTGCATATTGCAGTTTCTGACTTTTTTTTTTTTTTTTTTTTATTAGGTATGCAGTAATTACAGATATTTTCTGTTTTATAGTAAGGATAAAGGTGGAAGTTAAAATAACTCATCAAATTGAACAGAATGAGTGGTTAGCTTTTCTTCATAAGCTGTTTTATTCATAACAAATGGATAATTTTTGTTTGGTTTTTTTCCAGAAACATAAAATGTGATAGAGCAACCCCAAAGGAAATAGCTTCCTACTATAAACAGTATGTTAAAGTAATGGGTCTCCAGAGGAACTTCATAGAAAACACTTACATTACATCTGTATCAAGACTTTATCGAGACCAGGAGGAAAATGAACACCAGGAAAATGAAGTTGTTTCAGCACAGGAGCTGCAAATCGATAAAGAAAGTGACTGGGCAGCTTTGACCAAGAAAAACTGGGAAGTCCGTGGTTATCGCAAAGCAGCTGATGGCTCTCATTTGCCATTCTGTCTTTTTGCGGAGAATGTAGCTCTTGCAACAGGAACCTTTGATTCCCCTGCACGCCTGGGAGCCGAAGGAGAAGACCTGCCTTTTGTCCATCACTCTGTGCGTGACTTTGAAGCTGCTATTATTAAAGGAAGGTTGAGTGGCAAAGTAGACCCTGTACTGATTGTAGGGGCTGGACTTACTGCAGCCGATGCAGTACTGTGTGCTTACAACAATAATATACCTGTAATTCATGTATTTCGCAGACGGGCCAATGATCCAAACTTAATTTTCAAGCAACTTCCTAAAACACTGTACCCTGAATACCACAAGATCTATCACATGATGTGTACTCAGTCACACGCGGCAATCTCTAACCTACATCCTGCTTACATCAGCTTTCCGGAGCACTGTGTACTGTCTTTTAAACCAGACATGAAGTGTGTTCTGCAGAGTGCCTCTGGACTGAAGATGGTTCTCAAAATCTCCATGGCCTTGGTGTTAATAGGCTCTCACCCTAATCTGTTCTTTTTGAAGGAGCAAGGACAAAATATAGGTCAGGACCCCAATCGGCCAATTACATGTAAGGGTAATCCAGTTGAGATTAATCCTTATACACATGAGGCCACACAAGAACCTAACCTTTTTGCACTTGGTCCTCTAGTGGGAGACAATTTTATACGGTTCCTAAAAGGTGGAGCACTGGCCATCACACGATGTTTGGAGGTGAGACAAAAGACAAAAACCCATCTCATTGTGGAAAGAGGAGGTGGAGATGGCTAGCCTGAGAAGAACAATCAGATAACATCACCTGCTGCAACTGTTCCTTGTAACCACAGCAGGCTCCTCAGACAGCTTGAAGTCCATTTTAGACACCTTTTTATTAGTCAAACACTACCTCCTGGTGGGTAGGAGTTGTTGTTTTTACCTGAGTTGCCTAGGACAGGGGTGCTGTACAAACACAATTGCAGTTCACCGATTCACCTTGGATGGCATGTGGGACTTGGGCTGCTGCTCTGTCTGCGATTGCTGCCAGATTGTGAAGAAGACCAGCTGGTACTGGCCTGCCTTATTTTGTATTGCTCTCCTGCTCCAGTGACACAGCATACAGTCTTTTGACAGTATGACAATAAGTGTGTATGTCTATGTACATTTTACATCTTTACATTTTGTCAGTTCTCAAACAAGTGAAATTTGTTTTCTAAGTGGAAATTTAAGCCAAATTAGATATTCTGAAATGTCTCAGCAGGACAATGCCAGTATTTAAATCACATTCCTTCTAACAGCAACAGTGGTGAGGTGTCATCATTTTAATTTCCTCCTTCATTTTAGATTAAGCTTTTGCCACAGAAATTGGCCTTTTAAACAATGATATATTTATATGCAGCAGCCGCGTATGAGTAACAGTTGTATACAAAGCTATTTGTATAACAGAGGCAAGAAACATTCCTTTCATTTTTAGCTTTCTTGCTGTTCCCTTCTGACAGGCCCCCGAATATCTGTCACATGAACTCTTGCACTTCTGACTACTTTTACATATTGTATAGGGGGTCTATGTTGTCATAAACTTGCTCTTTAATTTTGCCCTACAAAATTTGTTTACAGTCAGATACCAGTCTAATAAAAATGTTTTAAGTGCTCTTACTCAGTTGTAATCCAAAATATTTTAGACAGGCTTAATGAGTTTTGGTAAAAGTAAACAAATAATAAAGTAAAAAGGAGCAAGGGTAAGAAAAGGCAGTGAATGTATTCAGTCCAGCAACTGGGGGCTGTGTATGTTTTGAGTTTGTCTTGTGTTTTGTTTTCTTTTTTTAAAGAGCATTCCTGCCCTTTGAGAACTTGTGCTTTGAAATCTGTTGATTTCATGTAATCTTTGTGTACAAGCTCAAGCATGCATTAAGGGGGAAACCATGTGCATTTGTCTGGTGCCGGGGTGCAGATCGGTGTCTGTGAAACAAGTTTGCCAGCAGCCCAAACATGGCACCCATAGCTGGACTTGTGCACGGAAATCTGCTGGCAGAGTGGAGGAAGCAGAACGGTGGGCTTTTCTATCTGCAAACTATGCATTGGAAATTTCTCAGTACTCCAAAGAGGAGTATCTGTTTCCAAGCCTTTTTTTTTCCCCCCCTTTGCTGCTATTCTGCTGCTTAAATAAGTTCATAACAATTTTATTTCCTTTTTGCCCCAGCAATTGAAGTCAACTTGCTAAGACTTGAACATGTGTCTTGATTCAGTCATGCAATAGGCAGTTCAAATAAATTGACATCAACCAAATTAGTCCAGTTTTAGGGAAGATAAAGGTAATATTATAGCAATATCAATCTGTCCCTGTATTTGTTTATCAAAAGTGTTCACCTTCATGGTGAAAGCTCTTATAGAATGTTGTACAGCATTGTGTAAACTTTTTATGTTATATGAAAAAATTCTGAAAAATATTATTTGAAAGCTTTTGGACCCCTGATTATAATTAGAGACCAGTAACAGCACAGACAGCACAATTATTATTGGTTCCATGTGTGATGGTCCTTTTATTGTACATTTCACTTGTTTGGCAAAAGTTTTCTTGAAGGCGGCGGCGGATATTATTTTGATAAATAAATAAATGGAAAACACCTTATGTCTTACAGATAAACAGCATTTGACCATTGTTCATAACATCATGTCTAGAGAGATTGAATAATCTGAACTCTAACCTGGTGTTTTCACCCTGTTTTGAAATAATTGTCTTTTTTTAAAATGTTTCGTTTGCAACAAAAATCTTATGGATTGTTTTCATGTATATTTGATTAAGATCTTCCTAAATGTGGTGTTTGAAACATTTCCCAAAGAGAGGCCCCCATTATCCATCTACCACGCACTATAAAGTTCCTTGCCGCCTTGAGAATGTAAATGAGTGTCTAGCCCTGTCCAGTGCAGAAGGAAAGTTAGTCCTGGCTTTGACTGCTACTCTGCGAAGTGCTGTTGTCACTTGCCTACCTGTTGGAGTGGAAATGTTACAGAATGCATTAGTCAGGCCTGCCTCACTAATCTGTTGGGCCAGTGTGAACACGCTTCACATAATTGTGTAGACACCCTGCTATTGAAGTATGTGGATTGAAGTGAGTTGTGTGTCTCAACATACTGTCATGTTCACAGATAGAATCCAAATGCATTTTCTTTGACTTCTCGTTACCAGCAAAACAGTGAGTGACCTTCCTTTAAACCATGAGTCCCCAAACCTAGTTCTGTCAGGTTTTCAGCATTGCCACAATGAAAATACATGAGATCTATTTGCATTTACTTCCTCTGTTGTATGCAAAATGCCCCTTATGAATATTTGTGGAAATCCTGAAAACCTGACTGGATTGTGGCTTATGGGGACCTCTGCCTTAAGTTTGACATAGGCTCAGTGTCCGTATAAATGATACTTTGAACAGCTAGGCCAGGAATAGGAAACTCTGGTCCTGGAGTGCTATCAACAGATCTGATTTTTAGGACATTTAAAATGAATATGCATGATAGATATAGATAGATATATACATAAAATGGAGGCAGTGCATGAGGATGTACCTCATGCATATTAATTGGAGTATCTAAAAGCCAGACCTGTTGGTGGCACTCAAGGACTGGAGCTAGGCAGTAACTAAGCAGCTGATGATGGTGAGATTAATCATTAGAGACAAAAACCATTGGTCATTGATACAATTGCCACTCTAAGAAATGTTAATGCCATCATTGATGAGGGCCCAAATAAGCCAGCATACCACACAGTTATGGGCCAGGCTTTTTTTCGGGGGGGGAGGGCAGGCAAGAGTTAATGTCTTTAAAATCTTGGTTAATTGCTCTTGTAGGACATATCACATAGGAGGACCCATTATGTTCAACATGGCTCACTTTTTTGTGCTTGCTTTTATTGCATTTTTTTGTGCTTGCTTGGCTGACAATTGTTCTGATATATATTCAGTCAAGCAAGCACAAGAAAATGCAATAAAAGTAAAAATAAAAATGTTAAGACCAGATTAGATTGCAAGCCCTGATTTCTGCTGCATTTAGTCATGTATAAATGGTGACTAGGTACCACTTGCAATGTAGCATAAAGATTATATGTGCCTGCTTAAAACTAGTGGCATTACTAAGATTGGCAGACAGTGCAGTGTATTTGATGGAATATGTCTAACAGAGGTGGAGGTATTTGCACTGACAAGTATTAAGACAGTATATTGTAGTATATAGTTAACACATGTACAACACTTATATTGTTAGGACATACATGATGGCAGACAGTGCAATGTACTTGGAGGTACAGCTGTAGTGCTGGAGAAGTATTCCTTTCATAAGTCAGTGTAAATAATACACTACTACAAGCTCTGTCATGCCTGCAAGCACGTAAATTTTCAGGGTTGGGGGTACAGAAGTGGAGCCCTCTTACGGTAGTCATTTTGATTGGCGTATAGACACGTATCAGATCAGTTCTTAAATCAGAACCCAACTCATTCCAGCTCACTACCTATTTGCACACCATGCATCACAGCCATTGCTAATCTCTCCATGGGGGCAGTGTCTCCGAATAGGTTTGTTTTATGCATACCTTGACAGAAATTAACCTCATTCTGAATCTTTCAAATGTATTGCTAATGTTCTTAATACTTACAATGTGCCAAAGAGGATCTGCTCCTGGAGTTCATAGAGATGTAATATGTATAGACACATATCAAGGTGCTCTTGGAAATACTTTTTAAATCAGGCCAGTGCACCCAATACAATTGAATTTATTTCTGTATCTTTCTCTCACATTTTCTTAGTCTCTCATTGCATCTTCTTGGATCTTGTCTCACACAATGTATGCAATATTCACTTGCTACTAACACGTCTATCAGTAATGCTGTTCTTGTGTATTTTTGCTTTACCACAATGTCTGCTTTTTTTAGTATCGAGCATTGTACCAGTTGGAATGGAAATGTTCCAGGTAACATAATATAGTAATGATGGCAAAAAAAGACCAAAATGGTCCATCTAGTCTGCCCAGCAAGCTTCCCAAGGTGGTAATTGCCGCTCCGTGCAATTTACCCCCATGTTTCTCTTAAGGGTAGTAATTGCCGCGCCGTGCAGGTTACCCCATGTTTCTCTTAAGGGTAGTAACTGGTGATTACTTCATTTTCTGTAATTGTTAGGATTCCTGTGTGCTTGTGGTACAGCGAGGTTAGTGTTTACAGTAAATGAGCTGTGCCACTTTGTACTTTTCTGTTTACAGGCCTTCTGCCATTATGCCACATTCATGACAATGTATAACTATTTACAGTTCTGTTTTACAGAATCTGAATTTCTGTTACACTTTTTTTTTTTTCCTATACTGGTTACGAATGATTTTGTCCACAATCCTATATTGAAATTATCAAGCTCTCATCGTTTAGATTTAAATTAATCTCTCCATAACTACTGTTGTCAAGTTTGGGGGTTACTGAAGTGATGCTTTTATACTTCCCATTGTAACTGGCTCTCAAGGCCGGGAATTGCCCACCCCTCGTGCAGACCATGTGATATGGCAATACTGCTGATAGAGTGGAACTGTGCCATTGTTAGAAAGAGCTTTACTACAGGCACCCTTTGAAAGATATGGCGCCTGCTTAGTAGGACGCTTCCTCCTGTAGGGGAGAAGGAGAAATGATTCAAAGCAGGAGACCTACAGCCCCTGGCAGATGGCAGTGTCACTCTGCAGTGTTTACCAATGTTAGGCTGGTAATACTGCCATCAGCTGAAAAATTAAATTGAACCCAGTCTCATTATCTCAAGGCAGGAATTAGTGGCATGCTGCTGGCATGAGCCTGTCACCTTCTTTTCTTTCTCCTCATCACTCTCCAACTGCTGCTGGATCACCAGCCATTGATTGGACTAACTACTAGGCCTAGCCTCCTCTTCCTCAAAAATAGCAGAAGCCATGTCAGGCACTGCTAATGGTGGACTGGATGTAGTTTGCCTAGTGGTGGATGTGCCACTGCAATTCATGCAGCATCATACATGCTTCTTCTCCGCATTACTTGCACTCCTCCCTTCCCTAATATTCAAGAACAGAAACAAAAATACAAATTTGAAAAAAAAACCACCCACAACAGATAAAAATTAAAAAGTCTTTATTATCCCATCTGTCTCCTTCCTCATTAGAATCTTCACTAGACCCCACAAACATGTACTAGAGGTAGATCCTTTTATATGTTTTTTATTGTGATTTGGGAACATCATCTGTCAACAATTACTGGATTATAATGGCCAGTCTAGTTAGGTCTGTTTTTCTTTTTCAGGACAGGCTGATCCAGGTTTTACCCTACTGCATCCATTGATTTAGAGTCCTGCAGTTTGTTTTTTTTGGCCTTGAACCTTTCCTGAATTTAAAAATTATATTGAAACTTCAAGTGAATTTTTCATCAGCAATCTTTTTGTTTTTAATTTGCAGAGCTGTAATCATGGCTTTTCATATACTTCCTACAGGGAAACGCTTAAACAAGATGAATAGTCGGTTCACAGTTAATTAAGTTCTAAATTATCTTTTTTATCATAAACTGGATGTATCTTTCTAATAAAGAGCATTAATTCTGTTCCCTTTAGAATCAGTGTTTACAAGTTACCCATATGAATGATCTACCTCAACTTCCCTAAAGTTGCAGGAAATTTTAAACAAAAAAATGATAAACAAAATAAAGCAATTATTTTCTACTACTTTTTTTTTTTTCAGTAGTTCATATGAAAAAAAGGTTACCTTCTTGTAATGATTATAGGGAAGAACATTTTCAAAGTGTTTCATGCAGGTGAACGTGTTTACCCATGCAAAATGAGTGAAATGTTCCCAGCCTCTATATGTAGAAATGAGCGCATACTTTACCCAAAGAGAAAAGGGGCATTCTTGAGTGTGCTAGGGGCTGGAGGGAGTGAAAGAACATGTGAAGGTGAGATTTTAAAGTCTGGATAGGTACTTTCCCTCATGGACCACGCCAGCACAAGTATGCAGGGTGGATTTTGAAAGGGAAAATTTGTAGGGAGTTTCTCTTTAAGCATGCAGGCCCACAGGTATAAAGTATGTACTGGCCTGCAAGCTGCATGGGAAAAGTGAAAATTGCACCCTATATTGGGTAGATTGCGTAGTGGGGGAGGGAGCAGATACAGTAGTACACACCAACATGCATGAATTCATTAATACCCTAACTAGATAGGAAATAGATGTAGAGATGACTTCTGCAACACGGTGGATACTTTTAGGGAGAAAGTGTGTGTGTGTGTCTGCCTATACACATCAATGCAGTAGTGGAACTATAGGACTCTGGTGTCCAAAAATAAAAGTATGCACAAAACTTATCACTACAGGAGTGATATTCACTTCCGGGTCCTTGAGGGCTGCAGAGTGGTTAGGTTTACAGGCTTTTCCTATTGAATATGTATGAGAGATGTTTGCATAGAATTGAGGCAGTGTGCATGCAAACCTTTTCATGCATATTTATTAGGAATAGCCTGAAAACCCAACCAGTCTGTGGCCCTCAAGAACTAGACATGAATAACACTGTACCAGAAGCTACTTTTTGCAATCTAGGTGGTTAGTTTTATGCTTTAAATCCAAAATCTCAAGCTCAGACCTATGAAACCCTTAGGAGACAAAGGATGACATTTCTATCAGCTACCTCTGTGCAATTACTGTACTGCAAATATTTTCCTTTTGACATTTTGAAGATCTTGCATTCTTAACTATACCCTATGGGGCAGATATTCAACCGCCCGCGCGATTAAATTCCGGGCTTCATGCACATGGCCGGGCCTTGCACACGCCGAGCCAATTTTTGAAGGGGCCCAGCCTTGCGCAGAAAGCCCGGTACGCGCACAAGTGCTGGGCTTCCTCGAAGGGGCGGGCCAGGAGGCGTGTTCTCGGGAGCTGAAGTAAGTTGCAAAACGGAGATATCTATAAAAAGGTAGGATTTAGGGGGTGAGGGGAAGAGAGAGGGAGTATGGGGAGGGGGAGGAGAGAACTGGGGAAGGTTGGAATGCATTGCCGGGCGGAAATTGCAAACCCTGCCCCCCCTTGCTGGCGCTGCCACACATACGTGTGCAGAGTATAAAATCTGACACGCATGTGTGTGCGGCCCACAGATTTTCCACTGTGGTAGAAAATCGATGCATCCATGTGTGCATGCCAGGAAGTGAGCTCAGATGGACACGACCTGCACAAGTGGAAAATCTACCCCTTTTGCTTTTACTCTTCAAAATACTGCAATTTTGTATCATTTATACAGTATTTTAATGTACTTGCACCAAAGTTACAAACTTCAGAGTGCTTACTAAAACTGCCCTTTTCCCATAAAAACTGGATTGGGTATTAGTCTTGAAGGTTATTAGCTTAGAGACAGGAAAACAATGGCACTGTCTTTTAACCCACAGCAAGATTTTGGGGCTGGAGGAAATGAATGCTAAAATGTCTTAGAAGGTTAAAAATAAGTTTGGAAACCGAAGCAGAATGCAGTATATTTTGGATTATACAATTTTAAAATTGAGAATGGGAAGGCACAGAATATGATATAATGTTTGAAAGCTGTATTTTTGATTATGCTGTAATTCTAATAAATATATAAATTTAACACTAAAGATTTAGAACTTGAGCTACGGTGGGAAAATACAGGCTTGGAATTTACAATCCAAAGGTTTGCAGTCTTATGTTTTGAATTTTGTACATCGCTTAGGGCAGTCTTTTTGATTGAAGAGGTGAATAAATGTTTTAAATACCATCTTTAGAGTTTTGCTGTATACGTTTTATCAGGTGATATCTAAGAATTCTCTGGACCATTGTTTTTTCATTCACTTGTTTTTGGTCTCTTAGCTTATTGGTCACTTCTGATCATGTGATTTCTTCATTCACAAACATTTTTCAGCATCTTTTTCTGATGCCTTTCAGCTGATTGGTGGTTACTAATCATGTGATTTTTTATTTTTTTCATTCTTAAGTCTTGCTGAATCACCTTGATTGTTTTTTTTAGTGGTGTAATTGCACAGCGGACCAAGGTATTTTATTTTGACTGGGTGTTTTTTTTAGAATTGTTAGGTTTTGATCCTGTATTCTCACTCTCCTGCTTCCTTATGCCTTCCAATTGGTGGCTTCTCATGATGTTGCTTTTCACTATTTTCATTGGATGTTCCAAAGCCTTTTATCTGATTGGTTCTTATGTGGCTGTGGGGTTTGGCAGCAGGAGATTGGTTACAGCATGTTTTAACATGCTTTTGAATGTTTGAATATGTAAATGATGATAGCCTCGGTGTTCCTGTGAGAATCATGTATAAATGTGTGACCTGATTGAATCTGAAATTGTCGTTCTGATCTGTTTTCTAGATTTGTTGTCTATGTCCTCCTATTAATTGTATCTATTTCTTTGATTTACAGAAGGTTTTGTCTTGTGTCCCTCCCAAGGCAGCCTTCAGGCAACACACAGACCTTGTCGGAGGACATACTCTTTCCTGTAAAATGTTTAAATGAATTTCTTTGAATAAATCTTCTTACTCTATTAATTTCCTGCACATTTTGGTTTTGGAGAACTTTTTTGAGCTTTTACCACACACTTTTGTATTAAATAAAATCATGAAATATATACATAATACGATGCTTATGCAGTAGGGGTGGGGCGGCAATTTGCAGATTTTCTGCTTTAGAACAAAGTCCATCCATACTTTGAAAATTGTACTTTTGGACTTCTACATCCACTTTCATATTGTCTATGAAAAATAACATGCCTAGACAAATACAATCCATATGGGGTTTTTTTCTCCAATCACACCTAAAATGTGCCCCAGGAACATCTCCCTAAATGCAGTTGAAAATAGTACTTTTATCCGTATTAAGGTAGGGCAGATTTTTTAGGCAGCCAATTTTAAAAATGTCCTTTAAATGTTTTATTCTCAATGAGCATGAGTAAAAGGAGAGAATTCTATTGCGGTAAATTTTCAATCAGTTCCTAACTGGTATTTTATGCATCTACATTTTAGCTCCTGTAAATCAGACTCATTTTCAAACAAAAAATCCTGAAGTTCATTATGTTTAGATACCAGTGCTGTTAGCCAGTTACATGTTCACGCACATGCTTGCACCATCTGAAAAAAGCAAGTGTGTACACCAGTAGCCTGTAAATTAATCTACCCATGTACATTTTTTAGTATCTGTATGCGCATAGAGGCCAATTTTAAAAGGCCGCCGCGAGCAAATCCCTGCAGATATGCGCATCGCTGGGCTGAATGCATTTTCCAAGTGGCACAGTATGCACAGAAGTGCCGGACTTTTAAAATGGGGAGGGTCTGGGCAGGGGCCAGCCGGGACAGCACGTGCAACTTTTCGGAGCAGGTAAGTTGTAAAACAAATTTAGGGAGGGTAGGTGGGTTTTAAGGAACGGGGAGGAAAAGGGAGGCAGGAGAGGTAGGAGGTTAAGAACATGCCATACTGGGTCAAACCAAGGGTCCATCAAGCCCAGCATCCTGTTTCCAACAGTGGCCAATCCAGGCCATAAGAACCTGGCAAGTACCCAAAAACTAAGTCTATTCCATGTTACTGTTGCTAGTAATAGCAGTGGCTATTTTCTAAGTCAACTTAATTAATAGCAGGTAATGGACCTCCAAGAACTTATCCAATCCTTGTTTAAACCCAGCTACACTCACTGCACTAACCACATCCCCTGGCAACAAATTCCAGAGTTTAATTGTGCATTGAGTGAAAAAGAACTTTCTCCGATTAGTTTTAAATGTGCCACTTGCTAACTTCATGGAGGTGCCCCCTACTCCTCCTTTTATCCAAAAAAGTAAATAACCAATAGAGATGTGAATCGTTTTCCATATCGTCTTAACGATAGAAATCGTGTGGCAGGAGAAGAAAATCGTGTTTGGCACGATTATTTCGTTGAAAAATCGTTAAAAATCGTTTTTTCCGATTAGTGCGCACTAACTCGAGTTAGTGCGCACTAACTCAAAATGATACAAATAGACACTTTCCAGGTCACTGAAGGTCAGTTAGGAATGAATATGTGTTCCTATTGGCTGGCAGCCCTCTTATCTATTGATGTTACCAAGGTTACCACTGAGGTAATGGTTGGGGGGATGTGAAATGGAAACAGTTGGAAGCTTGACATGTGATGATCAGCACTCACGTGACTAGAACTTCTTTGTTTATTATTTTTGTTAGCAGACACGTGCATGTTGAATTTGCCAATCACTGTGCATTTTAGAAAGGTGGTCCTGGCTGGAACTGTACACAGTTCAAATATATGTAATTGATTGTTGGTAAGTGTATTTTTTAAGTAGCCACACTGGCACAAGTATGTTTACTTTTCCTCCTACTTAACTCACTAGCTCAGCTTTGTAAGAAGGGCTTCTCTGCTTGAGTGAGGGTCAGGCAGCTCCCCTCTGTCTGTGAAGCCAGCCTCTCACTAGTAATGCAGGGAGGGAGCTGTCTCAGACTTCACCATCCTCCCCCCCCCCCCCCTCACCCACACACCATTCACTAGCTGGGACATGGGGGAAGTCAGGAGTGAGGGTCAGGCAGCTCCCCCCTGTCTGTGAAGCCAGCCTCTCACTAGTAATGCAGGGAGGGAGCTGTCTCAGACTTCACCATCCTCCCCCCCCCCCCTCACCCACACACCATTCACTAGCTGGGACATGGGGGAAGTCAGGAGTGAGGGTCAGGCAGCTCCCCCCTGTCTGTGAAGCCAGCCTCTCACTAGTAATGCAGGGAGGGAGCTGTCTCAGACTTCACCATCCTCCCCCCCCCCCTCACCCACACACCATTCACTAGCTGGGACATGGGGGAAGTCAGGAGTGAGGGTCAGGCAGCTCCCCCCTGTCTGTGAAGCCAGCCTCTCACTAGTAATGCAGGGAGGGAGCTGTCTCAGACTTCACCATCTTCCCCCCCCCCCCCTTCACCCACACACCATTCACTAGCTGGGACATGGGGGAAGTCAGGAGTGAGGGTCAGGCAGCTCCCCCCTGTCTGTGAAGCCAGCCTCTCACTAGTAATGCAGGGAGGGAGCTGTCTCAGACTTCACCATCCTCCCCCCCCTCACCCACACACCATTCACTAGCTGGGACATGGGGGAAGTCAGGAGTGAGGGTCAGGCAGCTCCCCCCTGTCTGTGAAGCCAGCCTCTCACTAGTAATGCAGGGAGGGAGCTGTCTCAGACTTCACCATCCTCCCCCCCCCCCCCCCTCACCCACACACCATTCACTAGCTGGGACATGGGGGAAGTCAGGAGTGAGGGTCAGGCAGCTCCCCCCTGTCTGTGAAGCCAGCCTCTCACTAGTAATGCAGGGAGGGAGCTGTCTCAGACTGGTATCAGGGTTAGGGCACTGTGTACAGGAAGATCACAACACTCCTGGTATTAATAGGGATAGGGCACTGTAAGAGATGACTGTAGTAGATTGAATAAAGATCTGATGTTTCTGCTCTCCTCACACCAAACAAAAACAACACACAAGCAGAGAAGCCCTTCTTACAAAGCTGAGCTAGTGAGTTAAGTAGGAGGAAAAGTAAACATACTTGTGCCAGTGTGGCTACTTAAAAAATACACTTACCAACAATCAATTACATATATTTGAACTGTGTACAGTTCCAGCCAGGACCACCTTTCTAAAATGCACAGTGATTGGCAAATTCAACATGCACTAGCATCTCAGGTGCCTGCTAACAAAAATAATAAACAAACAAGTTCTAGTCACGTGAGTGCTGATCATTACATTACTTTTTTTGTCAAGCTTCCAACTGTTTCCATTTCACATCCCCCCAACCATTACCTCAGTGTTAGCCTTGGTAACATCAATAGATAAGAGCACAGCCAGCCAATAGGAATACAATTACATACATGCATATTCATTCCTAAGTGACCTTTACTGACCTGGGAAGTGTGAACACTTTGTTTCATTTTCTGTTGGTGTTCGTTAGTTTCCAGTTCCATTTCCCATCCCCCCCAACCATCACCTCAGTGGTAACCTTGGTAACATCAATAGATAAGAGGGCAGCCAGCCAATAGGAACACATATTCATTCCTAACTGACCTTCAGTGACCTGGAAAGTGTTTATTTGTATCATTTTCAGTTAGTGCGCACTAACGGGGAGTTAGTGCGCACTAACACGATTTAATGATTTTTAATGATAAATCGTTAGAATTTCTATTGTATCGTGTTCTATAACGATATTAGACGATATTAACATTATCGGACGATAATTTTAATCGTTGAAAAACGATTCACATCCCTAATAACCAATTCACATTTACCCATTCTAGACCTCTCATGATCTTAAAGACCTCTATCATATCTCCCCTCAGTCTTCTCTTCTCCAAGCTGAGCACACCTAACCTCTTTAGCCTTTCCTCATAGGGGAGCTCTTCCATCCCCTTTATCAATTTGGTTGCCCTTCTCTGTACCTTCTCCATCGCAATTATATCTTTTTTTTAGATGTGGCAACCAGAATTGTACACAGTATTCAAGGTGCAGTCTCACCATGGAGTGATACAGAGGCATTATGACATTTTCTGTTTTATTAACCATTCCCTTTCTAATAATTCTCAACATTCTGTTAGGGAAGTTCCCTCCCCGTCCACTCCTTTATTGGAATGGAGTGGGAGGGACCTGGGGAAAGGGCCAATCATGGCACCATGTGTATATGACAAAATATTCCCCCTTGTGCACAAGTTGACACCCATGCAGCTGCAGATATAAAAGCGGGCACGCATGTGCGCGGCGATGCGCATGTTATAAAATTGGCACATCCTTTTAAAAATTTACCTTATGGTTCCAACCATGCTGCTGTAGCCACCTCTTTTCTGGGTAGCTAAAATTAAGTATAGTTTTGAAAATGTATACATATTCTGTTAAATCAGCCCTATCTGCTTTAAGAATTTACCCCATAATTTGCAAGTGTGAAAAACCATCAGTCATAAAAATCTTTCCTCAATGAAGATTTTCAGGATCAATCCCTTACATAATGGGCTATGATGCATTTTCCTGAAGAGGTGTTACATTAAATCAATAGGAATGATACAGGCTAAGTATGATGAAATGTCAAGAATGCCTTTGACATCATTGACAACTATAAAATAGCTAATCCTGTAATATAATTAATATCCAGAGTGTTCCTGTTCCAGAACACTACTTAAAGCAGTGGTTTTCAGCCCGTTCCTTGGGTCACACTCTTCTATAGTCAGGTTTTCAGGATGTGGATAATGAATATGCATGGGAGAGAGCTGCATGTATTGCTTTGATTGTATACAGATCTATCATGCATATTCATTGTGGATATCTTGAAAACCCAACTGGCTGGATGTGTCCCGGTAACTTAAACTTCTTTACTTATATTTAGAACTTTATATAATGAGGCCTAGAAATTAGAACTGTGCATTCAGATGATTCAAAACAGAAAAACCCCAACGAATGAGTCTATTTTCAGTCAAAAAGGCTCGGCACCTGGAAAAATACTTTTTTGGCTTATTCCAGGGGTGGTCAACTCCAATCCTGAAGAGCCACCAACAGGACTGATTTTCAGGATATCTACAATGAATATGCACGAGATTTGCACAGAGCCAGCATGCCCGTTAGGCAAGGACTGGGTCACCTAGGGCAGTATCAGTGGGCAGGGTGCTGCCAGTCTGCGCGAGGGTGCCATTTTCAAAATGTGAAAGCAGTCGCGGCGCACTAGGTTTGTGCAGTGAGAGAACTGTAAGAGGGTGACCATAACTCTATATATCTACCACTGTCAGAGGGTACATTCAACTCAGAGTGAGTTTGGAAGGGAAGGGCCGCTGTTCCATTGGTCTGTCTAAGGGCCCTTACTCATGCACAGTCATTGTAGATATCCTGAAAATCAGCTCTGCTTGTGGCTCTTGAGGACTGGAGTTGGTGACCTCTGGCTTATGGCAAGACTGATATTTTTTCTTGTAGAGTGGCCAGTATCTGCCCATGGCAGAGGACAGCTTGTTTTCTGTAAGTAAGAGTCACTCTGACATTGAGCAAATTCTACTCTGTATGACATTTGCAATAAATTCTATGTGTACATAGCAAGCATTAGCAGTTCACTGTGCTCTGAAACTAAAGTGACTGTTAGCCTGCTGTCTCTGTGTGCCAACAGTAGTGTGTACACATTGATTGATTGTAACATTAAAGGCCCCTACCCACTTCTGATCTGCTAAAATTAATTCTGTCATGTCACTGGCATCAACAAGTAAATGTGACAATCAGCAAGGCAGAGAGAAGGGTATTCCTCTAGACAGACCTGAGCAAATACAAATAGCAATGGCAATAATGAGACGCTTATACATGAGCATAAGTCCTACCAAATTCAAAAGACTTTTTTTTAAAGACCGAGAAACAAACTAGAGACGCAAAGAAGGCTGAGAAGGTAGAACAGCTGTCATCTGCTCCCATCTCCACTGTTAATGTAAACATAATAATAAAAAAAATAAAAAACCATAAAATAAACACTTAACAATCTGAATGTAAGTTATTATTGGTAATATCAAATCTAGTCTTCCTCATCACATTTGAATTATAACAATCTGCAATGTTTATTCTAAGGCATGAGTAGATAGTTATAGCTTGAGCTGCCTGTAAAATTTTAAGCAATTCTGTTCTTCCTTGATCTCCATAGGCAATTAGTTCCACATAAAAATGGGAATTTTAATACCCGCACGCACCAATTTTTTATAACAACGGACATAAAATCAATGCCTGGGGTACACCACAATTAATTGTGATATCCTCTGATTCTATCCCTTCCAATGCATCTTCAGCGACCTACCTTCTAAATAAGATTTATACCGATGTAGTACTATTCCTGACAGTTCACATGTTATTAATTGATCTAATAATAGATTATGGTCAGGCAGATCAAGGAGGATAAGAATGGAATCCCTCTCCATTCCCAGCCCCTCCCCCACCACTATTAGTGTGCCTCATCTCACCATTGCTCAAGCTCACTAATACAGTCTCTAATGCCCGACTTGCTTGAAATCCTGATTGTTTATCATGTAACAAATTTTGGTCTCCACAAATTGTAAAATGTGATTATAACAAGCCTTTTTTTTTATTTTACTCAAACATTAAATATTTGACACTCTCACTATTTCACCTATAGATGGTGTAGGGGCAGAAAAAGACAGATTTAATGCAGGGTAGCAGTTGCAATGGGGGTGCACCAGGTGGGCATCAGCAAAAACCAGCACAGTGTTTCCTGTTCTGTGGCAGATCATTGCAGAAAATACTGATTTAGAAAAATCATGGCAGGGATTTGAAGAGGAAGGGGATAATAGAAAGCTAGTAGCTAAGGAGGGTTTCAGAACCTGGTTACTAGCATCATATCCAGTAAGCAGCAATGGGTGCATAGCATGCCACAGAGGCAGTAAGTGATCCTGCAAGAGTAAAGATCACCCCTAAGAATTGAAGACTGTCAAGAGCATAAGAGTCACTCCAGCAGTATCACTGAAGGATCCAGAGAGGTGATCCCGCAAGAAAACAGAGCTGTAGAAGCACTTTACAGCTATGGAGTATCACCATTATGCAGAATGAAATAACTGTCAAAAGGCTATCAGTAGACAGAAGGTAGTGGGCCATTTTTCATATTAGTACGTTCAATTATTTGCAGAACTAATACCAATTCCCTGTAGGAACCCCGATCAGTCCAGATTCCTGGGTTTTGCCTCCCAGCAGATGGAGACAGAGAAAGTTTTGCAAGCACCACCTCTTAACCTGGTGTGCCACCTGCAGCTCCTCAGTATTTCTCTGTCTCCAGAAGATGTAGGAGGTGCAAAACCTGCAGTTCTGTACCTAAGGAAAAAAAAAAAAAAAGAAGAAAGATAATAGAAATAATGATAATATTGGAGGAATTCCCTCTCAGCAGGTTGACAGGTCCTGGTGGGCCCATCCCTCCTAGTTTTAGAGAAGGATGAGCAGAGGTTAGGGACAATTGAGTGCTCGCTGATCCACACCATGAGTGAAAGTTGGTGGTCCAGTTCCTTCACCTTCAGGACTCTGGAGAGAAGCCTCTGCCACCCTTCAGATAAGCTTGCTGTCTGTCTGTTTTGTAAAGTTATTTAAAAAAAAAAAAAAGTACAGGAAGGAAAAGGGAAGTCTGGAAGTGTGTTTTTCTCTGGTTGTTGGTGTTCCCCGTTGGTGGCAGAAGGGCTCTAGTCAGGCATCGATCCCCTCATGTGGCTCCCAGAATGTTTTCCTGTGCCGACATTTGCCGCACAGTCAGTCATGCCGGGCCATACTGTGTGCTGGCTGATGCACTGCACACCTCTCTCAAACTGGCCGCTAACATTGATGCCTCCCTGGTGGGCAGGGCATGTCGGGTGGGAGGGGGGACTGTGGCGGCTTCTTCATCACAGCAGGTTCTGTGGCACGCCTGGAGCTGCGATGTGTGAGGCCATTGATCCGTTCCCGCTGATTGAGGGAACGGTGGCCATTTTGGGGACCTTTATAGCAAAGGCACAAAATTCAGCAGGGGGAAGGGATCTCCTACCTGCTCTTTCTCTGACTGATTTCTCCACGGTGGAGGCCCAGTTCCTCCCCTTTTTTGCCGGAATTTGTTTTGTCGATGCACAAAACCTTTTTGGTCTGCCAGGCCACTGTGTGGCCCATCTCTAAGTGGAGGAGGGCAGACACCCCCCCCCCCCCCCCCAAGAAAGAAGTCCAGATTTTCCAAGGCCACTAGGATTATGAGAGTTCTTGGTCCTTCTGAGAGTCCTTGGTCCCTCCGAGGTGGGTTCCTCAGAGGAGTCTGATCGGGTTTACCATCTGGGGATGGTTCTCCTGATGCTGATCCATCTCTCTTACCACAGGATCCAGAAGGGGATGCAGGATAGGTCCTAATGATGGAAGGCAATTATCCCAAGGTGGTCTGCCCATTTCAATGGGAGGGACTTGGGCCCCTGATACCACTAGTCCTGGCAGAAATAGGAAAAACCATTCTGCAGGAGCAGACTGAGCTGGAGGAAGTGGATACGGTCATGACCGGCTTGAAAGGTTCAGCCAAGACTTTACTTTCACAGGTCAGTTAAGAGCTGGTGATCAGGGAGTGGGATACTCTGGAGACTGGCCTTAAGGTTAGCAGGGCCTTGGATACGCTTTATCCTCTACCCAAAATACTCTGGAGCTTTTGAAGGTGCCAAAGGTGGGTGCCTGGGTCTCAGTGGTTATGAACAGGACCACCATTCTGGTAGCTGGCGCAGCAACTTTGAAGGATCTGCAGGCCAAGAAACTTAAGGTGCATCTTAACAAGATCTTCAAGGTGTCAGCCCTGGGCATCCGGGCAGTGGTCTGCAGCATCTTTATGCTCTGGGCTAGTTTGCACTGGGTTAGCAGTTGCAAGATGACAGGAATATGATACCCCAGGAGTCTAAACAGGCGGAGCGATTGGAAGCGGCGGTCATGTATAGGGCAGGTACATGACCTCATTCACGAATAATGATGTTGGCAGTCTCGGCTAGGAGACTACTTTGGTTGCGGAATTGGTCAACAGACATCTCATCTAAAGCTCAGCTGGGAGCATTGCCTTTTAAGGGCAAACTTCTGTTCGGAGAGGACTTGGAGCAGATGATAAAGCATCTGGGAGATAAGGTCCACAAGCTACCAGAGGATAAGTGCTCTTGTTTTCAAGGGCAAAGGCGTTTCATCCAGAGCAGAGCTCAGGGAGGTCATATTCATGGAACCAGTCATTTTGGGGGTGCAGATTGAACCAAGACAGCTCAGGCCAAGGTGGTAGCAGAGCCAAGCCTGCACAATGAAATGAGGCCGACCCACCCCTCAGTCCCAATCTTCAGGGGTCTTTTGACTCATTTTTATGAGGAGTGGGTCAAGATCACGTCTGACCAGTGGGGCCTAAGCATGATAGGATAAGGCTGTGCTTTAGAATTTGCTCGGTTGCTCAGAAGCCTGTTTATGGTGACCCCTTGTGCTGCTGCGATTGTTAGGGACCATTGTTCCCGTACCCCGGGATAAGGAGGGGATGTGGTGTTATTCGATTTATATTGTGGTGCCAAAAAAGGAAGAGACCTTTCGTCCAATTCTGGATTTAAAGAAGGTGAATCGAGCTCTCAAAGTTTCCTGTTTCCGGATGGAGACACTGAGGTCAGTCACTGTAGCAGTGGAAAGCGGGGAGTTCTTGGCTTCCTTGGATCTGACAGAGGCGTATCTGCACATAGGGATTCATCCGGATCATCAACGTTACCTCTGGTTTATGATCCTGGGGAGGCTTTTTCAATTCTGCACTCTCCCGCTCGGACTAGCAACAGCCATGAGGACCTTCACCAAGATGATGGTAGTAGTGGTGGGTGTTTTTTCATATGAGACCTCTACAGAAAGCATTACTACTCCATTGGGATCTGATTTTGGAGCTGCTTCATCTTCCGCTGCCGCTTACAGAGTTCGCCAGGTCCATTCTTTTGTGGTGGCTTGGCAGAGACCATTTGTGGCTCAGGGTGGATCTCGAGGTACCTCAGTGGATGGTGGTGATTACTGATGCCAGTCTCTCTAGTTGGCAGGCTATGTCAGTCCCAGTCGGTGCTGGGCCATTGGTCAGTGGAGGAAGTGACCTAATCTATCAATTGCCTAGAGACGAGCAGTGCAGTTGGCTGTGCAGGAGTTTCTTCCTCTTTTGCACAACCATGCAGTCAAAGTCATGTCAGGCAGTGCTACAATAGTGACCTACATCAACTGCCAAGAGGGTACCAAGAGTCGAGTGGTTGCTTAGGAGGTGGAAATGCTGATGTCCTGGGTGGAACAATATCTACCCTTGACAGCGGTCTCGCACATAGCAGGGTCCAACAATGTGCAGGTGGATTATCTCAGGAACAATTGGATCCTGGAGAGTGGAAGCTATCACAGGAAACGATGACCCTCATTTCTCACCAATGGGGCATGCCTCACATGGATTTGATGGCAACCCAGAGAAATGCCAAGGCCCTATGTTTCTTCAGTTGCTAAAGAGAGCCCGGAGTGGAAGGGATTGATGCTCTGGTGCTTCCATGGCCACATGATGTTCTGATCTACGTGTTTCCTCCGTGGCCTCAGGTGGGCAGGGTTGTAAGGAGAATAGAGGTCCACCCAGGAAAGGTGATTCTCGTAACTCCAGAGTGGCAACAAAGACCTTGGTTTGCGGATCTGATCAACCTAGCAGTGGATAGCTTCCTGAGGCTGAGCCATCTACCAACTCTTCTGCGGCAGGGTCCTATATTTTCAGATCAAGCAGAACGCTTTAGTCTGGCGGCTTGGCTTTTGAAAGGAGGCAATTAAGGAAGAAAGGATATCCAGAGGATGTTATTTCTACTGTTGTGAGCTTGCAAGATCTCTACTTCCTTGGCATATGTCTGGATTTGGAGGGTCTTCGAGTCTTGGTGCATGGAGCAGGGGGTTGATCCTCTGTGAGATTCAGTGGCACAGATTCTGGCTTTTTGACAGAAAGACCTGACAAAAGGTTTGTCCTTTGTCAGACCTGACCTGAGGGTGCAGGTTTCAGCCTTGGGCTACTTGTGGGGCAATGTTCATGGAACAACTCTGGCTGCACATCTGGATATGGTATGTTTCCTCCGAGGGAGAAAAATTTGCACTCCCCTGTTTGTAAGGTGTGTCCTTCTTGGAGCCTTAACTTGGTCCTTAAGGGCATGTGTGAAGCACCATTTGAGCCTTTCAGGTGGGCCACCAAAAAGGATCTGACTTTGAAGGTGGTTTTCTGGAAGGCAATTTGTTCAGCCAGAAGGGTGTCTGAACTTGAAGCTCTGTCATGTAGGGAACCCTTTTCATTGATTTCGGGTTCCAGAGTCTCACTGAGGATGGTTCCATCCTTTCTGCTGAAAGTGGTTTTGGCATTTCACTTAAGTCAGTCAGTGGAGCTTATGGCTTTTCCAAATGTGGACGTTTGGAATACCTCATGCGAAAGAATTGAGATGTCTGGATATCAGAAGGGCTTTATTTTGGTATCTAGAGGTCACTAACAGTTTCAGATTATTGGATCACCTTTTTGTGCTATGGAGTGGTATGAAAAAGGGTCAGAAGCATTCAAAAGCCACAAATGCACATTGGATGAAGAAGGCTATTGGTTCCGTATACATCTGTTGCGGTTGTTCTATCCCAGATTGATTAAAGGCTCATTCTACCCAGACCCAGGGGGCCTCCTGGGCAGAATGTCAGCTAGTGCTGCAAGAGATTTGGAGGGTGGCTAGTTGGAAGTCTTTGCATAAGAACATAAGAAATTGCAATGCTGGGTCAAACCAAGGGCCCATCAAGCCCAGCATCCTGTTTCTAACAGAGGCCAAACCAGGCCACAAGAACCTGGCAATTACCCAAACACCAAGAAGATCCTATGCTACTGCTGCAATTAATAGCAGTGGCTATTCCCTAAGTAAACTTTCCTTTTGCCAGACACTAGCAATTGGATGTTTTATGCTTCAGACATTGACAATTTTGGTGAAAGTGTACTTTGAGCGGGACTTTCGCAATCCCACCCTGGTTAGGGAAGCTTTGGTACATCCCAGGAGTCTGGACTGATCTGGTTCTTATCTGCTAATTTTCATTCCTGTAGTACCACAGCTCAGTGTAGAATCTCGCTTGGAGGTGGAGAGTTGTTTTTGAAGAGTCCACTCAATCTCTCTACTATAATGATTTTGAAGAATGGCACTGGTTTCTTATTGGTCTTTGCAAGGAAGGTTCCAAATTTGGTTATAATTCTCACTTATGAAGTTTCCTCTTTGCTCATTCTGGGGAATATTATAGAGTTGATTTATTAAGAAGTTTTGTTAAATGTTTTATGCTTGGGTACTGAGTAATACTGAGGAGCTGCAGGTGCCATACCGGCTTAAGAGGCGGTGTCTGCAAAACTTTCTCTGTCACCATCTGCTGGAAGGGAGACAAAACTCAGGAGACTGGACTGATCTGTGGTCCTACAGGAACGAAAATTAGTAGGTAAGAATACATTTTCCTTTAGTGTTGGGTTCGGGGAAGGCTGGTACTAGTCTGGGGCACCATCCTTTACTCAAAGCAGCAGGAGCAGGAACGCCACAGCAAAGGGAAAAATCCACCTCCCAAGTTGACCCCCGACCCCCCCCCCCCCCCCCCCCCCCCCCACTCCAGTGAGGCAGCAGTCCACCATAGAGCAAATGAAGTTGCTCCTTATCACTGTCACGAGGCAAGAGGATGACAGCATCAAAGGTGGTGAGCTGGACCATCAGGGAAATTATTGCCCTGGATGAGCAGCCCTTGCAGGTGGTTGAGAAGTCAGTATTTAAGCAGCTGCTGCATATCTTAGTCTCAAATTACAAAGTTCCCTCTGGAACAACATTTAATAGGTGGGTGATCCCTCTCCTGTGCACTCAGGGCTGTGCCCAGATGCAAATGCAGCGATTTGAGGCAAAAGGAAGTGCCATCCATTTTAAGAGTGACATCTAGAGCAGTCAGAATGTTTCCCATGCCTACTTCTCCTCAGGATCAAACTGCTGGTAGCTGGATGAGGCAAGAGCAGGGACCAGGTCTAGTGGAGACATATCTGTTACATTGGCTGGTTTCAGGAAGGCCCCATGACCAACCGCATTCATCTGAGAATGTCAAAGGGCCACTCAGATTCCATGCTGCCTACTTTGTGGCACAGACCCAACCACTACCACATGTGCTCCACTCATTTTCAGACCCTGTGGTGGGAAAACCTGCCGGAGCACCTCCTGATAATGTCAACGGCTTCTCTATTTAAGCCCCAGCCCAGTACTTCATCAATGCCTCAGCAACGGGCCTCCTCGTTTGCAGTGTGTGTTGCCTCAGTGTCATCTCATCCAGTCTACCCTGTCCAGCATTGCTGTGTCTAGCCCAGCCTGCCTTGCCTTGCTCCTGTCTTCTGGACCTGCCCTTTGCCTGGACATTGACTATTCTTGCTTGCTGCCTGCCACTGACTTTTGCCTGAACCTTGATTACTATTGCTTGCCACCTGCCACTGACCCTTGCCTGGCCCCAGACTCTCTACCTTGCTATACCCTGAGAGACTTTCACCTCAGAACCCAAAGGCTCAACCTGTGGGGGAGGGGGCTAGTTTTGGTGAAGCTCCTGACCAGTCTTGCCACAGGGTATGTCCATCAGCTTTCGTGTGGGCCTAGGGGATTTTTTCCCTAGATTGTGCCAACCAGAACTCAGCAGCAAGGGTCTACTTCTATTGCAGATTGCTGAAGACATGGATCTGGTGGACCTTGCCGGCTATTCTGGGTTTGGCTCAATACATTCAACAGCAGCAAGGAATCCTAGATCATGTGATGGGGGTCCTCGAGAGATTTGCAGCCCAGATAGATGTCCTGCCAACTACACTGGCTATACCAACTCCCCCAGTATCGCCACCACCACCTGGGCCAGTTGTCTCCCAGAGGTCCATTCTGCAGCTGCCAAAACTACCACGTTGCCACAAGGATCCTAAGGAATGCAGGGGTTTCTTGAACCAGTACCAAATGCATTTTCAACTCCAGTCAGCTCTGTTCCCCACAGGCCGAACCAAGGTGCCATACATCTTGTCTTTACTGGGTGGCACAGCCCTAACCTGGGCCTCCTCACTGTGGGAGCAAAAGAATTATATTCTCCAGGTCTTCCTCTGTCAGTTTCATCCTGTTTTTGAGGAACCAGGTCGTGCTGTCTCCATGGCAGCAGAGCTTCTCTGTATCTGGCAAGGCATGCATACCATTGGAGAGTACACAATTCAGTTCTGCATCCTCACTTCAGAACTACATTGGGTTGAAGATAGCCTGATGACCATTTATTGGCAGGGTCTCTCTGGGAGGATTGAAGATGAGCTGTTTGGTTGTGATTTCCCAGTTACTTCAGATTCCCTAATCGCCCTGGTTACCTGCATAGACTCAGGAAACTAGGGCTCTTCTGTTTCCTAACTAATTGACCCTTCACTGCCAGCACCCTCTGTTGCTTCTGCTCAGGTGAAACCTGCTGAAGAATCCATGCAATTATTATTCTTTGGAAGAAAAACCGCATAGGAGGCAGCTGTGATGATGCTTGTATTGTGCCAGCTCAGGGCACTTGGCCTCTAAATGTCCTGAGAAGTCAGGAAACTCCTATACCTAACGTTGATTAGAGAGGCAACCCTAGGTTGGACACTCTCCTCTTCATGATTGCTGGTTCCTGTTTGCCTGTCCACTGAAGACTTTCTCAACTCCAGGAATATGGAATTTTGATTGAGGAGTCTCAAGTCTGCCACTATGGAAAACCTATAATCTCCCTGGAAAATGAGGTTACAATTACCTCAATCTATGGAGATCCTCTTCCAGGCCATCTCACCAAGATGACTGTGCCTCTCAACCTCCAGAATGGTCTCTCCATAAGGATATGATCTCCTTCAATGTAATACCCAGAGCAGGTAATCCAATCATTCTGGGCATGCATTGGCTTCAGACGCACTAACCTGTCAGCGACTGGAGCACCTTGCAATTGGCTCACTGGGGTCCCAGATGCAGCGACACTTGTCTCTCTATAGTTTTGCCTCCACTCACCCTGACTGTGGCCATGACTAGGCCGGGCCTATCACCCTAGTACCTGGCTTACACAGATGCATTCAATATGTAGCAAGCAGAGACCCTGCCCCCACACATCCTATGATTGCCCCATAGACCTCCTGCCTGGGAAGACACCCCACGGGGTAGAATGTACCCCATGTTGATTCCAGAAACTGCTGCTATGTCCCAGTACATTAAAAAAAAAAAACCCCAAGAAAAAGGCTTTATTTGGCCATCTTCCTCCCAGGCTGGGGCCGGATCTCTTAGGTCCTGAATTGACTACAAGGGCCTTAACATCATCACAAAGAAGAATCAATATCTTTTGCCATTTCTCTGAGAATTATTTGAGCGCCTGCAAAGGGCAAGGATTTTCACCAAGCTGGATTTACTGGGCATGTACAATCTCATATGCATATGCAACAGAGATGAGTGGAAAATGGCATTTAATACTAGAGATGGCCACTATGAATATTTAGTTATGCCATTTGGACTTTAACACCCTTGCTGTATTCCAGAACATGGTAAATGAGATTTTTTGAGAACTCCTGTACTCCCATGTGGTCATCTATCTTATGATATCCTCATATTCTCCCACTTGCTGAAGCATTCCCAGGAAAATGTCACGCAAATACTACAGTGGTTGCAGGAGCATCATCTCTATGCTAAATTGGAGGAATGCACTTTTGAGCAGGATGAGTTTCTCTTCTTGGGATATATCATCTTCCAAAGTAGCTTTCACATGGACCTTACTAAGGTGAAAGGTAACCTAGACTGGTCCTAGCCTGAGGGACTGAGGGTTTTACAATGGTGCCTGGGTGTTGCAAACTATTATAGGCAATTTATATCTGGCTGTTCTTCTCTGACAGCACCACTTACTGCCCTCATCTAAAAAGCCATGGATGCTAGATGGTGGCTGGAAGAGGCTAATTACGCCTTTCTTACTCTCAAGTAAGCATTTACTCAGGGACCTTGCCTAAGACATCCAGAGTCTGTTCTACCCTTCGTGTGGAGGTAATTACCTCTACACATATGGTAGGGGCTGTCCTCACACAACAGGACAACCAAGGCATGCTCTTACTGTGTTCCTTCTTCTCCAAGAAGTTCACACCAGCAGAAAAAAAAATTACACTTGCTGTAAAACTTGCCCTGGAGAAATGGTGCCATATCCTTGAGGGAACCTAGCAGCCGATCACTATCTACACCTGCCACAAAAATCTGAAGTATTTTCAACAGGCGCAATGCCTCAACCCCTGACAGGCTAGGTGATCACTATTCTTCAATTGCTTCAGCTTTGAGCTTCACTACCAAATGCAGAGAAGAATCAGTGAGCAGATGCTCTTTCCCAACTGAAGATTTTCCAAAGCCTCTTCGTCACATTATAGATCCAGCGAGGATAATTTCCGCAACAGCTCAGTCAGTTCCAACTAGTAAGACAGTAGTGCCCAAGCGACTCCACCAAAAGGTATTTCAGTGGGCCATTGACTCACCCTGGGATTACCCAAACTCAAGAGTTTCTTTGCCACTACTGGTGGCCTCAGGTGAAGACAGACATAAGACACTATGAAGAATCCTGATGCATCTGTACCCAGCATAAGAGTTCATGGGCCTGACCTTGGGGGCTATTACAGCATTTGCCAGGACCCAAAGAACCATTGACCCACCTATACTGATTTTTATCTCCAATGGCCATAACACTATATAAGTCGTGGTAGATCGATTTTCAAAAATGCCTCACTTCACATCACCTCCTGGTCTGCCTTCCACCGCAGAGCTGGCCCACCTCTTTGTGCAACACATCTTCTGCCTCTATGGACTCCCTTCTCATATCCTTTCGGACTGAGGCATCCAATTTGCAGCCTGATTTTGGAGGGGTCTTTGCAAAAAACGCAGAATCATGCTAGACTTTCAACAGCCTACCATCTGCAGAGGAATGGGCAAATAGAGAGGGTCAATCAGGTTTTCAAAAACTTTCTATGTTCTTACTTCAGTGAACAGCAGGACAACTGGTCTAGTCTTCTCCCAAGGGCAGAGTTCTGCCACATCAATCATGTTTGCATTTCTACGGGCCCCTCACCTTTTCAGATTTGATTTTAGCAACCACCCTCAGGTAATCTTGCCCTGTTCCTTTCTCAGGATGCTATCCAGCAGCCAATGCCACAAGCCATGATCTTCTGAATCTCTGGCAAAGGACCAGCCTCCTGCTTATTCAGGCAGCCAGTCATTTGAAAAGACAGGCAGACAAAAAACGATGACCAGCCACTCAATTTAAACCAGGAGACCTGGTGTGGATCAACTCCCAGAATCTTTGGCTCAAGGTTCCCTCAACTAGATTTGCGCCTAGATTCATAGGGCTATTTCCCGTTTTACCTCAACTTGGATCCATAGCATACCCAGTGAAGTTAACTCCCACCCTAAAAATACACTTATAGACTCCAGAAAACAGTGGAACCAACTGGAGTATTTAATTTTTTGGAAGAATTACAGTTCTGAAGAAAATGCCTGGAAGCTGGCATCCCAATCTTCAAGCCTCCCAGCTGATGAGAGAATTCCATCAGCACTTCCCCCAGAAGCCAAGGCCTAGGAACAAGAGGAAGGGGCTTAAGGAGGGGCCTGTCTCTTCTTGCAGGAAGGCCCCATGACTGATCACATTCATCCGGGAATGCCAACATGCCTCTCAGATGCCATTCTGTCTCCTTTGCAATATGGACACCACCACTACCGCTCGGGCACACATGCACTACCCTCCTTTACAGACCCCATGGTGGGAAAGTCCTCTGGAATGCCTCCTGATGATATCATTGGCTTCCCAATTTAAGAACCAGCCCAACACACCATCGAGGCCTCAACAACAGGTCTCCTGAATTGCAGTTTGTGTTGCCTCTGCATTGTCTTGTCCTAACCTTGCCTGCCTTATCTCTCCAGTCCAGCCTTGCCTCGTCTCTCCAGCCTGCCCTGCCTTATGAGTCCCTCTTGTCTCGCTCCTATCTACTCCTTGGGTTGACTTCTGGATCTATCCCTTCCTGGACATTAACTATTCTTGCTTGGTGCCTGCCACTGGCTTTTGCCAGGACCTTGATTGCTATTGCTTGCCACTTGCCACTGACCTTTGCCTGGACATTGTCATTGACTGACTACATTGCTTGCCCCCTGCCACTGACCCTAGCCTGGACCTTGTCAACTCTTGCCTACTACCCACCTCTGACCGTCACCTGGCCCCAGACTCTCTAATTTGCTATACCCTGAGAGACTTTTAACTAAGTCCTGCCAGCTCCTAGAACCCAACGGCTCAACCTTCATGGGCTAGGCTAGTATAGGTGAAGCTCCTGACCAGTCTTGCCACAGGGTACATCTGCCAGCTGTTGGTGTAGGCCTAGGAAGTTAGCTGTCTAGGCTGTGCCAATCACACCACAGCAACAAGGGTCCACTTCCATTACAATCAGCAGGGTACAGGTGGGAAAAGTGTACACCAAGGTAATGGATTAGAGATATTCTTCAACTCATATCTTAGCAGTGACCACGTTGCCAGATGCGAGCACCATACCACTACAAGGACAGGAGAATGACCAACAGGCAGCAGAAAGATAGATGAGGCACACCATTATGTACAGGGTCTCCACAATCCCACCTGGTCAACCACTAACACAGCCACCCCACAGCTGCCAGATGTCACTATAGAACTAAGAACAGAGCTTGAACTACCAAACATTCCATAAAAACCTTCAAACTTGACTCTATGGGAACAAATCCTGATTCCTTGGCTGACTCATAACCTGATCTAGCTTATTCAAACAGAAAGGTGATATTTTTAAATTTTTTTTTAAACAGGACTGAAAACATTTGCTATGCTTATGTGGGACTATAATATCGTTAGTGTGCTGTCCCAGGAAAGCAACTCAGAAGAGGACATTTCTCACCTCAGTAGAGACACTTTTTTGCAGATCACACTCTAATGTGTACCCTTATATCATTATGGGAAATAATCTTTCGGTCCCATCATGGACTGCTATTTTACCTTTTTGGATTAGTGGGAGCACTGAGCACTGAGAGGAGAGGATCACCTTGCTGGTGGCTGAAAGGAATCAATATGTTTTTGCTTGGGACATTGTCTTTTTTTAAAGTATTGGGGCAAAGTTAACTATTTGGGAATATTATTTAGAGTGTTTGTGCTTTTAATAGTCAGTAAGACAGTGAATAAACAAGTTAGACTGTTATGTATTTTTAAATAGTCAGTCAATAAGGCAGCTAGTAAGCAGTAGGTAGTGTGTTTATTTTTAAAAGTCTGTAAGGCAGCTAGTAAACAGAACTGAGTGTTTGTATTTAAAAAAAAAACCCAAAAAGTAGCCAGAAGCTAGAAATAAGCTAGGAGCAGTGTATACCTAAGTAAAAAGGTTGAAAAGTTCAGCTCAGTTACTCACCTTGGAAAGGTGTTGACGTAGTGTGATTTGGTTTGAATAGGTACCAACATTTGTTAAACAAGAGAGCAGTGAGTCACTCTTGCTGACTAACTGAAGGTAGACTGTTTGGAACCGATGAGAGAGGGAGCAATTTTAGATCTAATTCTCAGTGGAGCACAGGACTTGGTGAGAGAGGTATCAGTGGTGGGGCCGCTTGGCAATAGTGATCATAATATAGTCAAATTTGAATTAATGACTGGAAGAGGAACAGTATGCAAATCCACGGCTCTCGTGCTAAACTTTCAAAAGGGAAACTTTGATAAAATGAGAAAAATTGTTAGAAAAAACTGAAAGGAGCAGCTACAAAAGTAAAAAATGTGCAAGAGGCGTGGTCATTGTTAAAAAATACCATTCTAGAAGCACAGTCCAGATGTATTCCACACATTAAGAAAGGTGGAAAGAAGGAAAAATGATTACCAGCATGGTTAAAAGGGGAGGTGAAAGAAACTATTTTAGCCAAAAGATCTTCATTCAAAAATTGGAAGAAGGATCCAACAGAAGAAAATAGGATAATACATAAACGTTGGCAAGTTAAATGTAAGACATTGATAAGACAGGCTAAGAGAGAATTTGAAAAGCAGTTGGCCGTAGAGGCAAAAACTCACAGTAAAAACTTTTTTAAATATATCCGAAGCAGAAAGCCTGTGAGGGGGTCATTTGGACTGTTAGATGATCGAGGGGTTAAAGGGGCACCAAGAGAAGATAAGGCCATCGTGGAAAGATTAAATGATTTCTTTGCTTTGGTGTTTACTGAAGAAGATGTTGGGGAGGTACCCGTACTGGAGAAGGTTTTCATGGGTAATGATTCAGATGGACTGAATCAAATCACGGTGAACCTAAAAGATGTGGTAGACCTGATTGACAAACTGAAGAGTAGTAAATCACCTGGACCAGATGGTATACACCCCAGAGTTCTGAAGGAACTAAAACATGAAATTTCAGACCTATTAGTAAAAATTTGTAACCTATCATTAAAATCATCCATTTTATCTGAAGACTGGAGGATAGCTAATGTAACCCCAATATTTAAAAAGGGCTCCAGGGGCAATCTGGGAAACTACAGACCGGTTAGCCTGACTTCAGTGCCAGGAAAAATAGTGGAAAGTGTTCTAAACATCAAAATCACAGAACATATAGAAAGACAAGGTTTAATGGAACAAAGTCAGCATGGCTTTACCCAAGGCAAGTCTTGCCTCACAAATCTGCTTCACTTTTTTGAAGGAGTTAATAAACATGTGGATAAAGGTGAACGAGTAGATGTAATATACTTGGATTATCAGAAGGCGTTTGACAAAGTTCCTCATGAGAGGCTTCTAGGAAAAGTAAAAAGTCATGGCATAGGTGGTGATGTCCTTTCGTGGATTGCAAACTGGCTAAAAGACAGGAAACAGAGAGTAGGATTAAATGGACAATTTTCCCGGTGGAAGGGAGTGGGCAGTGGAGTGCCTCAGGGATCGGTATTAGGACCCTTACTTTTCAATATATTTATAAATGATCTGGAAAGAAATACGAGTGAGATAATCAAATTTGCAGATGATACAAAATTGTTCAGAGTAGTTAAATCACAAGCAGATTGTGATAAATTGCAGGAAGACCTTGTAAGACTGGAAACTTGGGCATCAAAATGACAGATGAAATTTAATGTGGATAAGTGCAAGGTGATGCATATAGGGAAAAATAACCCATGCTATAGTTACACAATGTTAGGTTCCATATTAGGTGCTACAACCCAAGAAAGAGATATAGGCTTCATAGTGAATAACACATTGAAATCGTCGGTTCAGTGTGCTGCGGCAGTCAAAAAAGTAAACAGAATTTTGGGAATTATTAGAAAGGGAATGGTGAATAAAACGGAAAATGTCATAATGCCTCTGTATCGCACCTTGTATACTGTGTACAATTCTGGTCGCCGCATCTCAAAAAAGATATAATTGCGATGGAGAAGGTACAGAGAAGGGCGACCAAAATGATAAGGGGAATGGAACAGCTCCCCTATGAGGAAAGACTAAAGAGGTTAGGACTTTTCAGCTTGGAGAAGAGACAGCTGAGGAGGGATATGATAGAGGTGTTTAAAATCATGAGAGGTCTAGAACGGGTAGATGTGAATCAGTTATTTACTCTTTCTGATAATAGAAAGACTAGGGGGCACTCCATGAAGTTAGCAAGGGGCACATTTAAAACTAATCGGAGAAAGTTCTTTTTTACTCAATGCACAATTAAACTCTGGAATTTGTTGCCAGAGGATGTGGTTAGTGCAGTTAGTATAGCTATGTTTAAAAAAGGATTGGATAAGTTCTTGGAGGAGAAGTCCATTACCTGCTATTAATTAAGTTGACTTAGAAAATAGCCACTGCTATTACTAGCAACGGTAACATGGAATAGACTTAGTTTTTGGGTACTTGCCAGGTTCTTATGGCCTGAATTGGCCACTGTTGGCAACAGGATGCTGGGCTTGATGGACCCTTGGTCTGATCCAGTATGGCATGTTCTTATTGTTTCCTTTCAGAATGCCTGTAGAGATAATCCATTCTCTTTCATGGGAATAACTGTACTTCTTTTAACAGAGAGGGGCAAATAGGCCATGGGTATTTTGATTGCCTTACTAGAATAACTGGCCTTGATTTTAACAAGGGAAACTTAGTCTGACCCAGCATGTTATTTCTTATGTTTTTAGGGGTATACAAATCTTGGGAATCATCACAGTTGAAGGCTAGTATGACTATGGTGCCCCATAGATCTTACTATAGACTTCAGTTACATGTATGCATACTCATACACACTGGGAATCGGATAAAAACAAGCCCTTTATTAAAACGCCCGACTCTGGCCGAGTTTCGCTCCCTTGCACAGAGCTGCCTCAGGGGCAATTCAATCAACCAGGACTTGAAATGGTCAATGTAGAAGATATCGCATTGATTGTCAGCGTAGATGATTTCACACCCAAACAAATGGGCTTTCTCTTATCCACATAGCGATGCTATGTGATAGCAGCAATGAAGTCAAAAGCGTTCAGTGTATATCAACTGGCCAAGAAGGCTTCTGTGACACCAGTTGGCCAGTTGATATACACTGAACGCTTTTGAGCTTAGCGTAACCATGGTGTTCTATTTCTTCACAGACCTTAGTCTTGTTTACATATCTATACATGGTAAAATATTGTACTGCTTAACTACTCAAACTGGTCAAACAGGTCTTGTAACTGTTTACCTCTGGCCAGCTGAGGTCAGCTCATCATGTAAGTTAGATCATACTGTTCTTAACCTTTATGGCCTAGATTTTGTACTTTGAATATATTTATGTTTAATTTTTATTGCTGGGAAAACAATTACCTATTGATGGTTGGGTTCATACTATCTGTCAGTTTTAGAACTTGGTCTTAAAGCTTTTAACATATTTATATCTAGTTTTTATTGCTAGGGGATGCGGGATTGTGAAGGCCTAAATCTTACTAAGTATTGATGATTCGGAGTGCATGGATTTGTCATTTTAATGGGATTTATGTTTGCTGTAGTACAGTGGTTTCCAAACCTGTCCTGGAGGACCCCCAGCCATTCATATTTTCAGGATATTTGCAATGAATGTGCATGAGGGAGATTTGCATACATACTCCATTGTATGCAAATTTATTTCATACATTTCATTGTGGATATTCTAACAATATGACTGGATGGGGATACTCCAGGACAGGTTTAGGAACTACTCCTGTAGTGGATAGAAACTGTTTTGGGTATTGTATGTGGTTTGAGGGCGTATTGTGATCAGTATTACATGGGTTACCAACACTGAATAATTGTAGAATATAAGGTTTATAATAAAATTACAATTTTTCTGAGCATTCCTACACATTGTCTTCTCTTTAACCTTTTAGGTACCAACTTTCCACAAGTGGAACATTTTTTCATATACTTTTAATTACTTGCAAATTTTTTATACCATATTTGAGTCTAATTAACTAACATATGTAAAAAGGGGCATCAGGAAACAATTCCTTCAATGAGCAGGATCTAAAAGGTTAAGTTTGGTTTAGTGATGTAGTGATAAAGAAAAAAAATATATATATATATATAAAATCACATATGAGGATACATCAACCACATCCCACTCAGTTTTTAACCTTTTTATTTCTTCATATTTTTCTACACATGTTTTTTGAAAAAACATCCATATAACAGAATACTTTTTTGCTAAAACATACAAATCTTCCCTAAAAACATTACAGACATTATTATTGCCCATCACTCTGGAAATATCATATACACAGATGATTTCACAAACGTGTTTCCAAAAGTTCAGATATTCACAGACGATTTCACACACCCCTGGGGAAATACATTTATGAAAAATATCTGTGAACACTGTGGGGTGTGTGAACCTGTGGAAATATTTGAAAACTTTTATATACCGACATTCATTTGCATATCACATCGGTTTACATATAACGGGATTAATAAAAAAAAAACAAACATAATTTAGAAAGGGAAAAATAAGTTACATGTAGCAGGGAGGTCAAGGAACAAGATGGGAATGAAGAGGAAGTATAAAGGGTCCAGAGGACTTGAGAGGGCAGTTAGATAGATTAAAATAAAATAACTATTTACAAGATTATGTATAGTAACTATATATATATATATAGTCATTTTGATAGTGAGTGAGAAAAATGATATACCACTGGGCATATTTTGATTTGCTTGTGTGTGTACATATATGTGTGTGTCTGTGTACAGGTGGGAGATCAGACAGGGAATGAATCCATTTGCTATTGCTGTAAGAAAATAAATCAATATTTATATGTTTTGTAATAATGAGCATCATGGAGGGAATACACTACAATTAATGCACTAGTGCAGGGGTAGGCAACTCCGGTCTTCGAGAGCCACGAACAGGCTGGGTTTTCAGGATATCTGCAATGAATATGAATGAGGTAGATTTGCATACAATGGAGGGAATGCATGTAAATTATCTCATGCATATTAATTGCAAATATCCTGAAAAGCTAGCCTGTTTGTAGCTCTCAAGGACCAGAGTTAGCCACCCTTGAGACTAGTGAATGATAACCTACCAGCGTATAATGTACAGGAAATATGGAACCTGGAGGTCATTATTATGATGAGCCATCTATAAACTTAAAAAAACTTTTTTTTCACTGCTCTCTTTATAGGAGTGACTGCTTCTGGCCTTTGATGACTATTACATTAAAGCAGAATACACATTCAGGGAGATATTTTTCTCTGCATTCTGACCTCTGCTCCACTGATTTATATTGTATTACAATTACATAACAAAAGGTTTTCGGGTTGCAAAACACTTATAGGAAAAAACTCTTCATAATAGAAATGATGACAACACTCATCCGAGTGGGAACAAGAAGTTACAAAAGTTACAAAAATCTACCCTGGGAAATATGTGTTTCTTGTTTTTCATGCAGCATAGAACTTAATGTTCCTGTCAGGGCCAGCAACATCTGACAGTCACATCTCCTGTGAATGGCAAAAAAGTAGCATGACCAGTTGTTTGCAGCAAGCACATAAACATATTGTCATCTTGCACATGCCAAGCACAAGCATGGCACTCTTACATAGATAGTAGAACAATTACACTCATGCTCACACACATAGTAACATAGTATGGTCAGCAGAAAAAGATCAAATGGTCCAACCCGTCTGTCCAGCAAGTTTCTTATTGTAGTTACTACCACTCCGTACAGGTTACCGACATGCCTTATGTTAAGGAGAGTAATATTTACAATCAAAACCAAGAAACTGTCAAAAGCATTAAAAAAATATAGTGTTAGCAACATATTTTGTGGTGAGCAACCTTCTTGATAATTCTAGTTGAACATGCTTTGTTTTTGGATGTGGTTATAGAAGCAGTCCTGTGCATTATTCCTAGTCAGCGTATGTACCCTAGACTGTAAAAGTCGGAGATTGCATTGGCTGTCTTCAGAATCCAATACTCCTTTCCCGCTCCTCACCATGCCTTCAAAGTGGAGATCAATATTGAACTTGATTCAAAAGCATCAAGGCTAATTGGTTAAGAGTAGTAATCCCTCATGCACTCTTTTCTTCATTATCATCCTCAAGCCTTCAGGGATCCACAGCATTTATCCCATGCCCCTTTGAATTTATCTACTGTGTTTGTCCTCACTACCTCTTCTGGAAGGGCATTCCAGGCATCCACCAGTCTCTCCGTGAAAAATATTTCCTTATGGTGGTTCTGTGTTTTCTCCCTTGGAGTTTCATTTCGTGACCCCTAGTTCCACTGATTCCTTTCCAATGGAAAAGGTTTTAAGTTCATGCATTATTAAAACCTTTCAGGTATCTGAAGATCTGTATATCATATGTCCCATGCATCTCCTCTCTTCCAGGGTGTACTTATTCAGATCTTTCAGCCTCTCCTCATAAGTCTTCCAATACAGACCCCACACCATTTTGGTTACCCTTCTTTGGACCACCTCCATCCTTTCTGAGATACGAGCTCCAGTACTGAACACAGTACTCCAGGTGAGGCTTCACCAAAGACCTGTACAAGGGCATCAACAACTCTTTTTGTTACTGGTTATTCCTTTCTCGCTTTAACTACCACCTTGTCACATTGCTTTGCCACTTTCAGATTGCAGATACTATCACCCCAAGGTCCCTCTCCTAGTCCATGTACTTTAGTATTTATCCCCCTATCATATATAGCACTTTTAGATTACCATACCCCAGATACATGAATCTGTACTTCTTGACATTGAATCTCAGCAGCCAAATCCTCAACCAGTCTTCAAGCTTTCTTAAATCACTTTTCATTCTCTTTATTCCTTCTGACATGTTCACTCTGTTGCATATCTTAGTATCATCTGCAAACAAACAAAACCTTCTATCCCCTCCACGATGTCATTCACAAAAATATTGAACAGGACAGGTCCTAAAACGGATTCCTGTGGCACTCCACTTACCACTGTTCTTTCTTCAGAGTAGGTTCTAGTTACTATAACATGTTGTCTCCTGTCAGTCAACAATATTGCAATCTACACCACTACCCTGGTGCTAACTCCTAAGCTTCTCATTTTGTTCACTAGTCTCCTATGTGGGATGGTATCAAAAGCTTTGCTGAAATCCAAGTAAATTACATCTAGTGCTCTTTCTTGATCCAATTCTCTAGTCACCCAATCAAAAATATCAATCAGATTTGTCTCTCAGGACCATCCCCTGGTGAATCCATGCTACCTTGGATCCAGCAACCCACCAGAAGCAGAGGGTTTTGAATTTTATTCTGGTTTTAACTGGGAGCCAGAGCAGTCTTTATAGATTGGGCTTTGTGATCTGATGCTTTGGCCCCTGCCAAGATTCTGGGTCTCATGTTTTCCACAAGTTGTCGGCATTTCAAACTAGTCAGGGAGATACCTTTCAGTAGTGTTACAATAATCTAATCGACTAGTGATTAGTGCATGAATAATAGAAGCAAGGTTATGCTGATTTATGTAGTTGCATAATTGTAAAATCCAGTGGAGATACATAAAGAAGGATCTCAATACCTTAGAAATGTGGGATGCCAACATGAGATTTGGGTCAAGTCCTCTAGGATTCATACAGATTCTATGGGCTGAAGGTGTGTCTATGTATATGTGTGTGGGGGGGGGGGGGGGGGAAGGGCCTGATAGGGAAGGTAGAGTTCTCAGAAGAGTTACTGTGACTTAACCCCTCCAAATTTGACCTGTTCTGGCTAAGTTTGAGTTTATCAGCTATTGCCATAAAACAGTTATTGAGATTGGCAATGGAAGAAGCTTGGTCAGATTCTATTTTAACACAAAGTTGGATGTCATCTGCAGACAGGTTACATTTGATGTTGAAGGACTGAATCAGGTCACAGATTGGATACATGTAAATACTGAAGAGAATTAGGGAGAGAACAAAGCCCTGAGGCACTCCACATATGAGGTTATTAGAAGTGGATGGTTTGTTGGCTCATATGATAAACTGAGCTCTGTTGAATAGAAAAGATTCAAGGGCAGTACCTTCAATACCAATGTTTCTTAGGTGCTGAATAAGGAGACTATGGTCAACCGTGTTAAAGGCTAGAGAAAGAGCTAGTAAGACTAGGAAGAAGTCACCCACTTGGTCTCCATTTAGATTAATACCATTGGTGATGCCCAATTGGAAGGATTCAGCTCAATCACCTTTTGTGAGACCGAATTGAAGGGAAAGCAAGATGTTGCCCTCTTTGAGGAAATCAAGAAGTTGGAGGCAGACTACCTTTTTCACCAGTTTGGGTAAGAAAAAGAGTCTGATGACTGGTCAATAATAATCAATTATTTTGGGATCAGAGCCTAGGTTTGATTACCACTTCTTTAAGTGTGTCAGGAAGGAAGCCTTGAGAGAAGATGCCATTGATTATATTGGTTAGCCATGGGGCTAGATTTTGTTTTAAGTTGCAGATGACCCTGGGAGAATTGAGTCTAGCAGGGTAGGGGGTTTGACATTCTCTGGAGGATATTTTTCACCCCTTGTGGGGTGGTGGTTATGATGTCAGACAGTTTGGTGCTTTCTGAAGAGAGCTGATATGTTCTTCTAGGGAAAGAGCATGAGATCATTATGAATTTAGCAAAGCCTTCTGCAGTGTGGTCCCCTGGGGTGGTAGAAGTGGTTTGAAGAGCTTTTGTATTTGTTCAGTTTGCCCAGATGGTTCATAGAGTTCCAGTTGTTTGGAGGTGTAGTGCTTTTTAGCTTGTCAAATAGCTGCTCATGAGAGGCTTCTAGGAAAAGTAAAAAGTCATGGGATAGGTGGCGATGTCCTTTCGTGGATTACAAACTGGCTAAAAGACAGGAAACAGAGAGTAGGATTAAATGGACAATTTTCTCAGTGGAAGGGAGTGGACAGTGGAGTGCCTCAGGGATCTGTATTGGGACCCTTACTTTTCAATATATTTATAAATTATCTGGAAAGAAATAAGACGAGTGAGATAATCAAATTTGCAGATGACACAAAATTGTTCAGAGTAGTTAAATCACAAGCAGATTGTGATAAATTGCAGGAAGACCTTGTGAGACTGGAAAATTGGACATCCAAATGGCAGATGAAATTTAATGTGGATAAGTGCAAGGTGATGCATACAGGGAAAAGTAACCCATGCTATAATTACATAATGTTGGGTTCCATATTAGGTGCTACAACCCAAGAAAGAGATCTAGGCGTCATAGTGGATAACACATTGAAATCGTCAGTTCAATATGCTGCGGCAGTCAAAAAAGCAAACAGAATGTTGGGAATTATTAGAAAGGGAATGGTGAATAAAACAGAAAATGTCATAATGCCTCTGTATCGCTCCATGGTGAGACCGCACCTTGAATACTGTGTACAATTCTGGTCGCCGCATCTCAAAAAAGATATAATTGTGATGGAGAAGGTACAGAGAAGGGCTACCAAAATGATAAGGGGAATGGAACAGCTCCCCTATGAGGAAAGACTAAAGAGGTTAGGACTTTTCAGCTTGGAGAAGAGACGGCTGAGGGGGAATATGATAGAGATGTTTAAAATCATGAGAGGTCTAGAATGGGTAGATGTGAATCGGTTATTTACTCTTTCGGATAGTAGAAAGACTAGGGGGCACTCCATGAAGTTAGCATGGGGCACATGTTAAAACTAATCGGAGAAAGTTCTTTTTTACTCAACGCACAATTAAACTCTGGAATTTGTTGCCAGAGGATGTGGTTAGTACAGTTAATATAGCTGTGTTTAAAAAAGGATTGGATAAGTTCTTGGAGGAGAAGTCCATTACCTGCTATTAAGTTCACTAGAGAATAGCCACTGCCATTAGCAATGGTAACATGGAAAAGACTTAGTTTTTGGGTACTTGCTAGGTTCTTATGGCCTGGATTGGCCACTGTTGGAAACAGGATGCTGGGCTTGATGGACCCTTGGTCTGACCCAGTATGGCATTTTCTTATGTTCTTATATTTGTTTGCATGTTCTTGGCAGTTAAGAAGGTTGATGTCTGTTTTAGGTTTTGAAAATGCTTGTTCAAGTTGATGGGATTGCTGCTTGAGCAGAAGGTCAGCATGGATCCATGGAGAGTTTCTAGGAGGTCTGGTGGGGCTAGGTTTAAGTGGAGCTAAGGTGTTAATTACTAAAGTTAATTTGTAGTTGTGTCCATTGGTTCCTGATGCCCTCTCTCCACCCTCCTTACTTCTTTGGCACCTCCCTCTTCGCCCGCGGGAAGATTGGCTGCCGCGGTGTCCTTCTGCCGAAGTCCTCCGGCGTCCCTGGACCAGCTAGACGCTGCAACCCGCCATGTTTCCTGGAGGCCTAGGGGTGCACGCGGGGCATGGCCCCAACTGAAGTACCGGTGAAGGCATGAACCTCAGGGGTATCCCCCTGAGATGACGTCACCCGCGAAGGATATATAAGGTCTTAGAATTTGCTAACAGATGGGAGTTAGCAAGGGTTACTCTTCCTAAGCTACTCTGCCTCCTCGGACTTACCAGGGGTACCTGCTCCTCAGGGGTCTCACTCTCTCCTTTGTTTTTCAGGTGACAGTCTGGAACCGGTACTCACTCCTCGAGGGCCCTCGTTCCCAGACTTGCTCCGTATTCTCTTCTGGCCGGAAGTCATCACTGCCAACTACATCAGTGAGTTATCATCGCTCTCTCAGAGCTTTCCCTGGAACCAGGTACTCACTCCTTGAGGGCCTATACATTCCAGCTCCTGGGCTTCTATGAGACATTGTGAGTGTTACCATCAGGTTCGGTGCATGAACTCTGCATATCTTGCCTACTCACTATATTTCAGTTTCTCTACAGCTCAGCCTCTAGAGATCGCTGTTCCAGTATCAGCGGGACTACAGCCCAGCCGGGCATTCCAGCTCACTACTGCCACCTCTGGTGGTTCAGTATATTGTTTAATAAAGGAACTAGTGTGTGTCTGTCTCCTAACTCTGAGCCTGACCGGTGGCCCCTCTCGGGATCTTCCCCCAGGGGTGTGGTCATCTGCCACCGGTCCAAGGATCCACCCACAACTCTCCTAAATAACAACAGATTGCTAACTCCTATCTGATTGTTACTCCCAACAGATAGCAGCTCCTAACAGTAGTTCTGCTGTTGGTTAGGACTTCTGTGGGTTGAAGTGAGTTAGAGTTTCTGGTATGTTGAGTTGATTTATACTTTCTCTTGTAATGGAGGATAGGTTCCTAAAGGATGGTTTGAGTGCAGCAGGGGAAGAGTGCTCAAGATGAATTTGCTTTGGGATAGGAATGTTAGCTTGGACTAGCTAATGGTCTGATCAGCAGATTGGGTCCACTGTTATAGTGTTGGAGGTCAAGATTAATATTTACTGAATGAAAACTTAGGTCAAGAGAGTGAACATGTTTTTAAATGGGAACCTTGATTAACTGAGTCTGAGATCATCCATATTGCCTCGGAAGATAGTCTTCCCAGTGGCAACACAGCTATGTGCATGGTAGTTGAATTCTCCATGAAATAAAGATCCAATGGGTTTAAATTAAGTTTGCCATCTGGTGCAAAGGCAAGGCCCTAGATCCCTTCTTTTGCTCCATTATACTGCTTGCATACCTACCTTCTACATCCTTCAGATTCTGGCCTCAAAACCAACTGTTAAGAGAATTTTTCAATGTAACTAGTGCTTATGCATGTAGAATGAAACTATATTTCTGTCTGGTTTTGGTTGCTAAATATATGTGAGGCTTGCTTCATTTATTATGGGAGTTAAATAAGGTACTTATCCAGTTGATGAAAGCCCCCTTTGAGCATCTGGTCTCTTGTGCTCAAGTACAAGACCTGGAAGGATGACTTGAAAATTGCCAGTCAGTGTAGTAAAGCAGCAATAGAAGATAGAGAAGGCTGGTAAACAGACTAGTTTTATTGTTATTCATTTTGATTTTAGAAAAGCAATTAAGAAAAAAATAAACTAAACTATCCAGCTGTTAACTGGATGAAAAACTGATTCAGCAGCTAAACACAAGAAAGTGGCAGCCAATGGAATCCACACTAGTGAAGGTAAAAAGACCAGGGGAGGTAGCCCAGAGATAATGCATGGCTAGTATAAAATCATGCATCTGAAGACAAAAAAAAAAAAATTATTTGCAGTAAATCAATTAGGAAGATCAGACGTGTTGAAACAGAAGTCACGCTTGCCGCAAGGGATATGACCTGATGTAATATTTCTTATGGTTTCAGTGGTAGGTATTTCTAATACGCTCTGATATTCCTGCCTCTCAGATATGAGATGTGTGGAAGAGAGCACAAAGTTGGATGGGTTACCACAATGTGCCAATAGCAACTGATGAGTACTGCAATCATGGGCACCAAGCTGGTGTATTTTACAGAAAAACGTATCAGCTGTTCAAGCTGAGGTTGAGATTTATAATGAAGAGGTTGAGCATGATGAGAAAACGTTGCTCAAAGAAATGTGTGTTTTATGATTTTCTTGGGATAGCCTCTAGTTTGAAATCTGTTTAAGCTCTGCTGACCAAAAAGCAAAATCCTAAGGATCAGAGCACACCAGTCTGATCCTACAAAATCTGCCCCATAGGAAACCACACTTGAAGGGGAGTGGGTGGAAAATTTCAAACCACAGAAGATTATTCCTCTTCACTGGTGTATGGAATAAAGCACTATCAATGAGCGGACCACATTGTGAGATCTTAATGTCATGAAAAGACACAAAACTGATACGTGCAAATCATACATTGATATCTTGAGAATTTAACCATGAGTGAAATGCCAAAAGCTCATCCTCCAGTCTCTGTCACATAAGATATAATCAATATATCTACTCCAAAGTAAAATTCTTTGAAAATACAGAGCAGAATAGACATGTTCAAAAGCAGCCACATACAAGTTGGCTATATTAGGTGCTGCTGGTGAGCCCATAGAACACCCCATGTAATCTGGATGATAGAATTTAGCTTGAAATTGAAGAAAATTTTCACACAAAACAATACGTGCTAACGACATAAGAAATGAAGCTGGAGTATGTTGGGGGTGAAGACAATATTTAAAAAAATCAGAGAAACTAATGTAAGAATGTCTTGTTGGGGTTTGTTTATGTTCAATGATTCCATATCAAGTGTTACAAAAAAAAAAAAAGTGTCCAAGGGAAGAATAATAATTGACCAACTTCCTCAACATGTGAGAAGACTCAACCTGTGAAAAGTTCTCAGTGCTCTCACTGCCAGCTATAAAAACAAATCAAGAAACACTACTAGAAGTTCAAAGACAGATTCATTAGTAGCAACTATTGGATGGCAGTGTGGCTTGTGCAACAATTTATGTACTTTGGGAATACCATACAATACTGGTGTCCTAGAATGTTTAACCTGTAAAAAAAGAAACCTCTTTAGTGGTAAGAAAACCTTGTTTTGATACATCCTCTAAAATCAGCGAAATATCATGCAACACTCTAGAGGTCGTGTCAGTAGTCAAACAATTGTAATATCGAGTATTATTTAACTGATTGTGCATTTCCTGAATATAAGAGGTATCCGTAACAACTATAGTGCCTTTATCAGCAGGCTTGATTGATAGTAATGTCTATGTTGTTTCTTAGGTTAATCAAAAGTTTTCTCCACTGAAGGCAAATTGTTAAATGTTATATTGGGGCCATCCTCGAGACCTCTTAAATCAGAGAATAAGATCTTTAACAGTAACAAAGCATGGATCACTGGGCCCAGGAGAGATCCAATGAGACACGGTTTCACCAAAGACATGCCCGAAGGTGAATTAGCTAGTGTTCCCTTGGCCACTTTTTTTTTTGTAATCCTTGATGTGGAGTCATTGTACACAAATGTCCCCCAGCAAGATGCCCTTACATTTGTTTCTATGATTTTTGAACAACATCCTCAGCCCCAACAGCTTCCTTTCTTATATCATTAGCACATATTATTTGTGTGAAAATATTCTTCAATTTCAAGATAAATTCTATCATTAGATATATGGGGTCTCTATGAGTTCAACGGTAGCACCTAACATCGCCAACTTGTATGTGGCCTCTTTTGAAGATCATTGTCTCTATTCTGCTCCTTATTTTCAAAGAATTTTATTTTGGAGCAGATATATCTTTATTTGGCATGGACTTGAAGATGAGCTTTTGGCTTTTCACTCTTGGCTAAATTCTCAAGACATCAATATACAATTTGCACTTAATTATCAATATTTTGTGTCTTTTCTTGACATTAGGATTTTATGATGTAGTCTGCACATCAATGCTGCTTTATTCCATAAACCAGTGGAGAGGAATAATCTTCTATGGTTTAAGAGTTTCCACCTATGCCCTTCAAGTATGGTCTTCCTATGGGGCAATTTTATAGGATCAGGCGTCTGTGCTCCGATCCTCAGGATTTAGTGTTTTGTAGGGATGTGAATCGTTTTTTGACGATTTAAAATATCGTCCGATATATTTTAAATCGTCAAAAAATCGTTAGGGCCACGATACAATACCAATTCCCCCGATTTATCGTTAAAAAATTGTAAATCGGGGGAAGGGGGAGGGCAGGAAAACCGGCACACTAAAACCCCCTAAAACCCACCCCCGACCCTTTAAATTAAATCCCCCACCCTCCCGAACCCTCCCCCAATGCTTTAAATTACGTGGGGATCCGGCGGTGGTCCAGAACGGCGGCGGTCCAGAACGGCCCCCTCAATAGAATCGTGTTGTCTTCAGCCGGCGCCATTTTTCAAAATGGCCGCTGCAAAATGGCGGCGGCCATAGACAAAAACGATTCGACGGAGGAGGTCGTTCCGGACCCCCTCTGGACTTTTGGCAAGTCTTGTGGGGGTCAGGAGGCCCCCCCAAGCTGGCCAAAAGTTTCCTGGGAGTCCAGCGGGGTTCCGGGAGCGATTTCTCGCCGCGAATCGTTTTCGTACGGAAAATGGCGCTGGCAGGAGATCGACTGCAGGAGGTCGTTCAGCGGGGGTTCCGGACCGCCGCTGAACGACCTCCTGCACTCGATCTCCTGCCGGCGCCATTTTCCGTACGAAAACGATTCGCGGCGAGAAATCGCTCCCGGAACCCCGCTGGACTCCCAGGAAACTTTTGGCCAGCTTGGGGGGGCCTCCTGACCCCCACAAGACTTGCCAAAAGTCCAGCGGGGGTCCGGAACGACCTCCTCCGTCGAATCGTTTTTGTCTATGGCCGCCACCATTTTGCGGCGGCCATTTTGAAAAATGGCGCCAGCTGAAGACAACACGATTCTATTGAGGGGGCCGTTCCGGACCGCCGCCGTTCTGGACCACCGCCGGATCCCCAGGTAATTTAAAGCATTTGGGGGGGGGGTTCGGGAGGGTGGGGGATTTAATTTAAAGGGTCGGGTGGGTTTTAGGGGGGTTTAGTGTGCCGGCTCACGATTTTAACGATTTTTCACGATAGTTTACACACCCAAACGGCATCAATACGATTCCCTCCCCCTCCCAGCCGAAATCGATCGTTAAGACGATCGAGGACACGATTCACATCTCTAGTGTTTTGGTCAACAGAGCTTAAACAAAGGTTTCAAATTATAGGCTATCCCAAGATTATTAAATATGTATTTCTTTGAGCAAAGTTTTCTGATCATCCTCATCTTCAATAAAATCTCGACCTCAGCTTGAAGAACTGACGTGTTTTAAAATATACCAGCTTGGCACCCACGATTGCAGCACTCATCAGACACTATTGGCATATTGTGGGAACCCATCTTGCTTTGTTCACTCTTCCATGCATCTCATACATGAGGCAGGAATATCAGAGAGTATGTGATCAGGGCAAAAATACCAACCCCTGTAACCATAAGAAATATATAAGGTAATACCCCTTGTGGCAAGTGTGGCTTCTGTCTCATCACCATTGCAGAAGTGCAGTGACAGCATCCTACAACAGGGAGAATCATCGCATTGTCAGATAGCACTAATAGTGACACCACAAAAGTTATCTTCCCCAGTGCCCATGTAATCCTATAATACATGGAGCGTACAAGATGACAGAGTTGCATCAGACTTATTGAGCTCCAGAGTTGTATAAACACAGAAAAGTTACAGGTACCGTTCTATTCAGTATTGTTTACAAGCTGGCCATACATTCTCCGATCTTCGGTGGATCATGCAAGAGACTGGGATTTCCATCTTGAGTTGGTGATTTACCACAGATTTTAAATATATGTGACAAATTATGGATATTTATCCTGGACACTGTCTCCTATGAGAGTGAATGAAAAAAACTGACTGGCATATACTAGTATGATTGCTATAGCGAATGTCTTTGACTTTCTCATCACCTGTGACTACTGTCAAACAGCTAGCATTTCCAGTACTAGTTTCCACACTGTATCCCATTGATGAGGTGCCTTGTGGGTAAAACTTTTTCTCGTGTCTAATCCTTTTAAATATGGCATTTTGTGCAGGACTGTTGCAGAAAGTGTTCTGTTCAATGGCTGATCTACTATCCATGTCTTTAATATAGTTTTGTGCAATGTTGAGCCATACAAGCGAGTGATTCTTAAGACTGTTTTTAAGAAAATGCTCTGTATTTTTCATTGTGACTTTTTACATGCATTTCTTTTTACTGCACTTTAAACAGCTCATTTGGCGATCTCTCTTTTGTCCCTGATGCAGATATTTTGAAACACTGAGTCAATGTCCAGCTAACAAGACTGATTTTTCATCACGGCACTGACTATGCTCCTTAAATATAACTTTGATTGAAATTAATGTCTATAGTTGCAATTACAAAATTAAAAAAAAAATTTTCATTCATTATTTTGATGGAAATGATTTAATTTAACCATGATAATGTGATCTTTTGGTTGCAAAACCAAACCTTCCTGCCGGTAAATGCAGATAATGTTCCAAGTTGCTTCAGGCTTGATAAGCAACATGATGCAACTGATTTCATGTACAATTGCTATCCTGACCCAACCTTGCACTGGAAAAGTAGCCAAGGCAAGCAATCATCTATTTCGTAACTTTCATCTCCTATTTGTAGTATATGCCAAAATAATGCATTTAGTTATATAATTACTATGTGCACTGAATGTTGAAAGACTGTTTTCTTTGCTATCCATTTCAAAAATTAAATTACTTTTTAGTCTCGAGTTCTTGACAATTTTTCATCTTACTGCGATTTTGTCATTCTTATATCATTCTTTTTTCTGTTCTTGCACCAGGCTTAGATCTCACATTACTTTCTTTAAATACTTTTCAACATTGAGAAATTACTACTTACCTGATAATTTCCTTTTCCTTAATATAGTCAGATGGATTCAGGACCAGTGAGGTATGCACCTCTACCAGTAGATGGAGATGGAACAAACTGAAGTCACGGTATATAATACTCCTGCAGTGACATTAGCCTACCAGTATTCTCTTCAAAAGCCAACTGTGGACAGACTAGCAAAAAAAATTAAAAACAGATAACCGTTTCTGTACTCAACCAATAGGAAACACTGAAAGGGAAAGAATGTATGAGCATTAATCTAGGGACTGGATGAACACTTACCAGTAATCCCCTGGAACATGTAAGCCAGACAGGAGGATCATAACAAAATCATTCGGCAGCCAAGTGCAGGAAGCTGAATCCATCAGTCTATATTAAGGACAAGGAAATTATCAGTAAGTAATAATTTCTCATTTTCTAACATCTAGACAGATGGATTCAGGGCCACTGAGATGTACCCAAGCTACTCCCGAATAGGGTGGGAGGCTGTCCATGGCCCAGTCAAAATCGCACATACAAAGGCTGCATCCTCCCGGGCCTGCACATCCGGACAATAATACCTGGAAAAGGTGTGTAAGGAGGACCATGTTGTAGCTCGGCAAATGTTGACGGGAGACAACAATCTAACCTCTGCCCATGACACTGCCTGAGCCCTAGTGAAACGAACCCTAACCTGAATAGGCAATGGCTTTTCAGCAGCCACATACGCAGCAGTGACTACCTCCTTAATCCAGCGAGCTACTGTAGCCTGCGAAGTCGGCTCACCCAGTTTACCTCTACCATGAAGGACAAATGGGCGATCTGTCTTTCGGAAAGTTTTAGAAAGCTTGAGATACCGAATGACATGTCTCTTGCCATCCAAGGAATGCAACAGGAGATATTCCTCCGCATCTCTTTTCTTATCCAGAGACGGCAAGTAAATGGACTGATTTAAGTGAAAATATGAGATCACTTTGGGCAAAAGAAAAAGAAAAGTATGCAGTTGTATTGCTCCTGGAGTCACCTGAAGGAATGGCTCCCAGCAAGACGAACTCTACAGCTCGAAAATTTGGCTCATAGAACATATTGCCGCCAGAAATACCGTTTTCAAGGTCAGTAACCACAATGAAAGGCTACGTATCGGTTGAAGCACAGGGCCCGGCAAGGAATCCAACACCAGATTAAGACTCCACAAAGGAACCGGTAATCACAAGGGAGGATGAAGATGTTTCACTCCCCACAAGTCATGGGTCACATCAGGATGAGACAATAAGGATTCACCATTCTCCTGGCCCCTGAATCAGGCAAGAGCCGCTACCATTACCTTCAAGGAATTAAGGGCCAACCTTTTATTCAACCCAACCTGCAATAATTCCAAAATGAGAGGGAAAGGAAGCACTCCTCGATATTCATCTCAAGCATCAAACATTTGCCAAACTTGCATATAGGCTATGGAAGTGGAGAACTTTTGTATTCATAGCAAGGTGACAATCACCACAGTAGAATATCCACGCTTCGACAAGTGAGCCCTCTCAAGGGCCATACCAAAAGACAACAGAGTGGACATGCCGGAAGGAGTGGAGAGAATGAGACGGGATTTAAAGAAGCTGGAAGAGTGGTCAAAGATATGGCAGCTGAGATTCAATGCCAAGAAGTGCAGAGTCATGCATATGGGGAGTGGAAATCCGAATGAACTGTATTTGATGGGGGGAGAAAGGCTGATGTGCACGGAGCAGGAGAGAGACCTTGGGGTGATAGTGTCTAATCATCTGAAGTCAGCGAAACAATGTGACAAGGCGGTAGCTAAAACCAGGAGAATTCTGGGCTGCATAGAGAGAGGAATATCGAGTAAGAAAAGGGAAGTGATTATCCCCTTGTACAGGGGTCCTTGGTGAGGCCTCACCTGGAGTACTCTGTTCAGTTCTGGAGACCGTATCTCCAAAGAGACAGAGACAAGATGGAGGCGGTCCAGAGAAGGGCGACCAAAAAGGTGGAGGGTCTTCATCGAATGACTTATGAGGAGAGATTGAAGAATCTAAATATGTACACCCTGGAGGAAAGGAGGAGTAGAGGTGATATGATACAGACTTTCAGATACTTGAAAGGTTTTAATAATCCAAAGACAACGACAAACCTTTTCTGTCAGAAAAAAATCAACAGAACCAGGGGTCATGATTTGAAGTCCAGGGAGGAAGCACCAATGTCAGGAAGTATTTCTTCACGGAGAGGGTGGTGGATGCCTGGAATGCCCTTCCGGAGGAAGTGGTGAAGACTAGAACTGTGAAGGACTTCAAAGAGGCGCGGGATAAACACCCTGGATCCATAAAGTCTAGAGGACGTGAATGAAGAGTGGGTGGCTCGCGGGAATGACGGCTACTACCTGGAGATAATACCCTTATTCAATAAACATACACACGGTTAATGCGACTCCAACATTGCTCTAAGCTTCAGCAGCAAGAGGAAATGTGGAAAAAAGGATTTGCATTCACAAAAAAAGCGGGGAGTGGCTTGCTTGTTACAGCGGTTACTACCCCAAACCAAATAAGCCTGATACTTCACTTTCAATGCATATCCAGCATAGCTCTCTGCTTCAACGGCAGGGGAGAAAGACTGATACTTCACGCATATCCAGCATAGCTCTCTGCTTCAACGGCAGGGGAGAAAGACTGATACTTCACTTTCAATGCATATCCAACATAACTCTCTGCTTCAACGGCAGGGGGAATGAAGAAAAGTGGATCTATATACAGACAACAACCAACAAGGACTGAATTACATAGTCTGGGTAAACAGATAAGCATGGGTGTAACTTGCTTATTGCGGCGGTTACTACCCCTAACTAATTAAGCTAGATATTTCACTTAGATGCAGTTCCAACACTGCTCTCTACATTAATGGTGGGGGTGGAAGGGAAATAGAACAAAAAGGTTACTAAGAGCCAAGAGTAACAGATAATTATGAGAAAAAAAAGTGCGAAACTTGCTGGGCAGACTGGATGGGCCGTTTGGTCTTCTTCTGCCATCGTTTTTATGTTTCTATGTAAAATCGAGTTGAATCTTCATGAAGGACAGGTTCCTGCTGAAACAGATTCCTGTGCACTGGAAGGCGGGGGGGTGGGGGGGGGGGAAGTCTACCAGGAGCCTTTGCAGATCTGCCTACCATGGTTTCCTGGGCAAACCTGGTACCACCAAGAGCACCATCCCTCTTTGGCCTTCAACCCTCCAAACTATTCTGCCCAACATGGGCCATGGGGAAAAGGCATACAGCAGCTTGTCATCCAGCCGGATACCCAAGGACTTCAGATCTCTCCTGCAACTGAAGAATCGAGGACCTTCACATTGCAACGTCACCAGTAGGTCTAAAAAACATAAGGCCCCAGTGATTCACTATCAGCTGAAATGCCTCGTCCGACAATACCCATTCTCCTGGGTCCAGACTCTCCCTGATGAGAAAGTCTGCTCTTACATTGTCTTTCCCTGCAATGTGTGAGGCCGAAATCTTCTGAAGATGTATTTCCACCTATCCCATAAGTTGGTCTATCTCCTGTGACACTTGCTGGCTCTTGGTTCCTCCCTGCAGATTGATGTAAGCTACCATCATTGCGTTATCTGACATTACTTGGACTACTCAATCCCGCAGCCTGCCGCTGAACTGCAAGCATGCCAATTGGACCATCTAGTCTTTCAACCAATTGATGTTCCAGAGAGACTCTTTTGTATTTCAGCACCCTTGCACCATTAGTTCTTGACTGTGAGCTCTCCAAGCCTGGAGGCTCACATCTGTCGTGAGTACCAACCAGTCCAGTGATGTCAGGGAAACTCCCTCTCTCAGATGATCCGCTTGCAACCATCACTGGAGGTGAGAGAAAACTTCCATTGGCAGGTGGAGCCAAATCGAATAGTCCTGAGACTGTGGGTACCAACAGACATCAACTTCTGAACAAGAGCTTCTGCAGGAAAACTTTAACCTGCTTTATGTCGAACCAAGCACCCAGATGCTCTAATGACTGAGATAGCTGAAGACTGCTCTTGGTTAGGTTGACCACCCAACCAAGCTCCTGCAACAGGGAGATCAACTTGCAGGTCATCAGGTGGCTCTCTTCCAGAGACTTGGCCTGAATCAACCAGACGTCCAAATAAGGGTGTACTAGGAGCCCATCCTGTCTCAACTCTGCTGCCACCACCATCATAACACCTTGGTAAAAGATCTGGGGGCAGTGGCCAGACCAAACGTCAGCACCTAAAACTGATAAAGGCACCCTAATACTGCGAAATGCAGAAAATATTGGTGCTCCAATCTGATGGGAAGATGGAGGTACGCCTCAGACAGATCCAAGGTCAGAAATTCCCCCGATTGCATGGCCATTATTACTGACCACAATGTTTCCATGCAAAAATGAGTCATCCACAAATGACAGTTGACCCCTTTGAGATCCAGGATGGGACGACAGGAACCCACCTTCTTTGGCACAATGAAATAAATGGAATATCAAACCATATTTTCTTGAAACATGGGAACTGGAATCATAGCCCTCAGACTGAGGAACCTTGATAGCATACACTCCACTGCCTGCTTCTTCTGCGGGGAGTGGTAGGGAGACACATTGAACATGTCCCATGAAACACTGCAAAACTCCAGCGCATATCTTTCTCGTATCACCTCCAGGACCCACTGATCTGATCTCGACCCACCTCTGATAGAGAGAAGCATCCCCCATCTTCTGTTCCTGGTGGTACGTTGGCAAACCTTTATTGGGAAGTTCCACTACCCAAAGCCTGTGCCTCGCTTGCACTGTCTGGGACAAAAGGACTGAGAGCTGCCAAAAGACCGAGTCCTCTGAAAGATTGTCCCTATGTAGGGACGAAATAGCTTAGAACCCAAGATGCCCTCTTATCCAAAGGAGTGCGGTATCTGCTTCTTATCCTCTGGCAAACAAGGAACTGGGGATTTGCCCCACTTACTGGCCAGCTTTTCCAACTTGCTCCCAAACAAGAACGAGCCATTAAAGGCAATTTCATAAGACTAGCTTTGGATGTCACATCTGCCATAACTGATGTCTGGCTGCTATTACCAAATCACAGCCCGCATCTGCTAAAAAGGCGGTGGCGGGTTCCATAATTGCTCTGGCTTTCACCTCAGTCATCAACCTCCTGAAAGAGAAGCAAACAAAAGTAAGCCACCAGGGAACAACAGGAAGCTATCTCCAATGTCATTGCCACTGCTTCAAATGCTTGCTTAAGGATGGCCTTAATCCTCCAATCATGCACATCCTTCAAGGCTGCTCCTTCCTCCAATAGGGACAGTCATCTGTTTAGAGACAGCACAAAAAAGCGCATCCACTTTCAGAAAACGCAGACGCTCTCTCACCACTGGGATCCAGGTTGTACAGGTCTTCCTGACCCCCTTTAAAATTTGCCTCTGGGATGTCCCACTCAAGATCAATCAATTCTTAAAATGGCCTCCATAACAGGAAAAAAACCAAGAGGCTTTATGCAAAGAAACCAAAATAGGATTTTATTTTGGCTCAGACATGGAATCTTCTCCAGGGACTCCCAGCATCTTCAATGTCTGGGAAATCAGGGCCAGCAGTTCATCTCTATGAAAGAACTGCAACATAGTCCTACATAGTTCCAGTCCTGAAGGGATTTCCCCATCCTCCAGAGTCAGGATCTGTCTCATTATCAGTGCCCTCTGGATTCCTGTTGGGAACACCTGCAGCTCGAGGAGTACTTCAGTGCTTAAACATAGTACCAGAAGAGGGAGAGGCCACTGCCTGGGGATCTGATCTGACAGGATTGGTCGGGGCTGAGGACTGCGCCTGAAAAAAGGATTGCAATCCTTGAAAAAATTCTACCCAAGAAAAGGCAGAAAGATCCATACCAAAACCAGGAGGCATTTGTTTGGTACCCACTGAGCTGCCATCTCCTGCTGAAGAACCAATCAAGGGAGATCCAACGTCAGGCGTCCCTCCTGACGTGTCCTTAACCAAGCAAGTCATCAGGCTGGGAAGAACCAGGCATAGTAAAATCAGATGAAGATAATTTTCCCTGAGTCTCTAAGCAGCGCTGGCACAAGTTAGAGGGCACTCCAGGCTGAGATCCCAGAATATGACAGCACCTAGATTTCTTAGCCACCAGCGACATTAGTCTGTCAGTACGCTTAACAAGCAACTGAAAATGTGCATCCAGCTGAGTTCTTGTTGAAAAAATTTAGGCGCACAAAATTTAAGCGTCTCAAATCTGTGCACCACACAACAAAGTGCATTGTCACTGTTCCAAATCTGGGTGCACAACCGATATGTGCCAGAATGTGCGCTCAGTGCACCCAAAAGAAACTGGGCGCACAATTCAGATGCACAGCTGGATGCACTTGTGCGCACCGATGGTCCTGTAGAGGGCAGCCAAACAGAAAAAAGCACTCAAAAATGTCGCCATGACCTGCTATGTGGCACAGAAAGAAGCCTAACAGCGGGGCCTAGCCCACCTGGACTGCTAAACCTACCAGGCTGCCCAGTTCTCCTAACCCCCATAGGAGTGGGAACAAATGTTGGAATGGCATACTGAGCATGGAGAGCCCTCCACTCTGTCTTTTCTTTTAAACTTACCTGAGCTCAACCTTTCCGGCTGAGTACAGAGACAGTCTCTGGCTCTGGGGAGAGAGGGCATATACCGTCACGGCCGTGTTCGGCTTACTGCACCCTCTGCCTTTCAGCTGCTTAATTCAGCTAAGTCCATGCTGTCCAAATAACCAGCTACCCGGACCAAGGCACTCATCTGAGGGACCATGGAAATCACCTCAGTAATTATCAACTGGGGGAGGGATCATTAGGTATCACTGCAGGAGAGCGGGGCAACTTAAATCTCCAATTAATTCTCCTTTAAATTTTGAATCAATCCCCAGGAGGGAAATGCACATCCACCATCTGCTGGTGACGGAGAATACTGGCAAGCTGGTGTCACTGCAGGAGTATATATACTGTGAAGTCAGTTTGCTCAGTCTCCATCTGCTGGTAGAGGTGCATAACCCACTGGGTCCTGAATCTATCTGTGTAGATGCTAGGAAAGCTTGATTTTCCTCCTTAGCTTTAACATTCACTTCCACATTTACTCACTTACCATGCTTCTGTCAAGCCCTGAAACAAATAAAATATACTGTGACACAGGGATGGCACATCCTATTAGGTGAACTAGGCCTGTGCCTAGGGCACCGACTGTTAGGGGGCGCCGAAGACTAGATCAGCTATGTGGGGCTGTGAATGGCAGCAAAGAGGAGTGGAGATTTGGCCTGCTGCAAGCAGCACCCAACCTGCTCACAGCCCAGAGAAGCACCCACTCAGTGGGCACGATCGAGAATGAGGTAGGGGTCGGGGCCAAGACCCGGGGGGCGGGCGCAAGGCAGAAGGTTCGCCTAGGGCACTTAACCTCCTTGCTCCAGCCCTGCTGTGACGTACCATATTTTTTGGTACAAAGGATCTCTTATTCATACAATCAATCAAGCCCAAACATCAAGCCCAAACATGGTCTCCCAATACCAATTCTCTGACAAAGGTCCATTTCCATAGGAATACCCTCAGTGTTTTCCCATCCACCTACCTTCAAATCCCTCATCTCCATCATGATTTCCCCTCTTACACAGACTCTAGGCCTAGCTCTTTTCTCTCTGATTTTATTCAACGCCCAATCGCTTACCAAAAAAACACTAATCCTCAATGACCTCCTTCTGGACACTAATCCTGACCTATGCGCAATAACTGAAACATGGTTTAAACATACGGACTCCGCACTAATAAACCAACTTCCAACTGAAACACACGATTTCTTTTCTATTTCTAGGCAGAAAAAAAGGGGTGGGGGTATTCTCCTAGCAGCCAAAAAAGGGCTGAGATTTACTCAATTCACAATCTACTCTCCCACAAAAATTGAAGCTGGCTTCTTCAAATCTGAGCACCTGCAAATCATTCTAGTTTATGCCCCCCCAGGACTTCTGGACTCAGACGCCTCTCCCATTCTTGAATTAATAGCGACACACCTAAACCTTGAGTCTCCAGCCATTATACTGGGAGATTTTAACTTACATGTTGATGACCTTTCCCCTTCTACAAACTGCGAAGCATTCCTGACTGCCATGGGATTCAAGCAGATAATCAACAACCCCACATACAGAGCAGGGCACACCCTGGATCTAATTTTTGTAAACTCAGGCATCTCACACCCAGCACCACCCATATGCAAATCGGTCCCCTGGTCAGACCACGCATTAATCTCTACCAGTTTTTCACTGACACAATCGATTAACAATCACTATCCTCAACCTCAATTTATCTACAGAAAACTTTGCTCATCCGATGAACTACACAAACACCTTGTCCCCGAACTACCTCTCATAGACATCTCTAATCCTAACTCAGCTCTCCACTCCTGGTCCAACATCACAGTTTCAGCAGCAAACAAACTCTGTCCACTGGCTACAAAAAAACCAAACCACAACTCCTCCAAAAGACAACCCTGGTTTAATGAAGAACTTCATAAACTTAAACTCTCCCTTCGACAAAAAAGAAAGTAAATGGCGTAAAGCACCTTCACAGACTTCCCTCTCGACTTACAAACTTGCACTCCACCTATACAAGAGCGCTACATTAAAAACAAAAAGGGACTACTACGCTCACAAGATACATCACCTCATCTTCGATTCAAAAGCCCTCTTCTCTTACGTTTCGAAGTTAACTCAAGTCAACCCTCCGGACATCCCTCTCAACCAAGCGCACGAAAAAGCAGAGGAATTAGCCATCTTTTTCAGTAACAAAATAACCAAACTGCAATCACAGCTGAAATCTAATACCTTAGCGCCCTCCAGCGCATACCTCCACCTCTGCAAAGGCATTTCCATACAAGCCTTTGAACCGATCGCAACTTCAGAGACCAATCAGTATTAAAGAGAATGAAACCCTCATCCCACCCATTCGACCATATTCCTTCCAAACTACTGCTGCTAATACCAGATACCATCTCTAAAGCCCTGACTGACATTATCAATTGTTCCTTGGCACAGGGAATCTATCCAGACGACCTGAAAATCGCCTCCATCAAACCACTCTTAAAAAAAACCTAATTTAAATCCCAAAGACCCTTCCAACTTTCGCCCAATCTCCAACCTCCCTTTTATTGCTAAGGTAATGGAAAAATTAGTTAACGCCAGATTATCAGACTACCTCGAAGACCACAATTTATTATTCCCCACTCAATATGGCTTCCGAAAATCCCTTAGTACAGAATCACTTCTCATATCCTTAACAGATTACCTCATCGTGGGCCTCGATAAAGGTCATGCCTACCCACTGATTCTCCTCGACCTATTGGCTGCCTTTGATACTGTTAATCACTCCCTCCTCCTAATTCAACTAGCGAACATTGGAATAACAGGCTCTGCTCTTGCTTGGTTCAAATCATTCCTAGCAAACAGAGGATACAAGGTCAAAATACACAACAAAGAATCTCAGCTTTATCCCTTCTTGCTAGGAGTTCCGCAGGGTTCCTCCCTTTTACCCACGCTCTAATATTTACCTCCTCCCCCTATGTCAACTATTAACCAAACTGAACCTCAAATACTTTATGTACGCGGATGACGTCCAGATCGTCATCCCTATCAAAGAATCTCTCACAAAAACTATTAAATTCTGGGAAAATTGCCTGCTACAAATAGACAACCTCCTCTCAAGCCTAAATCTAATCCTAAATTCTTCAAAAACCGAACTTCTTCTAATTTCCCCTGAAAACAACAACCCCACCTCAAATCTACCAACTGGCTTGCAAACATCACAAGTAAGAGACCTAGGGGTTATCATTGACAATCGGCTAAATCTAAAATCTTTTATTAATCAAACTACCAAGGAATGCTTTCATAAACTTCACGTCTTAAAAAGAATTAAACCACTTTTTCACTTCCATGACTACAGAACAGTCTTGCAATCAATAATCTTCTCTAAGTTAGATTATTGCAATTCCGTTCTATTAGGTCTCCCGTCTTCTCACACGAAACCCCTCCAGATGGTCCAGAACACGGCGGCCAGAATCCTGACAAACACAAGAAAAAGAGACCACATATCTCCTATCCTCAAAGACTTGCACTGGTTGCCAGTTCACCACAGAATCTTATACAAATCCATTACCACCATCTACAAAGATATCCATCAACTCTCACCACTCAACCTTCAAATCCCATTTAAAAAATATACCTCCGCCAGACCAATCAGAGAGTCCTACAGGGACTCACTACAGATTCCTCCGCTCAAAACCTTTCAGCACATAACTCTCAGAGACAGAGCATTCTCCACAGCAGGACCTACTCTGTGGAACTCCATCCCACCAGAACTGAGACAGGAACCCCGTCTTCCAACTTTCAGGAAAAGACTTAAAACCTGGTTATTTATGAAAGCTTATCCAGAAACCAACTGAACCTTAATTCACCTTAATCATCTCTGACCACCCAACAGGCTAATCAAAAACTCTGCCAGGTTTGGGCAGTTTTCGTTCTTCTGTTAAATTAATATCAACTCTTCACTGTTCCAAGTTGTATTACGTCCCTGTTATATTGTAACTGCTACTTTTTCTGTTGCACCTGTTAATGTTATTATTATTCTCCCTGTCTGCACATCTTGTTTATTGTAAACCGGCATGATGCGATTTCCATCGCGAATGCCGGTATAGAAAAAACTCAAATAAATAAATAAATAAATATAGCAACAGCTTTTTTCTGCTTGATGAATTCACCTAGTGCAGGAGGAGGAGAACCCCACTGGTCACTGATAAGTGTGTCTAGTTTCAGGTCACTGCAGTAATCTGGGCATTAGGGAACAGTGTGCTAGATTTTAGCACACATTTTTAACAGCCAGATTAATTTTTGTTTTAAACTCCCAATTCAATAAGCTAATGAAATGCAAATGCATTGGGAGTTTAAAAAAGCAAGTTTAAGTGTAAAATGTGTGTTGGGCACAGGCCCAACACACATTTTAATTCAGGGAGGGATGTATCCCTGATAGCCATAAGTGATGGCAGCTGCTGCCACACACGGGCTGATACAGTAAAGCGCGGCCGCGGTTACCCTGTTTTTAACCTGCTTTGGACACACAATTTGGACGCGATTCAGTATCCGGTTTTACACGTCCTTACTGCTTGCCGAAATGGATGCGTATCCGTCTCCGCCTGCCACATGTATATGATATGTTAAATATCGATTTAGCTATTCCCTTCGATACAGTAACATGCGCCCAGATTATTGCCTTTTTAACCAGCTTATTTGCCGTGTCTTTAACCTGCATATTTACCGCCTACCCTGACCCTGGTGTTAGTGTGGTGTTCAGTCAGCTTCCCGCTGCCTTGAGCGCCCGGCTGAAGCCCAGCAGCAGTTCTCTGAATCTGAATACATTCTGTCGCGCTGCAGTTTATGCCACCACTGGCTCCGGCTGAAGAGTCATCACTAACTACTGGTTGAGTTGCTCGCAGCAAAGAAAAAAAAAGCACCACATGCCAGCAACAAAGAGGACTGCTAGAACTTAGCCGCCCAGTCCCAAACCAACCCAATCCACAGAAAAAAATGCTTCTCGCACAAGGGGGGAAAAAAGTAATCCAACTTGGCACCACCGTGCTTAACGTTAGAGTACTTCGGTTCCGTAGGGAAGAACGGACACCGTTTCCGGGGCTCCTCTGGCCTTCTCGTGGGTCTGGGCTCCTTGTCGCCGCTGACTTGCAGTGGGCACGAGCTCCTGTATCAGGCCCTATCCCTACACCGTGACCTTGGACGTCCAGCTGGGCTCTCAGGTCGTGGCGTGCGTTCATGCACCTTCACGCTGCCTTGAGCGCCCGACTTGGATGTCCAGCCGGGCGCTCAAGGCAGTGGGAAGGTGCATGAACGCATGCCACGCCTGACCGGCTATGACAGCGGCAGCAAGCCCAGCAGCAACCGGAACAGCGGCATCAGCATGGGCTACAACCAGTGGCACGTCAGCCCTCGCTCCAGCTCCTTGGACTCGCTCTAAGGGGGCCCGGGCAACCCTGAAGCTGACGGCGCCAGCCCGCCACAGGCCAGTCCACGCTCCAGCCTGTGCGGCCAGTCCCTGGAACAGCTGGAGCTGCACATGAAGAAAGAGTATTTTGGTGAGTAATTAGTGTGTGGTACTTGCTTCAGTGCCGACAGACGTTCATGGGCCTTCTCTCTGCCTTGAGCGCCCAGGCTGGACGTCCAAGCTGCAACCTCGGATGTCCGGCTTGGACGTCCAGCCGGGCGCTCAAGGCAGCGGGGTCTGTAGGAAAGAACCATCCACTTTCCTGGTGGAATGACATTTGAAATGACAGGTACCAGCGCACCCAGGATACTGTATAGGCGCTGTATACCGCTCTATACAGTAAAATGGATTGTGCACACCTACCGCTTCATGGATGCGCTTTGGACCTGGCTTGCATTTGCGTCTCATTTGAATACTGTATCGAGCAGTTTGTGAACCAAATTGTGCATGCGGCAAACGAGGGTGCGCCCAGCACTGCTGCACTCTTTTTTACGCGTCCTTACTGTATTGGCCTGTTAGATAAATACTGATTTATCCGGCTATATGGCAGGGGGTAGTGGCTGCCAAATAGCTGTATAAGTCAGTACTTACTCAAGTAAATGGCATCAGCCACTGCTTAGCTGAATGAGTCAATACTTATCTGCGTGTATTTAAAAAATTTTTTTACATTTTTCTCTCCTTTTTTTAGGTGTTTTATATGCCAACGCAGTAGTGTGGGAAACTTAACTCCAGCTTTGATCCAGAGTTAAGTTTCCAGTGCTAAAAAAAAGTGCACTGGCCAGATGCTGTCTCTCTGCATTGGGGAGTACTGCTTAATGCCTTCATTTGCATGGGATTTCCATGTGAGGGTGCTAAGCAGTACTCCCATTTAGAAACACACATTTCCTATGTGCAAAACACCTTGCTGCATTGGTAATAAGTTTTGTGCACAGAAAGGTGTTTCAACTGAATGTATTTTTCTACATCGGCCTCGATTGCCTGTCAGCTCCGCTCTTCTCCCATAGTGGCAGATGCTGGGGCATCACTTGGTGCCTCAGCATAAAATGAAAATTGGAGCATGATTTTCTTCTTCCTGGCTACAACTAAGATAGGGAAATTGTGTTGTGCTTATCTGTAAAGCTCAATAAGGACAACTTGCAAAGGGATTTAGCCAGATAATGTAGCAATTACTGGAGAGATTACCCTGCTTGAAAATTATCCCTTTAACAGCAGCTAAAAATTCTAGTGGCCTTTCACAACATGCATACTTTTAGCCAGATTAAAAAGACATTTTCAGGTCTGGGGAGAAAATGTATGCACATTTGGCTTTTCACATTAACACATTATGTTCTGCCCCTATTCCACATCCCATAGAAACAGAAGATGCAAACAAAGTATGTGTGCACATATCAACTAGGCAATTTTCAGATGGAAACTACGTTTTATTTCCCTTTGAAAATTGGGTACAGGTTTATCTGTACAGCGATTTCTGTCTAGCGGTATTTTAGAAATGATAAATAGTAGCAGTAATAGCAGTACAAAAATAGCTATATACTCTGCAGTAAAACAGGCCATTGAAAACTACCCCCAATGTAATCATTTCCAGCACTAAAATGAAATTAGCAATTAAGATGAAAATAGCAATTAAGCTATGAAAACTGACTGCTTAGTTTTCATAGCTTAACTGAATTAATCTATTCACAAATTGTAAATCTTATCACATTGACCCATGTTATCCAGAGCAGTAATATCTAACAGCATGCAGAATTTTTTCCACCTTCTGGCACTTCAACTTTTGGGCTCTTTGGCTGTCTACACTGAATGGTAGGAGGAAAAACGATGCAAATAAAAATCAGCATCATCGCAATAGCTGAAATGCTCTATGTACAGTTGGACTCATATATACAGTACTCAAAATAAATGCACCCTCTGTCTCAAACAGTAGATCTACAGCCTAATGTGAGTATGAATTCAGCATCAGCTGAGCCATGAAATGTATTGTAAATTTGTACCCTCTAAAACAGATACAAATTCAGGACATTATTAGTAACATATTGTTCTAAAATACTTTTAAGCACAAAACAGTTAGCTTTCCATACATTAGCAAGATATCAGGCTCGGTTACTTTTTGCTTATTACACAATTCCTCCTATCAACATAATCACTCCATCTCACCAATAAAAACAAAAAGCAAATGTTGCTTACCTGTAACAGGTATTCTCACAGGACAGCAGGATGTTAGTCCTCACATATGGGTGACATCACAGGATGGAGCCCAATCACGGAACACTTTTGTCAAAGTTTCTAGAACTTTGACTGGCACCTACTGGACATGCCCAGCATGGCACTAAACCTGCAGCCAGCAGGGTCCCCCTTCAGTCTTGTTTAAAGCTACAGGAAGTGCCGAAAAATAAACTAATAAAATGAACCCAACACCGCGGGGTGGCGGGCGGGTTTCGTGAGGACTAACATCCTGCTGTCCTGTGAGAACACCTGTTACAGGTAAGCAACATTTGCTTTTTCACAGGACAAGCAGGATGGTAGTCCTCACAACTGGGTGAGTACCGAGCTGATGATGTCCAAGAAATGCACCAAATGTACCCAAGATGTGCAATAGGCACAAGTATTGGGGAGGAATTTGGTAGAGAGCATCCTGAACCCTAGCGGGCAGGCGGAAGGGTGTTGTAAAAAGGTTGCGCAACACAGATTGGCCGAAGATGGAATCTTGTCTTCCGGCCTTGTATAAGCAATAATGGGTTGTAAAGGTATGGAGAGAACTCCAGGTAGCAGCCCTGCAAATGTCAGGAAACGGCACAGAGCGTAGGTGTGCTACTGAAGTCGCCATGGCCCTCACAGAGTGTGCCTTAACAGGGTCTTGAAGTGGAATGCCTGCTTGCTGATAGCAAAAGGATATGCAGTCCGCTAACCAGGAGGAGAGAGTCTGCTTACCCACAGACTGCCCTAATTTGGTGGAATGGAAAGAGACAAACAATTGAGTGCTTTTCCTGTGGGCAGCTGTACGGTCTAGATAGAATGCTAGAACACGTTTACAATCAAGGGTACGCAGAGCCTTTTCTCCCTGATTGGAGTGAGGCCTGGGAAAGAAGGTACGTAGTATAATGGATTGATTAATGTGAAACTCCGATTCTACCTTAGGTAAGAACTTTGGGTGAGTGCGGAGTACTGCCCGGTCCTGCAGAAGTTTAGTGTAAGGTCTGTAACTCACTAACTCTGCGAGCAGATGTTATTGCCAAAAGAAAAATCACTTTCCATGTGAGATAGCGAAGATCACAGGATTGGAGAGGCTCGAATGGTGGTTTCATGAGCCTTCCTAAAACCAGATTGAGGTCCCAAGAAGGGGCCGGAGGGCGCAGTGGAGGCATGAGGTGAAGTAAGCCCTTCAGACGTGTTACGAGGGGTTGTACTGAAAGAGGAACATCCCCGACACCTCTATGGAAGGCGGCTACCGCACTGACATGCATTCTGATGGAGGAGATTTTTAGATCTGATTCTGACAAGTGCCAGAGATAGTCTAGAAACTTCGTGGTGGAACAGGTAAAGGGATCAAGGGATTGAGAAGAACACCATGACGTAAACCTGTTCCATTTGTAAAGATAAGATTTTCTCGTGGAAGGCTTCCGTGAAGCAATCAGGACACGGGAAACTGGCTCCGAAAGGTTAAGTGGCTGAAGAATTAACCTTTTAACATCCAGGCAGTCAAAGACAAGGCCTGAAGATTGGGATGGCATAGGCACCCGTCGTTCTGAGTGATCAGAAGCGGGTCCTTTCCCAAGGGAATGTGCCTGCAAATGGAGAGGTCCTGAAGAATTGGAAACGACATCTGGCGAGGCCAGTGAGGTGCTATCAAGATCATGCGTCCCTTGTCCTGACGTAACTTCACGAGAGTCTTCGAGAGAAGTGGAAGTGGAGGGAATGCATATAGGAGACCTGTTGCCCATGAGAGGGAGAATGCATCTCTTGGCTGAGAGCGTTGGCTGCGAGTGAGAGAGCAAAGGTTCTCTACTTTGCAGTTCTAAGGTGACGCAAAGAAGTGTATGTGGAGGTAACCCCAACGTTGGAATATTGAGTCCACTACAGTGGGGTCGAGGGGCCACTTGTGTGGTTGAAAGGCGCTATTCAGCTTGTCTGCCAACACAATGTCCACTCCTGGCAAGTGGTCTAATGTGCTTCTTTCTTCTCTGTGATTTGTGATTGGGACTCCTGATGGAGTCGTGGGTTCAAATCCCACTTCTGACTTTGTGAATTTGATACTTTGGTCTTTCAATCGGCTTTACTTTCTAATGGAAAAAAAGATTTTACCTAGCCAAAGAATGTCCTTTTGAAGTCCCAACATTGTGAAAACTTCCTTTCCGTTTTGCTCCTATCCAAACCTAAAATGTGGCAATCACCGAGACTGCCTGCTCCCAATGGGAGAGGTCCTCCGTCCATATCTGCGCAGCCTCCTGACACAGTAGGTAGGAGCCCGTCCCTCCCTGTTTGTTGATGTACCACATGGCCACCTGGTTGTCCGTCTGAATGAGGATGACCTGGTTGGAAAGCTGATCCTGAAATACCCTGAGAGCATATCTGATTGCTCAAAGCTCCAGGAAATTGATTTGGTGTTTGGCTTCCTCTGGAGACCAAGTCCCTTGTGTCTGCAAATTAGCAACATGGGCTCCCAGCTGAGGTTGGAAGCATCGGTGGTGAGAATTATTTGAGGGTCTGGAGCCTGGAAGGGCAGGCCTCAAAGGAGATTGATCTGATTTTGCCACCAGGCTAGAGACTGATGAAGTGAGTCAGTAATGTGGACAGTGGTCGATAGAGGTTGGACGGACCGAATCCATTGTGATCTTAGAGTCCACTGAATGACTCTCATGGCCAAGCGGGCCATTGGGGTAACCTGTACTGAGGACGCCATGAGGATGAGGAAGTGGCGTGCAGTCGTGCGGTGCTGAGACTGTAGCTGGTGTGCGAGAGCTCGCTGTCGAGGCAGAAATGCCTTTGCCTGCAAGGTGTCCAAGTCTGCCCCAATGAATGATAAAGTTTGAGACGGGACTAAGCAGGATTTTGTGTAGTTGATGAGAAATCCTAGCGAAGTCAGAGTGTGTAAAGTAAGACATAGGGACAACAGAGCAGCCTGCTGAGTGGGAGCCCTGATCAACTAATCATCTAGATAGGGGTAGACATGAACACCTTGAGTACTGAGGAAGACTGCTACTGGTGCAGATGCCAGGCCGAATGGTAGCACTCGGTACTGATAGTGCTTGGGGCCTACCAGAAATCTCAGGAACCTGCGATGAGATGGAGTTATCGCAATGTGTGTATACGCGTCTTGGAGATCGAGAGAGCAGAGCCAGTCTCCTTTTTGCAGAAGAGGAATGAGGGAACCCAAGGTTACCATCTTGAACTTTTCTTGGTGGAGGTACTTGTTGAGGGCACATAGGTCCAGAATTGGATGAATACTGCCTGATTTTTTGGGGATTAGATAGTACCGGGAATAGAATCCTAAGCCTTGTTGGGAGTAAGGCACTGGCTCTATTGTTCTGGACTGGAGGAGGAGGGAGACCTCCTGCCCCAGGAGAAGTGAGTGGTCAGATGTTCTCCACATCGGTAGAGATGGGGAGACGGTGGGATGGAGAGAAAGTTCAGGTGATAACCTTGAGAGATTATGGCAAGGATCCACTGGTCTGAGGTGATTGTGTGCCACCTGTTGTTGAAAGGGCACAATCGACCTCCCACTGGTATCTGAGGCAGTGGAAACTGGCTGCTGCTCTCTATGCAGGAGTCAAAAGCCGGAAGCGGGGCCCGGCTAGGAGCTACCTGCGGCTTTTGTTTCCGCGGTTGACGAGACTGGGCCTTTTGGAAAGGTCTCGTGGAACGAGTCCTAGACTGTGGTGGATAGGACTTCTTTGGATGAAAGAATGACTTTTTAGTATCCTTATTGAAAGGCTGTTTGGAGGAATACTCAGAGGGCATCAGAGAGCTGGCAAAGGTCTCATGATGGTCCTTGAGTTCCGCCACCGTCCTCTGAATCTGTTCACCAAACAGATTGTCGCCTATGCAGGGCAGATCAGATAATCTGTCTTGTACTTCAGGGCACAAGTCCAACGACTTAAGCCAGGCCCATCTTCTTGCCGAAATAGTAGCTGCAGATACCCTGGAAGCAGTGTCGAAGATATCATAAGAGGATCTGATTTCATGCTTCCCTGCCTCGAAGCCCTTGTGTACCAGGGCCTGAAGCTGTTCCTGGAATTGCTGAGGCAGGGACTCTTCAAAGTCCTGTATCTGCTTGAATAAGACCCTGTTGTACTGGGTCATCTACAGCTGGTAAGAGGCAATCCGGGAGATACGCATTGATCCCTGGAAGACACGCCGGCCAATGGCATCCAGGAATTTCTGTTCCTTACCTGGGGGAAAGGAAAAGTGGGGTTTTGATCTTTTTGCCCTCTTTTGGGCAGATTCTACAACCACAGATTGGTGATCCAGCTGAAGTTTCTGGAATCCTGGGGCTGACTGGACCAAATAAGTGGTATCAGCTTTCCTGTTGATTGGAGCAACAGAACCAGGGTGCTCCCAGTTCTTTTTGAGGAGATCCAAAAAACCTGGTGAATAGGGATGGAGGTTATTTCCTTAGGAGCATCCAGGAATTGTAACAGCTCCATCATTTGATGCCTATCATCTTGCTCAATCTGTAATTGAAAGGGAACCAATTCAGACATTTCCTTCACAGAATTTATGAAGGACAAGTCCTCTGGAGGAGAACGCTTCCTACTTTCAGTAGGAGAAGGTGGCGATGGTAAATCATCGGTGTCTTGAAATGAATCGTCAGTCCAGGTGTCATAGGGATCAGCACCTGTCCCTGTAGGAACCTGAGAAGGAAGGGACGATGCTATTCCTGAAGGTCCTGGTCTAGGATCTGAAGGCATCGAGGGAAGTACTGGAGGCACCGATGAAGGCATCGAGGGCACCGAAGCAGGTATCGAGGGCATCGATGGATGGATCGGTGGCGCTGATGGGCGCATCGACATCGATGGTTGAGGCATCGGCAGGACTCCCAATGGAGGAATGCGGAATGGTGTTTCCCCTCCCGATGACAAGGTAAGCGGGGAAAGGCAACGGAGCCATCGGTGACCCAGGATCCATTGGTGGAAAAGCGGCTATGAGCGCTTCCATCTTCGAAAGCAGCGGTACCAATGCTGCCGGAATGGGATCGATGGTCGGTTCCGCGACCGGCACCGATTTCGGTGCCGGGGGACCTTGGAGTCTGTGCATCGCCTTATCGATAGCCTCCTGAACCATCCAGTCCAGTTCTTCATGGAGACCTGGAGCAAGCAGCCCCAGCTCCGGAAGGGAAGGAGGCAGAGGCATAGTCGGAGGGCCCACCGTTAAAGGCGGAGTCGCGGCTCCCGATACCCGTCCGGGTGGGGGTTGCCTCGGTGACCCGGTCGCAGAAAGGGTCGGTGCCTTTTCTGGACGGGGTTTCTTCAATGGTGGCTCGGATGATGGCGAGGTCGATGATTTTCCTTCCTCGATGGTCAGACTTCCTGTGTCAATGCCGATGTTTCCCTCTACGATCCCCTTGGTCCTGAGGGGGAGTAGAGGTCGCCAAAGGCCGAGAAGTCGTCGACGCCGGATGGTCACCGGCCGGTGGCCGATACTGGCGCGAAGTTGAAGGTGCCGGTTCAGATGACGTTGATGCAATAGACGGCGTCGGAGTTTGAGAATGGAAGAGAAGTTCCATTTTCTCCATTCTGGCCTTGTGACCTTTTGGTGTCATTAAGGCGCATTTGGTGCAAGTCAGGACATCATGCTCGCACCCAAGACACATTACACAGACTTTATGCGGGTCTGTTATGGACATGGTGCAAGTACAGTCTGGGCACCAACGGAACCGCGACGCCATTGCCTTTGAAAAATTTAGCCGCGGTACAGTCGACGGCCAGTAGGCCACGAGGGTCAAACTCGATGGGAACTGACCAAAAACGGGTAAAAACTTACAGGAGTACCGCGGAGTCAAAAATTCGAAGGAGGGACCCCTGTGGGGTATGAAAGTTTTTAGTATTTCTGTGAGGAAAATTCCTGTCAGGAATCTCTGTGGAGCTCCTTAACCCACGTGGCTACTGTTGCGCGGAAAAAAGAAGACTGAAGGGGGACCCCTGCTGGCTGAAGGTTTAGTGCCATGCAGGGCATGCCCAGTAGGTGCCAGTCAAAGTTCTAGAAACTTTGACAAAAGTGTTCCATGATTGGGCTCCATCCTGTGATGTCACCCATATGTGAGGACTACTTATCCTGCTTGTCCTGTGAGAATCACATATTCAAAAAAATATCTAAAGAATTATAAATGCATTTCTGCAACTGTAGGAATTTGTACAGTGAGGCGGGATAATGCATTGATTCAAGATTTAGTTTTTCACCCATGCACAATAAATTCAACAGTAGCCCTACAGCAGGGCTTCCCAAACCTGTCCTGATGCCCTTACAGCCCAGTTGGGTTTGGAGGATCTCTATCATGAATATGTATGAGATAAATCTGCATAAACCGATGATAACATATATGACATTTAGCTCATTGTGGTTATCCTGAAACTCCCTAACTGGCTCTGTGGTCACCAGCATAGTTTTGGGGAGCCTTGTCTGCTTTACTCCTCAATTTAGCTTCTTCAGTTGTTCTAAACCTACCTAGTACAATTGCTCAAGTTTTTGTATCAAAACATGACAGTACTCTGTTCATATGATGTATGGGGATTGAAATCCACATAATTTTATTTGTAACATACGATTTCCTAAATTGAATGTTCAATGTTCGGATAATGCATCTGAACAATTAAGTCACCATGCCTTAACATTTTATGAAGCACATTTTTTTTTAGTATAAATCGGTATACCTCACAGTTATATAGCAGTATGTAAGAAACTATCCATAGGTTTCACTGGTAGCTAGGGATTACGTTTTGGTTTGGCCTAGTTTTAATTTTCTAAATCAGAAAATACTTATAAAATGAGACCAATTTTTTTTACAGGTATATGAATGAAAAAAAAAGACTAGAGACTGCACAATTTCTGTGGGATTTCCATGTTCACAAAAGAAAGCCTATTTCGCTTTATTAATACATCGAAAAAGTGAGACTGTTCTATCGATGAAAAGAAACAGATTTTGTTTCAAAATGATGAAAAGTACAGTAACAAAATAATAATGTGAAACAGGAAGCAGTGAATTTACAGAGATATAAATTAGTGAAAATGGGTTTCAAGTCTTCAATCTTGAATGTTGTGAACCTTTTGGACAAAGAAAACTATGAAAAATTGACAAATAGAACTGTGGTGTTTCTCTACTGGTCCTGGAGCTTCATCTGTTTATTTTTGCAGGATATCCTAAGCGGGCACAAGCATCAGTCCCCTTAGGTGCAGCTCCAAAGCCAAATTAGGAAATCGTGTTAAAGGGACCATATTTTAAGTTCTACTTAATTTATAGAAATTCAATACCATAAAGCCCTTATAGTTAGGTGGCATTTCTTTTTCAGTGTGTAAGACTATTTTTAAAAGATACTGCCTGAAAGAAAACCTTCATGTTGGCTTTCCAGTTTAATAATGTAAAAAAATACATAACTCAAAATAGTAACAACAAAATAAAACTGAAGAGATGTAAATATGCTGGTGTGCTCAAATTTAGAACAGGCATCTTGTATGTTTTTCATATTTCGGAGATGGATAATATGAGATTGCACTTTTATTAATGATTTTTATTGCTTTTTCTGGGTGGGGCAGGAGGAAAACAGTTTAGTATAATATGTTTTAATGACTCATTTTAATTCTGTCGAACACATTTTATTTATAGGGCTTCTATTTCCCTGGTATTTTTTATTTCACAAGGCTCAGAATCCAACTGAGGTTCTGTTCTGTCAGCAGTGCCAACTCCTTCTGCTACGAGTAGTTAATTACCCAAAAGCTGCAGAAATTACTGTATTGCCATAGTTAGTAGCAACAGAAGGAAACTGGCACTACTTGTAGCGAGGAGTTCCTGTCAGACTTTGAGCCTTCACAAATTAAAATCCAGGAAAAACAGAAGCCCTACTGATTTATTGCCATCATACATCTGCTGAGCAAGACATGAAATAGTATGTGTGTGAATAAGTGGGTTGGGGGGAAGTATCATTACAATAAAGAAAATTCAAACCTACTATCTACATACAACAACAAATTAAAATTTATATGTAAAAGTGTAGCAAAATTTTCTTTGTGATGTTTGCAATCTCCCCCTTAGAACATAACTTATCGTCTTCTTTTAACAGATTTAGGATCATATCTGTGAAAAAAGTAAAGCAAATGATTATCAAATAGTTCTTCAGTTTTTTATAATCTAAAACACTAAGTTTTTGAATTTGCATATATCATGCTTTCTTCTAGGTAACTTTTATAATACTAAATTTACATATTTACTACCGATATGTTGCAGAGACATAATAATTATACAATTTTTATATGTTTTCTAATCACAATCAATTTTCCAACAATGACTCCCATTCAAGAAACTATCCACCAGGATTTAGGCTATGCATTGGGAATATAATAATGCTTCTGTAACGACCCATAGTGTGGCCACACCTTACGTACTATAATTTTATTTCAACAATGCTTTTAATTTATAATGCTTTGCATTATTGTTTTTGTTTGTTGTATGTTGTTTTATATAATATGTATTATAAATGTATGCTTCCAATTCACATCAATCACTGGTGGAAATTACGGATGATAAAACTTGCCAAATAGATAAAATAAATAAATATACAATTCTGGTCACTGCATCAAATAAAGCAGAACTAGAAAAGGGCAACAAAAATGATAAGGGGATGGATCAGCTCCCTTATGAAGAAAGGATAAACAGGTGAGGATTCTTCAGCTTGGAGACGAGAAGACAGAGGGGATATGATAGAGGTTTATGAAATCATGGGTGGAGAGGAACAAGTTAATAAGGAGCTATTATTATACCCTCTCAAATACAGTAGTACTAAGACTAGGGGACACACCATAAAACTAATAGCAGAAATTAGACCAAATAATCTCCACAGAGATGCAGAACTTTCTCACATATAGTGTTATTCTCTGTAATCCCTACAACCAATGCATCATTGGGGAAAATACTAAATTAAAGTACATTTGCTCTAGTCTAGGGGTAGGCCACCTTTTTGAAGCTGTGTGCCAACATTTAAATTGGGGGTAGGTAACACTGGTCCTCACGTGCCACAAGCTAGTCAGCATCCTGATCCACCAGATTCCATTCACACAACACTTGAATATTTTAATTGACAAATTTCAGTTAAAATGTTCAAGAGTTATATAAAAATGAATGAAATGTGTATGTTTTTCCTCACATAAAAACAAAATTATAAAAAGGAGAAGAGAAAATTGTCTCTCACTCCCTCCTCAATACAAGGCCTATTAGAAAAACATAACAGATCAGGCTTCTAAAGATTCCTTAACAAAAACTACATGCCAGCTGAATATCTTACCTCAATCATACACGCAGAACCTCACTAATACCGAATAAAGTGATAAAGTATAAATACAAGCATGCAGACAAAAATAGATTGGAAACAGCAACAGGCCAAATTCTGTATGCAGTGCGACAATGGATGTGTCATAAAACATCAAACAACAAAATTAAGAAATAAAAAATATCAATCATAATAGTAAAACCATACCAATAAAAAGAATACATATTTCAAAACAGCTGAAGAACAGAACATCACCTAATAACTAAAAACTCATACACACATTTTTAAACCTTTTCTAAACACCAATAAAATATTTCAAAAAAACATTCACATCAAACACCACCCATTAATTAAAACTTATAAGGATAAAAAATACCGTACTTTCCATACCTGAGAACTTTTGATTTCTAGTCACTTTGAGATTCTTACAAATTAGTTGGGGTCGGGAAAAGTGCACACAAATGTTCTCCTTTTTCTCACATACATAAACTCTCCAACACACACAAACGTTCCCTCTCTTCTACATGCAATCATACACAGAAACCCACACCCTCTCTTTCCCACATGCAATCACACACACGTATGCTTGCTCTCTCTCTACTCCCTCATACAATCACACATACATGCACGTTCATTTGCTCTCTCCCCTCACATGCAATCACATACATGTACACACATGCTCGTGCCCTCTCCTACATGCAATCTCACACATACTCTCTCTCCCCACAAGCCCACACATGCAATCATACATGCATGCACTCTCCCATATGCTCGCTCACACTCTCTCTCCCACATACAATCATACACATAGGCTCACACATCCACAGCTCCACATAAGCTGTCACCCACCCAGGCTCTCAGTCACACACACACACAGGCTCAGACATACCCTCTCAGGGCCTGAGTCACTGGATCCTCCCCTCTCACTTCCACCACTGCGGGATGGGCTCCATGGCAGCTTGCCAAGTTTGTCTGAATCTTTAGCCACCAGCAGGATGAGATTCGCTGGTGGCCACTGAGTGTTTCCTTTCTTTTCAGCTGCCTCAGCAGTAAATGGCTGGCTGAGTCAGGGGCTGGGTGACTTAGTGGACACTCCAGTTGCCGCTCTGATGCAAGCAGGAAGCCTCAAGCTGGCGATGCAACTCCTGCTGCAGGAATGAGGGAAGGGGGTGTATCGCCAGCTCGGGGCTTTCTGTTTGCATCGGAGTAGCAGTGGCAGCTGGAGTGCCTACTAAGCTTCTCTACAGCAGTATTGCAATGACCACATGGTTGCCAACTCCTACTCTAAACTATGGGAGTTATAGGAAATGAACACTGTATGAGAAAGTTGTGCAATGCCTCCTTATGTGTATCATTTAGTTTATTTTCAGAAAATATAACTTGTGCCAATTCAGTACTTAGATACTGTTTTCACAAAGAAAGTCATGGGTTTCATCTGGTCTTTTCTCTGCAAATACATTGATTGACCACCAAAGCACTTAGAGAAGTTATATTTTTTAAAACTAGAAAAATACGTGCAGACATGTATCAACTACTTTCTTACAATGCTAAAAACCATAAGTTCCTACCATTATAGCATATCTAATATTATTTAGTACATTTATAAAGCTCCAGGTAAAGGTTAGAACTTAATGCAAAAATGCCATTACCTCAGGTACAAACTTAGGCCTGGATTTATGAAAATGCACTAAATATCGCCTGTGATAGAAAAAGGGGCATGTTTCATGGTAATAGGCAGTTTATCGCAATTTGTGCAAATACCTATGCGAAGAGCTGAGTTACTGCAAATTGCGATAATGTTTTCACACTTTGAGATAAGTGCCAGAATGTGGTATTTCCTACATACAACTGGGGGGACCATGTTTACTATGAGGGAGGGAGGGAGAGGGAGAGGAAGAGAGACAGACTAGCCATAATGCCCTGACCCTAGATAGATATTTATATCTCTATGGGAGGCCCACCTAGTAACTCGAGGTGAGGTTTAGGTATTAGTGTAGGGGTTAGGGGCCACTTTGACATTCAAAGTGAGACATACGAATAGCACAGTGCTCTCTTGTGAAGATTTGATGACCTTCGGAGTGAGGAAACTCACCCAAAGATGATATTTGTGCAGTGTTCTCTCAACCTAGCTTGATGGACTCTCTACCTGGGATAAAGCCTTAACGTAACCTATCGCACGGCTTAACGCTACTGAAAAAGGTGTAGCTAAAATCGGCTTTAAAGCCATGTAATAGGACTTTGCAAAATGGTAAACCCAGCCAACTCCCACCCCTAACTCCTCCTTTTTCAGATTTGCATCGCACCATACGTTATGGTGCTATCGCATGTGTTAAAGGCATTTCACATGCGTTAAGAGCTTATTGCATGCATTAACGGCACTTTTAGCTTGCGATAAGCCCTTCACGCATGTGAAAACGCCTTAGCGCATTTTGATAAATTACCCTATTAGATTGTGAACCCTCTGGGGATAAGGAAATACCTACAGTACCTGAATGTAATCTGCTTAGAAATGCTTAAAATAGGGAATGTAGATCAAATAAGTAAATACTGTAAATGTTGCTGTATGTTATTTTTTTCTAGTTTCAGAAACTAAGTTGTAAATGCACAGACATATAAAAAAAAAAATTGCCATTACTCTTAGGAAAATGTCTGTACAGTAAAGCACCTTATTACAAGTTAAAGTTTCAGAAACTAGACCGAATAACAGTTTAAAAAATAAGTGTCATTTCTTTTCTCTGTAAAGCACATTTATCCATAAGTCCATGAGTTAGACATAGGTACAGAAATGTGGTGGAGGTTCCAGACATTTGCTCCAATTCAAGAAGACTTTGGAAGGAAAACATATGTCACCAATTTCTGATATGCTGCTTTTGTATAAGAGTCAGAAAACAGTCCTAAACAGCCAGCAAGGATTTGCAGATCACCTAAACCCAAGCCACATCTTTGCTAGAAAAAGTGTCTGCATAATAGTGCATCCTTTTATAAGTTGCATTTGCTGAAAATAGACAAAAATGATGATAGACTTTTTCACTGTGTGTTATATTATTTATAATCAACCAAAACAACCCAAAGAGGCAGTAAAAAAAAAAAAAAAGCATTTTACATAAATAGATATATAAGTTTGTTTCCCACCTAGGATAGTAAATAGGCAGGCAAAAAATCTGAATTGGCCAGACAAATTATTTGGCTAACTCAACCCTAACCAGGAATGCCCCCAAAACTCTCTTTACTTAAGCAGTTAAAAGTTAGTTTCCAGTACGTATCTGACTATCTAGCTAAATGGCTTTGAAAATTGGCCTTGTAGGGTGCAGTTTGGTTTTTATGCATGGGCAGTTTGCAGGCTCAGTTCAATGGCCCAGTAACTTTGCTTCTTTTAAAACTGATCCCATGGCGATCATGTGGTGCAGTGAGAAGGGGAGAATCTGATTTTCTCGGGCTGCCTATCCACATATCATCCCCATCGATTTACAAAATAGCTGCTATTTTTGTTCAGGGAACTGGATTCCGTTATTTCTGGACCTTGGATTTGTGATTTCCGCTATCATGTCCACAAGAATCACCAAGAAAGAAAAAGAATAAGAAAAATCTATATTGGCGGATTCCAAGATGTTGGAGGAAAATCCAGGTTTGGAGAAGGGATGCCCACAGGCTGCAGCGATAGCGGACTTGAAAGTTTCCGTTGCAGAAGCGTTGGAACCTGAATTAAAAAAAAAAAATTGATAAATTAGAGGAGGTATTTGTAACCTCATCGGGTTATGAGTGGCAATTTGCAGAAATGGAGCAGAGAATATCAGACGACCATGATGGCCTGCACTCGCTTCAGACGGAGGTCTCTTCATTCAAGTCAGTGATGCAAAAATATACGGAACAGCTTGAAGACCTGGAAAACAGGTCTCACCGAAACAATCTCAGATTCATTGGATTACCTGAATCACTGGAAGATCGAGATCTGCCACACTTTTTGGAGACTTGGATCCCTAAAGAGCTGGGTTTGTCTGAGGCGCATGGTAAGCTGTGCATCGAGAGAATGCACTGGCTGCGCCCTAGAAAGGAGAAGGCTGATCGAGTGTTGTTATTGCAAAAGTTCTTAACTTCGCACATAAATCAGATATTTTGCAAGCTCTCCATTCAGGAAAACAGTTGTGTCATAACAAGAAGATATTAGTTTTCCAGTATATTTCTGCAGAGCTTTCGGCACAATGGAGAGCCTTTGCATCTATACGTAAAACTGTATGAAATGGGCAATACCATCTGCTTTGATATATTCAGCGAAATTAGGAGTTTCGAGTGCCGAGAGTTTGAAATGATTCACTGTCCTTTCTGCAGCTTGAGAATATGTGGCAGAATTTAAATCCAGCACCAAGAGCTAATTAGTTTTCTTTTCTACAGAGGATTATTTTTATTTTGTGTGAGAAAGTCTGGAGTTCCATCGCTTGGGTGATGAAATATCAAAGGATTTGGACTTCCACTGGGAGACTGTGTGGCTCCTTTTTTTCATATTTTGGCCTATTAGTGTGGTGAAGGAGACTAATTTTTCCACTTTTCCAATTTCTAATTTGACTTGGTGATTTTTTAATCACACTTTTTATTTTTGTCAATGGGACAATAAGCTGGTCTTGGATGCCATGTGTTTTAACGTTAACCTACAAATAGGCGGCACGATAAGCAGTTTGAACTTCATACTTTCTGGTTTTGTTTGGGTTTTTTTTCACTTTAAAAAATTATTTCTAAAAAATGATTGTTTTCATAGTTATGCAGCTTGATTGTTTACCTGCTGTGAGACTTTCCTTTTTGTGATGGTTTCACAGATCACTATGATGATATAGAGGGTGGAGCAGGAAGGGAAGATTTGTATGCATTGGTTGTGATCTCCTTTATAGTTACATGGGGTTTGGTCATGGAGGACTGAATGAGGGATTTGGGGTATTGAGGAGGGGATTTAAGATTGGGTTTAAACTTGATCTGACAAGTTCTTGGTAGGCTAAACAAGACATGCAAAAAACATGTGATTTGAGGCACATGCTTTTTGGGTGGGGAGTCTATGCTGAGAGAATCCCTTCCTTTAAATTTTGTATATCTACAACACAGATGGTATTTGGGGGGTGGATAAATGACATCTAAAGGGGTGAAGCTGATTTCTTGGAACATCTCTGGCATAAATTCAATTGTAAAAAGAACTAAAATTCTAACTGCACTGAAAAAAAAAGCTGTGGATATTGGGTTTTTTGTTTTTTTTTGCAGGAAACTCATTTAAGTGACTTAGAGTACACAAAGTAGCAGAAATATTGGGGTGGCACAGTTACATATGCTTCCGCATCAAGGAGATTGGCAGGTGTTACTATTTTAATTCATAAACATTTACCATTGAAGATTAAGAGGGAATTTAAAAATCCTCATGGTTGTTATTTGAGGTGGCACAGCTAGAACATAAGCTGTAGAGAGATATCTCATGTTTTACCACTGAATTACCAAATATGAATCAGCATAGCCAAGAAATGTACAGGCCAGTGTACTGACAGGCTCCAAAAGCACTGTCAGCTGAGTGGAAAAAGAAGAAACCTTGCCCTGATTAAAACAGATGAACTTTAAAAAAGAAATGAAGGATACCTTATCAGATCTGCCTGTTTGTGAGCTCCTGTGCAAATATAAAGACGACAGAGACAATGCAACAACTTAGGCCCATAAGCAGGAGTCATGGATCAGCCAAGGCAAGTCCACAGGTCAGAAAGACCCTCACCCTTGGAAGGAAGGGGGAGGGGGGGGAGTTGGAGAAAGACATTCTGGCACACAGCTTGGCATACAGAGGTGGCAGTTCTCACCCCGAAGAAATGGGGAGAGGGGAAAAAAAACCTGCAACATGGCAGGATCCCCCCCTCGAAGAAATGGGGAGGGGGAAAAGACCTGCAATGCGGCAAAGACATTCCACCCACCACGTGATTATGCATGAGCTTATAAGCTAGAAAGTATAAGACAGGGGGGGGGGGGGGCACAAAGAAGAAGGAGGGAGGCGAAACCAGGGAGTAAAGCCGAAGGGCGAATCCTGAGACCCTGGCGGAAATGAGTGAGACCCTGACAGTGAAGCATCCCTGAAACCAAAAGGGGGGCCAGAAGCAGCCCAGCACTCCCTGCTATTGAGAAGGGAGAAGACTAGGTTTGGCTTGGAAACCGGAGAGAGGAGATGCCTGCTCAGGTGCGGAGAGTGACACAGAGTCTGAGATGGTGAGGGGCAAAAGCAAGCCCAGACATCCCACCAAGTATCAGAGCCAGAAGCAAGACTCCTTCCAGAAACGCCTGCCCGCTCTGCCAGTAGCAAGCCTAGGAAGCAAGCTTCTCCCCTGCTTACATTCTCCAGACCTCCAGCCAGCATCTGCTTCCGAGGTAAACAGAGATACTGCCTGAAACTGGGACCAAGGGTAAGTAAGTTAGCCATAAATCTACCTTATAAATGGCCTGTGACCGACGGCCCGCAAATGCGCAGTAGAGCGCAGCTCTACTGCGCATGTGCGGGCAAGGACGTCGGTCAGAAAAAATCTACCTTATAAATGGCCTGTGACCGACGGCCCGCAAATGCGCAGTAGAGCGCAGCTCTACTGCGCATGTGCGGGCAAGGACGTCGGTCAGAAAAAAAAAATGGCGGTGGGGCCGCAGGAGCGGGAGGAGAAGCAGCGGCGCCGCGCGCAGCGCGGTGCCGCTACTTCTCCTCCCCAGATCTGCCGGCAGATCTGGGGGGGGGGGGGGTCACTGCCGCGCGCGCGCGGGGGAGTGACACCCCCCCCCCGCCGAGATCTGCCGGCAGGAGCGGGAGAAGTTAATGGAGCCGGGTGAGGGTTGCGGGAAGTCGCGCTTACGGCGCCGGGAGGAAATGGAGGTGGGTGTGGGCTGCGAGGAGTTGCGAGTACGGCGTCGGAAGGAAATGGAGGCGGGTGAAGGGAGGGACTGAGTGGGAGGGAGGGAGGGAGAGGGGGACTGAGTGAGTGGGAGGGAGAGGGGGGACTGAGTGAGTGGGAGGGAGAGAGAGGGGGGACTGAGTGGGAGGGAGTGAGGGAGAGGGGGGGAGAGAGGGAGGGAGGGACTGAGTGAGAGGAGAGGGAGGGTGGAGAGGAGTGGGTGGGGGAGGGGGGGTGGTGAAGAGTGAGGGGAGAGAGAATGAGGGGGAGGTGAGAGACAGAGGGATGTAGCCCGTTTTAACGGGCTTAACGGCTTGTATTAATATATTAAGCAGGCTAAGGTTTATGGCATGAGGGAAACCTCCCATGATACAGAAGTTTCTTTAGGGAAAACTGATGCTTAGTGGCCAAGATGTTAGAGACAGGAATTGTTATTTTCTAAATGCTAAACCCTGCCAAATTTGATAAATAAAAGTATATTTCTGAGGAGAACATGTTGTCTTTTTCCTGGCTAAGGATCATGAAGTATGGTGGGAGGGCAATTGGAAGAGTCCTGTAGCAGACAGGTCCCTGCACCCCTAAACTTGCTTTCAAAGCCATTGATACTTTGCAACATCTATGCTCCAAATAATTATGATCATGGCTTTCTTAGAGGCACCTATAAGTATTTACTCCCTTTTATGAATGACAGATTAGTGCTGGGAAAATTTTAATGTAGTCCAAGACCCTATCTTGGATAGATCACATTTGTCTAAAGGGGATACAAGCTCCCCTGGTAAGGGTATACTTTTCTTGTTACAACTGGTTGATGCGTGGTGGGTGCTTCATCCTCTTGAGAGGGACTTCACACATTTATCTAGAGCTCATTCCACTTTCTCTAGGCTGGATTATATATTGGTTGGAAAGAACATTTTCTCAGAGGTTATTAATACGGAGATTGATCAAATTTTGATTTCTGATCATGTTCCGGTATGGATTCAATTTTCTTACAGGGTAGGAGATCAGATAACACACAGTTGGCAATTCCCATACTATTTGGCTACGGATCCCCACTTTCAGGATTATCTAGAATAAAATGGAAAGACTATACTACTCATAAGTATTCATATAGGAGATCCCATTTCATTCTGGTATACTGCCAAGGTTGTTTTGATGGGTGACATTATTTCTTATGGGGTTAGGAGGAGAAGGGACATTGACAAATGGTTTCCTGGAATTAGAATGACAGCTTAATAGGGCCAAACAAGTGTTATGCCCGTCAGTCGCAGACAGCTGCAATGGCGTGCAGTAGATCAGTACTTCCTGAACTGATCTACTGCCCTCCCTGGGGTTGCTCGCGGCTCAAGCCAGTTTTCACCACCGCGTTCCCCGGGACTCCTCATGGTGGCCTGGACGCCGCCGCCATCTTCCTCAACCTTGGGCCTTCCTAGGCGCGCGTGCTACTGGGCCCTCCTTTGAGGCCTCCTTGGCGGGAACCTCGGGAGCGTCTCCGATTGATGATATCATCAGACCGGCGTATATAAACCCCACCTTTGCCCTCAGCTAGCCAACTTGGCAACAAGTTCCATATGTCTTCGAATACTGCCTACGTGTTCCTGAGACTATGCTTTGTGCCTTGGACTTGGACTCTGTCTGGTACCCGTTCCTCAGAGGCCAGTGCACGCATTGGGGACTCACTCTCCTTGCCTATCCCGCTCCTCGGGCTGGCTCTGCGTCTCCTGGATTCTATCCTGCAAGGCCTCCCGTTCCTCGGGACTATCTCTGAGACACCTCAGCTACCCGTGAGTTCTTCAGAGGGAATTCCATGCTCCTGGGGTTGCGCCCGCAGCCTGAACAAGACTGTCCGCGCCTCCCGCTTCTCCGGACCGCGTTTGCATATTATAGTGACTGACAGAGCTTCCCCACTCCTCGGGGGTAGAACCTCCTGGCTTCCCTGGGACTTGCGTGCTTCCCCGCTCCTCGGGGTTGCGCCTACATACTATATTGAGACTGCCAACACTTCCCCGCTCCTCGGGGCGGTGCTACGTCATCACTAGAGGCTCAGCTCGGGCTTCCCTGTCCAGTGGGCTAGCCTATGGCGTTACATCATCATCCTACTCTTGAGGCTTGGCCAATCATGAGATACTCCCTTCGGGGTTGCCCTCCGGAGTATCTCCCGATTGGCCAAGCCTCATGCCCCCCCATTCTGCGGTCTGTCTGGCATTCTTTCCCTCAGGGTCTCTGCCCAGGTATTGCCTCCAGTCTACTCTCCACATGGGGTCCTCTCCTGGTGCCGCAGGATCTCTCCATTGCCTCACCCAGAGCTTTCCGCTGTCTCAGACCTCACCTCCTGGTGTGGGGGTCTCGGGCCAAGGGCCCACATACCCACAAATCATAACAACAAGTTTTGTTAATCTCTAAGACAAAGAGAGACAATTATATGGCTATACAAGTGGCACTGAATCCATTGATCCACTAGAGGACCATAAAAAGCCTATCATATTATAAGTTCAAGCTATACCAATATCATGGTAAGGAGGGTAAACCTATGGCCAACATGATCAAGGCAAATATCAATTCCAATCATACATTAGCATTGAAAACCAATTCAGGAACTATCACTAACTCTAATCATGAAATATTGGAAAGCTTTCAACTTTTCTATGCAGAGCTTTATTATTCTGGAGGTTGGGATCCTGGGCAATGTGAAAAACTGCAGTTGGCAGCATCCTGTTTCCAACAGTGGCCAATCCAGGCCATAAGAACCTGGCAAGTACCCAAAAACTAAGTCTATTCCATGTTACCATTGCTAGTAATAGCAGTGACTATTTTCTAAGTTAACTCAATTAATAGCAAGTAATGGACTTCTCCTCCAAGAACTTATCCAATACTTTTTTAAACACAGCTATACTAACTGCACTAACCACATACTCTGGCAACAAATTCCAGAGTTAAATTGTGCGTTGAGTGAAAAAGAACTTTCTCTGATTAGTTTTAAATGTGCCACACGCTAACTTCATGGAGTGCCCCCTAGTCTATTATCTGAAAGAGTAAATAACCGAGTCACATCTACCCGTTCTAGACCTCTCATGATTTTAAACAGCTCTATCATATCCCCCCTCAGTCGTCTCTTCTCCAAGCTGAAAAGTCCTAACCTCTTTAGTCTTTCCTCATAGGGGAGCTGTTCCATTCCCCTTATCATTTTGGTAGCCCTTCTCTGTACCTTCTCCATCACAATTATATCTTTTTTGAGATGCGGCGACCAGAATTGTATACAGTATTCAAGGTGCGGTCTCACCATGGAGCGATACAGAGGCATTATGACATTCTCCGTTTTATTCACCATTCCCTTTCTAATAATTCCCAACATTCTGTTTGCTTTTTTGACTGTCCCAGCACACTGAACCGACGATTTCAATGTGTTATCCACTATGACCCCTAGATCTCTTTCTTGGGTTATAGCACCTAATATGGAACCTAACATTGTGTAACTATAGCATGAGTTATTTTTCCCTATATGCATCACCTTGCACTTGTCCACATTAAATTTCATCTGCCATTTTGATGCTCAATTTTCCAGTCTCACAAGGTCTTCCTACAATTTATCACAATCTGCTTGTTATTTAACTACTCTGCACAAGGGAGAGGCGGAGTAAATAGCAGACACATATAGGGAAAATCACAACATGATGTTTAAGTACACGACCTTTGTGGATGACATTTTGGTTTTCCTAACAGATTCGGTTCATTTTCTCACTGGCTTATTAGACATTTTTCGTAAATTTGGAACATTTTCCAGATTTAAATTAAATATTGAAAAGTCAGAGGCTTTGGCTTTTCCAGATTCCATTAAACTGGTTTGGAGAAACTGATTTCCTTTGAAGTGGGTTGATGGTTCCTTTAAATATATATGAGCTTAACAGATGTAAATTACTAGTAGTTACTAAGGAAAGATTTTTAGCAGGGCAAGATTTACCACTTTCTTTGGGAGGGAGGATTAATATTTTCAAAATGCTATTGTTTCTCAAGTGGCTTTATGTGTTTCAAAATCTCCCAATACAGCTTAAACAAAAGAGGGAAGGAATTTGGATAAGCTGCTTTGTCATTTTATTTGGCAGGGAGAGAATTCTAGGATTTTGCGTTCTTGGCTGAAAAGAGACTGGGCTCATGGTGGGATGGGAATTCCGGATTTAGTGGATAATAATTTTGCCAGTATTCTGAGAATAGTTAGGGACTAATTGAAAGGGGATTCAGTTTATGTGAATATAGAAGAAGTGCGGTAATGTCCACTGTTTATTTACGATATGTTTTACATGCTCAGCCCAAAATGCTCCCAAAGGAATGGTCCAACAGTCTATTGATTGCCCCAGTACGTTGAAGGTGGTCAAAATTGTCCAAAAGGTTGAGACTTCTTTACTTTATGCCTCTTTGTTGTCTACTGAAAGCAATATAGATTTTTCTCCTGGTTTACATTCAGTGGATTTTCAATTTTGTATCTCCAAGGGAATTGCACAAATATGGCATGTTGTAGATGATGAGGGACAGCTGATCTCTTTCCAGCAGTTAAAAGAGCAGTATGAGTTGAGTGAAAGAAGCTATTTTCCCTATTTACAATTTAGACACTACATTTTGATGTTGCCCAGGGAGACTCTTGGGTCTTCCAATTGGGAGTTAATTGACAATTTCTTTCAGTTTGAAGATTTCAAGATGTCTAAACTGCATACGGCATTAGTGAAATTGAACATATAAGATGGCATTTAAACTAGAAGCCGGGGGTGACAGAAAGAAATTAGACTGTCACCCCCCCAAATACAAACGCAATGGAAAAGGGTGGTGGATAACAAAACTCAACTAAATAAGTCACAAAAGGAGTCCAAGAAAAGCAGAAACCTGAACGAGAAAAGCTGGAAAGCTATGAACACAAATGCTCATAGTTTTGGCTATAATATCCCAGATCTGCAAACCCTAAAGGTGGAGGCGGACTTGGACGTTGTTGACATCACGGAGACGTGGTCTTCGGAATCTCATGATTGAGATATGGCAATACCAGGCTATAACTTATTAAGGAAGGACAGAAACGACAGGAAAGGGGGAGGAGTGGCTCTTTATGTCAGAAACAATATCCAAGCATCTGAGCTGCAAGGAAGATGGGGCAAAGAAGAAGCACTGTGGGCCGCCCTGAAAAAAGATGATGGGGCTTCCGTTTTTATTGGAGTGGTTTACAGGCCTCCAAATCAAATGAAAGAGCTTGACAAAGATCTGATTGAAGACATCCAAAAGAAGGGAAAGAAGAGAGAGATTGTTGGAGATTATAATCTGCTGGATGTAGACTGGAGAATCCCTACTGCAGAATCTAACAGTAGTAGAGAGATAGTGGATGCCCTGCAAGGGGCTCTGTTCAAACAAATGGTAATGGAACCCATGAGGGAGGGAGCTATACTCGATTTAGTTCTCATTAATGGAGATAATGTCTCTAATGTCCAGGTAGGTGCCCACCTCAGCACCAGTGATCATCATACAGTATGATTTCATATCACAAATAGGATACGGAGAAGTAGCACGAAGAACCAAGTTTTGCAGTTCAAAAACACAGACCTTGATGAAATGAGGAAGTACCTGGAGGAAGAACTAGAAGGCTGGGAGAATGAGAGAGATGTGGAACAACAGTGGACCAAACTAAAAGGAGCAATTACCAAGGCAACTAATCTATATGTTAGAAAAGCAAAGAAAAGCAAGAGAAAAATGAAACCTATCTGGTTCTCAAAGGAGGTGGCAGACAAAATAAAAGCTAAAAGATCAGCGTTCAAGAAATATAAAGAATCCCAAAGAGAGGAGCACAAGGAAGAATATCTGATGGAACTGAGGGAGATGAAGAAAGCAATCAAGAAAGCGAAAATTCAAGCAGAAGAAAGGATTGCCAAAGAGATAAAGCAAGGTGACAAAACATTTTTCAGATACATCAGTGAAAGGAGAAAAGTCCAAAGTGGTATACTGAAACTGAAAGGTGAAAAGGATCAATGGGTGGAGACAGATGTAGAAATGGCAGAAATATTAAACGAATACTTCAGTTCGGTATTCACTAAAGAAGAACCTGGAGAAGGACCGACGCTACTTAACAAGAAACTGGAGGGAAGCGGAATGGATGAAACTCTGCTTACGGAAGAGAATGTATGGGAAGAGCTAGGAAACTGAAGGTGGACAAAGCCATGGGGCCTGATAAGGTTCATCCCAGAATACTGAGGGAGCTCAGAGATGTGCTGGTGGTTCTGCTGTGTGACCTGTTCAATAGCTCCCTGGAAACAGGAGTGGTGCCAAGTGATTGGAGAAGAGCGACAGTAGTCCCGCTTCACAAGAGCGGGAGCAGAGAGGAGTCTGGAAACTTCAGGCTGGTTAGCCTCACTTCGGTGGTGGGAAACGTATTGGAGTCACGGCTGAAGGAAAGAATAATGAAATATCTACAAGCAGCAGAATTGATGGACCAGAGGCAGCATGGTTTCACCAAGGAAAGGTCCTGTCAGAAAAATTGGGACCGGTCCTTTCAATATCTTTGCGAGCGACATCGCAGACGGGATAGAAGGTAAGGTTTGTCTATTTGCGAATGATACTAAGATCTGCAACAGAGTGGACACGCCAGAAGGAGTGGAGAGAATGAGACGGGATTTAAGGAAGCTCGAAGACTGGTCGAAGTTATGGCAGCTGAGATTCAATGCCAAGAAGTGCAGAGTCATGCATATGGGCTGTGGAAATCCGAAAGAATTGTATTCGATGGGGGGTGAAGGGCTGATATGCATGGAGCAGGAGAGAGACCTGGGGGTGATAGTGTCTAACGATCTGAAGTCGGCGAAACAGTGTGACAAGGCGATAGCTAAAGCCAGAAGAATGCTGGGCTGCATAGAGAGAGGAATTTCGAGTAAGAAAAGGGAAGTAATTATCCCCTTGTACAGGTCCTTGGTGAGGCCTCACCTGGAGTACTGTGCTCAGTTCTGGAGACCGTATCTCCGAAGGGACAGAGACAGGATGGCGGCAGTCCAGAGAAGGGCGACCAAAAAGGTGGATGGTCTTCATCAAATGACTTATGAGGAGAGACTGAAAAATCTAAATATGTATACCCTGGAGGAAAGGAGGAGCAGGGGTAATATGATACAGATGTTCAGATACTTGAAAGGTTTTAATGATCCAAAGTCAACGACAAACCTTTTCTGTTGGAAATAAATCAGCAGAACCAGGGGTCACGATTTAAAACTCCAGGGAGGAAGACTCAGAACCAATGTCAGGAAGTATTTCTTCACGGAGAGGGTGGTAGATGCCTGGAATGCCCTTCCAGAAGAAGTGGTGAAGACCAAAACTGTGAAGGATTTCAAAGGGGCGAGGGATAAACACTGGATCCATAAAGCCTGGAGGATGGGAATGAAGAGAAGAGGTATGGGGCTGCCTTGTAGGAATAAACATTATGGATCCATAAAGCCTGGAGGATTGGAATGAAGAGAAGAGGTATGGGGGTGGCTTGCGGGAATGACTGCTACTACCTGGTGATTTATTCAATAAACATTCACACGGTTTATGAGATTCCAACATTGCTCTATGCTTCAAATGCAAGAGGAAATGTAGAAAAGAGGATTTCATTCAGGCAACAACCAACAAGGTAGCATAGTCTGGATAAACAAATAAGGTTGGGAGTAGCTTGCTTGCTACGGCTTTTACTACCCCAAAACCAATTAAGCCTGATACTTCACTTTCAATGCATATCCAGAGTAAATCTCTGCTTCAATGGCAGGGGGAATGAAGAAAAGATGATTTACATTCAGACAACAACCAACAAGGACTGAATTGCACAGTCTGGGAAAACAAATAAGATTGGGAGTAGCTTGCTTGCTGCAGTGGTTACTACCCCGAACCAATTTAAGTCTGTTACTTCACTTGGAAAGCATATCCAGTGCAGCTCACTGCTTCAATGGCAGAGGAATAAAGAAAAGAGGATTTATATTCAGACAACAAAAGACTGAATTGCACAGTCTGGGTAAACAAATAAGCGTGGGAGTAGCTTGGTTATTGTGACGGTTACTACCCCTAACAAATTAAGCCTGATACTTCACTTTGAATGCATATCCAATGCAGGTCACTGCTTCAACAGCAGGGGGAATGAAGAAATAGGATTTACATCCAGCAAACATCTAACAAGGCATTGATCTGAGCAGTATGAGTATACAAACATCAGGATAACTTGCTCGATACCACGGTTATTACTCTCAAACATTAAGCCTTATATTTCACTTTGATACAGCTTCAACACTGCTCTTTGCATCAATGGCGGGGGTGGAAGGAAATTAGAATCAAAAAGCTACCAATAAGGGCCCTGAACTCAGCGGTCAGAGTAACAGATAAGTATGAGAAAATAAATGTGAAAGCTTGCTGGGCAGACTGGATGGGCCTTTTGGTCTTCTTCTGCCGTCATTTCTATGTTTCTATAAGATACTTTGGAAATTTCCGAAGCTAGATGTAATCATGGTGGGATTTTTACAGTTCAACCAAACATGTTACAATTTTGTTTTATTTATTTTGATTTATCCATCAACATATACAATAGGGAAATGCAATATAAATTCTTAAGAAGTGCATATGTGTGTCAACATTTAGCTTTTAAAGCGCACATCACTGCCACAAGGGAACTGTGAAAAATTCAGATATTTGTAACCTCTCTCATGATTTTTGGTCATGTCCTCCAATTAAGCGATTTTGGGAAACACTTGGGGATTATTTGGAAACTTTGTTAAATATTATTACCACAACGACTGAACTTTTTCTTTTTGAAAGATTTCTGCCTCTATTTCTTACTAATGCGAGTCAGTGTTTGTTATTCAAAAAGGCTTTTATTTTGGGAAAGAAGGCCATTCTAATGTATTGGAGAGGCAAGAATGCTCCGTCATATTGGCTTTGGAGAAATTTGTTTCATAATATGATGCAAATGGAAAACTTGCTATCAAAGTCCTCTTTCAAGTGAAGAAGAATATTTTGGGCGATTTGGGGAAATTATATTCAAACTTTGTCTCAACGTGTGCAAAGTTTAATTCTTAATATCTGATGAGGTAATTACTAGACTTCTACAGTGAACTTGTCATTGTACTGATTATGTACTATGCACTGGAAGGGAGGGTGGGAAGAGGGTGATATGCATATATTATATATTTTATCTTCTTTTTTGGGAAATGCATAAAAGAAAAAGGAAAAATTGTGTATTTTTGCTCAGTGTGCATAAGAACCAAATGTACATGGAATGTTTCTGCTCTGTTGTGTTCTTAATAAAAACAAGTCTAAACATAAAACTGATCCCATTCAAAAAATCCATTTACTTGGGCAGGAAAATGTCACAGCTTGTGAACCAAATTACATCATCACCTAACTGCAAGTATAATTACAACCCGCTGCTGTTTCCAGGTAACACATGATTATCCTTTGGGGAAGAGAAAAACAATGCATTATATTCTCTTCTGAAAATAACTGGCACCAGTCAAAATCTGTTAATGACAGGGTAAGAACTAGGAAATGCAGTTCTCTATAGTTATTGAACATGCCACTGTGTTCACATTTGAGTTGGTAGCTCATAAGAACTTCCACAAATCCATAAAATTAGTTTTCTCATTCAAAAGCAGAATTTCTGTAATCCCAGTTACGTCAATGAATGAATGAGTAATGCCTTGTTGGGAGAACTGATTCATTTCAGGCCTTTAATGAATGTAAAATATTTGCTTGTCAAAACACAGCTCACTAATAAATCTGACAAAGAGGATTAGAGCCAGAGCACAATGCTATACACCCAAAGATCAAACAAACGTATTCACTCCTGTAATTTTATTTAAAAAAATGTATATTGCATAACCACTAACATTTACCATAAAAGCGGTTTACAAATTTAACATACATAATAAAATCTAACATAAAACCAAATACAAGCAATAAAAAAATTACATATACAGACCAAACAGCCCAACCTCTCCCTACTAAGAAGGTAGCACTCTGCCATCTACTACCACCCCAAGAAACCACCACTCCCCATCAAGATGCTGTTGTTTAGCAAGCAGCTTCCTAATATGTCTCAGCAATAGATTAGAGGACATGCACAGGCAGTTTTCCTTTTATAACATTCATTGTTCCTTAGAAGAATTTATAGTAGTATTGTATTGACTTGTAAATCTATGAAGCAGCTTTGAATTTCAGTCAGATTGGTCTTTGAACTTTCTCAACAGCACAAATTTATTTTGTGTGTCATATAAAAGGCCAATTAATTCTAAGCACTGTGATTTAATGGCCCAGATGATTCCAAGTGTGCTGCTTTAAGGAGCTTCTAGAGTTTAACACTCTTAAAGGTGTTGCACCACCGGGTATCAACTGCCAACTGAATTATCTCAGATAGATTTGCTACTCTTGCATTAAAATGGAGTTCCACGGCCTCTTTTCATTATGCCTAAATTGATACTATTTTTAAAGTTTCTACACTCTTTCTGATAAGTCACTTCCATCCTTTATGAATCTAGGTAAAAATCATGAACATCAGAACATCATGCAAGCAATCAAAAAGATGTGTGCTCAGTGAATTTAGTACAAAAAGTTGAAGAGTGGATTCGATATGGGTGAAGGGCATAACTATAACAAAAATATAATACCAAAAAGTTGTGAAACCTAAAAGTAAGATAAAAAGAGAAAACATACAGGTCAAGATACGAGGAAACTGATACTCTAAAAATTTAGCTAGTAGCACTGTTCAGAAAATAGCAAAAGTAATTTCTCTCCATGTGACTCCATTGTAAGTAACTAGTGGAATTGGTTTGAAGAAAAAACAAACTTTTTTTTTGTTGTTGTAATTTTATTTTAAACAGACAACCAACAAAAATTTGACACAGGCTTCCCTACCTGAACAGCACCGACGAGTCTTCTAAGATAGGAAAATGACTGAACTGTTTAAAGTTAGAATTCCTGTTCAGTCCATTTGTGTGCATTGATGCAAAGATTGTATTTATTGCCATCATAGGGGTCACATAAATGCAGATAATCTGTCATACCAAATTAGTGCAATACAATTTGAACTCTCTTGTTGAAAAAGTGTGAATTTATTTAAATAAACAGTGATGACGATGAGGTACACTGGAACAGTATTAGGCACTAGAACTGCATGCTATAAAATAGAACACAAAGGCAAAAAGAGCTGAGAACAGAAGAGGGTCCACCTTTTTAAAAAAATGTTTTCTTTAAAGTGCTGCATTGGCCCTGTTGCCTGTTCTTACAAGGACAGTGTTGGCCTTGAAGGGGAAGTAAGATACTTGAAATAAAAATTATTTTCACCATTAGTCTTATAAGTACAAGCTTCTCTTGAAAAAGCAGACATATTAGCACACTACTTTTGTGGTGCAAGGCATTCAATCTTGCCACACATCTAGCTGTGGTGTTCTTAGGAAACCAGAATTACTAATCATTGTTTACAAAAACAGATTAAAAGTTATTCTTCAGCTACTACAACTGGTATTTATTTAGGAGATGTAATTCAGGTAAACCCTTAAAATATTAAGGCAGTAGCTAACTGAAAAAACATTAAAGTTTAATATAGTCAAACTTGGAAGAAACTTTTCTAACTTGTTTAAATGTTCTTTTGTTTTACTTGTAGGGGAAAGGTGCTGATTACACAATGTCACTAAGAAAGCTTAAACGGAATCCTTATATTACTTTACTTGTAATGGAGATCTTTATGGTTATTGTATCAGAAAGCTAAACACAAGGACAATGGTCTCCTGGAACATCTCATGGATAGCTTCTGTGGCAAGTGCAAGAAATGCCATATAATCTTGAAAAATGTGCTGCAGAATTCTCTGATACTTTTACATTTTTTTTTTACATATAGTTAGATGCAGAAAACAGTTTGAAAATCTATGAAGTTTTAAAAATGTTACTTTAAAATATTTTTCAAACCTATTGTGTATTTTCAATTTACTTTATCAGAATTTTAGCATGTTTTATTAAATTAAAAAGTGCTCAGGTTTTTGGTTTGTTCATCTATCCAGCTATGACACTAAAATCATAAGGGAGAATTTTAAAAGCCCGGTGCGCATCAAAAACAAGAGATACGCGCACAGGTTGGGCCGGTGCATTCCAACCTGGATTTTAAAAGCCGCCCATGTATGCACATATCTCCTGGTACACACCCAAGTGAGAAAACTCAAAAGGAGCAGGGTGTGGGCGTGCAAGGGCAGGACATGGGCATTCCGGACTTTACCATGAAAAATGTGCGCATACGATTTTACACGCACAGGTACCCTGCTGCGTAACTTTACTACTACTATGAAAGGCGTGTAAATAAATTTTTTTTAAAAAAAACTAGACTAGTTAGAGGGGATTTAAGGGCTGAGGCTAAAAGGGAAAGGAAGGCTAATAACCTAGGGAGATTTGGAAGTCCTATCCCACATCTGGGTGAACTGGGAAAATTGGTTATGGCGTCAAAATGCGCATCTATTAAAATTCCCCTACTTATGCGGCAGAGGCGGCATTTGCACACACATGCTTGTGTCCATTTAAAATTGTGCGCACATGTTTGCGCATTCAGCCTATTTTATACCATGTGTGCATATATGCGTGTATGTTATAAAATGGCCGGGTTCTACAGCGTGAGCCAGCATACGCTCGTACATGCGCCCAAGTGCCAGTATCAAAGTTACCATCAAGGGTGGGAAGTAGCAGCAGGCGGGTGGACAAAGCAAGCATTGGTGGCATAAAAAGTGAGACTAATGGGGCTCCCCAGACTCTGCCAGCCAATGTGTGCAGAGACTGGACCCTGCAAGAAGAGTGGCAGAACAAACTATGCCACTGCTGACAGCTCTATCTCATCTATACCAGCATTGCAAATATGTTCAAAACGCGCAGGCTGCCAATTCGTGTCTGCTGGGGAAAGAGGGAGGGGGAAAACGCTAGGCAAGAGTGCATCTTCCCTTCCTCTTCTCTTAGATATACTCATTCCCCTCACACACCTCCACCCCACACCTACATACATCCCCTACTCACCCATCAACATTCTGGCATGATCTACCCCTAACACACCCATACTTTACATGTTCCCCCTGGAGCGAGCGCAAGAGACACATCTCCCGAGTTCCTTTAGTGTATGAATGTTACTTTTTTAAACCGTTGGTTTTTCATTTGGAATGATGGTATATAAAATGTCTAAATAAACAAATATGAAGGTCATGGAGTCATAACACATTCTCTTAAGTTGCCATGGTATTCTAGGCTTTTAAAAATTATTTTTCATTCTTTCCTTTCTGCCTTTCCTTTTCTCTCCTTTTTCGCTCCTCTTACTCCTCCATTTTCTCACTACATTCCACTTCACTTCCTATTAAAAATGCCTTTATATATCTCTACTGCCTTTACTCTCCTAATCTCTACTTCTTGTTTCATCATCATCTCTCACTTTCTTCCTCCTCCACTCCAGTTTTTACCATTTACTCCTCCTTTCTCCACACTTCCCTTCCCATTCTCTTCATTCCAATATCTCTGTTCCCTCCCTTCCAGTTTTTCACTCTCATGCCCTTCTCCACTCTCTTCAGTTTCACATCTGCTCCTACAAATGCTGCCTTCTGCACTGTGCCCCTGCTCCCAGGCATTGCTCTTCCCACCAAAAACTGCCTCTACGTTGTCTCTCTCCCTCTTCAGAGGCTGCATTCAGATGGTTCCCCCCCCCCCAACTCCTAGTCACCAGAGGCACTATGCTCCTCCTCAATATCTCCACACTGTACCCCCTCCAAAGGCTGCATAGGCCCTCTCTTTAGATGTTGTCAAGAAAAATAAAAGAAACCTTATGATTCACTTACAAATCTCAACAAAAGAATACTGTGAATACAGGCAATATTACTGAAAAATGTGTATGCCACCTGCCATATATAGCAGCGATCCAAGGCTATATCATTCATACAATGCCAAGAATGCCAATTATAATTATACATTCATTTCATTATATGCATGTAATGTGTATGAAGCACTCAGTCAAAAAAATATATAGTGCTCCAACAGAAACAAAATAGTCATATTAAAAATTATGAAATCTTAGCTTGGATGAAGAATTTAAACAACTTCAAGATAAATCCAGGAGTTGAGGAATCTTTAGTTTGCTCTAAAGTTTCATCTCTGTCTCACCTATTGGGTCATCTAACACGGCTGTGTTTCTGCGTCCTCCTGATGCCTGATTTGGGGGCTCCAAATGTCTTATTTGTATTGTCCTCATTCATACTCCCATCAAATGCTGGCCTCTGCACTGTCCATTTCTCCTTGTACTCCAGCGGTGCCATACGGAAGTTAAAATTATGTGTGTCAGTCCAACAGAGGGCACGGCTCTCATCTCCTACACCTGCCTACCATGCGGTAGCTGTTCCAACCCCTTATGTATGCTTCCTGTTACGAGAAAAAGGTTGAAGCAGCCCATGGGGCTGGAAACATGACAATGTTCCTATACATGCATACTCTTGAGGAAAGGCAGGCTAGGAGACATATGATAGAGATATTTAAATTCTTCCAAGGTTTTCATGCACAGGACATAGGCCTATTTCAAAGGAAACAAGGCTCTAGAATGAGGGACCATGGGATGAGGATGAAAGGAGATAGATTTGGGAATAATCTAAGGAAATATTTCTTTACAGAGAGGATAGTGGATACAAGGAACAGCCTCTCTGAGGAGGTGATGACAAAAGCAGTATCTGAATTCAAGAAAGCATGGTATAAACACAGAAAATCTCTAACAGGCCGATTCAGTAAAGTCCGCGGGAGAGAGGACGAACGCCCGCTCTCCCGGCACGCGCACCGGCCACTCAAAGGTATTAAAGCTCAAAAGGGTCCACTTTAATATTATGCAATGACGAGAAACAGTTTTACAATCTAAAATCTTTTGTAAATACTTCCTAATTCCCAAGGAAACAAATAAAGTAAATTTCATTTGGCTGAATGAAGAAATCAAAAAAAGAAAACTGAAAAAAAGAAAACCTATAAAGTAAGGAAGAAACCAAAAAGCCTTACAAAACTTTAAAATATTTAATAGTGTATGAATAACTAAAGAAACCAAAATTAACAAGGAAAGAAATACTACTAAAAATGTCAAAGACAACCAGAAAAGATCCAATATATTACAGCAATCCCTTGTAACACAGAAACTCGTCTGAAGGAAATTACATTCAGTGAAATTTACTTTTGGGACCTAAATTTGATTTCCGGAATGGAGACTTGCTACAATCCAATTTTGATAGAAGACATGAAAGGTAGCAAAAAGAGTAAAAATCTTCAAAGGGATAGCCGTGTTAGTCTGGTGTAGCAAAAAATGACAGAAGTTGGGTGGTACCTGACAGACTAACCAATTTATTGAGGCATGAGATTTCAAGGACAGTGTCCACTTCATCAGATGCATGAAGTGATGATAGGTAAAATATATATAGAACAAAGAGAAGGCATTGGATTAGGCAGGACATAGGGTGGAGAGAGTGTTAATAGCATTATAGTATAGCCTACTGACAATAGAGGTAAATGTGAAAAGACAGAATGATCTTGCATGTCGGGTGAATACTAATGGAAATACAGCATTTTCAAGAAATGAAGGATCTGCATAAGGGCACTTTATTTATAAGTGATTCAAAAAAATTGGTAAAAAACTTTTTATTTGCATTTAAAAATTGATAAAAAGAATGTGACTGTGGAACGATGATTAAATATAAAGCAATGAAGGTTTCTGATATCAGTAGTGCTTATTATAATGGTCCTTTTTTGTTAATGAACAAGAATTTTGTGTAATAGCAGTTTTATTTATATGAATATTTGATGACTTTACTTAAATTCTATTTTGCATAGCCATCCTCAAAAGGATATTCAAATGTTAGGAAAAAGCATAAAAAGGGCTACCAAATTAACAAACGGGATAACAGGGCTTATGTGTGAAGAAGTGCCCTTCATGCTGGCTAGGAAGAAGAGGCATGCATGATTACACATGTTCTCAGAAAGTTTAAGAGCCACCATTGGTGTCTCTTATTGCTATGAGATACTGAGAGCAGAGCCAGGCTGTTGGCCCGGATCTGAGCATCAATAAGTGGTGATCTTTCCATGGCACACCTGACCAGATTTGAAGGCAAACTGTTTTGATCTTCAGCTTTCCTCCTTCCATGCACTGCCCCCATCTTTCCAGGTCTTTCTCTACATCCTCTATGCTTTTTCCACTTAGCACAATGTAATTGACAAATGGCATACAACATGAGAGTGGGGGGAATTTCTTTGAATATCCAGTACTCAGGGCTGACTCTTACCTTACTCCACTTTGACTACAAAGTCTATTGTTCCATGAATAAATTTCACCAGGATATTGCTATCCTAGTGCATGTCCATCACTAGCCGTATGCAAATCTCTGGCATACCTCTCTTGTTCTCATACACTACCAGATCAGTTCTCTGGATACCTTGTCAGATGTCTTTTTAAAACTAATATCATGTGCAGGTCTTTCTTTTTCCCTCTATGCTTCTCCAGCAGGACCTTCACTGTGAAAACCATATCTATGATCAATCTTCCTTTGCAGAACACCTGAATTGATGTTTATTGATCTTTATCAAGCTCCTTATAATATTCTCTCTAATTCTCTCTCACTGTTTCATCATTTGGCCCACCAGCAGTAAATCCTCTAATTATCACAACAATGCACATCTCCTTTTCACTTGAAGTCTGGGACTAGAATGCTCTCTCCACACTCATTTGACATTTTTTCTTCTTTCCAGCTTGCTCTGTATAGCCTTGTAAGTACTTCCAGTCCCATTTCTCTACATAAAATATTTAGATTTATAAAAGATCTATCTGGATCCTATTTCTTACATCTTTATTAAAGTAGTTTTTTTGGCAGTTTTCTAGGAAATCATTTTAGCTGGTGGAGAACAATTTGAATTGAAATTTATTCAAATTATCCACACCCATTACAGAAAAAGTCTAGCTGGATTACAAAATATAACATACATAAAATCAATAAATATAATGTTAACAGATCAAATTCCATAATACAAAAAAAAAAAAAAAAAGAAAAGCAGAAGGCAAAAAAGAATACACAGTAGCAGATAAGATCCATGACAGTAAAGAGACATGCAAAAAGAGCAATAGCAAAAATCAGGACAATGGTATATGTGGAAATATATCAAACTGGATAGCAGGGGAGGAGAGAAGATGGTGTACAGAATAGCAAGAGTCAAAGAAAGGAAAGGAAAGATCTGTGCTGGTGAATATCTTCAAGGATAGTACTATAAATATAGTGCTGGAATCTTGGTGCAGACCCGAGCTGAAGAGTCAATTAGATACAGGCCCAGGCTAAATAAGCTTCCTGCTGCAGCAGCAGCAGCTATGCTGGGTGAATAACTGCCACCACGCTGTGACTGGGTCCAAGAGAGCTGCCGTTACTACAGAGGGCCCTGGTCTGAGAAAGCTGCACTGCCACAGCTGGACAGAGGCCAAGTTGCTGCAAATGGGCCTCGGCGAGTTTGCTGTTGCAGCTAAGCTCAGCAGAGACTACAGAAAGACTGAGGGAAGACATCAGGAATGGTTGGAGAACATGTACGCGGTAGAATAGGAGAAGGAAGAAATGAAAAATAAGCAGGAAAAGGAGGAAAGCAAAGAGTAGGAAAAAGGCAAAATAAAGCAAACATACAATTAGCAAAATAAGGACAACAAAGACAAAAAAAAAAGAGAAAAACAAAGTTACTAGAAAGAAATTTTCCTGAACCCTAAAATTTCATGACTGGAACCAAGTTTTCTAAATATTTTCCACCCCTGTATCTATATATTTATATCTATTTTCTATGTACGGTATTTGCATTTATCTCTTTCTATACATTTATATGTGTAGATCCAATTTTTTACATCTTTATTCATGTATTTCTGGCAATTCTCTAAGGCAATATTTTAGCTGGGTACTGAGAACTGTTTAGGCTGAAGATGAAACATACTTCATTGTTAGAGAAAGGTATTGTTTATTGAAGGGAAACCATCATTGCAGTGCAGAGGTTGGTGTGAACAGGGCGAAATTGCTTAGCAGATATTTCAGTTCTGTGTTTGCTGAGTGGGAGAGGCCAGGAGTGGTCTGTGAAAATGGACACAAGAAGAAAACTGCGGTAGGTCAGACCTCAAGCAAGGTTTGGAGTACTGTGTTTGAAAGGCGCTACCTAGACTAGGCGGAGATAGGGAAATGGAGCTGGAAAGGATGCATTCAAGAGTGTTGGTGGAGCTTGAAGAGGTTCTTGTGGCTCTGTTAGCTGATGTTTTTTTGTGCTTCTCTGAAGTCAGGGGTGGTTCTAAGTGGGGATGGGCAGATGAAACTCCTCTTGATGGGAGTGGAAGTGGTGAGAAAGATGGAACTACAGGCCAGTTGATCTGACCTCTGTGGTGAGTGAATTGATGGAATCATTGTTGGAACAGGGGATGGTACGGTTTCTGGAGCACAGTGGATTGCAGTGTCCAAGGCAGGTGGGTCTTGTTGGACAAATTAGACCAATTTCTTTGACTTAGTGACTAGGGGTTGGATAGGGAAAGAGTGCTAGATGTGGTGTACTAAGATTTCAGAAGACCTTTGACATGGTTTCACATAGACAACTAAAGGAAAAACTGGGCATCCTGAGTGCTGGCCCTGGGGTGTCTGACTGGGTTGGATTCTGAGTGGAGTGTGGCAAAGGGTAGTGGTGAATGGGGTTTTCTCTGAGGACAGAGATGTTGCTAGTGATGTGTCACATAGATTAGTCTTTGACCACTTCTTTTTAACATTTTCATGGGTGATGGCATGAAGAGACTGTTAAGAAAGTGGTGCCAGTTTGCGGATGGTGCCTGAGTTTTAAGCGAGCTGGTTGAGGGAGAGGGTGTGCAGCTCATAAGACATGATCTAGCAAGGCTTGGGGAGTGGTTTAGAATCTGGCAGCTAGGATTTGATGCTGGAGAGCACAGAATCATGTGTTTGGGCTATAAATTATTTAGCGAGCAGTACAGTGTCAGGGGTAGACTAATTCTAAGCATCAAATCAGCGCAGAACCTGGAGATGAAGGTATATGATGATTTTGAGATGGCTAAATGAGTGGATAGAGCAATGGCAGAGGCTGTAAAGATGCATGGGTGCATGGGGTTGGGGATCAATGGTCAACTGAAAGAGAAGGTGATATTGCTCTTGTATAAGTCCCTGGTAAGATCTCATTTGGGATACACTGTGTGCAATTCTGGAAACTGTACCTTTGGAAGGATGTAAGATGAATGGAGTCAGTCGTTCTGGAACATATGGGGATCGACTTGGAGATCTGAACATGTATAACTTGGAGAAGGAATGGGATAGAGGAGATATGGCAGAGACATTTAGATGTTTTCAGGCTGTTGATGAACAGGACTTGGGCCTCTTTCAATGGGGAAAGTGTTCTGAAGTAAGGGCTCATGGGATGAGAATGAAAGGGAGTGGACTTGGGAGTGATCTCCTATGGTTATAACTGAATATAATCCCTTCTTCATTATGGAAAAAAGGCGCTGATCCAGAAACTTCAACTGACTCCCCCTCACGCCTTTATTTGACTTTGGTACAGGATTTTTCTTCACTGCTAAAGAATTGGTTACAATGTACATTTTCTTTTTTATACGCTGGAGTAACATGTTGAAATGGCCAGCTGCTAAGCAACTACAATAAAGCTAGACCTCTGGATAAACAAAAAAACCCCATAAATTTAATTGCATAAAACAAAACTAGTAAAGACACTGTCCTCAAGTTTTATAAACTGAAAAATTCAAGTCCTAGATCTTTATCAGAGATTTATTACTATGACCTATTGTATAATTTATAATGAACACAACCTACCTATTTCACAAGTTCCTTACTAGGGGTTTGCTCCAACTAGTTAGAACTTTATTTCAAGACAAAAACACCATACAGAATAGAAATATTGTAGTGTTGGTACCATATGTCATTTATTCTTCAAAATTAATTTTTAGATCTTCCTGTGCAAAGTACAAGCAAGACCACCATCTGCAGAGATTGTATCTGTCTTTCTGTGAACTCAGGCAAAATGATGGAAAGTAGGAGTTTATGCTTTGGTGCTAGGCTTCACGCTGGCCAGTTCAATAACTCCAGCATTTCAATGCAGGAGGGAGAACTGGGGCAGAGTGATGCTGTTTGCCGATGAGGGCAGGAAACAAAGCCAAGAGATAGGTAGCAAGACACCGCTGGATATGAAAGAACATGCTGCTGTACATATCTGCTGCCGGAGGCGACAGTTGGCCATGAAGGGTACATGAGAGTGGGCAATCTGTGCTGGGTTATAAAAATGCCACTTTGCATATTTTTAGTGTGACTATACCTTCAATACTTCTTATTGCAAATCTGTAGAAAATACAGTATCTCAAATCCAAAGTAAAACAGATTTGATTTGAAATTCCAACTGCTATTATCATGAGATATGAAAATGAAAGAAAGGCATATCCAAAAACCCCCCACAATGCACGATATAAATTTACCGTAACTGTATAAGACAAGGCATATAAAATGCTTACATTCACTGAAATGGAGATAGTCATAATATTTTTTGCTCTCCTAATTTTTACAGAGTTCCAACTCTATTAGCTGCCAATCTATGAGTATTTATGAATAGTAAAGAAGCCTTAGCCCAAAAAGCCTCCCATATTCTTAGGATCCCATTTCCCTAGCATGAAATGTTACAATTCCCAGGATATATACTTGCCACGACTGACGCATCCAGAAATTACTTAAAAAGTGGCATGAGATCTCCAGTGGCAACCATGGTACATCTAGCAGCCACAAGCAGATGTATAATAAAGCTAATCCAATTTTGCCAAGAAGCAACTCTTCAACAGGTAAGACAAGAAGAATTATAATAGGATTTAAAGGCAATTTAATTTTTTATAATTTAGTAGATCCAACAGATAATTTCAGATTAATATCTCTTGATTCCAGGGCATGCCCATGAAATAGTGGGGAAAAAATCTCTCTCTCTCTTCATAATTATGCTACCATCTACCTTGGGGAGTGAAACCCATGTTCTTCGTTCTTCAATCTGTCAGGACTGTAATATCAGTGATACCATTAAAGGGAAGGTCTACAAGTTGTTGTAATCTACAGGAAATTACATTTACGTATTTGCTTAAAAATTTGGAACAATCGTCTAATTGAGAAATCATAGCCAACATCCTTCTCCAGTATGAGCTTTAGTCTTTTCAAAGGATCCTTTGAATCAACTATTAATAGCTGATAAATTCTGAAAATCAGACCTCTGTTCAAGGAAGGGCTTGAAGCTAGGTTTTCAAAGTCTGTGAGGCTCCTGCCATACTGGGTCTTATAAGAAGATTTGGAAAATAACCCCTTAAGATGCAAGTATCGAAGGACTGGCTTTCTAGTTGTATATTTTCTATTAAACTGATGAAGAAATGTTGAGATTACTTACCTGATAATCTCCTTTTCCTTAGTGTAGACAGATGGACTCACAACGAATGGGTATAGTATGCTCGTGCTAGCAGTTGGAGACGGATCTGACGTCAGCACGAGTATATATACCCCCACAGGAAGCGCAGCAACTTAGTAATTTTCCTTGCAAAAGCTGTTATGGATGTGTGTACTGACGCTCAGTGAAATAGTGAAACAGGATTCCCCTGACCGATTGATCGTAGCTGGAGACCGCCAGCAGTCACAACCGGAAGGCGTTGACACCTGGTAGAGTGTACGCTCTCAAGTAAACAAATGACATGGCTTACCTTGAATCGGTGAAACCCATGTACACAGGCAGCAGGGCGGGATGCTGAGTCTATCTGTCTACACTAAGGAAAAGGAGATTATCAGGTAAGTAATCTCAACATTTCCTGGAGTGTAGCCAGATGGACTCAGAACGAATGGGATGTACAAAAGCTTTACTCCCAGCCTGGGCGGGAGGCTGCCTGAGGACCATGTAGTACCGCCCTCGCAAATGCGGAGTCCACCCTGGCCTGGACATCCAGACGGTAGAACCTGGAGAAGGTATGGAGGGAGGACCATGTCGCCGCTTTACATATTTCTGCAGGCGACAGCATCCTGGATTCCGCCCAGGATGCCGCTTGTGCTCTGGTAGAATGAGCCTTGACTTGTAGAGGCGGAGACTTCCCAGCTTCCACGTAAGCTGCTCTGATAACTTCTTTACTCCAGCGGGCGATGGTGGGCCGCGAGGCCGCTTCACCTTGTTTCTTCCTGCTGTGCAGGACGAACAGATGGTCCGTCTTTCGTACTTCTTGTGTCACTTCCAGATATCTGGGCAGCAATCTGCCGATGTCGAGATGGCGTAGTAAACGCCCTTCTTCAGATTTCTTCAAACCCGCCGTGGTAGGCAAGGATATGGTTTGGTTAAGATGAAACTGTGAAACCACTTTCGGTAGAAAGGAGGGAACCGTGCGAAGATGGATAGCCTCAGGAGTGATTCTGAGAAAGGGATCACGTCAGGACAGTGCTTGTAGCTCTGAGATGCGGCGCGCTGAACAGACAGCCAGCAAGAACACCATCTTCAATGTTAGAGAACGGAGAGACAGGCCCCGAAGGGGTCTGAAGATGGATCCCGCGAGGAAATCCAAAACAAGGTTGAGGTTCCACAAAGGTACTGGCCACTTAAGTGGCGGACTAATGTGCTTGACTCCCTTCAGGAAGCGAGAAACATCTGGATGCGTGGCAATGGTCTTGCCCTCCCTCCTGGGACCATAGCAAGAGCGCAGCCACCTGAACCTTGATGGAGCTGAGAGAGAGACCCTTCTGAAGTCCATCCTGCAGGAAATCCAAAACAATAGGGATAGTAGTCACATGTGGGTTGGTGCCATGAGTGTCGCACCATGCCTCAAATACTCTCCAGATCCTGACATAGGTAAGGGATGTGGAAAACTTGCGAGCTCGGAGGAGTGTATCTATCACGGGCTCCGAGTAACCTCTTTTCTTTAGTCTAGACCTCTCAATGGCCAGACCGTAAGAGAGAATTGAGCTGGATCCTCGTGAAGGATGGGACCTTGACGTAGAAGGTCCCGGAGAGGAGGCAGGGGAAGGGGCTCCCCTGCCAGTAGTCTTCTCATGTCCGCGTACCAGGGTCTTCTTGGCCAGTCTGGTGCCACCAGAAGAACTAGGCCCCGGTGTTTCTGAATCCTGTGGATGATGGCGCCCAGCAGAGGCCACGGAGGAAAGGCATATAGCAGAGTCCCTGGAGGCCACGGCTGAACCAGGGCATCAATTCCGTGTGAGAAAGGGTCGTGCTTGCGGCTGAATTATCTGGGTACCTGAGCATTGGACTTGTCCGCCAGTAAGTCTATGTCTGGAATCCCCCAGTGATCCACAATTATCTGGAAGGCCGTGGGTGACAGCTGCCACTCTCCCGGATTTAGGATTTCTCTGCTGAGGAAGTCCGCCGTGGTGTTGTCCTTCCCGGCAATGTGGACGGCGGAGATGTCCTGAAGATTCGCCTCTGCCCAAGCCATCAATGGGACGATCTCCAGAAATACTTGTCGGCTTCTGGTTCCGCCCTGACGGTTGATGTATGCCACCGTGGTGGCGTTGTCGGACATCACTCTGACCGCTTTGTTCTTCAGTCTGTGAGCAAATCGAAGGCATGCCAATCGGACTGCCCGAGCCTCTAGACGGTTGATGTTCCACGCTGACTCTTCTCTGTTCCACCGCCCTTGTGCGGTAAGTCCTTCGCAGTGTGCACCCCAGCCGCTCAGGCTGGCATCTGTGGTGAGCAGAGTCCACGTGTGGGAGGACATCTTCGACCCCCTGCTCAGGTGGTTGGACTGCAACCACCACCGTAACTGGGTCCGTACTCTGGCCGGCAGAGGTAGGTGCGTGGAATAGTTCCGTAGACGGGGGCTCCAGCGAGAGAGCAGGGAGTGTTGTAGAGGTATCATATGGGCCCTTGCCCAAGGTACCACCTCCAGGGTGGATGCCATGAGACAAAGAACCTGCAGATAATCCCAAGCTATGGGCCGACTGGCTCCCATCAAGTACTGGATACGCGTCTGAAGTTTCAACCTTCTCTTGGTAGTGAGACTGACTGTGTCCTCCTGGGTGTCGAACTGTACTCCCAGGTATTCCAGTGACTGGGAAGGCTGTAGGCAACTCTTGCTGAGGTTGATTACCCAGCCCAAGCTTTCCAGAAGGGCGATCACTCTGTCGGTTGTCCGATGGCTCTCCTCTCGAGATTTCGCCCTGATCAGCCAGTCGTCTAGGTAGGGATGGACCAGAATTCCTTCCCGTCTGAGTGCCGCTGCTACCACTACGACCACCTTGGTGAAGGTCCGCGGTGATGTGGCCAACCCGAAGGGCAGAGCCCGGAATTGGAAGTGGCGTCCTAGAACCTTGAAGCGTAGGTAGCGCTGATTATCCGGATGGATCGGGATATGCAGGTAGGCTTCCGACAAGTCTAATGCCGTGAGGAATTCCCCCGGCTGTACTGCGGTCTTGACGGAGCGCAGAGTTTCCATACAAAACCTCGGGACCCTTAAGTATCGATTGACTGACTTGAGGTCCAGTACAGGCCGAAAGGTTCCCCCTTTCTTGGGTACCATGAAATAAATGGAATAGTGTCCAGAATTCACTTCCCATGCAGGTACTGGGATGATGGCTTTCAAGGATAGGAGCCTCGCCAGGGTAGCTTCCAATGCTGCCTTCTTGTGTGTGGGACAGGAAGATTCCACAAACTTGTCCGGAGGGAGGTGATGAAAGTCCAGATAATAGCCCTCTCAGATAATGGCGAGGACCCACTGGTCCGACGTAATCTCGACCCATCTGGGGTAGAAGAGAGTTAACCTGCCCCCTATGGCTCCGTCCCCCAGATGGATCGGCGGATTCTCATTGTGAGGCGCGGTCAGGCCCTGAGCCCGGGCCTGCTCCCCTCTTGCGCTGCTTGGTCTGAAAGGACTGATTCCGGGCCTGAGGACGAGGCGCCTGGTAGCGCCTCCTGTAGGGAACGAAGCGCTGGGAGCTTCTACCCCTGGAGGGCCTTGGAAAGGCGCGCTGGTTCCTCCTGAACTGATCTTCCGGCAGTCGAGGTACTGGAGAGGCGCCCCATGTGCTGGCCAGTCTATCAAGGTCGCTGCGAAACAGGAAAGAACCCCTAAAGGGCATTCTGGTGAGGCATGTCTTTGAAGGCGCATCAGCTGACCATTTCCGGATCCAGAGCTGCCTCCTGGCGGCTACGGAGGATGAGATCCCCTTGGCTGTTGTCCGGACTAGGTCTGATGCAGCATCCATGAGGAACGAGAGAGCTGACTCCATGTCCGCTGCTGGAGCGTTGTTCCTAACCTGTGACAAACAGGAACGTGTCACCACTGTGCAGCAGGTTGCAATCCGCAAAGAGAGAGCTGCCACCTCAAAAGCCTGTTTCAGAATGGCGTCCAAGCTCCGGTCATGAGGCTCCTTGAGGGCCACCCCCCCTTCAACTGGAATGGTAGTGCGCTTGACCACAGCGCTAATCAAGGCGTCCACCTGAGGGCACGCCAGCAGCTCCTGTATAGCCGGTGCCAGTGGGTACATGCCCGTCAGGGCCCGACCCCCTTTGAATGCAGCCGCTGGTGCAGCCCATTCTAAATCTATCAGTTGTTGTGCCGCTTGCAAGAATGGAAAATGGCGGGCTGTAGGACGAAGACCTTCCAGCAGGGGGTTCTGCGCAGAGGGTACCGTAGCGCTGGGACCTGCAATATCCAACTCTGCCAGGCACTGAGACACCAGGTCCGAGAGATCCTCCTTAGGGAAGAACCGCATCATGGTTCTATATGGCTCAATCCCTGGGGGAAGGTCCTCCTCGTCCGGGAGGTCGGATTCGTCCGGTGAAACCTCCTGGTCCGACTGATCTGAACTGTCCAGCAGCGGGAGGTCCCGCCCACAATAAGGACGTGAGGGTCCAGGAGCAGGATCCGCAGGAGCCGCTACCGCAGCGGCAGCCGCCGCCGCAGTCGCAGCCACCGCAGGAACAGTAGAAACAGCAGGAACAACAGGGACAGCAGGAACCGCAGGGCCTGGACGGGAAGCCGTTTGCATCTGTACAAAGGCATGAATCCCCTTAAAGAGATCCACCCAGGAAATTGAAGCAGCCTCTAATCGCCGGGGTACAAGATCCCCCGGGATTCCTGATTGGTCGAGACTGCCCGCTAAATCCGGGGTAGCCCCTGGGGAACTGTCCGCAAATCGTGGCTGAGACTGGGCCTGGCCCGAGGGTCCCACGGCCTCCTCACATTGGGCACATAAGGAGTCTGGTTCTTCACTGTGCTTGGCTCGAAGCTGGCATGCAGAGCAGAGGCCTAGTGCCTTAATGCCAGAGGCAGGCGGCACCCCTGCTGAAGACGCTGAGGCGTTCTGTTCCATTGAAAAGTATGCGCTGAATACAACAGGCGCACAATAATAATAATATGCGGCAGCAGTATGCGCTTAATACAACAGGCGCACAATAATAATAATATGCGGCAGCAGTATGCACTTAAATACAACAGACGCACAATATGCGGCAGCAGTACGCGCTTAATACAACAGGCGCACAATAATAATAATATGCGGCAGCAGTATGTGCTTAAATACAACAGACGCACAATATGCGGCAGCAGTATGCACTTAAATACAACAGACGCACAATATGTGGCAGCAGTATGCACTTAAATACAACAGGCGCACAAGCATAATATGCTTAATACAACAGTATACGCTCAATGATATGCCCGATGCGCTCAGCAATATGCGGTCAGGAAAACACGCTCAAGCGTATGCAATATGCTCTCAGCAATATGCGGTTAGCAATACACACTCAATGGCATTCAATATGCTCTCAGCAATAAGCGGTTAGCAATACACACTCAATTGTATGCAATAGGCTCTCAGCAATAAGCGGTTGGCAATACACACTCAATCGTATGCAATAGGCTCTCAGCAATAAGCGGTTGGCAATACACACTCAATCGTATTCAATATGCTCTCAGCAATAAGCGGTTAGCAATACGCGCTCAATGGTATGCAATATGCGCTCAGCAATAAGCAGTTAGCAATACACGCTCAATGGTATACAATATGCACTCAGCAATAAGCGGGTAGCAATACACGCACAATGGTATGCAATATACGCACAATGAGAAATAGAATATGTGCTTAGTCAGAGACATGCGCCTATCTCGGGCGCACAATACCTGAACAAGGCCCAATAATGGCGCCCTCCACGGCGTGCCACGCCGCCGATCCTCGAGTCCTCGGAGACCAAAAGTAATAGATGTACGCCTTACCTGATCCTCGGCGCTTCCCGGCTGGAACCCGGGCGGTCTCCGGCTGCGGGGGGAGAGGGCAAGTACCTTCACCGTCGCATTTGAGGATATGCACCCGCTGCCTCGTCCACGCCGGGACAGAGGCGCCTCGTATGCCTCACCCGAACCTCGCCCGGGGGCTACGTCCCTGCCGCGATTCGGCCACCGGACCGAGGACTTACACCTCCGGGGGATCACGGAAATCACCCCGGGAAACTCTACTGGGGGAGGGACCTTAGGGTATCACCGCAGGAGTGCGGGGCTCGATGCTGTAGAAGGTTTGGTGAAAAGAAAGTAGATATGGAAAACACGGTCCGTGAACGTGCAGGCTCTCCAAACTGCTTTGGAGACGGAAATTACTAAGTTGCTACGCTTCCTGTGGGGGTATATATACCTGTGCTGACGTCAGATCCGTCTCCAACTGCTAGCACGAGCATACTATACCCATTCGTTCTGAGTCCATCTGGCTACACGCCAGGAAATAAATGTATTTCCCTCAAACAGTTGCTCTGCAGAGTTTAACTCAAACTTACGCCATAAAGGAAAGTTACACCTGGCAAAGTGTTTTGGGAATGCAGGGTTACCTCATAAGGGAGTCAACAGAGAAGAATCAGAAGAAATTCCACTTTTATGCAAAACATTCCTCCAGGTGTTTAATACTACAATTATAAACAGATAATCAGCCACACAGGTATGGACCTGTATGGGCATCCAGAGAGAGTGGTGAAATCCATTTTTGAAAGCCCTTCCTCTAAATTAATCCAGCGTTTATTTCCAGGATTCGTATACTAAGAGATGATGTTTTTTTGGGTTTTTTTTTTTTTAAGTGCATGGCTTTTCGGATAAATCAAGATAAGGCTGAATTTAATATAGAGAAAATTGTTTGTAAGACATTACAATGCATACTCAGTAAAGTTTTCCCTAAACTCTGAGAATTAGGTCTATGATGGAGCTGTCAGATGATGTCACCCACATGATACGACTGATTCATGCTGGCTTGATGATGGAGAATTATCTTTTCACACTTATGAAACAACTTTCCCTTTAGTGCACACAACAGAAACCTTATGCATTCTGGAAATTAAAAACATAACGTTACCCTTAACTAAGACTCATGTACCAATCTGGATTTAGAGATTACATCTTTAAAAGTCACCTTTAATAATGACTTTACTCACATCCCAAATTATTTTTCTTTAGGGTCCCTGGAATTTTATTCAAGACAAAGTAGTCTATGATAATCTTACAAACAGTTTTAATACCTTCAATTAAAGATGGGCCCAAAATCCACTATGGTTGAAACAATACTACATCAACACTGGGGCATTATCAGACAACACTACACCATCTATCTAGGCTGAACTAACAGCTGAGACCTATAGATTATGTCAATGCATACGTGGGAGTTGTAAGGAGGGGAGAAAAAAGTATATTTGCTGTCATTGCCTCTAGAGGTCAATTAGCCCTTCCTCTACCATATGATATCCAAATGATCCCACACAATTCTCCATAAAGTTATCCTTTTCTATAAAAATCCAGATTGGGCGCAATATTAAAATCTCCACCTTAAAATAAGCTTCCTTCAGAAAATACAGAGTTGTCAGTAAGTGGGCTATGAAATACACTTACTCAGTACTGGGAACACAGACTGAATCTATATCATCTATGCAACCAGAAAAGTTTCCTTAAATTACAATGGGATCCATATTCAGCTGCTGAGCAGCTAGTTAAGTTAGCTGGATACACCTAACCAGCTAACTTAACCAGGATATTCAGCAGTGTTGCTGCACTGCTGTATATACCCAGCTATCTTAAAAGTTAACTGGATAGGTATATCTGGATAAATTTAGATCTGCCTACAATGCAGCTAGAGTTAGCCAGTTACATTAAGTTATATGTTAACTAACCGGCTAACTCCAGTCTTCTCTGGAATGCCCTAATACCCACCCCAGGAACGCCCCCAACATATCCAGCTAAATTCTAGCCAGATAAAGAGCTATTTGGCTAGAATTTAGCTGTATAAGTTGCCGAATACCATAGCTAAGTGATTTGATAAAGCACAGTTGCTTACCTGTAACAGGTGTTCTCCTAGGACAGCAGGATGTTAGTCCTCACAAGTGGGTGACATCATCTGATGGAGCCCGGCACGGCAAACCTTTGTCAAAGTTTCTAGAAGCTTTGACCAGCACACTGAGCATACCCAGCATGCTGCTATCCCCGTATGTCCACATGAGGTCCCCCTTCAGTCTTGTAACATAGAGACTCTGCGGGCGTCTCCGTCCTGGTGGGAAAGCCTCTCCAATCTGGAGCAGGGAATTCCCTTCCAATCTGCTCTTCCTCAATTGATCCTCACTATCATGCTTCTCCTCAGGGCTGTGGAGCCCATGTGAATGGCCTCCACACGCAGGGTCTCAGGACTGGTCATAAAGCCTGCTGTCAAATAAACTTTCTGGAGCTTCGGGCGCTCGGAGACCGGTTGTTGCACAAAGCAGTCCTGACCCGGACAGACAACCAAATGGCGATGTGGTATATAAACCACCAGGGTGGCATGGACTGGGCATGCTCAGAGTGCTGGTCAAAGCTTCTAGAAACTTTGACAAAAATTTTCCGTGCCGGGCTCCACTGAATGATTTCACCCACTTGTGAGGGCTACCATCCTGCTTGTTCTAGGAGAACTTTTTAGTTATCCATCTAAATGGCTTTTGAATATCTACCACAAATTATCTACCATCAAGATCTTTTTTTTAACTTTTTCTACAAGGAAAATTCTTCATTCTTCTTGTGAAATATTTTCTGTATGAAAATGTATCCACTTTTAGTCTGGACATTTTCCTAAAGAGCATTACTCTTTGCTAGAGAATTAAGTCCTTTTTAAATTAAGAGATGCACAAATGCCTTTACAGATCACATTAGTCATATAACTTCTGCACGAGAATCCTTCTTCCCTGATACCATTATAATCACCTTTCCTGCCTATATGTGCAATCAGAAAACAAAAATACTTTGTTTCATTATTTTAAAAGTATTTTTGTCTCAGTATTGATCCTCTTACATTTTCATTAAAAAAAACAAACACACACACACACACAAAAAAATGAACTTACAGAAATTGCACTCCATTTCTTCCCCAGCTATCAGGAGTAAATCCAAAACTACAGACCCACTCTAGTTTCTCCTTACGAAGACCTCTCATAGCATATTTACACCTACAAAATTAAGTTTCTTAGGAATAAAATTAACATATTTTGGCACTGTTAACAACTTGTCCATGACATCAGTGACTACTCTCTGCTCATCTAACCTCTCCCCAATAAGCAACTTATAATCAATGCTTTTTAGCCTGCTAGACAGAATAAAGAAAATAGCAAAATAATACTCTCTTGTCAGAAAATTAATAGATATATCTTGCTTGTCTGACCTAATATCAACATTAAAACCAACTAATACCAGTAAATTTCCAGAAATAACCAGAGCCTCAGAAAGGAGGCCAACATATTTATCCATTGCTCCTGCATATTGTTTGTGGTACAATAAACTAATAATAATCCAATTTAGACTATCCACTCTCACAAAAATACATTCTGATCCTAACATCAGATTATGTTGCTGGGAAATGCACAGATTATTCTCAAAATTAATTCTCTTATATTTTTATAGCTTTTTGGTATTTTAAAACAAATATTTCTTAGTCAAAACTCATACTCCACTTAACAAAAAATAATAATAATAGAGAGGTCCATATTCCAAAGTATCTAGCCAGAAGATTCAGAAATTATTTGGCTAAATGAAGGCTTGGGCACTTATTTGGCTAATAAGTTAGCCAGCTAAATTCTAGCTGGATAAGTTAGGGGCGTAACTGTGAGGAGTTGAGTTAGCCGGCTATCAGGTCGATACAGTAACGTGCGGTTAAAGATTCCCCGTCTGTAACGTGCTGGGAGCGCACAATACAGACGAGTAAGGCGATCCAGCGATACAGTCTCCAGTTTCACGCGTCCTTAGCGCTTCGTAAAATAGACACATAACCCTTTCCGCACGCAGCATGTATATGATGTGTAAATGAACGAATTAGCTGTATAATGAAGGAATTAGCTATTCCCCTCCGATACTGTAACGGGCGCTGATATTATCTCCTTAGTAACCCGCTGTTTTGCTGCGGCCTTAACGTGTTAGTTTACCGCCTCCCCCTAGTAGGTGTTAGGACTGTGAGTCTAGTAACAAATCCATCGACACCGCTTAAGATACTCAAAAACAATAAAACACAATTTAAAAAAAAGCGATACAGAGATGATCGAGAAAATGTAATGCTGTGGGACACATAAAACCTGTCAGAAAAAAAAATAAAAATTTTTAAATACCTGTCGGAGGGCCGCGTGGGTCCAGGTGGCCGGCGGCGGGAGCCGGGGGGCGGGTGGTCGCGTGTTAAATCTAGGCCGGGTCGCACAGGCGCGCATTCATCCAGGCGGAGGAGCCGGCAGCGAAAGCAGCCGGCTCCTCCGCCTGAATGAATGCGCGCCTGTGCGACCCCTGCGATTCGGCGCTCAAGGCGTGACATCACGACGCCCGACGTCACGGCATGTGACTGCCTTGAGCACCGAATCGCAGGGGTCGCACAGGCGCGCATTCATTCATCCAGGCGGAGGAGCCGGCGGCGAATGCGCGTCTGTGCGACCCGGCCTAGATTTAACACGCGACCACCCGCCGCCGGCCGTCTGAAACTAACGCGCGTCCACCCGTCCCCGCCGCCGCCTGGAACAGGCGCCCATCCGCCCGTGGCCTAGATTTAACACGCGACCACCCGCCCCCCGGATCCCGCCGCCCGCCGGCCGCCTGGACCCACGCAGCCCTCCGACAGGTATTTAAAAATTTTGTTTTTTACACTTCCTGGTGCCTGTCATTTCAAATGTCATTTGAAATGACAGGCACCAGCGCACCCAGGTTACTGTATAGGCGCTGTATTAAGCGCCTATACAGTAAAATGGGTTGCGCGGGCATAACCCTTCCCTAACGCTTCACAGCCGCGGCATGCATTTGCATGCAATTAGAAGAGAGTATCAGGCGCTAGGTCAAGAGAACTGTGCGTGCGGGGAGGAAGGGTGCGCCTGACACTGCCGCACTGTTTCTACCGCGGCCTTACTGTATCGAGCTGTATGTTAACTCTGATATTCAGAGTTACCTGGATAACATAGCTAGCCAAAGAGCTGTTCTAAAGTTAGCTGGATATCTGGCTTGTATGATCCTCCTCCTCTGTACTATACTAACTAAAATGCTCCTCAGGGTTTAGGCATGTATTTTAGTTGTCCTATAAAACATATCTACTTGTGAAATAAAGTCTGATGTTGCTTATTTCTGGGCTAGGCTGTGGAAGTCCATCAAGAGTCAATTATCTTTTATATGCAAATATCATAATTTTCCTCCTATAAATTCTTCACAGATCTCCCTGCTTACTCTCCTATTCAGAATGGTTTCTAGTATTTTCCCCCATTTTTGCTCATACAGCTAGCTGCCTCTTCTAACTTAAAACCCAGGATTAAGTTCCTTAAACATCTATCTCTAACACTGCTTTTTGAAAGATCATGCATTACAATAAAGGCAGTGCTAAAACCAACCTATTTTTAAAGCCAAAGCCTCAGTCAAAAAGCAAACAAAAATTTTCCATGTGTCAGCACACTCCTATCCAAAAGGCCATTATCTAATATTGTAAACTTCTTTTAACATAAAAGAAATCTAGATTCTGGAATGACTACTCATTGCTATGTGCTTACGAAAAGAGGCTGGAAGCACTACAAAAGTGAATTATAGAGCAGTGTTATTGACTCAGAATAGTGTTATATGAATATTGAATTCTCATTGTTAGTCGTTAAAATGTAAATTCACAAGTTTCCTGACAAACCCTCCCACCCATCTACAACAAATCAGGCAACAGATTCCAGCTTATTCTCGTGCCCTAGGTGCAATCTAGCTTTCTAGTGGCGTGCTGAGAAATGCGTTCATAAAATATAAAGTGTACTATAAAATGTACCTCAAAGAAATATTGTCCATACAAGATAACTGCTCTGGTGATGTTCCAACAATAACACAAAAATAATTAAGCTGATTATGCCCAATGGACACAGGTAGTGCTGATATAAAAATACAGAAAAAAAAGTAGGATTTTTTTTTCTACTGTTTAGAAACCACCACACCCACAACAAGGTTCAGTGGGCTTGTTCTGTCTGTTAATGTATGCCTAATCTGGCTGCTGACTGGCTGGCACTATCATTCTACTTTCTAGTGTGGGGTAACAACATGCAAGAAGAGGATGCAACATATTTGATGTATGATTTGGATGGGGTAAAAATGTGGTAAATGCCACGCCCGAACACCTGGGTTCCTACTTCTAGAAAGAGTATGTCAAACAAAAATGCAAAAACTTACCTAAAGAGATCATCTGCCAGCGACTCCTCTCTTGCATGTTGACTTTGTTCCTGCCAAAATAAAACTTAACTGTTAGAAAATATACTGAAACTAATGCAAGGACCAGTCAAAACTGACAAGGGCAAAATGGTATCTATGTGTATACTTCCACTCTCTCCGCCTCCCTAAAAGTCCATTTTCTCTGCCAGCTGATGCACATACTTGTCACAGGGGGTAATAGTAGATGCGCTGTTACATGGTAAGCACACTTTTACCCACAGGAATGCCAGACATTGTTTAGTATTGTGGCTTACTCACTTACACACATGCATCCTCAGGAAAAACATACGAGACCAAACATTTTAATTGCATTGTTTCTTTAATTAGAATTCCTAACAGGCAATTTTAGGTGGGATAAAAAGTACACTTTAAAGGAATGATATCAACCATTAAATGGCCCAAAAAGGCAGCAAACTTATGTTTTTTGGGAGTGTGACAGAGACCAACACACAAATGCAGCAAATTATATCCAGGAAGATATACTGTAGTTGCTTAGGTATAAATAATGTAGACCTACATATAAATGTATGAGAAAAATATTTCAAAATGTCATCCTTTGTGAGTTCTCCTTACTCGCCTTTGTGTTTTCTAGCCGGAGGGTGCTGGAAGCCAATAGAGACGGGTGGGAGGGAGAAAAAGGGGGGGGGGGGGGGGAAATGGATAAACTGCGTAGCTTGCTGGGCAGACTGGATGGGCCATTGGTCTTCTTCTGCCATCACTTCTATGTTTCTATGTTTCTATGTAAATACCAGAAGTCATTTAGATGAGACTAATATTTTATGTGACTTGTCAGCTAGACACTAGAGAATTCTCACACCACTTTTAATTTACTGTCTACCAAAAACTTTCAAAATTATCTGCTGCCATTTCAGATCAATCTTGACAGCAATGTCAGCAATGTCAGCAATGACAGCAATGTCAGCAATGTCAGCAATGGGTTTCAAACAACAAATCAATAAACCTACTCACAAAGCGGGCCACACGCTGGATCTTCTATTTACTAACTCCGGCATTTCACAAACCAAACAACCAGAGTTCAATCAAGTCCCATGGTCAGACCACTCAATAATCTCCACTACTTTTTCACTATTACAACCGGACTCCAAGCAGACCGCCAGTCCATCATTTATCTACAGGAAACCTTGCACTTCAGAGTTCCTCACCAAGCTCCTAGCCCCGGATCTCTCCTATATTAACGTCACCACGCCCAACACAGCCCTCCAATCCTGGTCCAAAATAACAGAATCAGTAGCCAACATACTACGTCCTCTGACAACAAAAAAGCTTAAACAAAATGCATCCAAAAGACAACCCTGGTTTAATGATGAGCTGCGAAAACTCAAACACCTGCTTCGTCAGAAAGAAAGAAAATGGCGTAAAGCCCCCTCTCCTTCTTCACTATCAGATTACAAACGTTCTCTCCACTTATACAAAAACATGACCTTAAAAACCAAAAGAGACTACTATGCCAGCAAGATCCACCACCTCATCTCCGACTCTAAAGCTCTTTTCACCTACGTCTCCAGTCTCACTAAAGCTATCACTCCAGATATTCCAACCGAATTATCCCAGACAAAAGCAGATGAACTGGCTCTTCATTTTAGTAAAAAAAATCTCCGACCTCCTCAAACAACTGCTACCAAACAAGGGCACATCCGATAGTACATTTCTTCTCCCAAACAAAGACATTAACCTAAACGCCTTCAAACCCATCACCATTTCAGAGATTCAATCGGTTCTGAAGAACATGAAACCGTCAACACACCCATTTGATCAAACCCCGTCCAAATTACTTCTTCTAATCCCGGATACTATATCAAAATCTCTAGCCGACATCATAAATTGTTCCCTCTCCCAGGGTATCTACCCAGACGACCTCAAAATGGCTTCAATCAAACCACTCCTAAAAAAACCCAACCTAAATGCGAACGATCCCAACAATTACCGCCCCATCTCCAACCTTCCGTTTGTAGCTAAAGTTATGGAAAAACTAGTAAACACCCAATTATCAAATTACATTGAGGATCACAAGATCCTCTCCCCGAATCAATATGGATTTCGCAAAGAATCAAGCACCGAAACACTTCTTCTCTCCCTCACGGACTTCCTACTCTCCGGCATAGATAAAAGTCACGCCTACCTACTAATCCTCCTCGACCTTTCGGCTGCCTTCGATACAGTCAACCACCACCTCCTCATAAAACAACTAGCAAACATAGGAGTGAAAGGCACAGCACTGACCTGGTTCAAAACCTTCTTGGACAACAGAGGATACAAAGTCAAAATTCATAACAAAGAATCAAATTACTTTCCTTCCTCTCAAGGGGTGCCACAGGGCTCCTCCCTTTCACCCACACTCTTCAATGTTTACTTGCTCCCTCTCTGCTTACTACTAACGAAACTAAACCTGAAACACTTCCTTTTTGCAGACGACGTCCAGATCGTGATCCCGGTAAAAGAATTCATCTCTAAAACACTAGAATTCTGGAATAGCTGCCTAACAGAAATCAACCACCTCCTCACCAATCTAAACCTAATTCTTAATGCCTCGAAAACGGAATTTCTACTTATTTCCCTGGAAAACAACAACACCCTTTCAAAGCCACCATCTCTCCTTCAAACCTCTCACGTAAGAGACCTAGGAGCCATCATGGACAACCGTCTCAACTTAAAATCATTCATCAACCAAACCACCAAAGATTGCTTTCACAAACTACATATCCTAAAAAGAATAAAACCTTTATTCCACTCACAGGACTTCAGAACAATTCTTCAGGCAATAATCTTCTCCAAACTAGATTACTGTAACTCGCTACTACTAGGTCTACCAGCTTCCCACACCAAACCTCTACAAATGGTGCAGAATACAGCTGCCAGAATCCTGACGAACTCTAGGAGAATGGACCACATCACCCCAATCCTCAAGGACCTTCACTGGTTACCGATCCACTACAGAATCATATACAAATCCATCACCACCATCTACAAAGTCATTCACCAACAAGCCCGGATCAACTTACAAATTCCCTTCAAAAAATACTCATCCATCAGAGAATCCTACAAAGAATCTCTCCAGGTGCCTCACGCAAAAACCATTCATCATAAGTCTCTCAGTGCCAGAGCATTCTCAACCGCAGGTCCACCATTATGGACCTCCATCCCAGCGGACCTGAGACAAGAACCCTGCCTTCCAACATTTAGAAAAAGGCTGAAAACTTGGCTTTTTAAAAAAGCCTTTCCAATCCCTGACTGAGACCTACACCAGACACCGTAACCACACTATCCAAGCCCCGACTGAGACCTACACCCGACATCTCAACCACACTATTAAAAATGGTTTTAAATAACAAACTTTGTCATTCGCTGCCATCACTTTCACATTGTTAACACTATCATTTACTATACAAATCACACTTAATCGGATTCAATCTTGTAACCTTGTAAATAAGTTGCTGTAAGTTAAATCCCCCTCTTCTCACCTACAACTCCCAGTTATTTATTTCCCTGTTTTATTGTAACTGTCACTCTCCTTACAATGCTCTTGTTACAATTGTTTGAGTTATCTCTTATCTTGCACACTTTGTTAAATGTAAACCGGTTTGATGTGATCCATGTCATGAAAGCCGGTATAGTAAAAATAATAAATAAATAAATAAAATAAATAACTTGCTTCACCTTCTGTTTAGATGACACAATTCAGAGGTCAAGCAAAAAAGGAGACATTTTCTTTCCATGAATCCTGCCACATCAGTCCAGTCCAACCAGATGGGTTATGCCTTCCCTACCAGCAGATGGCACAGCACACAGACTTTCTCCATCTTTCGTCACTTTGGGTGGTACAGCATAAAGAAACTCCAGTATACTTATAAACAAAGCACTTAAAGCACAATCACATTAAACTGGGGGTGGCCAACTCTGGCCCCTGAGAGCTACACAGGCCAGGCAGGATATCCACAATGAATAACAGAGGATAGTTTTGCATACAATGGAGGCAGTACATGCACAACTCTCTCATGCATATTCAATTGAAGATATCAACCCGTGCAGCTGTAGATAAGACTACACTTCCGGGCGCATTGTTTCCGTCAATAGTCGCACATGCGCCAACAGTTCTGAATGTGGACCCCCAACAGGGAAACCTGCCTTGTTTCGCATCGAAAATGAATATCGAGATATTTCAGTGTCTGGGATGGCTGCAGATTGTTCGTGGCCAAGTTCACCACCCAACCTAGTTCCTGCAGCAAGGAGATCACCTTGTGTGGGGCCTGAAAATTTTCTTTCATAGCTGTTAGTCCAAATTAGCTAATTGCCGAAGTATGGGTGGATCAGAATGCCATCCTTTCTCAACACTGTTGCTATCAGCACCAGACCTTAGAGAAGGTTCTGAGTGTGATGTCCAAACGGAAGAGTAACACTCAAAAAGAGATAATGTCACCAAAAACAGCAAAATGCAGAAAACTGTTGATGCTCCAGCCGGATGAGAATATGCAGATACTCATCTGACAATCCAGAGACTTATTAAATCCCCCTGACCATACTGCTCTTATCAGTGAGTGTAAGATTTCAATATGGGAATAAGTCACTTGCAAAGCCAGTATATCGGCCTAAATCATCATGAGACAAGGGCCCTGGAATCACAGTCCACAGACTGAGGAGTCCTGACAGCTTACACTCCACTGTCTGTCTCTTCTGCGGAGAACTGCAGGGAGATGCCACGAAAACATCCCAAGGCACGCTGAGAAACTCCAGAACATAGCCATTTCTTATCATCTCCAGAACCCTCCAATGAAAGGGAGAGCCAAGTGACCCCCCCCTACCTCCTGTTCCTGGGAATGAGTTTGCACACCCTCATTGAGGGGTTCGGGGGGCACAACCACTCAAGCTCACACCCAGTCTGAGCTGCCTGGGACGAAGGACTGAAACATACCCAAAGGTCAAGCCCCAAGAAAAATCGCTCCTCTGTAGGGTCGAAAACGTTTGAAACCCCCAGCACGAAGTATCGTACCGAACAAGCGTGGCACCTGCTTTTAATCCACTGGTAACCAAGGAACCTGGGACTCACCCCACTTACTGGCCATTTCTTTTTTTTTTCTCACTCCCAAACCAGTGTTCCTTAAAAGGCCACTTAGTAAGAGTAGGCTTTAGATTGTCACGGCACCCATAGCTGACGCTCAATCCTGTCCAGCTTCCGAGATTGGACTCAACCAGGGTGAAGAGGCCGCAGGGCACTGCCCTGAATTCAAACCAGACTCATCAACTGCCTGAGAGACAGCAAGGAAGAGAGATCCATCAGGAAGCAGCAAGAGGCCATCTGTAATTCATTGCTATCAATAGTCTCAATTCTCCTATCCTGTGCCTCTTCAAGCCGCTGACCCTGCTACAGGGATATTCGCCTGCTTGGTGACGGCACACACCAACGCATCCACTTTCAGAAAGCGCAACTGCTCTCTCTCTCTCTCTCTGTGTCAGATCCAGGGGATACAGCGCTACCAAGGTTCCTCCCCCTATAAAAATAGCATCTGAGGCACCCCATTTAAGATCAATCAATTCTTGAATATCATCCATAATGCTTCATGTAAGGAATCTAAATGGGATTCATGTTTGGCTTCAGCACCCCAGCATTTTCAATGCCTGTGCAATCCTAGCCATCTCTATGGAAGAAATGCAACATTGTGCTATACAGTTCCACTCCTCAGAGGAATTTCCCATCCTCCAGGGAGTAATGGCGGCTTTCACCATCCGTGCCACCTGGGTCCCTATCAGTGTGACCTGTAACAGTTGAAATCACACTCCAACACTTACCTGTAGTACCAGGTGTGCAGGGATTTGCAGACTGCGATCCTGAACTCTTAGGCCTACCACATTGGTGACTGAGCAAAAAACATGCATGCGGGGCCTAGCCAAACTGCTGCTCAACCCTTCAAACTGTTTCACAGCAGACTTGCCCGTAGAAAAGTGCTCATACCAAACAGGGGGCATCGGTCCTGCATCCATGGAGAAGCCTTCCCCCGCTGACGATCCAACTAGGGGAGCCCCAAAGCCAGGCAACACCTCTGACAGGTCCCTCTCCGGACCCATTCCCGCATCATGCTGGGAAGGGCGAACTCAGAAAAAACAGACTCCAAGTAGCACTGATACAAGTTAGTGGGGAGGGGGACACCAAGCTGAGGTGCCTGAATATGGCAATCAGCACAAAAGTAAAACCCCCGCTAGCAGCACACTCTGAAAGTGTCTGACCATTGTGTGCCCAGTTATGTGCCTGCACAAGTGAGCGTGGACAGGGCAGTCAAAAACAAGGTTTGTCCAATAAGAGTCCAAAAATTATAGGTGCACAACATGCGGTCCAGGTAGGCGCCCATTTATGCTCCCACTTGAGCATTCACCCAAGCATCCACACCTAAGCACACATCCGGGCTCGCAAGCATGAGCTGACATCGGACAGTGTTTTGCTACAGACTTGTGCGCAGAAACAAGTCTGCAACAGAAAAGTGCGCAGAAAAGTGCACGAATGTGGCGTCAAGGAAAGCTGAAACCGGGGCCTAGCCAAAAGGCTGCTCAACCCACCAAGTTGCCACGACTCCCCAAGCTCTCTCGGTGGTGGGAATGGATGTTGGATCGGCAGGCCAAGGCTTGGAGACCAGAAGGGAAATGGAAACCTTCACTCCTCTTTTTTTACTCCTTACCTGAACTCAACCCATCCCGGCGAGCACAGAGTCAGCCTCTGGCTGCGGGGGAAGAGGGCAAAGGTCTTCACTGCCATGCTCGGCTTCCTGCACCCATTAGCCTCTCAGCAGTTTCTCTCTCTACAGGTAAGTCCTCGCTGAAAAACCAGCTACCAGACTGAGGCACTCGAGGGAGGGATCCGCAGATATCACTTCAGGAAAACTCGACTGAGGGAGGGATTGTAAGGTATCACCACAGGAGAGTGGGGCAAATTCATTTTCTCCTCCATTTTCTATATTATTTCATGTTTGAGTTCCTTCAGAATCCTGGTGTGCATACCATCTATTCCAGGTGATTTGCTACTCTTTCGTTTGTCAATCTGGCCTACTATATCTTCCAGGTTCACCGTGATTTTGTTCAGTTCATTTGACTCATCACCCTTGAAAACATCTCCGGAACCGGTATCTTTCCAACATTCTCATTAGTAAACACAGAAGAAAAGAATTAATTTAGTCTTTCTGCAATGGCCTTATTTTCCCTAAGAGCCTCTTTAATCTCTCGGTCATCTAATAGTCAAACAGGCTCCCTTCACAGGTTTCCTGCTTCGGATATATTTCAAAAAAATTTATTATGACTTTTTGCCTCTATGGCCAAGTTCATTTCAAATTCTCCCTTTGCCTGTCTTATCAATATTTTACTCTTAACTTGATAATGCTTATGCTTTTTTCTATTTTCTTCCAATTTTTGAAGGATTTTTTTTGGCTAAAATAGCCTCGTTCACCTCACGTTTTAACCATGCCGGAAAAAGTTTTGCCTTCCTTCCACTTTTCTCCATGCGTGGAATAAATCTGGACTGCACTTCTAAGATTGGATTTTTAAATAATGTCCACGCCTGTTGTATACTTTTAACCTTTGCAGCTGCACATTTCATTTTTTTTTAATTTTCTTCATTTTATCAAAGTTTCCCTTTTGAAAGTTTAGTGTTAGAGCTGCAGATTTACTTATTGTCCCCCTTCCAGTTATTAGTTTAAATTTGATCATGTTATGATCACTGTTGCCAAGTGGCCCCACCACCGTTACCTCTCTCACCAAATCCTGCATTCCACTAAGAATTAGATCTAATAGCGACCTCTCTCATCAGTTCCATTTGCTCCATCCAGGAACTTTATGTATCTAGCGAGTCCTGATGTTACATTTACCCAGTCAATACTGGAGTAACTGAAACCTCCCATTATTACCGCACTGCAAAATTGGTAAGCTTCCCAGATTTCTCTTAGCATTTCATCATCTATCTGACCATTTTGGCCAGGTGGATGGTAATATACTCCTATCACTATACTCTTACCCAACATACATGGGATTTCTACCCATATAGATTCTACTGTGCATTTAGTCTCTTGTATGATCTTTATCCTGTTGGACTCTATGCCCTTCCAGACATAAAGCGCTGCATTCCCACAAAGTTGATCCTCCCTATCAATGCAATATAATTTGTAACTTGATACAGCACTGTCCCATTGGTTATTCTCTTCCACCAAGTCTCTGTGATGCCAATTATGTCTCTCATCAATTACTGCTATACACTCTAACTCTCCTCGCATACTTCTTAGATATCTGGCATTCGCATACAGACATTTCAAAGTGTGTTTTTTGTTGCTATTCAGAACCTGCTTTTCAGTTGATAGGGATAATTTGGAATCCTTTAGCTAAGGTGATTCTTTACTTATAGGCACATGCACTACTTTTGCTTTTATTGGAACCTCTCTGTTTCATTAATATCCTTCGAAGATACCTTCCTACGAACCATGCACTTCTGATTGACTGTCGACTTTCCCCTTGTTCTAGTTTAAAAGCTATTCTATGTCCTTTTAAAAGCTAGTGCCAGCAGCATGGTTCCACTCTGGTCAAGGTGGAGCCTGTCTTTTCAGAAAAGTCTCCCACTTTCCCAAAAGGTTGCTTACAAAACTGAATCCCTCTTCCCTGCACCATCTTCTCATTCATGCATTGAGACTCCGGAGCAATGCCTGCCTCTTGGGACCTGCACATGGGACAGGAAGCATTTCAGAGAATGCCACCCTGGTGGTTCTGGATTTCAGCTTTCTACCTAAAACACTAAATTTGGCTTCCAGAACCTCCCTCCCACATTTTCCTATGTTATTGTGTCCACATCTACCACAACAGTCAGCTTCTTCCCAACTCTAACTAAAATCCTATCTAGGTAACACGTGAGGTCTGCCACCTTCGCAACAAGCAGGCAAGATACCAGGCAGTCCTCATGTCCACCAGCTACCCAACTATCTACATTTCTAATAATGGCATCATCAACTATGACAGCCGACCTAACCCTTCCCCTCCTGGGCAGTAGCCCTGGGAGACTCGTCCTCGGTGCGAGAGGACAATGCATCACCTGGAGAGTAGGTCCATGCTACAGGATCACTTCCTGCTACACCAGGGTGATGCTCTCTAACCGGGAGACCTTTCTGATCCAAGGCAGCACCAGGGCTGCCAGACTGGATTTAGGACCTGGCATTCAATACTCCTACACAATCAAATCAACATCACCCCACAACCTAATATCTTTCCCGGCCTCCATAACTTTATTCCATCTCTCCTCTTATTTCAAACCCACCCTTCCCCCTTCCCCCACCCCTCCACCCTTCTTCACTACAATATGAACTTTGGCCCAGCTCCATTATTAGTTACTTTTTGTTAATATTTTATTTACCTTTTTAAAGGTATATACTAGTTTTTTGTATCTTATTACTATTTTTAAGTTCATTTTATCTATTTTATTTTCTATTGTAAACCGTTTTGACAAGATACCTTGTTTTGAAAAACGGTATATAAATACTTTTAAATAAATAAATAAATAAATAAATAAATAAATATTATGTTCCTGAAGGTCTCATCAATGTACCTCTCTGTCTGCCACAGCTCCTTCAGGTCTACAACTCTAGCCTTCAGAGATTGGACTTGTTCTCTGAGAGCCAGGAGCTCTTTGCACTGGGTGCACATATACAATCTCACTGGCGGGTAAAAAATCATATTTAACATTTAACATTTTTCTATACCGACCTTCAAGGTTGAATACCATATCAGGTCGGTTTACATCGAACAGGGGTAGATCAGTATAACGTAACATAACATAAGGAGCAACTTTTATGGTTAGAGACGAAAGCAGAGAAGCAAAAAGTTACATAATAACAAGGACCTTGAACTTGGAAGCTGGTTCAGCTGGAAAAAGAGAAGCCTTAAGAGGGTATTAAATTAAGTACATTGTGATATGTCCAAACTAGTAAATGAGGTGAATATTGGAGGGGCGAAGTTCCATATTCAAAAGCTGAGTAGTTATCTAGTGAAAGTTTGATGGATCAGGGAAGGCTTGTAAGAAGAGCCAAGTTTTGAGTTTTTTTTTAAATGTTGTTAGGCACGGTTCCATTCTGAGTTCTGAGGGGAGGTTGTTCCAGATGGTTGGACCTGCTGTAGAAAAAGCTCAGTCCCTGGTAGAGATGAGTCGTGTGGCTTTAGATGGCGGGGCTTGTAGTGCTCCTTTGTAGGTTTCCCTCATTGGTCTGTTGGAAGTGTGGAGTTTGAGTGGGAATTCGAGGTCGAGATGGAGGAGGTTATGAATTGATTTGTGGATTAGAGTTAGCGATTTGTGTAGAGCCCTGTAACTGACTGGTAACCAGTGTAGATTACGGAGGATGGGCGTAATATGGTCTCTCTGGTTGGTGCTTGTCAAAATTCTTGCTGCAGCGTTCTGTATCATCTGTAAGGGCTTGGTTGTAGAGCTTGGTAGGCCGGTGAGGAGAGCGCTGCAGTAGTCAATTTTGGCAAATATTAGAGATTGGAGAACAGTCCTAAAGTCATGAAAATATAGGAAAGGTTTGAGTCTTTTTAACACCTGAAGTCTGTAGAAGCACTCTTTAGTTGTGGTTTTGATCATATTCTTTAGGTTAAGACGGTTGTCTATAATTACTCCAAGGTCTCTCACATGAGAGTGGGTGAGAAGGTGTTTGTGATGAATCTGAGATGAGAGGTTTTCTTGGTTGGAGGAAATGAATAGGAGTTCAGTCTTAGATGCATTGATGACCATCAATGCATCTAAATCATGTGACACTCGATGCAAAAGACTGGAAAGCCCCCCTTTTGCTGCTGGACTGCTGCTTTCTTTTTGATTTTGTTGAGTTCCTAGTTAAGTTTAGGTTGTTATGGGAGTTGGAATTAAGAGTCCTTTAAATTTATAGGTGTATTCACTAATTAATCTGGTAGTGACCTACAATGGGGATGATTAAACTCTCAATAAGGGCTGATGCAATTGTATGATTTAGATAAAAGCCTGATTGGTTTTTAATGAGAAAGTCTCTCTTGCCTATAAATCAAGGGATGAGCTGTGGGTGGGTATGTGAAATAATTTGAACAATATTTCTTTTTTTTTCACATTTGTGGATTAAGTAACAGTAATTTATATAAACATTTTTTAAAAATGATATCTTTATTGAAGTTTTTAAATTGATACAATAAAATAAAGCAATAATAATTTCACCAAAAACAATAATAATAAACTACAAATCATCAACCCTATAATAACGGGGCAGAAATACAAGAAATTACTTTCCTTGACTAACCCTCCCCAATTTATTAGGATTCCAACCCATGCTCAGTATTCTTATTCATGATAAAAGTTTCTAAATGTAGCAGGTCTGTAAATACAAATTTTTTACAAAACATCCGCAGGGAAACTTTAAAAAAAAAAAAAAAGAAGCAACTAAAGCTGTGACTTTATTCTTTAGTGATAGGAAATGTCTCCTACATATAGGGGCAGATTTTCAAAAGGGTATGCACATAAGATACGCATGTACCCCCCGAAAACCTGCCCCAAATTCCCCCTGCGTGCGCCGAGCCTATGTTGAATAGGCTTGGCGGCGCGTGCAAGCCCCGGGACGCACGTAAGTCCTGGGGCTTTCCTGGGGGGGGGGGGGGGGCGTGTCGCGGTGGCGTGTCATCCATGGGCAGGGCTGCGGCCGTGGTTCCGGCCCGGGGTGCATTTCGGGGGCGTGGCCAAGGCCTCCGAAATTGCTCCCGGGCCGGGGAATCGCGCAGCCGGCAGGCATAACTCTTCAAACAAAGGTAGGGGGGTTTAGATAGGGCTGGGGGGGTGGGTTAGGTAGGGGAAGGTGTGGGGTGGGTGGGTGGAAGGAAAGTTCCCTCCGAGGCCGCTCCGATTTTGGAGCGGCCTCGGAGGGAACGGAGGAAGGCTGTGCGGCTCGGCGCGTGCAGGCTGCCGATTTTGCACTGCCTTGCGCGCACTAACCCCGGATTTTAAAGGATACGCGTGGCTATGCACGTATCTATTAAAATCCGGCGTACTCTTGTTCGCGCCTGGTGCGCGAATAAAAGTACGCATGGGTGTACTTTATTAAAATCTACCCCATAATTTTTTTTTTAGTTCTTTTTTATTATTTACATGTAGATTGATTTATTTTTCATATATCAAGGATCTTTTATTTTTAAAAGCAAAGAGATTCAAACTAAAAAGGAAGACTATAATAAAATGAGAAAAAATTTAAAATAACCCTAAAAGAAACAGTGATAAAAGTTAAAAGTTTGCTTGAGATATGGACAAAGTATTTTTAAACAATCTTGAAAGCCCGGATAAAGAGTATTCCACACATTAAAAAAGGATGAAGACCAAATGATTGCCAGCATGGTTAAATGGTGAGATGAAAGGGGCAATTAAAGTCTAAAGGACATCTTTTAAAAAAGGTCAAGCAGATTAAAATGAGGAAAATAGGAAACAACATGAGGATTGGCAAGCTAGATGTAAAACATTAATAAGGCAGGCCATGAAAATGTGAAAAGAAGCTTGCCATAGAGGCAAAAATTACTACGAACATTTTTAAATACATTTGAAGCAAGAAGGTTTTGAGGGAGTCAGTTGGACCCCTAGACGATGAAAGCATAAAAGGGGCATATTCAGAGCAATGTTGGAAGCAGCTGGGATCACTTTGTACAACGATACTGAAGCAGAAAGGGGATTCTAAAGATACTGAGTGGGATGGTTCAGGTTAGGGAAGGGCATCGATTTTAGATTTTATTTATTTATTTATTTAAGTTTTTTTATATACCAACATTCAAGACGGTAGTCCCATCATGCTGGTTCACAAGAAACAGGGGTGAAACTCAAATAAACTTTACAATTTGAACAATGGTGCAGAAAAGCAGTTACATGTAACAGGGAATCAATAACTTGGGGTAAGAAGGGAAATGAAGATCAGATATATATATATATATACAAAAACATTATAAGAGGTGGCTATTAATGATTGATGATTTAAGGGAGTTAAGTAATGTTTGAGTTAGGAAAGGCCTGCGTGAACAGCCACGTCTTGAGTCTTTTCTTGAATGTTGAGATGCTGAGTTCCATTCTGAGATCCGGGGGAATGGAGTTCCATAAAGTTGGACCGGCTGTGGAGAAGGCCCGATCTCTGAGCGTGATGTGTCTGGTCGTTTTGGCTGGAGGAACTTGAAGTGAACCTTTGTAAGCATCTCTTGTCGGTCTTGTTGAGTGGTGTAATCGGAGGGGGATATGGAGGTCGATTGGGGCTAATTGATGGATGTTTTTGAAAATGGTGAGAATGGCCTTGTAGATTATTCTGAAGTGGATGGGTAGCCAGTGGAGGCCCATCAGGATAGGGGTTATGTGTTCTCTTCTCCTGGTGTTAGTGAGTATACGGGCGGAGGCATTTTGGACCATTTGCAATGGTTTGGTGTGTGATGAAGGTAGACCAAGCATGATGGAGTTACAATAGTCCAGCTTTGCGAAAATGATTGATTGTAGAATTGTTCTAAAGTCATGTGTGTGGAAGAGAGGTCGTATTCTTTTCAGCACTTGGAGCTTATAAAAGCAGTCTCTAGTGGTTTTGTTGATGTTCGCTTTCAGGTTTAGGTGATTATCAATTAGAACTCCTAGGTCTCTCACTTGTGTGGTGTTTGGTATGGTTGGATGAGTGTGTGTGAGGGAGCTGTTTTCTGGTGTGATGATTAGAAGTTCCGTTTTTGATGAATTTAGTATCAGGTTGAGACTTGTGAGAAGCTGTTTGATATTTTGGAGGCAGGTTTCCCAGTGAGATAGTGTTTTTGCGAGTGACTCCTTGATGGGGATCAGTACCTGAATATCGTCAGCGTAGAGGAAGTGTTTGAGATTGAGGTCAGAGAGAAGATCACATAAGGGTAACAGATAAATGTTAAACAAGGTTGGAGACAGGGACGAGCCCTGAGGGACTCCTACTGACGCAGGGTGAAGAGAGGATTCTTTATTATGAATCTTAACCTTATATCCTCTGTTGCTGAGGAAGGTTCTAAACCAAGATAGGGCAGTGCCAGAGATACCTATGGCTGTTAGTTGGTTGATGAGAAGAGCGTGATTGACCGTGTCAAATGCAGATGAAAGGTCGAGTAGGATCAGAAGGAATGATTGTCCTTTGTCTAAGCCTAAGATGATGTGGTCGGTCATAGAGATGAGGAGGGCTTCCGTGCTTAAGGTTTTACGGAATCCGTATTGAGATGGGGATAGTAGGTTATTGTCTTCAAGGAAGTTTGAGAGTCGAGAGTTTACCAATTTTTCCATTATCTTGGCTATGAAGGGGAGGTTGGCTATCGGTCTAAAATTGTTAGGATCGTTTGGGTCAAGATTTGGTTTTTTGAGAAGGGGTTTGAGTGATGCTAGTTTAAGGTTGTCAGGGTAGAGTCCTTGTGAGAGGGAACAATTTATGATATCTGCCAGGGTTTTGGAGATCGAATCCGGAATTGATAGTAGTAGATTGGCTGGGATGTGATCTGAAGGGTGGGAGGAAGGTTTCATTTTCCTTAGAATTCCTTGGATCTCCATGGATGAAGTTGTGTCAAGTTCTTCTAGCTGGGTGTAGTTGATTGAGGGTTGAGGAGTGGTTAGTGGCCCAGTGGGGTTAGTGGGGAGCTGAGATAGAAGAGTGTTGATTTTGTTGCTGAAGAATAGAGCTAATTCTTCCGCTTTCGATTGAGCTTGGTCATGTGCAATCTCTGGTTGGTTTAATTGTGTGAGGTTGGCTACATAGCTGAAGAGGGCTTTGGCATCGAATACAAGGTCGTGTATCTTCGAGGCGTAATAGTCCCTCTTGGATCTTAATGTGCTTGATTTGTATAGATGCAGAGATGATTTGTAGATTGAAAGGGTGTTGGTTCCTGGGTTTTTGCGCCATTTAGCCTCATTTTGCCTTAGTTGGAGTTTGAGCTTTCTTAGTTCTGAGGAGAACCAGGGCTGTCTTTTGGAGGAATTCTGGTGTGGTTTTTTTGTAATTGAAGGGCATAGCTTGTTAGCTATAGTTTCGGTGATTGTATTCCATGATCGAAGTGCTGAGTTCGGATCTGTAAGGTCCAGTTTGTGGAGTTGAGGTGATAGGTGATTATTGAGGTCTTCTGGGGAGCAAGTTTTCCTGTATGTGAAGGAGGGCGAAGGAATACAAGCCGGGCTAGTATCTTTTATAGAGAATGAAGTTGTTATGAGGTATGTTGTTGTTATGAGGTATGTTGTTGTTATGAGGTATGTTGCCTTAACCGAGGAGGAGAAAGGGAGAGGAAGGAAGGCTAATGGTGACCCAACTTTTTTTTTTCTTTTTAATAGGACATGAAGGATTTGAGGAAGTGTGTGTGTGTGGGGGGGGGGGGGGGGGCAGGCAGAGACTCAGTCTGGCAAAGCACACTTTTTCAACATTCCCAACTGGGAATTGGGCCTGGTTGCCTCATTTTTTATTTTTTTTAAAGACTGGTAAAGACAATTTATTTGACCACACAAGGACGGATAACTTTAAACCTAATGTGCGATATTTAAAAATAGCCAGTTAAGTTTTTAAGATATCTGGCTAAAGGTAGCAAGATAACTTTATTTTTGGATATTCAGTGGGATGGTTATTCTGATGAACATCCAGGATAATTTATCTGGATAACTTTAGCCAGATAACTTAGCTGTACTAGCTTTTTATGAACATTGATCTCAATAAATTTATATTGCTGACTGACCTGTAGCTCACTAGGACCTGAACTTACCATCAGAAAAGGTTCCTTGTCATACTAGATACATATATAATGGTGGCATGGACATATGAAGCTTTTCTGAAAAAAAGTGCTACTAGAATTGCAAGTGATGCCATATAAAAAGTCTCCAAGCTCTGAAAAGTGTTTCATCTTATATAAAACTACTCTTGGAACACCCTTGCTGTGATTGGACAGAAGAGATCTAATCTAATTAAATAATTAGAAAATCCGACCACATATCCCCAGTACTCTACAACTTACAATGGCTATCGGTTGAAAAAAGAATAGAGTACAAAATCCTCACAATCCTACACAAGACAATTCATAAAGCAGATTACACTGCCCTGGACAATATTATACATTTACATAAATCATCACGTACACAAGGTCAACATATAAAATTCAGCTGGATGTTCCTTCACTACCACAAGCCAAACTATCCTCCACAAGAAATAGAGCCATCTCCATCGTTGGCACAAAATTATGGAACTCATTACCTCATCACCTCAATTCGCAAGAAAACATTAAATCTTTTAAAAAAGAACTTAAAGCCTGGCTACTTTCACAGTCCTGCAATGGTTGCTCACCCAATGACAGCAGAACATAAATCTTTGATTTCATCCTCTGCGCGTTCCATTTTACGTGAGCAATCCCCCTCCTACGACGACCGCCCTGACTCACAGAAACCTTTCTCGCTTTTGTTACGGTATCAACCATCCCCCTACAAGATTTTTATACAGTCATATTTCTAATATATAATGTATTTATTGACTATTACTAAGTTATTGTTCTGATTCAATTTTTTTACTGTTATACTGTTATGGATTTAAATGTAACTGGTTTGTTATAATGTAAACCGGAGTGAAGGCAATGTCTGCTATACCTCGGAATATAAACGAATGCTAAACAAATAAATAAATAAATAATTTAATGTGAGGTTTATAACTGTTTGTCTTTCTGGTTTTTCGAAGGGCAATCCAATGCGGTAGACAGCAATATAAATAATAATAAATAATAAATACAGGATACATACATAAACAAATACAAATTAAAACATTTTAAAAAGTGTATATTAATACATAAAACTAAAATAACAAAAATAATGCAATCCCTGGCCCAGCAGCAAATTCTAATCTTATTCTCACTGGAGAAACCCACTGCTGTCCTTAAATTTAAAAAAGCATCGGTATTCTCCCTCCCTAGACAATCCCACGAGATTGCAAGATCATGCAAAATTCCAATTACTATATAATCATTCAAGATTTCTCTACCAATTTATTATTAAATGGCTAGTTAAGGGATCACATTCCCTACAAAGAGTCACTTTGCAAGTACAATAAACTACTCCTGGATGAATAAATTGTTAGTCTAAAAGAAGGAGTTATTACAGAAGTGGAATCAGAGTTATATTTTCTTAGCCTTTTATGCTTTCTAATCACAAGGTAGATGCTAAGATAGGAATGTTGAGATTACTTACCTGATAATCTCGTTTTCCTTAGTGTAGACAGATGGACTCAGAACAAGTGAGTATAGTGTGCTCGTGCTAGCAGTTGGAGACGGATCTGACGTCAGCACGGGTACATATACCCCCACAGGAAGTGAAGCACTTCAGTAATCTTCCTTGCAAAAGCTGTTATGGATATATGTGTACTGACGATCAATGAAATAGTGAAACAGGATTCTCCTGACCGATTGATATTAGCTGAAGACCGCCAGCATTCCCAACCGGAAGGCGTCGACACCTGGCAAAGGGGACGCTCTTATGTAAGCAAATGATACGGCATCCTTGAATCGGTGAAACCCATGTATACTGGCAGCCAGGCGGGATGCTGAGTCCATCTGTCTACACTAAGGAAAACGAGATTATCAGGTAAGTAATCTCAACATTTCCTAGCGTGTAGCCAGATGGACTCAGAACAAGTGGGATGTACAAAAGCTTTACTCCCGGACTGGGCGGGAGGCTGCCTGAGGACCGCGTAAGACTGCCCTCGCAAATGCTGTGTCCTCCCTGGCCTGGACATCCAGACGGTAAAACCTGGAGAAGGTATGGAGGGAGGACCACGTCGCCGCTTTACATATTTCTGCAGGCGACAGCATCCTAGATTCCGCCCAAGATGCTGCTTGGGCTCTGGTAGAATGAGCCTTGACTTGTAGAGGTGGTGACTTCCCGGCCTCTACGTAGGCCGCTCTGATAACTTCTTTAATCCAGCAGGCGATGGTGGGCCGAGAGGCCGCTTCTCCTTGTTTCTTCCCACTGTGAAGGACGAACAGATGGTCCGGTCCGTCTTTCGTACTGCTTCTGTCATTTCCAGATATCTGGGCAGCAATCTGCCGATGTCAAGATGGCGTAGCAAACGCCCTTCTTCTGATTTCTTCAAACCCGCCGTGGTTGGGAAGGATATGGTTTGGTTGAGGTGAAATTGTGAGACTACCTTAGGCAAGAAGGATGGAACCGTGCGAAGATGGATAGCCTCTGGAGTGATTCTGAGAAAGGTATCACGGCAGGACAGCGCTTGTAGTTCCGAAATACGGCGTGCTGAACACACAGCCAGCAAGAACACCATCTTCAAAGTTAGAGAACGGAGAGACAGGCCCCGAGGGGGTCTGAAAGTCGATCCCGCGAGGAAATCCAAAACTATGTTGAGGTTCCACAAAGGCACTGGCCACTTCAGTGGCGGACGAATATGCTTGACTCCTTTCAGGAAGCGAGAAACATCTGGGTGCGTGGCAATGGTCTTGCCGTCCCTCCTGGGACCGTAGCAAGACAGTGCAGCCACCTGAACCTTGATGGAGCTGAGGGAGAGACCCTTCTGAAGTCCATCTTGCAGGAAATCCAAAACAATAGGGATTGTGGTCGCATGTGGATTGGTGCCATGAGTGTCGCACCAGGCTTCAAATAATCTCCAGATCCTTACGTAGGTGAGAGATGTGGAAAACTTGCGAGCTCGGAGGAATCTATCTATCACCGGCTCTGAGTAACCTCTTTTCTTCAGCCTAGCCCTCTCAATGGCCAGACCGTAAAAGAGAACTGAGCCGGATCCTCGTGGAGGATGGGACCCTGACGCAGCAGGTCCCTGAGAGGAGGCAGGGGAAGGGGCTCCCCTGCCAGTAGTCTTCTCATGTCCACGTACCAGGGTCTTCTTGGCCAGTCTGGTGCCACTAGAAGAACTAGGCCCCGGTGCTTCTGAATCTTGTGGATAAGGGTGCCCAGCAGGGGCCATGGAGGGAAAGCGTATAGCAGGGTCCCTGGAGGCCATGGCTGAACCAGGGCGTCGATCCCGTGAGAGAATGGATCTCGCTTGTGGCTGAAGTATCTGGGTACTTGAGCATTGGACCTGTCCGCTAGTAAGTCCATGTCCGGAATCCCCCAGTGATCCACAATCATCTGGAAGGCTGTGGGCGACAGCTGCCATTCCCCCGGATTTAGGCTTTCTCTGCTGAGGAAGTCTGCCGCGGTGTTGTCCTTTCCGGCAATGTGGACGGCGGAGATGTCCTGGAGATTCGCCTCTGCCCAAGCCATCAGCGGGGCTATCTCTAGGGATACCTGTTGGCTTCTGGTTCCGTCCTGATGGTTGATATATGCCACCGTGGTGGCGTTGTCGGACATCACGCTGAATGCCCGGTTCCGCAATCTGTGAGCAAATCGCAGGCAGGCTAACCGGACTGCCCATGCCTCTAGGCGGTTGATGTTCCACCCCGACTCTTCTCTGTTCCACCGCCCTTGTGCGGTGAGGTCTTCGCAGTGTGCTCCCCATCCGCTCAGGCTGGCATCTGTGGTGAGCAGAATCCCCGTGGGGGAGGACATCCTTGATCCCCTGCTCGTGTGGTTGGACTGCAACCACCACCGTAACTGGGTCTGCACTCTGGCTGGCAGAGGTAGATGAACGGAATAATTCCGGAAGCGAGGGCTCCAGCGAGAGAGCAGGGAGCGTTGTAGAGGTCTCATATGGGCCCTTGCCCAGGGTACCACTTCCAGGGTGGATGCCATGAGGCCGAGAACCTGCAGATAATCCCAAGCTATGGGCCGGCTGGCTCCCATCAAGGACGGAGACGCGTCTGAAGTTGTAACCTTCTCTTGGTAGTGAGACTGACTTTGTCTGCGTGGGTGTCGAACTGGACTCCCAGGTATTCCAATGATTGGGAAGGCTGTAGGCAACTCTTGTTGAGGTTGACTACCCATCCCAGGCTTTCCAGAAGGGCGATCACTCTGTTGGTTGCCCGATGGCTCTCCTCTCGTGATTTCGCCCTGATCAGCCAATCGTCTAGGTAGGGATGGACAAGGATTCCTTCCCATCTGAGCGCCGCTGCTACCACTACGATCACCTTGGTGAAGGTCTGCGGCGCCGTGGCTAACCCGAAGGGCAAAGCCCGGAATTGGAAGTGGCGTCCCAGAACCTTGAAGCGTAGGTAGCGCTGATGATCCGGATGGATCGGGATATGCAGGTAGGCTTCTGAAAAGTCTAAGGCCGTGAGGAATTCTCCTGGCTGTACTGCGGTCTTGACTGAGCGTAGAGTTTCCATGCGAAACCTCGGGACCCTTAAGTATCGAATGACTGACTTGAGGTCCAGTACGGGCCGGAAAGTGCCCTCTTTCTTGGGTACCATGAAATAAATGGAATAATGCCCAGAATCCATTTCCCATGCAGGTACTGGGATTATGGCTTTCAAGGACAGGAGCCTCTCCAGGGTAGCTTCCAATGCTGCCTTCCTGTGGATTGGACACGGAGATTCCACAAACCTGTCCGGAGGGAGATGATGAAAGTCCAGAAAATACCCCTCTCGGATGATGGCGAGAACCCACTGCTCCGACGTAATCTCGACCCATCTGGGGTAGAAGAGGGTTAACCTGCCCCCCTATGGCCCCGTCCCCCGGATGGATCGGCTGATTCTTATTGGGAGGCGCGGCCAGGCCCTGAACCCGAGCCGGTTCCCCTCTTATGCTGCTTGGTCCGAAAGGACTGGTTCCTGGCCTGAGGACGGGATGCCTGGTAGCAACTCCTATAGGGAGTGAAGCGTTGGGAGCTTCTGCCTCTGGAAGGCCTCGGAAAGGCGCGCTGGTTCCTCTTGAACCTATCTTCCGGCAGGCGAGGTATTGGAGAGGCACCCCATGTGCTGGCCAGTTTATCAAGGTCGCTGCCGAACAGGAGAGAACCCCTAAAGGGCATCCTGGTGAGGCGTGTCTTCGAAGGAGCATCGGCTGACCAATTCCGTATCCAGAGCTGCCTCCTGGCAGCAACAGAGGATGAGACCCCCTTGGCTGTTGTACGGACTAGGTCGGATGCGGCATCCGTGAGGAACGAGACAGCGGACTCCATGTCCGCTGCCGGAGCATTGTTTCTAACCTGTGACAAACAGGAACGCTTCACCACTGTGCAGCAGGTTGCGATCCGCAAAGCTAGAGCAGCCACCTCAAAAGTCTGCTTCAGGATGGCGTCCAGTCGCCGGTCATGAGGCTCCTTGAGGGCCGCCCCCCCCCTCAACTGGAATGGTAGTGCGCTTGACCACAGCGCTCACCAAGGCGTCCACCTGAGGGCACGCCAGCATCTCCTTGATTGCCGGGTCCAGGGGGTACATGCCCGTCAGGGCCCGACCCCCTTTGAATGAGGCCGCTGGTGCAGCCCATTCCAAATCAATCAGTTGCTGTGCTGCTTGCAAGAAGGGAAAATGGCGAGCTGTAGGACGAAGACCTTCCAGCAGAGGGTTCTGCGTAGATGGCACCGTAGCACTGGGGCCTGTAATAGCCAACCCCACCAGGCACTGAGATACCAGGTCGGAGAGATCTTTCTTGGGAAAGAACTGCCTCATGGTACGATATGGCTCAATCCCCGAGGGAAGTTCCCCCTCCTCGGGGGGTTCGGACTCGTCCTCCGAGACATCAGGGTCCGTCTGAGCCGGACTGCCCGAAGGCGGGTGCCCATGATAAGGGCGCGAAGGTCCAGGGGGCAGGATCCGCTGGAGCAGCAACAGCAGCAGCAGCAGGGCCTGGACGGGAAGCTGATTGCATCTGTACAAAGGCATGGATCCCCTTAAAGAGATCCACCCATGAAATGGAAGCGGTCTCTAGCCGTCGGGGTACCAGGTCCCCCGGGATCCCAGGTTGTTCGAGACTGCCCGCTAGATCCGGGGTGGCCCCTGGGGAACTGTCAGCAAACCTCGGTTGAGACTGGTCCTGACCCGAGGCTCCCACTGCCTTCTCACATTGGGCACAAAGGGAGTCTGGCTCCTCGCTGTATGTGGCTCTAAGCTGGCATGCTGAGCAGAGGCCGAGAGCTTTCACGCCAGAATCAGAAGGCGCCGCCGCAGGAGACGCCGGGGCGTTCGAATGTTCCATCGCGGCTTGCGAAGAATATACGCTTAATATAATATGCGCTCAATAATATGCGGCAGCAATATACGCTTAATACAATATGCGCTCAATAATATGCGCTCAATGATATGCGGCAGCAATATACGCTTAATACAATATGCGCTCAATAATATGTGGCAGCAATAAACGCTTAATACAATATGCGCTCAATAATAAGCGGCAGCAATATACGCTTAATACAATATGTGCTCAATAATAAGCGGCAGCAATATACTCTTAATACAATATGCGGTCAATAATATGCGGTCAGTAATATACGCTCAAAGGATATACAGGCGCCTATCATGGGCGCTCAATACCTAAACAAGGCCGACAAAATGGCGACCTCCACGGCGTGCCGCATACAGGCAACGCCACCGAACCTCGGACCTCGGAGACCAAATATAAGAGATGTACGCCTTACCTGATCCTCGGCGCTTCCCGGCTGGAACCCGGGCAATCTCCGGCTGCGGGGGGAGAGGGGAAATACCTTCACCGCCGCTTCTGAGGAAATGCACCCGCTGCCTCTAGGTCCACGCCGGGACCGAGGCGCCTCTTAGCCCGACCCAAGCCCTTCATGCTCGGGGGCTAGATCCCTGCCGCGATTCGGCCACCGGACCGAGGCCTAGACCTCCGAGGGATCACGGAAATCACCCCGGGAAACTCAACTGGGGGAGGGACCCGAGGGTGTCACCGCAGGAGTGCGGGGCTCGATGTTCCTGTAGAAATTTATTAAGTAGAATATAGAAAGTAGAAAATAGAAAAGTAGTATTGGAAAACACGCTCAGCGAGCGTGCAGGCTCTCCAAACTGCTTTGGAGACGGAAATTACTGAAGTGCTTCACTTCCTGTGGGGGTATATGTACCCGTGCTGTCGTCAGATCCGTCTCCAACTGCTAGCACGAGCACACTATACCCACTTGTTCTGAGTCCATCTGGCTACACGCTAGGAAATATCATATTTTTGTCTAAATATCCTGAGACACCATTTTCAATAAGGTAGGCTTTTCAGGTTTGAAACATACACACAAAAAAAAGTAGAGTAGTAGATGATCTGTATTGTCCACTTAGAAAAAGTAATTACAACCGAAGATATACGGTGGATGATCGACCCAAAAAGAAAAAAATAAATGTTACAAATTCCAAGCTGGCAGCCGCATTTCTCCACCCTATGCAACTATTCCAACCTATTAAAATATTCTATGTCAGAACACAGCATCTGTGTTGTAAAGGTCCTGTCAGAGAAAAAAAAAGAGATTACTTTCTACTTACTTCCATTTCCTGACGCAGCCACTGTTCTAACTCTGAATTCTTTTTAGTGTGATGAGCTATCAGATCTGACCCACCAATAATATATGGAAGTTCTCCAGCTCCAGGGAAAGCTACCTGTCGAGAAATCAGGTGTTCAGTCTCAAAGTACAAATTAAATCTTAGGTTCAGGTACAAGAATGCGATTTAAAAAATCTACCGACTACATACTTTGTGTGCTCTTGAGCAAGCTACTTTATCAACCTGCTCCTCTGGGACGCTAGCTGAAAAAAGAGGTATTTTGATTTAATGTGACTTTTCCAATTAACATTGCAGTAGTGTGGGATATAAGTTTAAAAGATAAAATAAATTACATATTGGACACGTTATGGGCAAGGACCTCTATTTCCTGTGGCAGATGGTGGGTACATGCTATTACAAGAATTGTAAAACCCCCATCTCATTTTTCTCCTCTCCACTTCCCTCGGATGCTGCATGCTGTGCAGCACTGCGACCCTACACCCAACAGTTACCATTAGCATGAAAAAGCAGCAGAAGAGACGACAGCATTTGGAGAAGAGAAGCAAAATTGTGGCTTGGTAGCACTGGGAGGGGAGCGAGGCAGGGGATAAGGGTAATAGAAAAATAGGAGAGGTGGGCAGGGGATGAAAGGAGGCGGCTTAGATGCTGGAAATGGCAGCCAGACCCGGTGGTAGTGGAAGGTGATAGTTGTGGAACCCCGGTTACCTACATTTCACAGGAAACGTCAAGCTTTGTGGCAAGGGATAAATTGTAAAGTAATTACCAAGCCATTGAGAAAAATCAAGAATCTTGCATAGCCACTTTGAAATTTGACTATAATTAAAAATATATTTATAATTAAAAATATATTTATGGGTCTAAATAATAAAATTGATAATATAAAACAATGAAAATAAAAAATTACATACCTATTAAAACTCAAATAAGAAAATTCAAATAAAGAAAAAGGTGAATGAAAAAAAAAAAAAAAACATCTTGGGCTGAAAAAATAAATATGTCTTAAAAGGATCACAGTGTATTATTCATCATTGGAAAGTTAGGACTACCTACAGAACTGGCTATTTACCTGTTGTGTCATGAAACTCTACTTTGATTATGTTGTAATGCCACGTAGCACTGTAAGTGAAGATGACTTCATTCAGCATTAACTCTGTCATTTTTTAGTTCTAGTATCCCTTGCACATCATCACTGACTCCCTGACATCTATTTTTATTTTTTATATTTTAAGCATGGTCATTGCATCGCGGTCCATTCTAACACAAAGTAAATCTCTCCAGTACTATCTTGTCTGTGTTCACAACCAGTGCCTCAACTATTTATATCTGCACATATATTGTTCCCTGTGTTCCTTTTCTGCATCATCTCTGTACACTATTATGATGTCATAACACACATATATGTTATGATTTATTTTACTTCTTGAGTTTGTACACCACTATATGTTGTTGATTGATTTTAATTTTCTAAGTGTGTTCATTTTTTGAGGTTTTATATATTTGTTTCTAGTTGCCCCTGAGGCAGCTCTACAAAAAAGAGCGAAACTCGGCCAGAGTCGGGCAAATTTCAATAAAGGGCTTTTTCCATCATCCGATTCTCATTCTCTTCACTGTCGCACAGCCAACTGGATCGGCTTCCGCTTTGCTTTTTGGTTTCTTCTTTAGGTAATACAGCAGAACTCTCTTACAGTTCATCTAAAGAGTGCATTCTCCTTTGCTTGCATGAGGTCTCACAAAGGAGGTAGGAAGCTCAAAAGCTTGGATAAAACCAATATTAGAAGGAACTTGGAGTGGGTCCGTAGAATAAATTTATTGTGAAACAACTGCAGGTATTGAATATAAAACCAGAGCCTGTAGTTCACCCTCTCATTACTGTCACTTTAGCATGAAGAGTAATACTTTCCAGGTGAGAAACTTCAAGTCCACCAACTAGAGAGGTGTGAAAGGAAGTTTTCTGAATTGAACTAGGATTGCATTGAGTTCCCAAAGCACTGGAGATTTACTGACTGGAGGATGGATTGCCAGTAATTTCATCAACTTGAATACCAAAGGATGGAGAGAGATCAGATCTCTACCTGTTAGTGATATGTTGAAATGACAAAGAGGTGCTGAAGCAAGAGGATAAGAAGAATAGACACTTAAGCAAGTCCCTTGGGCTAAAGAAGAAAGGATGCAGATGGCTGGCCCCACACCAATCAAGAATCTCTTCCACTTAAAACCACAGGATCTTATGGTTGAAGGCTTTCAAGCCACAATCAGTATATCTTTTACCTCCTCCGGAAGGTGTAAGGAAAAGACTGATTCATGCTCACATCCATGCTGTGCGAGCCAGTGATAAGAACATGAAAACATAAGAAGTTGACTTACTGGGTCAGACTGAAGGTCTATCAAGCCCAGTATCCCGTTTCCAACAGTGGCCAATCAACACTACAAATACATGTCAACACCCAAACATTAAATACATCCTATGCTACTGTTGCCAGTATTAAGCAGTAGCAATTCCCTAAGTCAACATGATTAATAGCAGTTTAGGGAATTCTCCCACAGGAACTTATCAAAACCTTTTTTAAACCCCGCTATACTAACTGCCTTAACCACATCTTCTGGCAATGAATTCTAGAGTTTAACTGCATTTGAGCGAAAAAGAATTTTCTCCGATTTCTTTGAAATGTCATACTTGCTAATTTCATGGAGTGCATCCTAGTCCCTCTATTATTTGAAAGTGTAAATAAGCGATTCACATTTACCTTTTCAAGTCCTTTCATAATTTTATAGACCTCTATCATATCCCCCCTCAGCCATCTCTTCTCCAAGATGAACAGCCTTAACCTCTTTAACCTTTCTTCATAGGGAAGCCGTTCCATGCCCTTTTTCATTTGATCATCCTTCTTTGTAAATTCACCACTGTAGCTATATCTTTTTTGAGATGCAGCGACCAGAACATAGTATTCAAGGTGCAGTTTCACCAAGGAGCAAGAAAGAAGTATTATGACATTCTTCGCTTTATTCAATATTCCTTTCTTAATAATTCCTAATATTGTTTACTTTTTTGACTGCCACAGCACACAGACGACAATTTCAACATATTATCCACTATGATGCCTAGATCTTTTTCCTGGTTAGTAACTTCTAATATGGAACCTAACATCATGTAACTACAGCATGGGTTATTTTTCCCTATATGCATCACTTTGTAATTAACCACATTAAATTTCATTTACTATTTGAACGCACAATCTTTCAATTTATCACAATCTGCTAGTGATTTACCATAACTATACTGAATAATTTTGTGTCATTTGCAAATGTGATCATCTTACTCAGTTGTACTCCTTTCCAGATCATTTATAAACATTTTAAAAAGATCTCCTCTCCCACGACTTTTTAGTTTTCTTAAAAGCCTCTCATGAGGGACTTTTTCAAATGTCTTCTGAAAATCCAAATACACTAAATCTACCAGTTCACTTTTATCCACGTTTTTTAACTCCTTCAAAAAAAGTAGCAGATTTGTTAGACAAGAGTTTCATTGGGTAAATCCATGCTGTCTCTGTCCCATAAAACCATGCCTACCTATATGTTCTGTGATTTTGATCTTTAGAATAGTTTCCACAATTTTTCCTGGCACTTAAGTCAGGCTCACTGATCTATATTTTCCTGGATCACCCCTGGAAATATTTTAAAATATCAGAGTTACATTACCCACCCTCCAGTCCTCAGGTACAATGGATGATTTTAATGATAGGTTACAAATTACTAGTAATAGTTTTGAAATTTCATTTTTTAGTTCTTTCAGAACCCTGGGGTATATATCAACCAGTCCAGGTGATTTGCTACTGCTCAGTTTGTCAATATGGCCTACTACATCTTCCGGGTTCACCGTGATTTGGTTCAGTTCATCTGAATCATTACCCCTGAAAACCATCTCCAGAGTGGGTATCTCCCCAAAATCCTCATTAGTAAACACCAAAGCAAAGAATTCATTTAGTATTTCCATGATGGCCTTATCTTCCTTAAGTGCACTTTAACCCCTCAACCATCCAACGGTCCAACTGACACCATCACAGGGTACCATCAAGCTAGGGTGAGATAACATAATACAAAATGTCATCTTTGTGAGACTTTCCTCATTCCAAATGACGTCAAATCTTCACCAAGGTGTACTGTGCTGTTTTGTACATCTCACTCCACATGCGAAACTGGCCCCTAAACCCTAAACCACCACCAACACCTCACGTGGCCATCCTAAAGAGATATAAATAGGTGCACACAGTGAGGCCCTCCCCAGAGGCTCTCTCTCTCTCTACTCCACTTCACTCCCTTTTTCCCTCCCCAAGCGCAGAAATGGACAAAATGCAATTCCAAAAATGTATTGCGAATTGCATTATGGCCATTTCAGGCATATCGCACAGCTTAATGCAAGGGAAAAAGGTATAGTTATTTCTGGTGTTAAAACTGTGCGATAGCATGCGTTATGCTATCTCATGGTGCGATATTGCTCCTAATTTAACTAATTTCCACCCAAAACTCCTCCCCGATCCCGTCTCCCCAAAAATTTGCATTCACACATGCACTATAGTGTTTTTCGCGTGCATTAACGCCAACGCATTTTGATGAATGATACGGTTAGCTGGATAAATGGTGCTCTATATTGGAATGGCTCCAGACAACCACTGACATAACCAAAACACTTTTCAGCCAAACAAGTTTTCCGGCTATGTCAGGAGAGGTCTAGAAAGGTGTGATTTTTAAGTGCCAAACTTAGTCAGACAGACACACTGAATATGGACCTCTATATTTCAAGTATAGTCTCCAAGCTACCAGAGGGCAAAATGTAGGCATCTGCCACATCTCATTCTTTCTTAATGCTGATAGACAGACTCTCTGCCAGGTTATATGAGAACCTAGAATAGCAGTGATCCTCTGGTGGTGATGGTGGGGTGGGGGTATGCTGTACCATGTCCAGAAGGGGAACCAATGGAATCCCTGTGGAATCTTGTCTTCTGACCTGAGAGGAACACTAAGTCATGACCCTGATGATGAAGAAGGTGACCAAGATGGAGACCTTCACCATTCCAGCAGGGAAACATCTGGAAGGAACTCAAGAGTGGATGGAGCCCACTTTATCTGTGGTGAGAGCTTACCTCAAAATTTGGAAATTCATATGATGACATATGTCACAGAGAAGGACTTGCAGCAGCCCCCACTAGGTGGATAAATGTCCTTAATCTTGGACAAGAAAGGTTCTAACCTCTCTCTTCGGTCTTCAGGAGTTCAGGCAAATATATTCTTCACTAGCTCTAATAACTGGTTTCCCACTGGTTAAGAAACCCCTCTGAGCCACAGCTGAAGACAAATATTTATTTCAGAAATCCAGCTCAGCTTCTCCTCACTGAGGGCTGCCAGTAAAGCTGAAAAGAAATTTGGCATTATAGTAGCATCCCTGCCACAGAAGCAGCCGGCTCAGCAGTGCTCCGCACAGGTGCATCAACAGCTCCTGTCGACTAACAGTGGTTGTCTGGAGCCATTCCAATATAGAGCACACTGGCTCCCCATAGCCTCTCGTATTATCTACAAAACACTCACCATAATGCATAAAGCAATTTACACCCACAACTCCAACTGGCTAGACCTACCCTTCACAACCACCCAGTCCAATCGACTGACTAGAACGACCAATAAAGGCACCCTAGTTGTGCCCTCCCTTAAAGCAGCCCATCTCACCTCTACACGTGACCGTGCTCTTTCCATAGCAGGTCCCACTCACTGGAACACACTGCCGCCTGACCTACGCCTTGAACCATGTATGAACAACTTCAAAAGAAATTGAAAACATGGTTGTTCAACATGCCTACCCAGAATAAAAACTCACACCTCCTCCAATAAAAAATAGACCACATTGCGTCTGTTCCATCTTCCTCATACTGAGGAACCATATGTTGTTATCCTCTCTCCTCGTTCACACCGAGGAACCATGTTAATGTTAATGTTACTGTTATTTCTCGTCTATCCTATTTAATTATTTACCCTCCTCCCAGTTTCTAATTCCCTGTTAAAATGTAACTTCCATACTTTACCAGTTTTGATGTAAACCGGCATGATGTCCACAACTAATGCCGGTATATAAAAATGTTTAAATAAATAAAATAAATAACACCCACTCCATAGATGACACCAGCAGTTGCTTATGCCTCACGAGTCATTGTAGGACTCTTGGACATATATGCCAAAGTGTTCTCCTCAGATACCACTCATGTGTTGACTTCACCTTAAAATGCAAGCCCTGGCTGAGGACCTTATGCCCTGGCCAGCCCTGCATCCAGAAAAAAACAAATACCTTGGCACTATAGGAATCCTCTGGGTTATGAATGAGGACAGCACCTGTGCATGAGATTAGGTCCAGCCTTGTCGACAAGAAGGGCTCTGCTCTGGTGGAGTTATGCATCAACATAATAGATCTTTTTTGTCTCTGAGGGCTATGACCCCCAAAGGGGATCCACCCATGCTGCTCTGGCACTCTTCTCAGCACCTCCTCCAATGCTAGACTTCTGTGACACACTCAACCCTGACCAAAGTCACATCCACAGCCTTCCTGTGCTTGCGGAATTGAGAGAGAGAAGCTTCCTGTCTCAATTTATTGTGCTAGGAGCCTGCTAATGCTTGACAAGGAGCTGCTCGATTGCACAACCTTATGCTAAGGCTTGGGGTTTTTAACCACCAACACCTTCCTTAGGGCCCTTAATCTTCCAGATATTTGATACTGTTGACCCAAGAGGAAATCCGAACACAGCTGCTGCAGCAGCTGAAGGACTGATGGTCCAGGTCCAAAAATTGATAGCAGATGCAGTACAAATCCGTTATGGACAACTGGTATCCACAGATGCAGCCCTTAAAATAACTTTACATAGGCTTCTTGGCCTCAGACTTCTCTATAGTCTGATATCATACTTAAATTCTCAATCTTCCTTGTTTTTTTAAACTTAAAAAGTTCTGTTTGAATGGTTGCTGAAGCAGCAACAGGAAATGTTTTAAGCAACAAGGCAGATAGGAGCACTAGACCCTAAAAAGTACAAAAATTCTAAGAAAGACTGGGACACGTCCATACAGTAGATTGGATAAAGAAAGACTGAGGAGCTTAGATGAGCGTGTGCACATGGGAACACCTGTCTTTATGAAGCTCTGAGAGCTAGGACATATTGGCACCATCAGATGAAGTCATCTATGCATAATAACTAATTCATGCCTGCTTGTCATCAAAGAATTTAATTTATCACAGCCTCACTGTCATGTTAAAACTATTTTGTTTGCATTTAGTTTTCATAATCTAGAAACCTGAGGTTTCTTTTGCTCTCTACTCATCCCTCCTACAAAATAATGTTTCCCTCATTTTTAATAGCCCATCCCCCTCTCACTAGATGGCTGGCCTGGACATCTGTGGCTTCCCTTGTCAAACACAGGCAAGTCTCTTCTGTGATTATCCTGAATGCTGCTCTTTTGTCGGTAGAGGTTGCCACAAAAGTGATATCCATCTTTGCTTCCTTGTTGTCATCTAGCTCATCACCCTGCGTGCTTCTGAACTCTGCCTGTCCCATTTGACAGGGGACTCAAATTGCAGTATTCTGTGCTGCAGTACTACGTCAAAATCATGGCTAGCCCCAAAATACAAATAAATTGTGGGTAGGGGAAAGGGACCACAGTCCTCAAAAAGTAATATGCATTATTTGAATTTATATAGCACCTTTCATCCAAACTGGATTCCAACACTCTTTACAATTGTAATGTGTCAGAAACAAGCACACAACCACTATATTTGAAAAGAGAAGAATTTTGTGACATGCCTTAAAGAAAATTCAAACTATTTTTTTAAGCAGTTAAAATGCCTTAACATGTTGTCTACAGGCAGAACTTCAAATACTAGCCCTGTTCTCACAGACATTACACACTTACCTTTTTGAATTTCTTAAAGTTTTTGACATGCTGATATTCTGTTCTTATGGATGACTGATTATTTTGTGTTGGATGGCTTACAACCAATGACCTAAATTCAGTCACCAAAAGTCTGCTGGGAAGAATGTCAGAATCTTCTTGAAGTCCTTGAGGGCTCTTAAAAAGAAAAAACAGAACAAACAAGAATTTAGGTCAAATGTTTTAAAGAAGCATCTGAACATAGCCAAACCATTTTCAAGGTACTGCAAAAATTCAGTCTCTATTGCACCGAAGGGCAATTTCTGTTCCAGCCATTTAAAGAAACCTACTGTTAGGACTGCTGAAGTCTTAAAAACAAATTCAAAGGAAAAATATTTGAAGTACTAAAGCCGCTACCAAAAGATAAGGGAAAACCACTAAAGTTAAACATATCATTAGTATCTAAACTGAAAAGTAAACCAGGCTTTGCAACATTTCACACACGATACACTCTTGGAACAGACTTCAGGGGTAGAAATGTACACTGTACCATTTTAATTGCAGAGATTTTATAAAACATGGAACTGCTGCCAAGGACAGAGAGAGTTTCAGCCATAAAAAACATTTTCTCACAGCAACGAATTGAGCTAGACGATGGCCTCCCACACAGAAGGCTGGCCTTTCGTTTTCCAATGCTTGAATTCAAGATCTCGCTTAAGTTCCTGCTCTTCAGTCAAAACAATAAACCCTAAACAGCATGGAGACGCAGAGTATTACAATTATCGGAGTGTATGTGTGAAAATAAAAGGAAGAATGAGAAAACTGAAGGTGATCCCTGAAATACAAAGTTTATAAATAAAGTTGCAGTGACTTCTAGGTGCTTGAGTTGCTACAGTATAAGCCTTTACACAATCTATCTGGCAATTCTGTGGTTTCAAATGTAATTGTGATACTTGTCCTTCGGTTCGTCTCCACTGACACAATGAAACAAACATGAAAATATTATGCGATAAATCAGGCCACAACTTTATTGTCATAAGTTTCCATGCAGCCCACATATACTGAGGCAAGAAATACCCTTGTATCTGACTGACTGCCATAGGTTAGCTGAGCAGTCTTTGCCTAATTGAGGCCACCATGTACCTGGACCTAGGCTAGATCCCAGAACCCTCTGCCATGATTTGCCATGCTAAAGGCCCCCTAAGCTACTGCTCCTCAGCTTGCACAGTGCGGCATTCCAAGGACTCTTGGTGTTGCAACATACTAAACACTGAGTGAACTATCACAACGCCACAGAACCCAGATCATCTAATGGAGAGATCGACACCCTGGCTCCTGTCATAAAGATGACTTCTTCCTCCACCATGAAAGCACTCTGCATGTCTATTGTCACTCGTTGAAGCCCGCTGACTCAGGTACCCCAGCCACAGGCCTGGGTAGCTGTTGCTTAGCCCAGTGCACCCTCACCCTCAGTCAAGTTGTGGCTTGCTTTAGAAAGTACAGTTCCAAAGACTCCTGAATTGCATTATTAAAAAAGGTATTTTTCTTTGTCAGACATGTATACATTGTTCTTTTGAAAACAGCCAGGATAATACACCAAAGCCCAATCATGACAAAAATTCCTAATTGGATGACTTGGCTGATTTGATGATTCATCTTCCACAGACTATGGTTATACATAACATATAGAAGTGACGTCAGAAGAAGACCAAATGGCCCATCCAGTCTGCCCAGCAAGCTTTCACACCTATTTGTTTTCATACTTATCTGCTACTCTGACCGCCGTGGTCAGGGCCCTTATTGGTAACTTTTTGGTTCCAATTCCCTTCCACCCCCACCATCGATGCAGACAGCAGTGCTGGAGCTGCATCTAAGTGAAGTATCTAGCTAATTGGTTTGGGGTAACCACTGCCGTAATAAGCAAGCTACTCCTGTTTGTTTACCCTGCCTGTGCAATTCAGTCATTGTTGGTTGTCTGAATATAAATCCTCTTTACTTCATTCCTCCCTGTTGTTGAAGCAGTGAGCTGCGCTGGATATGTATTCCAAGTGAAGTATCATGCTTAATTGATTCGGGGTAGTAGCCGTCGTAACAAGCAAGCTACACCCATGCTTATTTGTTTACCCAGACTATGTAATTTATTCCTTGTTGGTTGATGCTGAATATAAATCATCTTTTCTTCATTCTCTCTGCCGTTGAAGTAGAGAGCTATGCTGGATGTGCATTGAAAGTGAAGTATCAGGCTTATTTGGTTTGGGGTAGTAACCGCCATAACAAGCATTCCAAGTGAAGTATCAGGCTTAATTGATTCGGGGTAGTAACCGCCGTAACAAGCAAGCTACACCCATGCTTATTTGTTTACCCAGACTATGTAATTCATTCCTATAGAAATGACTGTGCCCATTGTCACTGTGATATCATTAGACCTGAATAAGATGGTTTCTGGAAGGATAATCATTTATACCACCAGGTAAGTAAATTTGTCTTGACTGATTGTCTTTCTGAACATAAGTAAATTAAATGTAAAAACAGCATTTTAAACAAAGTAAATAAAACAATAATCTTCTACATTATATATAAAGGCTTCTGTCAGTCAGTCAGTCAGTTGTGTCTGTCACCCTGTCATATCTGTCTGTGGCCACCAGGTGGCGAGTTTAATAGTGGAAAGTGCAATGTGCACACAGGCACATATACACTCACATATACAGGTCACATATGCAGGTACAACACGCAGGCACATACCCTCAACACACACACATAGTCACACACCGGCATACCCTCCCACATCTACAGACACAGGCTTGCGCACATAAAGGCTGTTATTGACCAGACAACCCATGTAACTCCGGGTAATGTTCACTAATACACACTGTCATGGTCCCCCCCACACACAGGGACAGGCAGACATAGGTATGCACACATAGGTGCATGCAAGCTCACACAAGCCCACATAAGCTTGTAAAGCACACACCCATTGGTTTGCACACGCATACACACAGACACACATACAGACAGGCACACAAATACACACAGACAGGCACCCACAAAGCAAAACACAGGCTGTTAGAGACAAGACTAACTAAGTAATGCCAGGCACTTTTCGCTAGTACACAGATAAAACAATAATAAAGATAATAAAATTGCTTAAAGTAAAACAAATTCTGAAAATGACATTTTAAAACTTTTAGATTTCTTCCTTAAAGATTCGGGGGAATAGGTCTTGAGGCCTTTCCTAAACTTAACATAATCCTTCACCAGGCACAACGAAAGAGTAAGAGAATTCCAAAGATTAGGTGCTAAATAGGAGAAACTCCTCTCACTGGTCATTTCAAGTCTAATATCCTTTGGAGAGGAATGTAAGGCATGATCTTGTTGATAAACAACTTAAATGTCTGAAGAGGTAAAGGAGTGGGCTACAAACCACAGAAGCCAGGGTTCACATCCCATTGCCTCTCCTTGTAACCTCTGGCAAGTCACTTTTCCTTCCCCATTGTACTCTCGACCTAGGTTGATAGCAGCTAGGAAGAGAGTGCAGCAACCTAGGTCGAGAGTACATTGCACAAATCTCATCTTTGTGTACCTTTCCTCACTCCAAATCACATCAAATCTTCACTGATGTGTACTGTGCTGTTCGTACCTCTGACTGTGCATGTAAAACTGCCCCCCAAACCTAGCCCACCACCAAAACCTCATACCGAGTTACCAGTTGCCCCTCATACAGTTGTATAAAAAGTTGACTCTCTCTCTCTCTCTCTCCTCCCCTCTCCCCCTGAAATGGGATTTGTGATTTTTAGCACAAATCCCATTTTGGGCATATCACACAGAATAACACCAGGAAAAAAGGAGTAGTAGTTATTTCCAGCATTAAAATCCACGATAACGTGCGTTTTAATGCTATCGCATGAAACACTAAGCACCCCTTATTTTAATTTACTCTGCCCTATCTCCTCCTACTTTGGGAAAATGTTTAAATTTGCATAAGCATGTCATGATGCGTTATTTATCATCGGCGTTATTGCAGGCATTAGGGCCCTAATGCCAATGTTAACGCCCTAACGAGATTTCATAAAGGACCCTCAGATTGTGAGTCCTCTGGGGACAGGGAAGTACCTACAGAACCTGAATTTTGAAGTGGTGAAAAGGCAGAATATAAATAGAAAATAAATAGATTGAATACAACATGAGATGGGAAGTCAGTGGTGATCACACCATAATGGGATAATGATCAAATTTTATTTATTTATTTTTTTTACCAATCATCATCTGGTCTTGCTTTTTACACTAAATTAACTGATTAACTGACAACATGCAAGAGGAGTGCACTTGTTGCTCTCCAGGTGCAGTAAGACTGCATTAGGTAATGTTATGATGCAGAGATGCTGTTGTACTAAATATTTAAATTGAGCTAATCACATCTCATGTCTGCCTAGCCATTGAACTTATTATATGCTACTAGTCATGAGACCTAGATGATTGCCATATGCCATGCGCATGCTCTTCTGCCTGCCTGAAAGACAAAGTAATGCCCGATGATCCAGACAATTCTTTGTCCATGGGTCAAGCGCTTTTAATCTGATAGACGACACTTTTGTTGGACCGATGCAGCTCTCTGGATTTGGGAGATTGGGTTCTTGGTTGGATCTCTTCTTTCTTTTCGGAGTGATCATTAGTGGTTCGGGTGAGAGAGGATTTGTCAGACCCTTTTAAATTGGATTGCGGGGTGCCTCAGGGCTCCCCATTATTGCCTTTATTGCTCAATTTGTTTTTACAACCCTTGAGTAAATTGATTCGATCCTTGGGATTTGTTGGGTTAATTTATGCAGATGACATTCAACAAGTCATTCAGGTGGGAAAGGATCCAGGTCAGGCTATGGGTAGGATTAAAGAAGGTTTGGGGAAGATCCTGAACTGGTTTGAGTCTCAAAAGCTACTATCAAATATGGCAAAAATGGAATGGCTTTTAGTGGGAGGGGAGGATGTACTGTCAGGATTTTTTTTTTTAAATGAGAGATATGGAATTAACAGCAAATGTGTTAGGAATTTAGGAGTGTTAGTGGAAGAGACATATAGTTTGGTTCCCCATATTTCTTCCATAACACAGGGAGCTTTCTTTAAGTTAAGGCAGCTTAGGAGGCTTAGATCAGTTTTATATTTCCCTGTTTTTAGGGTAAGTGTAAAAGCTTTAATCTGTCAACTATTAGATTACTGCATTGCCACTATTGGTAGGTCTCATGAAGAAAGATTAATACCCGTTATAAGTAGTCATAAGAACATAGAATATGCCATACTGGGTCAGACCTGAGGGTCCATCAAGCCCAGCATCCTGTTTCCAACAGTGGCCAATCCAAGTCACAAGTACCTGGCAAGTACTCAAACATTAAATAGATCTCAAGCTAATATTGCTTACTAATTAATAGCAGTTTATGGATTTTTCTTCTAGAAACTTATCCAAACCTTGTTACACTAACTGCTGTAACCACATCATCTGGCAATGAATTCCAGAGCTTAACTATGCGCTGAGTGAAAAAGAATTTTCTTCTATTTGTTTTAAATGAGCTACTTGCTAACTTCATGGAGTACCCCCTAGTCATCCTATTATCTGAGACAGTAAATAACAGATTTGCATAAACATACTGAACTTCCATAATCCCAGAAGGATGAGCGCTACACCCTTATAACAACAACTACATTAGTTGCCTATAGAGAAGCGAGCTCAGTTTAAGATCTTGTCACTGATGTTTAAGGTGATTCATGGAGTAGAGGCAAAGTATCTGCAGAAAGGGATTAAGCGCTACACCCCCAAGTCACAATTTATGTTCTCAGAATATTTTGTGTGTGGTTTCCTCCTAGAAAGGAAATGAGAATGATGGCTCATAGGAAGAGGATTTTTCTAACACTGGGGCCTAAATTGTGGAATTCCATGCCACAGGATATAAGATTAGAATCGAATTTCTTAGCTTTTAGAAAGAAAATAAAATCATGGTTATTTTGATTCAATAGATTAAGAGTATTAAGGATCTCTTTCAATTGTGAGAAAAGCAGATTTACTTAGATATTAATTTTTAATATTTTTATGATACAATATTTGGTTTTGTTTTTTAAAATTTTGTACACCACTTTGGCCAGACTTGTCTGATTTAGTGGGTTAAAAGAATTGACAACTAAATAAATAAATACGTCTGCAAGTAACATAATAAATTAAACATTTAACAGAAACATTATTTATTTGGTATTTATTGACTGCTCTCGCCTACGATCGAGGCGGTGTACAATTTTGTTTTATAAATATAACCTGTAGCGAGGTGTTTAGTCCCAAAGGCACACAAAATCATTTATTTATCTTTATGGTCTGCTCCAGCTAGCAATTTACTCCCATGCTTGACTCTTTGGGGGGATTCTTTTTATGGGGAGAAGCTCTCACTTATGGCCCAGATGATGCTGTGCTGCTCCCGGTGTGTGTGTAGACTAAAGATGCATCTCATGAGGTGAGAAGCTATGAGAAACCAGATGGGTCCAGGATCTGGGTGTTAAATAAAAGTTTAGTGATTGCTAATCGTAAATTAAAGTCCACTTTTCAATAATGTTGACGTTATATCTGACTGCTGTTACAAGAGTAGTTCTAGGTAGGTAGGTATCCTTTTTAGTCAGGCATCTGGGGAGAGCTCCCATGGTGATATTTAATGTGGAAAGCTCACCCAGTGGCTATCCAGGAATCCTAGTAGAGGGGTTCAAAATTGCACAGCAAAAATCCTACCTTAGCTTATCTTTTCCTCGCCCACCCAGCTCATCCTGATCCCATGTGGAGATCCGGTTGGGGTTTCCCGATCTTGTTCTTCCTTCAATCCACCCGTCTAACTTCCACCAAAGAACGTTCCTTCTCCACAGCAGGCCCAGTCCTTTGGAACAAACTGCCGACTGACATAAGACTGGAACCCTGCCTTCTTACTTCATCCGACAGAGGCCAAACCAGGCCACAAGGCCACAAGAGAGCCGAAGCAGAGTTACATATAACAAGGGGGATGAACTTGGGGGCTAAAGTAGCCAGGAAGTAGACAGAAAGCAATTAACTCGAAGAGAATAACCCGTGAAGGGTATTGGGATTAGTAAACGTCCCATCCCTTGGGCTGAGTCTGAAGTGAACATTTTTGAGTTAAGGGAAGGCTTGGAGGAAGAGCCAAGACTTGGCTCTTCCTCCAAGCCTTCCCTTAACTCAAAAATGTTCACTTCAGACTCAGCCCAAGGGAATGGGACGTTTACTAATCCCAATACCCTTCACGGGTTATTCTCTTCGAGTTAATTGCTTTCTGTCTACTTCCTGGCTACTTTAGCCCCCAAGTTCATCCCCCTTGTTATATGTAACTCTGCTTCGGCTCTCTTGTTTGGTTAACTAGTTAAACCCCTAAGTTCAATGTAAACCGGTCTGATATGAATCCCTTCATGAAGACTGGTATAGAAATATGTTAAATAAAATAAATAAATAAATATTTCTGAGGGGGACTTCTCATGGGGAAAAATCAAAGGGGATTAGGCTACCTCAGCACTGCATCCCAATGAGGAGGGAGGATCCAAAAGCCTTCCCACTCTGTTAAAGTCCAAAAAATATTTAAAAAATTAAACTGGATATATCGTCTGTCCTCACTGTCTTTTGCAGCAGGATCCATCACTGATGCTTGTTCACCTAGGGTTTAGAGCAGGCTCACAGGTCTTTGGTTCCCTGGTGAGATCCCTTTCACCCCAAAAGGGTATCAGGTATAAAAATCTCTCTCTCTGTAAATTAGTAGGAGAAGGACCCTCTGGCAGGGAGTGCATGAAGAGGTATCAATTCTAAATGAAATGTCATTTGGATGAAGCTGGGAGGCCTCACCAGAGTGTGAAACCAAAGCATCCTTACTGTCCAAAGGCTTTCTCAAACTGATCCCAAAGTGTTCTAAAAGGTTGGGCTAAATAGTGTTCAGGCATCCAATCCAGGACCAGGCCCTCCGGGTGGGAGAGACTAAGGAGGATGGATGTCTCCTTCTAAAGTGTATTCTATTCAAGGACAGTGACATCTGGTGGCCAGACCGGAGGAGTCTGCCTCATAAAAAAAATATAAAAACATAAAGGATAATCATAGACACAGACGGGCACTGCTCATTCAAGGATCATCCTTGCTGGACTAATAAAGGAAAGGGAAAACAGACTAAATGTCACAGGAAGCATACATTATCACTTTGGATCTTAATGAAGTGGGAACCTGCTCTTTGAGGCATATTTTCAGATCTTTTTTGAACTGCTTCAGGTCAGAAAACAGGTGAAGATGCTCAGGAAGAGCGTTCCAGAGGGAGGGGGGGCAGCCACAGGGAAAGTATGTCTGCGGGTTTCTGTCAACTAGGCAAGCTTAGGAGAGGGCACTTCTAAAAGCCTTGCTTGGCCGAATGAAAGGATTGGCTAAGTCTATACGGTCTGAATACAGAATTGACCCATGGAGATGCAGAATTATTAATAAATCGAAACATCAGTGTCAGGATTTTATATTTCAGTTTTCAGAGAATAGAAAGTTACTAAGAACAGGAGAAACATGTTCAAACAGTGGTATACTTGTAAGAAAACGTGCTGCCAAATTTTGTATGTTGAAGTGCCCTCAAAACACTAGCTGGCAAGCCAAGAAACAAGGAATTACAGTAATTGAGTGATGGAAAAAGCAATAATGGCAGAACAGAGGGAAAATTATCAAGGTGTAATAAGGGTTTCAGTCGACACAACATCCTTAATTTAAGGAAGGCAGCAGACAACTCCTTTAAAATAAGGGCACATAGGAAAGGAGGCATCCACAATAACTTCTAGGTTCTTGGCTTGTGTTTTTTTTTTTTTGCCAAATTTATTTTATTAATGTTGTTTTAAAGAATGCGTTTGGTTTTCTTCCCAGCTGCTTCCTCCTGCTCTTCTTTTTTTTTTTGTGTATAATCTGTTTTTATTTGGGTTGCAGAGCTCAATAAGAAAACAGCAACATACAATAGAAAGCTAACAGCAAACTGCCGTAGCCACTAAGTAGAAGACACAGCATAGTAAATAACAAACAGTATCAAAATGGCCAATCAAAGCAGCCCCGGCAAGTGCTCACGAAATATGTGAAGCATACTGCAAACACAAAATTACAAGATGAACATGAGAGCGAATAAACTTGATGTACCTCCCATCCCCCACCCCCCCCTCCCCTCCCCACACTGGGTAGTGATAAGCAAAAGGGACAGAAAAGTGAAACTGGGAAATGCGGGCGAAACCCATAAGTAGTATTGTCAGGACTCTTCTAGAACAGCTAAGCCTACGAGGAAATGGATTCATCTAGCCATTTTTTATATGGGCTCCAGACAGCCTGGAAAGAGGAAAGACGATTCCAATGAACGGCAGTGAGTCTACTCAATTGATATATGGAAAATAAACGATGTTGCACTGCAGCAAGCGTTGGAATCTTAACCTGTTTCCAATGCAAAGCCAGCTCTGTGCGCGCCGCAATAAAGGATTGCAATAGCAGTTTCTGGTGTGTGAGAGTATATTCTTTCATAGGCACCCCCAAGAGAACATGCCAGGGTCGCGCCTCACAGGGGACCGTAAGTATCTTAGATAGCCACTGGATCACCTCCAGCCAATAACCCTGAATCTTGGGACATGACCACCAAAGATGAAGATAAGTACCCTGGTCCCCACATTGTCGCCAGCAGCAGTCAGGAATATGTGGGTAAAACCTATGCAATGTGAGGGGAGTATAATGTCACCTATAAAGCAGTTTATATGAATTCTCTTGTAACCCCTGCAGAAATGGAACATTTGCCAGCAACTGAATAAATGGTATCCCAATCATGGTCATCCAGGGAACCCGGGAAATCTAAATCCCAAAGTGCCCGATATTTATGAGTCACCAGGGATTTATTAATAAACATAGCATAAATTTTTGATATAATCCCCTTCATAATCGAGGCGTGTTGACATAATGTCTCGAATAGTGTGTTTTTGGTCCGCAGGGTGCCACGTCGCAGCCCGGCGTGTATGAAGGAGGCTATCCTAGCATATAATAAGAAATCCAGATTGCTACCTGGATGTAAGTCATTGAGTTGCGTTCTAGATAGCGGCGATCCCTGCTGTAGCATGTGACCGAGATAGAGGACCCCCGACCGTTGCCAGGCCTTAAGACCCGAAGGGCGTTCAATTTGAGGCACTACCGTGTTAGTGAATAAGTGGGTCGATAAAGAATGCATTTCAGGGCCCACTAATTCCGTTTGCCAGCGGTGCCAAATTCGCAGTGTGGTGCGCAGGGCGAATGGGTAATAACCAAACTCGCCCCACGTGGCCCTGGGCTGCCAAGGGAGGGCTTGAAGAGGGAAATTCCCCACCAACCCTTGTTCAAACCTCACCCACTGAGGGATATCCCGGGTTCCATGAAGAGCCACCAGGGCCCTCAACTGAGCTGCATAATAATACCACAATAAATTAGGCAAATGGAGACCTCCTCTATTCTTAGGCATATAAAGAATAGACCTCGCCACCCTAGGCGGACGTCTCCTCCAGATGAACCCACACAGTAATTGCTGCCATTGTCTAAGCAAGGGGGCAGGAAGGCTAATGGGAATCGTAGTAAAGAAATATAAGAAGCGTGGTAAAACGTTCATTTTGATAATAGCCAGGCGACCCAACCACGAAAATACCTGGCGATCCCAACGTCTCAAATTCTCCTTTATAGTAGTCACTAGAGGGCAATAATTTAGTGGAAATAGTTGGCGAACGTGGGACCCAATTTTAACCCCTAGATATTTCAAATAGGAGGGGGCCCATAAAAAGGGGAATTTGGGCTTAAGGGCCTGAGCTACAGCAGCTGGAAGAGTCAGATTAAGTATCTCCGACTTATCATAATTGATACGCATACCTGAAACGGCCGAGAAGCTGTGTAGTTCAGCCATCACTCCATGTAAGGACGTTTCGGGATCAGATAACGTCAACATAACGTCATCTGCAAAAAGGGAAATTTTGGAGTGAACTGAGCCGCCCCAGATCCCCTGAATAGTTCCAGCCCCTCGGACTCTAGTGGCAAAAGGTTCCAAAAACAGTGCAAAAAGCAAGGGAGAAAGGGGGCATCCTTGCCGCGTGCCTCTCTTAATGTCAAAGAGGGGACCATATCCGCCATTAACCTTTACCCTAGCCAGAGGGCGCTCATATAATTTCCGTATCCACAACGTAAAAGCATCCCCAAAGCCCATTGTGCCCAAGACTTTAAACAAAAAATCCCAGTGAACGAGGTCGAACGCTTTTTCTGCGTCGAGAGCTAAAAGTACAGCTGGAATTCCTCGTTGATGAACCAAATCAACTATGTTGACAATCCGGCGCACATTGTCGGCCGCCAATCGCCCTGGGACAAAACCCACCTGATCATTATGAATCAGGTCTGGCAAAACCCCGTTAAGTCGGGCCGCCAGTACTCTAGCCAAGATTTTCAAATCAATGTTGATTAATGAAATAGGGCGGTAGGAGCTACATTTAACGGGGTCCCGGCCCGGTTTAGCTAGCACCGAAATCCCAGCTGTATTGGAGTCACTCGTAAGGGACCCTCCCGCGAGTAAGGAATTAAAAGCCTTAGTGAGGGGTCCGGCTATTTGGTGAGCAAATTTGCGATAATAAGTTCCCGTGAAGCCATCCAGACCTGGTGCCTTTCCAGGCTTAAGTTGCTTGATGGCCGCCACTACTTCATCTGTAACTATGGGGGTATCTAATAGGGTTTGCTCTCTCTCACTAAGTACAGGTAACTGGACCGAGCCTAAATACTGGTCTATGGCCTCCTCCTGTAAGTGAGAATCCTGAGTGTACAAGGTGGCATAAAAATCGGTAAAGGCCTGTCTAATATCCTCCGACACAGTGATCACCTCACCTTGGGTATCCTGGATTTTGGAAATGAGCGTTCTAGTTTGGGCCGCCTTTAACTGTCTGGCCAAATACTTTCCGGCCTTGTTCCCACCTTCGTAAAATTGTTGCTTGAGAAGCATTAACTGGTGACTAACAGCCGAGTCCTCCAATGAGCGCAATTTATCTTTAAGGAGTAATATTTGCTGATATACAGCTCCAGACTGGGTACGGCTGTGAACCTGAGTCAGCCTGGTCAGCTCCGTTAGCCAAGCGCTGCGCTTGGTCTCCCTTTCCCGATTACAAAATGCAGCCCGTGCTATACACTCTCCCCTAATCACCGTCTTAGAGCACTCCCAGACGATCATTGGGGACATACCTTCAGTTTGATTAGTGGAGAAGTAATCCTTCATTGTGTTTACCAACTGATCTATAAAGGTTGCGTCTTTTAGCAGACAGTCATTAAGGCGCCATGGACGAAACCCCCTATTCAGGTCCCTAAAATGGCACAGTAGCCAAATAGGAGCGTGGTCCGACCATGTAATATTATCAATATCAGTTCTGTTAACTGAGTTCAATAATGACCTAGACATAAAAAAACAATCTATTCTTGTGTAGGTACCATGAACATGGGAATAAAAAGTATAGGCCCTAGATGTCGGATATCTAGCCCTCCAAACGTCCTCCAGACTCCAATCCTCCAAAATTGCATACCACAGTTGTCTAGTCTGGGGGTCCGCAACTTTCCCAGAACTTGAGTCACGCAATGGGTCTTGCACAAAGTTAAAGTCGCCTCCGATAATAAGTTCCCCTTCCGCATGCAGTGACAGCAAGCCCCTTAACTCCCGAAGAAAATGTGTTTTGTTAGCATTAGGGAAATATACATTAACCAGAGTAAAGACCTGTTTGCCCACTCGTATCCTAACCAACACATAGCGCCCTAGTGGATCACAGACATGAAACAACTCCTCATGAGCATAAGTGGAGGCAAATAGTATACCCACTCCCGCATATTTAGAAGTTTTGGTGCTGGCTGCCCAGTGAGTCGTGGGATACTGCGCAAAGTGCAATAACCGTTGATGATGTTTCCTAACATGCGTTTCTTGTATAAAGACAATGCCCGCCCCCTGACGTGACAGTTCCCTCTGTAATAAGGTGCGCTTGCGCGGAGTATTGAGCCCCTTCACATTGAGAGATAAGATCTTAGTCGCCATAACTAACAATCATAGTCCCACCCCACAGCCCTCGCACCAGAAACCAAGCATCGTCACCACTCACTGCCATCCCCCCACTACATTCCTCAATCCCAGGCCAAGACCCGGATCCTCCAGCAAAAATAACAATAACAATACCCGCCTCACCCAGTATCCTACCACTACCAGTGTAGCCCCTATTGAGATCTATAGTATCCCACTCCCTCATGGAGAGATACTCCACCTCTGGGACCTGTTGTAGTGCGCATGAGAACGGCCCCTCTCCCTACAACCTCCCCTCCCCCCCCACCACATCAAACCATGAACAAGGTAAAACAAGAATACATTAGAGAACCTAAATGCAATAAAACTCAGCATGAGAACAGTTCATGTTCCAGAAGCGTGAACTGGACCCCAGTAACCGCACAAGAGTCCATCCCGGCCACCAGGCACTGCTAAAGAAGTAATAGCCGCACTGCCTCTGTGTTAAAGAATCAGCACTTCCTGTTGGAGGCAAGTGATAGAAAAAAGTCATCCCTTGTCCGATGCGGCTGTGCTGCGTACTCCAGATTGCCTCCTCAGACGTTTTCCTCCTTTCTCCGCTCGTTGCCATCTGGGTGCCTCATCACGCCGAGGCGATGGCTTCTGTGCAGTGGGCAGTTGAAAGCGAACCGGCAGCTGGGCGTTGGAAAAGACTCCTGGCGCCTCGTCTAGAGATGTAATCTTATACCCCACACCCTGGATCTGGAAAGAAAGCCCGAAGGGGTAGGTCCATCGATAGCGAATGTTCTGCTCACGCAGCTGCGCAGTAACTTCCCGCAGTTCGAACCGTTTCTTCAGAGTGACTGGCGACAGATCCTGAAAGATGGAAATGTGATGGTTTTGCCATTTAAGGTCTTTGATGTTCCGAGCAATATTGTATATTTTATCCTTAATAGGGAAGCTGGTAAAACACAGCACAATATCCCTGGGTCGCTGGTCAGACCTGGGCCCTAATGCTCTGTGTGCCCGCTCAAACCGGATCTCCAGGCCGCTAGTGAGGTCCTGCGCCTCCCCCTCCGGCGCTTGCTGGAGAATAAAAGAACAAATTGTTGCCGCAGTCTCCGCTGCTTCAGCATACTCTGGAAGCTCTGGCACACCTCGTATGCGCAGGTTGTTGCGCCTGCTACGATTTTCCAGATCCTCTACTTTATTTTGCAAAGTTAGCAAATCAGAAGAGCAAGTAGCCTGTTGAGAAATAAGAGAGTTGATAGATTCCCCGTGGCCATCCAGCCTGTTTTCAGCTTCATCCACCCTGTTCCCCATGGCAGCCAGATCCTCTTTCAAGTCTGCCATGGACGCCATTAAGGCATCACGATGCTGTTTTAAGTCTGCCCGAATCTCTAAAAACCAGGTTCTGGCCTCAGAACGGGTGAGTAGCTCAGATGGGTCTACAGGGGTGCTCGCGGGGCCAACGTCAGCATGCTGCTCTAGCTCCTCTCCCGGGTCGCACGGTTCGCGGCTCGCAGCCTCGCCGCCATCTTGCCCTGCATCGCCCGATAATTTTTCATAAGAAAACTGTTTTAAGTCCGTGGTTTTGCGCTTGTTGGCCATCGCGCCGGGATTCCCAGGGGGTTACACTCACGATTATTAATAAAATCGCCGGTTTTGGAAGCCGATATCCGCAATTTAATAGGTCTCTAGGTGGGAGGGAGCCCGGAGCGGAGCCGTCACACGTCCTCACTCATGCGCGGCGAACAGCGCCCCCCGGCTTGTGTTTTAATAGGAAGTGAGAAACCATCAAAAGTAAACTATGATGGTACACCATCCCTGGGAAATCTGCACAGGTGAACAAGCTCAGTTTTTTTCAATATTCAAAATCAGTCTGTTATGGAATAGCCATCTTTTAATAGTTAAAAACAGAGTCAGGTATTAATTATTCAATAGCTGCACAAACATAAGTAGTAAAAAGCCCACTCGCTGTTATCCTAGTTTCTCTATTATCCCCTCAGGTAGCCCAGTAAGAGTGGTGCTATTTGTGCTCTACACTGTATTGGTATCAAGTCAGCAGAGTTAGGTCAGGGTGCTCTAGGAACTGTGACCCATCATGTGATCTAATATTGTAATGTACCCTAGCATTTTGCACAGGGCAAATGACAATTTTAGCCACCACCTTAAAGGTGAAAACTTGGCTCCTAACCCTTTGATTGGTCTTGGATCTGTGCAAGCAAACTACCAATTTATTGCCTAAACTATAGACATTGCTTATTAAAAGTCTGCTCTTGCTTTTTCGCTTAGCTGATAGGACTATTTTATTTTAAAGCCAGATTCTAATAGTGTACATAATCTAGCAAGTCTGGTACAGGAAAGGAGTACAGGTGTAAATTTCTGCTTTTAAGCCAAACAGTAAATCTTCTTCACTTAAATGAATACAATATTCAATACAATCTTGCATGTGTTTGATAGCGTTCAAAGATATATTTTAGTACTTCTTGACATCTTGGCTGATTTTGATACCATTGATCACATTATACTAACAAGATGATTTGAAGAATTTGGTATAATGGGGATAATGCTGGCATGGTTTGTGTCCATTTCATCCAGACGGGTTCAACAGATCCGAATTGGAACTACTACATGGAAATGGTCTGAAATTAAAACCTGTGTTCCCTAAGGTTCAGTGCTGTTAGCCACATTATTTAATATCTATTTAGCACCCTTGTAAGTTGTTTGGAGGGTTTAAATTTCTGAATCTATGCAGAAGACATTCAAATTCTTTCCCTGGTACATGATTCAGTTTCTATTTTATTTAAACAGCTGGAAATTTATCTTGCTGCTGTACAGAAATTGTTGTTTTACAATAGGTTATCATTAAATGTTTCAAATTATTATACTATCAAGATGAACATATGCAGATGACTTGCTTCTCTTTGAATTCTGTGGACACAAATTAGCTGTCACCTCTATGTGCGTGATCCTGGGGTACTGCTCAATACAAAGTTGTTGATGAGCATGTACATTAGCAATCTAATAAAATCTGGTTACTTCAAGTTATGGATGTTAAGGTGATTAAAGCTTCTAGTGAAATTTAAAGATTTTATGACACTACTTCAGACATTACATTTCTCGGGAATCAGTTACTGCTATTCATTAATACTTGGATTATCGGACAGTAACCTGTGATCACAACAATTATTACAGAAATCAGCCACCCATTTTTTGACTGGACAGAGTGTTTATGACCATATCATGCCCATATTGAGTTTCCCTTCACTGATTACCAATTGAATTAAGAATTAGATATAACATAATTCATAAATTGATAATAATTTGGACGTATTATCATCCGAGCCTTCTTGTATATTTATGCTCCATCTCAGACATTGTGCACAGCAAATAAAAGGCTACTAGGTCCTATGGTTCACCAGGCTCTTCTGGGAGAAATTAGAGATCAGGTGTTTTCAGTAGCAAGTTCAATCATATGGAACTATATGTCGAAGCAACTCGGAAGGTCAGACAGTAGGGCTTTTAACAAAGCTTTGAAAACATAGCTTTTTCAGTAGGCTTTTGCTACAAGCTGCTAAAGAACAAAAATATAAGGAAATTTTAATAAAATGGTTAATTGACATCCATCTGATGAGGGCAGTGTGGCACTGTCTGCAGTCAGAATGGCCAGAGAACAGAAGCAGGCTAGGCTCTGGCTGGATACAACTTTGCATACCTTTGCAGCTTGTAAACAAAAAAGCAGAACAATTTACTGCCTCTCAGTCTGGGCCTTTCCTAAGATTTCTCCTTTCCTTAGGGCCCCCGTTCCCTCCTGGGTCTGGCTAAATATACACCTTGCCAGGGTCCTCCTCCTGGCCCAGGATTCTCTGTTGTCAGAGGCTTAAGGTGGACTGGGCCAGATCTCTGGATCTAGTCCCTTAAGGTATTCTGGTAGTTAAAGTATTACCTTACATTGTATTGCTAGGTAGATCATTTGCTTTTAACTTTATGTATATTTCTTTTTGTGAGCCACCGCCGCAATCACTGGCCTCTGCTATTACTGACATCAGTAGCATGGGGTCTTCTTGGTGTTTGGGTAATTGCCAGGTTCTTGTGGCCTGGTTTGGCCTCTGTTGGAAACAGGATGCTGGGCTTGATGGACCCTTGCACAGACCCAGCATGGCAATTTCTTATGTTTTTATTCAGCTAAAAATAATTCTAAAAACATAAATAAAATAAAATAAATAAATACAAGATTCTATTGTACTATTTTCTTGATTTAAACAGCATATGGGAAATGTTAACAGAGCAGTTCAAAGAAGGAACTACTGTCCGTTCAACATCCAAGCTGTTAGCATTGTGCAAAGGATATTCGGATGAAGCAAAGCACTTTGGTTCTGTGAAACAAGGGTTGGAAGAGGTTTCAGATAGAGTGGATCCCTTATGGACAGCTAAAGCAGAAGGGAAAGCTATTTACTGTCTTGGCCAGGCAGGAGTTATCAGGATCATGGAGCTTCATGACAGAAAATGAAACAAAAATAATTCTGCAACTTTGTTTCACTGAGAGAACTAGAGGGGATATCAAGGCATGTGCACTTCTGTTTGATACCAACCCTGCATGTGCAGGAAAATTTTCTAGTCTTTTCTAGCTACAGCTAGGGCACATTCCATCATTGGCGCTATCAGATGATGTTACCTACATTTAGCCTGCTTGTCCATGGAGAATAACAATAATATTCTGTTTATACGGAAGCTTTTAGTAAAGACAAATTTAGTAGAGCACAAGGCTACAGTGCAACTGGATCTCAACAGAAGCCCTATTGAAACAGATGCAGTTAATTTTGGGGCGGTCTAGGTACAAATTTGCAGTTTTATCCATTATTGCCTATAGGAATATCTTTTTTTAGACAGGAGAGTATGTTCTACATAGAAAATGTATGCATTGGAAGACCACAAATCAGACAAATCAGATTTTTCTGGAATAGAAGAATACCAAGAATATCAAGGTATAGATTCAGTCCATAATGGGCAGAATTATTAAATTTTGATACTGAGATAGCAAATGTTGCTTACCTGATGTAACAGGTGTTCTCACAGGACAGCAGGATGTTAGTCCTCACAAATGGGTGACATCGAGGATGGAGCCCACCACGGAAAACTTCTGTCAAAGTTTAACAGAACTTTGACTGGCCCCTACTGGGCATGCCCAGCACGGCACTGACCCTGCAGCCAGCAGGGGTCTCCCTTCAGTCTGATTTTCAAAGCTACAGGCAGTGCCGAAAAAGGAAAAATAAAACGAACCCAACACCGCGGGGTGGCGGGCGGGTTTCGTGAGGACTAACATCCTGCTGTCCTGTGAGAACACCTGTTACATCAGGTAAGCAACATTTGCTTTCTCACAGGACAAGCAGGATGGTTGTCCTCACAAATGGGTGAGTACCAAGCTGAGGATGTCCTGACTTGCACCAAAGGCACCCAACGGTGTGCAACAGGCACAACAACTGGGGTGGAATTTGGGAAAGGGCATCCGCACCCTACCGGGAAGGTGGAAGGGTGTTGATACATCAGGTTGGAAAAAGGTTACGCAAGACAGATTGGCCGAAGATGGAATCCTGTCTTCCAGCTTTATCCAAACAATAGTGGGCTGCAAATGTATGGAGGGAACTCCAGGTTGCAGCCTTGCAGATGTCAGGAAGCGGCACCGATCGAAGGTGTGCTACTGAAGTCGCCATGGCCCTCACAGAGTGTGCTTTGACACGGTCTTGGAAAGGAATGCCAGCTTGCTGATAACAGAAGGAAATGCAGTCCGCCAACCAGGAGGAAAGAGCCTGCTTACCCACAGGTTGTCCTAACTTGTTAGGATGGAAAGAGATGAACAATTGAGTGCTCTTTCTGTGAGAAACTGTACGGTCTAGATAAAAAGCTAGAGCTCGTTTACAGTCTAGGGTATGCAGAGTCTGTTCCCCGGAGTTGGAGTGGGGCCTGGGAAAGAAGATAGGTAGTATGATGGATTGATTGATGTGAAACTCCGAAACTACCTTAGGTAAAAATTTAGGGTGAGTGCGGAGTACCGCCCTGTCTTGCAGGAGTTTAGTGTAAGGCGGATAGGTGACTAAGGCCTGTAACTCACTAACCCTGCGAGCTGAAGTGATAGCCAAAAGGAATAACACTTTCCATGTGAGATATTTGAGGTCACAGGAGTGAAGAGGTTCAAAAGGTGGCTTCATAAGGCGACCCAGAACCAGATTAAGGTCCCAAGATGGGGCCGGCGGACGTAAAGGTGGCTTTAGATGGAGCAAGCCTTTAAGAAAGCGTGTTACCAGGGGTTGTACTGAGATAGGACCACCCCCAATACCTTTATGGAAGGCGGCTACCGCACTGACATGCATTCTAATGGAAGAAGTTTTAAGACCTGATTCCGATAGATGCCATAAATAGTCCAAGAACTTAGAGATTGGACAGGAAAGGGGATCAAGGGACTGAGAAGTGCACCATGATGTGTACCTTTTCCATTTATATGAATAGGATCTTCTGGTGGAGGGCTTTCGTGAAGCTATCAGGACACGAGAAACTGAATCCGAAAGGTTAAAAGGCTGAAGGACTAACCTTTCAACATCCATGCCGTCAGGGACAAGGCCTGGAGGTTGGGATGGAGGAGGCATCCGTCGTTTTGAGTGAGTAGATGCGGGTCCTTTCCCAAGGGAATGTGCCTGCGGATGGAGAGATCCTGGAGTATGGGAAACCACACTTGGCGTGGCCAGTGCGGTGCAATCAGGATCATGGTTCCCCTGTCCTGGCGTAGCTTCACGAGAGTCCTCGACAGAAGAGGAAGTGGAGGGAATGCATAGAGCAGACCGGTTGTCCACTTGAGGGAGAACGCATCCCTCGGCCGAGAGTGCTGGCTCCGAATGAGAGAGCAGTAATTGTCCACTTTGTGGTTCTGAGGGGACGCAAAGAGGTCTATGTAAGGATAACCCCACTGTTGAAACAGAGAGGTCGCTACTAAGGGATTGAGTGACCACTCGTGTGGTTGGAAGACACGGCTTAGCTGGTCTGCCAATACATTGTCTACTCCCGGCAGGTAGGTGGCCCTGAGGTACATGGAGTGGGAGAGGGCTTCTGCCCAAATCTGCGCAGCTTCCTGACACAGAAGGAAGGAGCCTGTGCCTCCCTGCTTGTTTATGTACCACATGGCCACCTGGTTGTCTGTCTGGATCAAGATTATTTGATTTGATAGGTGATCTTGGAAAGTTCTGAGCGCGTAGCGGATCGCTCGCAGTTCCAAGAAATTTATCTGATGTTTGGCTTCCTCTCGAGACCAGACTCCTTGAGTTTGTAAATCGTCCACATGGGCCCCCCAACCGATGTGGGAAGCGTCGGTGGTTAGGATTACTTGCGGATCTGGTAGGAGAAAGGGTAAGCCCTGAAGGAGGTTGATTTGATTTGTCCACCAGGTTAAAGACAGGCGTAGCGCTTGTGTAATTGTGACAATGGAGGACAGAGGCTGAAGAGCTTGAATCCATTGGTGTCGCAGAGTCCATTGTGTAACTCTCATGGCTAGTCGGGTCATGGGAGTGACTTGAACCGAGGACGCCATGTGTCCTAGGAGAACGAGGAACTGGCGAGCCGTGGCAGTGTTTTGAGACTGGAGCTGGCGAGCTAGGGATATCAGGGTTTGAACCCTTTGATGAGGAAGGTAAGCCTTTGCCTGTAAGGTGTTCAAGTCTGCCCCAATGAAGGATAAGGTTTGAGATGGGACTAAGCAAGATTTCTCGTAATTGACAAGAAACCCTAAGGAAAGGAGTGTTTGAATTGTCAATTTTAGGGAGGATTGAGCAATCTGTTGGGTGGAGGCCCTGATTAGCCAATCGTCCAGGTAGGGGTAGACGTGGACACCTTCCTTCCTGAGGAATGCTGCTACCACGACGAGGCATTTGGTAAAGACCCGTGGTGCAGATGCCAGGCCGAAAGGTAGTACTCGATATTGGTAATGGTTTCGGCCCACCAGAAAACGCAGGTATTTGCGATGGGATTGTGTAATCGCAATGTGGGTATAAGCGTCTTTGAGGTCTAGAGAGCATAGCCAGAGGGAGAAGCGAGCCCAGGGTTACCATCTTGAACTTTTCTTTTTGAAGGTACTTGTTGAGGACTCGAAGGTCCAAGATGGGACGAAGTCCCCCTGATTTCCTTGGGATCAGGAAGTACCTGGAGTAGAATCCCCTTCCTTGCTGAGAGGGAGGGACGGGTTCTATAGCATTTGATTGCAGAAGAAAGGATACTTCTTGTTGTAACTGAGCCAAGGGATTGGTCAGACTCCATGCTTGTAGAGGCGGGGAGTCTGCAGGAAGAGTAGTGAAGTTGAGGTGGTAACCCTGTGCAATGATTGCTAGTACCCACTGATCTGAGGTGATCTGAAGCCAGCGGTCTAGAAATTGGCACAGCCGACCTCCCACAGGGATGGCTGGAAGAGGGGTTTGGCAACTGCTCTCTACAAGGAAGTCAAAGGCCCGCCGTAGGCCCAGGGGGTGGGGCTACTGTAGGCCTTTGCTTTCGAGGCTGACGTGGCTGAGCTCTGTGGGAAGACCGTGCAGGTCGAGGCTTAGCCGATGGAGGGTAATACCGACGTGGCCTAAAGAAAGACTTTTTAGAGTCTTTCTTAGATGGTTGTTTGGAGGTCACATCAGAAGGAGCGGATGAGAGTTGTTTTAGCGTCTCATGGTGATCTTTCAATTCAGCTACTATTTGCTGAATTTGTTCTCCAAACAAGTTGTCACCTAGGCAGGGTAAATCAGATAGTCTGTCCTGGACCTCTGGGCGAAGGTCTGATGATTTTAGCCAAGCCCAACGTCTGGCTGAGATGGCTGTGGCTGAAACTTTTGTGGAAGCATCGAAGATGTCATATGCAGTTCTAATTTCATGCTTCCCGGCTTCAAACCCTTTGTTAAGGAGGGTTTGAAGCTGTGGTTGATATTGTTCAGGCAAGGTATCCGCATATTCTTGCATCTGTTTTAGGATGGCTCTGATATATTGAGTCATATAGAGCTGATACGAAGCTATGCGTGTAGGAAGGATAGTGTAGGAAGGAAGGTGTATCACGGAGCTATCAACATAGCTCCGTGATACACCTTCCTTCCTACACTATCTAGGAATTTGTTGTCCTTAGTAGGTGGAGTTGAAGAGTGTGGCTTTAGACGCTTAGCTTTCTTTTGAGCTGACTCAACAATGACAGAGCGATGATCCAATTGAGGCTTTTGAAACCCCGGTGCTGACTGGACAAGATATGTGGAGTCAGCTTTCTTATTGACTGGGGAGACAGATGAAGGAGATTCCCAATTCTTCTTTAGAAGGTCTAGAAACACCTGATGAATAGGGATGGAAGCGATAATTTTGGGAGCATCCAGAAATTGGAGTAGTTCCATCATCTGGTGCCTGTCATCTTGCTCAGATTGTAGCTGAAAAGGGACTAACTCTGACATCTCCTTCACAAAATTGATGAAAGAGAGATCCTCAGGAGGAGAACGCTTTCTGCTCTCTGCAGGAGACGGTGGTGAAGGTAAATCTGTGTCAGAAGAGGAATCATCACCCCAGGTGTCGTAGGGATCATGAGGGGCTTGAATTCCTGAAGGTCCTAGTTGAGGATCCGAGACATTAGGGGGAACCACCGAAGGCACCGAGTATAACCTCGATGGCATCGGTGCTGAAGGCGGAGCTGGAAATGGCATCGAGGGCATCGGTACTGGTCTCGATGGAATCGGTGCCGGCCTTGGAAGTCTCGGTGGAGCCGAAGGATATATCGATGGCGAGGGATGAGAAGGGACCGATGGAACCACCCCCGAAGGGGGAATTACGAACGGTGTTTCTCCCCCCGATGACAAGCCTGTCGGAGATGGCGGTGTTGTCGGTGCTACTGAAATCACCGGTGGAAGGGCTGTTATAAGCGCTTCTATGCGGTGTAGCAGTGGTGCCAGTGCGTCTACCAGTGGCTCGGTGGTCGGTTCCCTCCTCGGTGCCGGAGTTGGTGCCGGAGTCGGTACCGGTGGAGGTTGGAACTTCTGCATCGCTTTTTCGATGGCCTCCTGGACCAGCCGGTCCAGTTCTGCCCGGAGACCAGGGGTAACGAGACCCGGCTCGACGGGAGAGGGAGGCTGAGGCTGAGCCGGAGGGACCACCGTAACCGGTGGGATCACGGCTCCCACACCCCGAGGGGGTGAGGGTTTCCTCGGTGCCTGCAAAAGAGACGTGGACGGTGCCAGGTCTGATCGAGGCTTTTTGGTCGGTGGTTCAGTCGGTACGGAGGTCGATGGTTCTGGATCCTCGACGGGCCGAGACTTATGCCGTCGATGGCGATGCTTTTCCTTCCGATCCCCTTGCCCATCAGGGGAAGGGACGGGAGTCGACGGCCGGGAAGTCATCGATGGTGGACGGTCACCTGAGGGTTGACGATGATGATGCAACTTCGACGGTGCCGGTTCCGATGACGTCGATGCTATCGATGGCGTTGGGGTGTGAGCATGGAAGAGGAGCCCCATCTTCTCCATTCTGGCTTTGCGACCTTTTGGCGTCATTAAGGCACATTTGGTGCAAGTCAGGACATCATGCTCGCTGCCTAAACACAAAACACAGACCCTATGGGGGTCTGTGATTGACATAGTCCGGGTACAATCAGGACACCGACGGAACCCCGACGCCATGGGCCAAAAATTTAGTCGCGGGATTGGTGACTGCCAACAGGCCTCAAGGGCCAAACTCGACGTAAGTCGACCAAACAACGGCAAAAACTTACCGAAGTTCCGCGGAGTGAAAAATTTGTCAAAGGGAGACCCCTGAGGGGCAAATTTTCTTCAGAATATAAAATTCCGATTTCCTGTCAGGAACGTGGTTAAGAGCTCTTTCACCGCATGGCTACTGCTGCACGGAAAAAAGAAGACTGAAGGGAGACCCCTGCTGGCTGCAGGGTCAGTGCCGTGCTGGGCATGCCCAGTAGGGGCCAGTCAAAGTTCTGTTAAACTTTGACAGAAGTTTTCCGTGGTGGGCTCCATCCTCGATGTCACCCATTTGTGAGGACAACCATCCTGCTTGTCCTGTGAGAAAAAAAATCTACTCAATGCACATTTTATTTCAATGGTTACACATCTTCTAAGGTCAGCCCCTGCAATGAGCAGAATGTATTTCCAGCCTCCCTGTATTCTCTCCCTATTCTGGATAACATGAGGCATATCTAAAGATGGGTGGAGGTGGCCATTGAGCACTCTACAACTACTGATGTCAGCGCAGAGTACAGCACTGTGCTAAAAAAAAAGTCAGCATCCTTCAAGGCTACATTGTCCGCTTACCATGGCAACACAAAGGTAGATTCTGTGACAAATTCTGAAAGCTGTTGGCACATTTGGATAGATTTGCATAGCATTTTCAATAATTTAAAAATTATTTTACTAAATATAGTCATTCTCTGACCTCTTATGTTTATGGTTAGTTTATTTAATGTTTTAGTTTTTTGGGTGGGAGAAAGCTGATCAGTGCAGAGAAGTGGGAAGTCAAATTGGCATGGAGATGGGAGCTTGGGGATGGAGTATGGACAGGGAGAAGGGTAGGGGTGAGGGAAGGGGAGGGAGGAAAGGTGAGATCTCGTGGATGGGGGTAGGAGGAAGACAGAGAGGAGGAAGGAGGAATGGGGATGGAAGAAGAGGCAGGGGAAGAGAAACATAGGCAAAACTGATGCTGTATTGATCTCTCCTGTAGGAGCCAATGCTCTAGACCTCCGTTTAACAATGGATGAGATTTCGATACTTCTTCTGGCTACGGCATGTAATTTGGAGCTCCTTAAATTCCAATTCCTTTAAGCTAAGGAAGCTGCAGTGCCTTAAGTATGTCCTGGGACACAATGATTCTTTATCTATTGTCCACCCATCTGTCTTATCAGTAGGCGACTATCGTAACACTTTACTTAGGCCTCCCTAAATGTCATTTGGCTACCTTACAACTGTTACAGATGCCACAATACAACTAGTTTCTGGCTACCCTACACGGGATGACATTAAGCTTATTTTGAAATCATTGCATTGGCTCTCCAAGGAGCAAAGAATAAAGTTTAAAATCCTTATATTAACATTCAGAATTCTCTATGATGGTCACCCAACAACCTTGACAAAACTACTGAATGGTGAGAAACTGCAGGATCACCTTGCGAGAAAGGGCATTTGACAAAGTCCCTCATTAGAGACCCCTGAGAAAATTAAAAAGTCATGGGATAGAAGACAATGTCTTACTGTGGATTGTGAACTGGTTAAAAGATAGGAAATAAGAGCGTAGGACCTTCATATTCAGTTTTCTCAATGGAGGAAAGTAACCAGTGGTGTGCCCCAGAGATCTGTACTGGGACCGGTGCTCTTTAATATATTTATGAATGATCTGAAATAGGGAATGAGTGAGATGAACAAATTTGCAGATACACAATTATTCTGCACTAAATCAAAAGCAGGCTGTGAGAAACTGCAGGATCACCTTGCGAGAAAGAGCATCCAAATGACACGCGAAATTTATTGTGAACAAATGCAAAGTGATGAACATAGGGAAAAGTAATCCAAACTGTAATTACACAATAGGCCTGATTTTCAAAAGCATTTACACACTTAAAAATGACTTTTACACATGTAAATCCACTACCCATGTAAGTGGGCTTTTGAAAATTCCTATAATAAATGCCATTGAATTGTCCATAAGGTTTACCTGCCTAAGTGCACTTTACATGGGTAAATGGCTTTTTAAAATTGCTACAAGAGTTACATTTACATGTGTAAATCCTTTCGAAAATTACCCCAATGTTAGGCTCCACATTAGGAATTACAATCCAGGAAAAGGAAATAGGCATCATCATGGAAAATACTTAAAATCCTCAATTCAGTGAGCGGTGGACCTCAAAACAGCAAACAATGTTAAGAATTATTAGGAAATGGGGAATAAAATGAAGAATGTCATTGTACTTCTGTATCACTCCATGGTGAGACTGTACCTGGAGTACTGTGTGCAATTCTGGTCACTGCATCTCAAAAAAGATATAGCTGAACTGGAAAAACTACAGATAAGGGCAACCAAAATGATAAAGAGGATGAAAGGGATCCGCTATGAGGAAAGGCTAAAGAAGCTACAGCTCTTCAGCATGGAGAAGAGACGGATGAGGGGCAGGGCCGGTGCAAGGGGATTTGGCGCCCTAGGCAAGCCTTCTCCCTTGCACCCCCCCGAGGCGCCGCCACCCCCCGGTCTCGGCCCCGATTCCTACCTCATTCTCGATCACGCCCGTTGACTGTGTGGGTTTCCGGTCACAAGCAGGTTGGGCACTGCTCGCGGCCCGCCAAATCTCCACTCCTCTTTACCACCACTTGCGGCCCCAAATGACTCACACCCAGTGGCACACCAAGGGTCTCCGGCGCCTGGGGGCCAATGCATTTGTGTGCCTCTCCAGCATTGCCCCCTTAATCCTTCTTGTACTAATGCTTAAGGTCACAGAAAATCAGTGGTGTCACTAGACAGAAGAATTTGGGGGGGAGGGGGGAAGCCAAAATGACATTTCTTCATCACACCCACCTCTATAGCATGGATCCTGCTTTCAAATTGGTTATTAAAAAAAAAGGTGTTAATAAAAAAGTCCAAAGGCTCTTCTGGGTAATTTTAAAAAGCTGGCCAGTTTCACACTATAAAATTATTTGATAGCCTCATTCAACTAATTCTATATGGCTATGAGAGTGAAGTCAGGAATATATAGGAAGGGACAGAATGTCAATACAAATCCTGCATCTTCAGTTCTCTAACTCTGTGCATCCACTGAAATTCCCCTAAACAATGGAGCTTGGATGTTTCCCTTATAGCTCATCATACTAAAAGATATTTTCAAATTCTGGTGTCACCTCACAGTAACAGCAGCACAAACACCTTCCACTGCCAGGCACATTGTGAACTAACACAAAACCCCGCAAAAAAGACACTCAAAATCTATACCTTTGAAAAAGCAAGGGTAAATATCTATACCTTTGAAAAAGCAAGGGTAAATATTACACTGGGTCCTAGAATACCAATACACCACCTACTGAGGAAACAAAACAAACCCGATTGCTAATGATCCCTATACAGACACTATATGCAAGCAGAATCTCTCATCATGGTCACACATATAGAGCAGAGACAGACCTCTCATCAAATACAGAATAAAGCCACATAAAGTATAAACAGAAATGTGCAGACAAAAACTGAACTGTAAAACGCATCACACCAGACTCTATACAGTGTAACAATGGAAAAACAAAAATTTCACCATTCCTTGTGAAACAAATCAATAATATAAAGATATATAAATCATTAATCATAATTATAAAACCATACAAATAAGATAATTTCAAAACAGCTGATGAATAGAATATCTAATAATTAAAGATTAATACAAATTTTGAAAGCTTTACCAAACACCAATAAAATATTTCAAACAGCAGACACATCACATACTACCCAATAATTAAAATGGTAGTCAATCAAGAAAAATGAACTTAAAAAGCCACCTTTACTTACCCTCTCCAGCAGTTCTTCTACTCCTTTCCCTTGCAGGCCATACCAGAAGCAGCAGTAGCTGCTGAAGCTGTCCTCACAGTCCTCTTCCTTAGGGACCACAACCAGTCTCTTCTCTCTCTCACACACACCACACACACGTGTCACACCCTCAGGACCAGTTTCTGTCTCTCACACATCACACTCATCTCCCCAACCAGTCTCTCTCTCTCTCTCTTACACACACACACACACATACATACCAGTCACCTCTCTGGCCAGTCTCTCTCAATCACACAATGCTCTCGCTCTCTCTTACTAACACACAGGCTTTCAATCACACACATGCTCTCTCTATTTCACTTACACACAAGCTCTCAATCACACACGTTCTATCTCATTTACAAACAGGCTTAATCACACACATGCCCTCTCTCACAGCCATAAGCCAGCCAAAAACATGCTCCATCTCTCTCGCACTCACACACTGACACACACAAGCACCCTCCCTGACTCACATATATACCACACACATACAGAAGCACTCTCCCTGTCTCACATACACATTACACTCACAGAAGCACCTTGCTTTCAGACTTACAGCATTTTTCACTTTTACTAAAAGTGAAAGTGATGCTCCCAACCATTAAATAAGAAAACCACATTCCTATCAGAAGGTGAAATGACACCCTTCCTTCAGGTTCTGTCCTCCCAAGGGACAGCCACCTACACCTTCTCTTGTTTTATGCTTTCAGGCAATAAAGCAAGTGTGTTTCTTCAAACTATCAGTCGTATGATTATTCATGTGGGAGATTTTTATTTTATTTTTTTTATTTATTTAAGGTTTTTATATACCGGCAATCATGAGAACATATCTTGCTGGTTTACATGAAACGGGAGTGCATTAAATACATCAAACTAGGTGACCGAAGGTACAGTTACAATTAACAAGGGTAGCAAAACTTGGTGAAGAGGAAGAAATAGGAAAGAATAAATGGTTAAACGATATACAAGTCAAATTACAGGTTATGTACAAATGGCATGATTAATGGCTGAATGTTTTAGAGGAGTCCTTGGATTGTGTCCTTGGATTGTGTCATTAAATTGTGTCTGGGAAAGCTTGCTTGAGTAACCAAGTCTTAAGTCTTTTCCTAAAAGTTAAATATGGAGATATGGAACAGAAAGACATCCTTAGCTTCCCTTTTAAATGGGAAGACTCCAGTCTTAGTTATTTAAAAATATACATTTTCTAAAGGCTTAAAAAAAAAAAAAAAGCAAAACTGTTTCAGATTGGAAGTATTCTAGTCTTCATGCTTAAATTATGCTTTAAAAAACCCCCCCACTTGGCATCAGTATCTTAAATTTGTGATTTTGCTGAGATGAACATTTTAAATACTTTAATTTTTTTTTTTACTTTAGTATTTGTCTCTACCCACTTTGTTAAATTTTATTTTCCAGCAAAGGGATTCTTAAAATTTAGTAATTTCATCTTTCATCCAACTTTTCAACAAAATCAGCACAAAAGTTGAGGTATATAGAAACATAGAAACATATAGAAACATAGAAATGACGGCAGAAGAAGACCAAATGGCCCATCTAGTCTGCCCAGCAAGCTTCACACATATTTTCTCTCATACTTATCTGTTTCTCTTAGCTCTTGGTTCTATTTCCCTTCCACCCCCACCTTTAATGTAGAGAGCAGTGATGGAGCTGCATCCAAGTGAAATATCTAGCTTGATTCGTTAGGGGTAGTAGCCGCCGCAATAAGCAATATGCATTATCACAGTTCATTTTTTTAAACTGGCAGATTCCTTTCTCACATACACATCACATACACACACACACACACAGAAGCTCCATTCCTTTCTTACATACACATCACATACACACACACACACACACACACACACACACACACACACAGAAAGATCGGCGCAGCCGGTCTAGCTGATCACGAGGCAGAAGAAAGGAAGATCGGTGCAGCCGGAGACCAGCCGCCGAGACGTAAGGGGCGCCGCGGCAGGCAGTCAGCCCCCGATTCTCCCTGCCTCCCCCCCAGTGCCACCCTCCCGACGCCCCCCCTGGTGGTCCAGCGGAGGGCCCGGGAGCGATTTGCCACTCCCGGGGCCTCGGCTGCCACTAAGCAAAATGGCGCCGGTGGCCTTCAGCCCCTGTCACATGGTAGGGGCTAAAGGTAACCGGCGCCATTTTGCTTCGTGGCAGCGGAGGCCCTGGGAGCGGCAGATCGCTCCCGGGACCTCCGCTGGACCACTAGGGGGTGTCGGGAGGGTGATACTGGCGGGGCGGCAGGGCGAGTCGGGAGCTGGCTGCCTGCCACGGCGCCCCCTAAATCTCGGCGCTTGGTCTCCATCTAGGCGAGTTGAAGGCTGGCAGAATTTTGAAAGGGCACTTTTTGCCCTTTCAAAATTCTGCTGCCTGCCGCGGCGCCCCCTAAGTCGCAGCGCCCTAGGCACTGGCCTAGCTTGCCTAGTGGTTCCGCTGGCCCTGATGAGGGGGGATATGATAGAGGACTATATCATCATGGGTGGTGTGGAACAAGTAAATATAAATCAATTGATTAACTCTAAAAAAAAAAAAAAAAAAAAAAAAAAAAAAAAAGACTTGGGGGACACTCCATGAAGTTGGAAAGTAGCATATTTTTAAAAAGATCAGAAAATATTTTTTCACTCAATGCGCAATTAAATTATGGAACTCATTGCCGAATACTGTTGTAAATGCAGTCAGCGAAGCTGGATTTAAAAAAGGCTCAGACAAGTTCTTGGAGGAAAAGTCCAAAAACTGTTCTGAACCAGGTAGACTTGGGGAAAGTCAATACTTAGGACACTGGGTTTGATGGCCCCTTGATCTGACCCAGTATGGCAATTCTTATGTTCTTATCCTCCTCCTATGCTGCCTGGGCCCAATTAGTGACTGGGATACTGTATTGCTTCTTGATTCAAACCACAAACCACTTCCTGGATGACAGGAGGAGGATGTGGCCTGAGGCACCACTACTCTCCTCCTGCCAGCTGATCAGCACTGGAGAAGGGAGATTTGTACAACCCCATACATACCCAACTGGGTCGGCTGCTGCTTTTTAGACCAGGCCTTCACTACCTGCGACTCCACAACAAAGACTGAATTTTGCAGCTCTTGCCACAGCATAACAGGGTCCCTATTTACTTCCTTTTCTTGCCCTCTGAGATGATTTTCTAGCACAAAAGTCCATAGAAAACAAATATTTTTGGTTAAACAGACAGAAAGGTTTGTTTGGGAGATAGAAAGAACTTCCTGGGGTCAACTACTTGTTCATGAATTTTTTTCATCAAGTCTTAGGTGAAATCCATTTAAACTAGATATCCATATATTTCATAAGATTGCTTCTACTTCAATTACAGTGCAGACCGTTTCTCACACAGTCACCAGTACACTTTGCACAATCAAAAACAGCCACAGCCCTAATTCAATTGAATGTACTAATTCTCCGGCAAAAGAAGCAGCAGTGAAGCATCACTTCACATGGGCGATGACCCCTGGGGTCTAGGCAATTTGGTAAGCCTGCGCTCAGACGCCACAATTTATACTTCTACAGAGTTCACTTTCTCTCGATGCTTACTACACACAGTCTGTTAAGCTCATCAATCAATATCAGCAGACTTTTCTGGCGAACAATTTGTAGATGTAGCCAAAGTAAATATCACTTGTAATTAAATGACCAGAGCTAGAGTTTCTCCTTCTCATGTCAGCAGGACAAAACAGCTCCAAACCCAAACTGAAAAGAATGGGCAGGAAAGGGAAGAAAGGGTCCACTGCATGATCTGTTCAATAGATCTCTGGAAACGGCAGTAGTGCCAAGTGATTAAGAAGAGCTGTGATGGTCCCGCTTCACAAGGGTGGTAGCAGAGAGGAGGCTGGAAATTACAGGCCGGTTAGCCTCATCTCGGTGGTGGGAAAATTTGTGGAGACTCTGCTGAAGGAAAGGATTGTGAACTATCTACAGTCAGGAGGAATGCTGGACCCCAGGCAGCATGGATTCATCAGGGGAAGGTCCTGTCAGACAAATCTGATTTGGTGACTAAAGATTTGTATCGAGGAAGAGTATTCGATGTGATTTACTTGGATTTCAGCAAAGCTTTTGATATAGTCCTGCATAGGAGGATTGTGAATAAAATGAGAAGCTTGGGAATGAGCACCAAGGTGGTGACATGAATTACAAACTGGACGGATAGAAGACAGCGTCTAATGGTTAATGGAACCTACTCTGAAGAGAGTACAGTGTTAAGCGGACTGCCACAAAGATCGATATTAGGACTGGTTCTGTTCAATATCTTTGTGAGTGACATTGTGGAATGGATAGGAAATTAAAGTTTGTCTATTTGAGGATGATACTAAGATCTGCAACAGAGTGGACATGCTGGAAGGAGTAGAGAGAATGAGACGTAATTTAAGGAAGCTTGAACAGTGGTCGAAGATATGGCAGCTGCGATTCAATGCCAAGAAGTGCAGAGTCATGCATCTCGGGTGCGGTAATCCAACAGAGCTGTATGTGATGGGGGTAAAGGGCTGTTAACACAGAACAAGAGAGGGACCTTGGGGTGATAGTGTCTAGTGATCTGAAGACGATGAAGCCATGTGATAAGGCGTTAGCTAAAGCCAGAAGAATGCTGGGCTGCATAGAGAGACGAATAACCAGTAAGAAAAAGAAGGTGATAATCCCCTTGTACAGGTCCTTGGTAAGGCCTCATCTGGAGTACTGTGCTCAGTTCTGGAGACAGTCTCAAGAGGGACAGAGATAGGATGGAGGCAGTACAGAGAAGGGTAACCAAAATGGTGAGGCGGGGGTCTCCATCAAATGACTTATGAAGAGAGGTTGAAGGACCTAAATATGTATACCCTGGAGGAGAGGAGGTGCTGGGGAGATATGATACAGATCTTCAGATATCTGAAAGGTTTTAATGATGCATCATCGACAAACCTTTTCTATTGGAAAGAAATCAGAAGAACTAGGTGTCACGAAATGAAATTCCAGACAGGACGACTCAGAACCAATGTCAGGAAATATTTCTTCATGGAGAGGGTGGTGGATGCCTGGAATGCCCTTCCAGAGAAGGTGGTGAAGACAAAAACAGTGAACTAACTCAAAATGGCATGGGATAAACACTGTGGATCCCTAAAGGTTAGAGGATTGAAATGAAGAAAAGAGTGCATGGGGTAACTTGCTGGTGCAGCGGTTACTACCCTTAACTAATAAGCCTTCATACTGTTGATGCAACTCCATCATTGCTCTCTGCTTCAACAGCAGGGGGAAAAGAGGTAAAGGGGAATTAGATTCAGACAGCAACCAACAAGGACCCTGACTTTTATGGTCTGGGGAAATAAATAAGCATGAGGGTAACTTGCTGATGTGGCTGTTACTACCCTTAACCAATAAGTCTGATACTTTTGATGTAACTCCAACATTGCTCTCTGCTTCATCGGCAAGAGATCACATGGAATTGGACTCAAGACAGCAGTAAACAAGGGCCCTGATTTTTACAGTCTGAGAAATTGATAAGTATGGAGGGTGCTATCGTGGGCTTGCTGGGCAGACTGGATGGACCGTATGGTTTTTTTCTGCCGCCATTTCTATGTTTGAGAAGAGTGTACAGGATCATGGCTGGAAAATTTCTGGGCACTAGGTTACTTGGCTGCCTAAAATTTGAGCCCAGGCTGGCCAATGCTGCAGGCCAGCCTGGGCTCAGGAAAAGGGAAGTTCATCAACCAGGTCTCAGAAATTATACTGGAGAAGGAAGAGTGAGGCAGGAAGGAAGATGCTTGGGTAGGATGGGGAAGCAGCAGTTGGAGGGAAAGGAGAGGCTGGGGAAGATGGGGAGAGTGGAGTATCAGTGGATGGATGAAAGAGAAGGTAAGAAAGCTGGAGGAAGAGGAAGAGGAAAGCAAAGAGTCAAAGCACAAAAAATGCATCCTCCTACCAACTGCAAAAATAGACTAAAAAATTTTTTTTTTACAAAATAAGCACAAAAAAGGTTAAAGGAAAAAACTCGTAGAGCATATAGAAAGACATGGTTTAATGGTACACAGTCAACATGGATTTACCCAAGGGAAGTCTTATCTGTTTCATTTTTTTGAAGGGGTTAATAAACATGTGGATAAAGGTGAACCGGTAGATGTAGTGTATTTGGATTTTCAGAAGGCGTTTGACAAAGTCCCTCATGAGAGGCTTCTAAGAAAGCCTCTCATGATCAGCCCAGGAGGGAAGCAGAGACTGAGTGTTGAGATGAAGCTCTGGGAGTAAGTTATGTGGAACAATTACGAGGTCGAAGGTGTGCCCTGCTTCATGTGTAGGGATGTTGATTAGTTGGATCAGACCAAGTGTGTCCATGGCAGCTAGGAATTTTTGCGCAGGTGCAGAGTGAAGGTTATTAACCTGGATGTGGAAGTCACCAAGGAAAATAGTTCTTGGGTGTTCCATTGTGATGTCTGTCAAAGCCTGGAAAAGGTTTTGAAGGGCTTCTTGCTTGATAGGTGGTAGGCGGAATAGTAGGAAAAAGCCCAATTTGGGGTGGGTGTTTGATTGTAGGAATATGGACTTAACACCGTTCAGACTTTGGTATGGAGTGTGGTAGAGATAAAAGACGTCCTTAAAGTGTATTGATACTCTTCTACCACATTCCCCTTGGCGAGTGATGTGGATGTAGGCAAATTCTGGGGGCAGATTTGTTGAAACTGTGGAATATCTGTGTCAGGAGCCTAGGTTTCTGTCAGACATACGTCAGCAGCATGATCCATGTAGTGAGGCTAGTTTTTTGTGAATGGATCTAGTGTTGAGGAGGAGTATGTTGAGGGGGCATTATGGTTGCCAGTCTGGAGTGGAGTAGATGAACTTTTTTTGAAGACGGGAAATTGCATGGAAGCGCTGTGGGTGGTGGGATGCATGTCGACCTTGGCTCATGATTGTAGTTATGGGGGAGGAAATCGGGGGGGGGGGGGGTTCTGGTTAGGCATTGGTAAGGCACATGGTAGAAGGGGGGAAGAGTGTGTTATTAAAGTTCTGACCTGGCGAGTAATGGATTAAATGCAAAGGAGTGGCTGGAGTACTTACGGGAGGGATGTCAGGCAGGAGGGAGAAAGTCAAGCAATGTCAGGATGTGCCTGAAGGAGCGCACAAAGGGGAAAGGTCCTTTGGAATGGTCATTTGGTGTTGGACCTGCCAGCAGGAGGGCCTGCCTCCAGCAAGACTTCTTGGGCTGGCTGAGCCGGTCCCTCTGATGATGTTGGGAGGGGGTGGGATTGAGATAAAAAGCCGGGAGAGCTGGGCCCAGTGGTGGCGGTAGCAATGACTGGTGGAGTGATCGGTGAGTTCAGAGAGTTCAAGGTGGCCAGCAGGCTCAGCACTCACCACCATCTTCTGCCACATGGTCTCTGCTGTGGTCTCTTGGGCTGGCTGGGCCGGCCCCTAAGATTTCAGGAGGGAGGTGGGATCGAGGTGGAGAGCTGGTAAAGTCAAGCCTGGTAGCAGCAGTAGCAGTGGCAGGTGTTATCCATGAAACTTGTATTACATGGCTAGTGTCAGTGTGTCACACATATATCCCACTTCATTTTAAAAAATAAACATTAATTTAAAACATCTTTTGTCTACCATTGCAGCAGATAAAATTCCATCATGTCAGCCAAAGGTAGTGGTATTAGAGCACCTGGGAAACCCGCAGTTGTTGGTAGGGGATTTGTTAGCAAGACAAAAGCGAGTCCACCACCAACAGGAGAGGCAGGCATGTCAAGCTGCAAGAAATTTAAATTTGGCGCAGGGTATGTCAGTTTCATCAGTGTCTCAGCCAGATCTTTTTGTGTCAGAGGAGAAGGAAAGGGAAAGGCATTAGTAGCAGCTGGGTCAAGGACACAACTACCTCCTCGCCCTTCTCGATATCTCAGCAGCCTTCGACACCATCAGCCACCAACACCTCCTGACCCGTTTAGAAAACATTGGCATCACAGGCCTAGCACTCGCCTGGTTCAAATCCTTCCTATCAAACAGGAAGTTCTCCGTTAAAATTGGCAACACTACATCCACCCCCCACGCCTTGCATCAAGGAGTCCCACAAGGTTCATCACTTTCATCCACCCTCTTTAATGTCTATATCACCCCACTCTGCCAACTTCTCACTGATCTTAAACTAAAATTCTATCTCTACGCTGATGATGTCCAGATCATCATCCCCATCCACAACTCCATCTCTGACGCCTTAAAGCACTGGGAAAGCTGCCTCGTGGCCATCAACTCCCTGCTCACCAACCTCCATCTTGCTCTCAATACAAATAAAACTGAACTCCTGGTTATCTCTTCCCAGGCCTCCCCCCCCAACCCCTTAACTATTGATCCGAAACTCAAACCTCCCACAGCACAACCACCTGTAAGGGACCTAGGAGTTCTCCTTGATCATCAACTAAACATGAAAAACTACGTAAACTCCATTCTCAAAACAGGTTTTTTCAAACTTAATGTACTCAAAAAGCTCAGACCACTACTATACAACCAAGACTTTCATACAGTGATCCAAGCCACCATACTTCCCAAACTGGACTACTGTAACACACTCTTCCTAGGGCTCCCCTACTCTACAATAAAACCTCTACAAATGCTACAAAACGCCACAGCAAGACTTATCGCAAACACCCGTAAATGTGAACATATCACCCCTATCCTTAGAGACCTCCATTGGCTCCCCATCCCTCCCGCATTCACTACAAGACATTGACCATAGTACACAGATCTATTCATTCCCACAATTCCAAATGGTTAGACATTCCTTTTAACGCTCCCCACTCCACCCGACCAACCAGAACTGCAAACAAAGGCACCCTACTTGTACCCTCACTGAAAATAGCCCATCTTTCCGCCACACGCGACCGTGCCTTCTCAATTGCAGGACCCGCCCTCTAGAACTCCCTGCCGCCCAACCTGCGTCTTGAACCATGCACGACTAAATTTAAAAAGTATCTAAAAACCTGGTTATTTAACACGAGCTTATCCAGAATAGATCTAAAAGAGCATATCCAGAATAGTTTTTCCCCCCTTTCAGCCCAAAAGCCCCTCACAATGTGATTATTACGTGCCTTATGTTGTTTTCTAGTTGTTTTGTTTTTTAATCTATATTTCCATACTGCATCTTGTTACCCCCCCTCCCAGTTATCAACTCCCTGTTAATATGTATTTTCCAAGCTTAAATGTTCAAATGTAAACCGGTATATAAAAGTCTTTAATTAAATAAATAAATAAATAAATAAATAAATAAATAAATAAAGTAGAAGTACAAGTGGTGAAACCTAAAGCACCAGCAGCACAATCCCTTAGTGCAGCAGAGGCCATAAAAGCAGTTTTGTCATCCTCTGACCTTGAAGAATCTCCCTTAAAGGATTTCCTAAAGCAGAGATGGGAGAGGCTTTAGCTGAAGACCTAGTATTAGGAGGTTTAGTCAGTACTGTGCTAGTTTCCACTTCACTGACAGAGGAGAGGGAGGCAGGAGCTGATGTTGGTAAAGGAGAGCAGGCCACACTGATAGTGCAGGAAGAGAGAATGAGTCCACCCCCAAGACTGCAGACAGAGGCAAATGATCACAAAAGAAATCTGTGATCCGGGGCCATTTTCAAATTAGAGAAGACCCACACTTTGCGCATGGTAACTATTGCACAAAGGACATCAGCCAAGGGAAGCAACTGGGCTACTTAATTCTGGAATAGAGCATCACCTAAAGAAGACTGCAGACAGAGGCAAATGATCACAAAAGAAATCTGTGATCCGGGGTCATTTTCAAATTAGAGAAGACCCACACTTTGCGCATGGTAACTATTGCACAAAGGACATCAGCCAAGGGAAGCAACTGGGCTACTTAATTCTGGAATAGAGCATCACCTAAAGAAGCAGCATCCCCTTCAATATGCACCTGGGGATGGTTGTAGCAGTATTCAGGGGGCCCTTTCTGCAAGATAGATAGGGTACTAGTATCTGAAAACAGGACGAGTGTTCCTCAAGCTGCTATGACAGCAATTAATGTTGAGATTACTTACCTGATAATCTCCTTTTCCTTAGTGTATGCAGATGGACTCAGAACAAGTGGGTATAGTGTGCTCGTGCTAGCAGTTGGAGACGGATCTGACGCCAGCACGAGTACATATACCCCCACAGGAAGTGAAGCAACTCAGTAATCTTCCTTGCAAAAGCTGTTATGGATATATGTGTACTGACGATCAATGAATTAGTGAAACTGGATTCCCCTGACCGATTGATAGTAGCTGGAGACCGCCAGCGCTCCCAACCGGAAGCGAAGGCGTCGACACTTGGTAGAGTGGACGCTCTCATGTAAGAAAGGACATGCCTTACCTTGAATTGGTGCAACCCATGTATACTGGCAGCCGGACGGGATGGTGAGTCCATCTGCATACACTAAGGAAAAGGAGATTATCAGGTAAGTAATCTCAACATTTCCTAGCGTGTAGCAGATGGACTTAGAACAAGTGGGATGTACAAAAGCTACTCCCGAACTGGGCGAGAGGCTGCCTGAGGACCGCGTAGGACCGCCCTCGCAAATGCTGTGTCCTCCCTGGCCTGGACATCCAGACGGTAAAATCTGGAAAAGGTATGGAGGGAGGACCATTTCGCCGCCTTACATATCTCTGCGGGCGACAGCATCCTAGATTCTGCCCAAGAGGCCGCCTGCGCTCTGGTGGAATGAGCCTTGACCTACAGAGATGGTGACTTCCCCGCCTCTACGTAGGCCGCTCTGATAACTTCCTTGATCCAGTGAGCTATGGTGGGCCGAGAGGCCGCTTCCCCTTGCTTCTTCCCGCTGTGAAGGACGAACAGATGGTCCGTCTTTCGTACTGCTTCTGTCTTTTCCAGGTATCTGGGCAGCAATCTGCTGATGTTGAGATGGCGTAGCAAACGCCTTTCTTCTGATTTCTTCAAACCCGCCGTGGTTGGCAAAGATATGGTTTGGTTGAGGTGAAATTGTGAGACTACTTTAGGTAAGAAAGAGGGAACTGTGTGAAGATGGATAGCCTCTGGAGTGATTTTCAGAAACGGATCACGGCAGGACAGTGCTTGTAGCTCTGAGATGCGGCGTGCGGAACACACTGCCAGCAAGAACACCACCTTCAAAGATAGCGAACGGAGAGACAGGCCCCGAAGGGGTCTGAAGGTGGATCCCGCGAGGAAATCCAAAACTATGTTGAGGTTCCACAGGGGCACTGGCCACTTCAGTGGCGGACGAATGTGCTTGACTCCTTTCAGGAAGCGGGAAACATCTGGGTGAGTGGCAATGGACTTGCCATCCCTCCTGGGACCATAGCAAGACAGTGCAGCCACCTGAACCTTGATGGAGCTGAGGGACAAACCCTTCTGAAGCCCATCCTGCAGGAAATCCAGAACAATCGGGATTGTGGTCGCATGTGGATTGGTGCCATGAGTGTCGCACCAGGCTTCAAATACTCTCCAGATCCTTATGTAGGTGAGGGATGTGGAAAACTTGCGAGCTCGGAGGAGTGTATCTATCACCGGCTCCGAGTAACCTCTTTTCTTCAGTCTACCCCTCTCAATGGCCAGACTGTAAGAGAGAATTGAGCTGGATCCTCGTGGAGGATGGGACCTTGACTGACGAAGCAGGTCCCTGAGAGGAGGCAGGGTAAAAGGCTCCCCTGTTAGTAGTCTTCTCATGTCCGCGTACCAGGGTCTTCTTGGCCAGTCTGGTGCCACTAGAAGAACTAGGCCCCTGTGCCTCTGAATCTTGTGTATAAGGGCGCCCAGCAGGGGTCACGGCGGAAAGGCGTATAGCAGGGTCCCTGGAGGCCATGGCTGAACCAAGGCGTCGATCCCGTGAGGGAACGGATCTCGCTTGCAGCTGAAGTATCTGGGTACTTGAGCATTGGACCTGTCCGCTAGTAGGTCCATGTCTGGAGTCCCCCACTGATCCACGATCATCTGGAAGGCTGTGGGGGACAGCTGCCATTCTCCCGGATTTAGGCTTTCCCTGCTGAGGAAGTCTGCCGCGGTATTGTCCCTTCCGGCAATGTGGACGGCGGAGATGTCCTGGAGATTCGCCTCTGCCCAAGCCATCAGCGGGGCTATCTCTAGGGACACCTGTTGGCTTCTGGTTCCGCCCTGTCGGTTGATGTATGCCACCGTGGTGGCATTGTCGGACATCACTCTGACTGCTCTGTTCCGCAGTCTGTGAGCAAATCGCAGGCAGGCTAACCGGACTGCCCGTGCCTCTAGACGGTTGATGTTTCACTCCGACTCTTCTCTGTTCCACCGCCCTTGGGCGGTGAGCTCTTCGCAGTGCGCTCCCCATCCGCTCAGGCTGGCATCTGTGGTGAGCAGAGTCCACGTGGGGGAGGACATCTTCAACCCCCTGCTCGTGTGGTTGGACTGCAACCACCACCGTAGCTGGGTCCGCACTCTGGCTGGTAGAGGTAGATGCACGGAGTAATTCCGGAAGCGTGGGCTCCATCGAGAGAGGAGGGAGCGTTGTAGTGGTCTCATATGGGCCCTTGCCCAGGGTACCACTTCCAGGGTGGATGCCATGAGACCGAGAACCTGCAGATAGTCCCAAGCTATGGGCCGGCTGGCTCCCATCAAGGAACGTAGACGCTTCTGGAGTCTGAACCTTCTCTTGGTGGTGAGGCTGACTTTGTCTGCCTGGGTGTCGAACCGGACTCCCAGGTATTCCAGTGATTGGGAAGGCTGTAGGCAACTCTTGCTTAGGTTGACTACCCATCCCAGGCTTTCCAAAAGGGCGATCACTCTGTTGGTTGCCCGATGGCTCTCCTCTCGGGATTTTGCCCTGATCAGCCAAATCATCTAGGTAGGAATGGACAAGGATTCCTTCCCTCCTGAGCGCCGCTGCCACCACTACGATCACCTTGGTGAAGGTCCGCGGCGCTGTGGCTAACCCGAAGGGCAAAGCCCGGAATTGGAAGTGTCGTCCCAGAACCTTGAAGCATAGGTAGCGCTGATGATCCCGATGGATCGGGATATGCAGGTAGGCTTCTGACAAGTCTAAGGCCGTGAGGAACTCCCCTGGCTGTACTGCGGTCTTGACTGAGCGCAGAGTTTCCATGCGAAACCTCGGGACCCTTAAGTATCGGTTGACTGACTTGAGGTCCAATACGGGCCGGAAAGTGCCCTCTTTCTTGGGTACCATGAAATAAATGGAATAGTGCCCAGAATCCATTTCCCATGCAGGTACTGGGATTATGGCTTTCAATGACAGGAGCCTCGCTAGGGTAGCTTCCAATGCTGCCTTCTTGTGGATTGGGCACGGAGATTCCACAAACCTGTCCGGAGGGATGTGATAGAAGTCCAGATAATACCCCTCTCGGATGATGGCGAGGACCCACTGGTCCGACGTAATCTCGACCCACCTGGGGTAGAAGAGGGTTAACCTGCCCCCTATGGCTCCGTCCCCCGGATGGATCGGCTGATTCTCATTGTGGGGTGCGGCCGGGACCCGAACCCGAGCCGGCTCCCCTCTTGTGCTGCTTGGTCCGAAAGGACTGGTTCCTGGCCTGAGGACGAGGTGCCTGGTAGCGACTCCTATAGGGAGTGAAGTGGTGGGAGCTTCTACCTCTGGAGGGCCTCGGAAAGGTGCGCTGGTTCCTCTTGGACCTGTCTTCCGGCAGTCGAGGTACTGGAGAGGCACCCATGTGCTGGCCAGTTTATCTAGGTCGCTGCCGAACAGAAGAGAACCCTTGAACGGCATTCTAGTGAGACGTGTCTTAGAAGGAGCATCGGCTGACCAGTTCTGTATCCAGAGCTGGCTCCTGGCTGCTACTGAGGATGAGGCCCCCTTGGCTGTTGTACGGACTAGGTCGGAGGCGGCATCCGTAAGGAACGATAGAGCTGACTCCATGTCTGCTGCCGGAGCATTGTTCCTGACCTGTGACAAACAGGAACGCGTTACTACTGTGCAGCAGGTTGCGATTCGCAGAGACAGAGCTGCCACCTCAAAAGTTTGTTTCAGGATGGCGTCCAGGCGTTGGTCATGAGCCTCCTTGAGGGCCACCCCCCCTCCACTGGAATGGTAGTGCGCTTGACCACAGCGCTAACCAAGGCGTCCACCTTAGGGCACGTCAGCATATCCTTGATTGCCGGGTCCAGGGGATACATGCCGGACAGAGCCTGACCCCCTTTGAATGAGGCCTCCGGCGCATTCCACTCCAAATCGATCAGCTGTTGTGCCGCTTGCAGGAAGGGGAAATGGCGGGCTGTGGGACGAAGACCCTCCAGCAGGGGGTTCTGCGTAGATGCCTCCATGGTGCTGGGGCCTGAAATAGCCAACTCCGTCAGGCACTGAGAGACCAGGTTGGAGAGATCCTCCTTGGGAAAGAACCGCCTCATAGTTCGATATGGCTCTATCCCCGAGGGAAGTTCCCCCTCCTCGGGGGGTTTGGACTCGTCCTCCGAGACATCAGGGTCTGCAGGAGCCGCACTGCCCGGAGGCGGGTGCCCGCGGTAAGGGCGAGAGGGTCCGGGGACAGGGTCAGCCGGGGCAACAGGGCCTGGACGGGAAGCCGACTGCATCTGTACAAAGGCGTGAATCCCCTTAAATAAGTCCACCCAGGAAATGGAAGCGGTCTCTAGCCGTTGGGGTATCAAGTCCCCCGGAATTCCTGGCTGTTCAGGACACCCCGCTAAATCCGGGATGGCCCCTGGGGAACTGTCGGTAAACCTCGGTTGAGACTGGTCCTGGCCCGAAGCTCCCACGGCCTCCTCACATTGGGCACAAAGGGAGTCTAGCTCCTCACTCTGCGTGACTCTAAGCTGGAACACTGAGCACAGGCCAAGAGCTTTCACGCCAGAGTCAGGAGGTGCCGCTTCTGGAAACGCCGGGGCGTTCAAGTGTTCCATCGCGTCTTGCGAATGCAGGGCGCTGGCTTATGCCAATAATATGCGCTCCAGAATATGCGTTCAGCAATATGCGCTCAATAATGTACAATATGCGCTCAAATATACAATATGCACTCCAGAATATGCGTTCAGCAATATGCGCTCAATAATATACAATATGCACTCAAATATACAATATGCGCTCCAGAATATGCGTTCAGCACTATGCGCTCTATAATATACAGTATGCGCTCAAGAATATACAATATGCGCTCAATAACATATGCTTAGTAATGTATATGCTGCGTTGTGCACCTATCCACAGGCGCCTATCCTTGGGCGCTCAATATCTTAACAAGGCAGACAAAATGGCGACCTCCATGGCGTGTCGCCTACCAGCAACGCCGCCGATCCTCGTACCTCGGAGACCAAAAGTAAGAGATGTACGCCTTACCTGATCTTCGGCGCTTCCCGGCTGTAACTCGGGCGGTCTCCAGCTGCGGGGGGAGAGGGGAAATACCTTCACCGCCGCGCTCGAGGAGGTGCACCTGCTGCCTCTAAGCCACCGAACTCGTCTCGCTCGGGGCTAAGTCCACGCCGGGACCGAGGCGCCTCTCAGCCAGGCCCGAGCCCTTCTCGCTCGGGGGCTAGATCCCTGCCGTGATTCGGCCACCGGACCGAGGCCTAGACCTCCGAGGGATCGCGGAAATCACCTCGGGAAACTCAACTGGGGGAGGGACCCGAGGGTATCACCGCAGGAGTGCGGGGCTCGTCGGTATCTTCTCAAGAATTTAGAAAGTCGAAAGTAGAAAGTAGATTTGGAAAACACGCTCAGCGAGCGTGCAGGAGCTCCAAACTGCTTTGGAGACTGAAATTACTGAGTTGCTTCACTTCCTGTGGGGGTATATGTACCCGTGCTGACGTCAGATCCGTCTCCAACTGCTAGCACGAGCACACTATACCCACTTGTTCTGAGTCCATCTGCTACACGCTAGGAAATAAGCAATAGTAGCTTGTGATCTATCTAATGTTTGGGTACTTGCCAGGTACTTGTGACTTGGATTGGCCACTATTGGAAACAGGATACTGGGCTTGATGGACCCTTGGTCTGACCCAGTATGGCATACCTTATGTTCAAGACTTCGACTCCTTCTATCAGTCAAACCAGCAGCAGCAGGCCCAGATATATCTAAGAAGTGATAGCCCACAATGTAGCAAATGGGGTGGTGTTCAGTGGCACTGTCATGGGGAAAGAGACAGGCAGCATCCAAAGTGGTGACTAGGTCTAGTGGTGAGATGATGACTTTAGATGATCAGGCCCTACAGATCATGGAGAACATGGGGCTCAGTCGTTTGCTGCAGCTCTTAGCACCAAACTATAAAGTGCCCTCCAGCACCACTTTCAGTAGAAAGGTCATCCCCAGTTTGTACAAGCACTGCTGTAGCCGTCTGCAGGAGCTACTGGCAAAGGCACAGGATATCATTATGCATTTCACAAGCAACATCTGGACATTAACAAAAGCCTCACATTCCTTTCTCTGATGGCACACTGGTGGGACCTGGATGAGGTAGGGGCAGGCAGCAGTTCCACAGGATCCAGAGTAACAGGATGCAGGTGGACTTTGCTGCACACTCACCTGGTGGACAGTTCCCATACCTCTGCCAATATTTTAGCAGCTGTTAGACAAATGCTAGAGGGTTGGCAGCTGGATCAAAGAGCCAGACGTCTTAACACAGGGTTCTTTGTCACATACAATGGCTCTAATACGGTAAAGGCAATATCCGATGGGGGATATCAGAGTGTACGATGCTTTGCTCACCCGCTGCACCTAGCAGTGAAGGAGGTTCTGGGACTGGGGTCCAGGGCCCAGAGCATGTATACCTGCATGGTTTACTAGAGAAGTGTAGAAAAATAGCTGGGCACTTTCACCAAAGTGTGAAGGTGGAGGGCTTTCTTTGTGAAAAGCAGGAGAAATTAGAGATGCCTCACAAACGTCTCATAGATGTGGGTACCTGCTGGAATTCCACCTACATGATTCTGCAGAAGCTAATGGAGCAGCAGACATCCCTGCATGTGTCGTCTCAGGAAATGGAGATAGGTGTGCAAACTCCCCTAGGGCACCATGCTTGGTCAGTCATGAGACAGCTTGTGAAAACCCTGAAGCCCTTTAGGGATGCCACTGAGGAGCTGAATGCCACAAGCACCACCTTGGGAGATGTCATCCTATTGGCAAAGTTGGAGGGCTTTGAACAGGAAGATGGAATGAGTGGTGAGGTGCTGTGCTGTTTGGTGTCCTTGGAAAAGCTGGTGACAGAGAAACTAGGACCTCTGATCAGAAACCTCACATACATGCTTGCTACATTATGTGATCCATGTGTGAAAGGGAGACTCGCATTGCAGGCCAGCAATCTGTCAAATATGAAGAGCATGCCGAGAAAGCAGGTCTGTCAACCAGCATGCCAGAGGCTGAGGCAGAGGAGGGATGTAACACAGGAGGAAACACTATCATTGCTCAAGTCAGAGCAGCACCCTGTTATCACCACCTAGCACTCCCTCGAGCACAGTAAAATGGAAACAATCCTCACTTCTGTCCCAGGCGATCGCAAAATCAGCTGGAAAGAAAGACACATGTCTGATACCAGCAAAGGAGACGGCAGCTCAAATTTCTGTGATACTCTATCTTGAAGATACCATCAAGAACTAGAGACAGATGTCCTGGTATATTGGTCCCACAAGTTCAACATCTGGCTAGACATATGAGAGTGGCTCAGTACTAACTCTCTTGTCCACTGAGTGTCCCCAGCTAAAGAGTGTTTTCCATGACAGGAGACATCATAAGCCTTCATCTCTCCACGCTGTCACCACACTTGGAGAAGCTAGTGTTCCTTAAAATTAATCTGCTTTTGCTTGACTTTCCAGATTTTCCATGTGAGTGGCAAGACAAATGAAAGGAACTTAAAGGTCCTGCAGCTGACTGCTCTGCCTGTCGTGCCTCAATAACAGCAAAGGGGCCTACACCCAGCATTCAGTAACATCCATTGACTGTGACTAACTGACTGCATCTGCCTGTTGTGTTCCCAACACCACCAGTTGGGCAAAACTTCAACAACCACACTGCTGCTGCCTCCCCGGCCCAAAAAGCCAATCCAAGGGCCAAAACACACCAATGCTGTGTCCCCAACAATGCCAGTTAGGCCACACTTCAAGAACCATACTGCTGCTGCCTCCCCAGTTCGATAAACCAACCCAAAGATTACAATACATCAATGCTGAGTCCTATGTTCCCAATACCGCCTTGCCCTTACCAACCTCTCAAGGGCAATATGTACTGTCTCAATCTGTCTGTCTTGCACTTACCAACATCACAAGGGCCAACATGTACTGACAGAATCTAACTGCCTTGCCTGTTAGTGTCTACTATCACTAGCGCCTGATCAATCCTGCTACCCTTCTTGTCCCCATCCACAAAACTGGGGCCTGCACACACTGCTGCCTCCTCACTTGTTCCCATGCATAAAACTGGGGCCTTTCACAACATGTTACCTCGTGACTTGTCCCCATCCACAAAACTGGGGTCTGACTCAGCTTACTTGCTCCTGACTTGTCCCCATCCACAAAACTGGGGCCTGCCACACCTTGCTGCTCCTGACTTGACCTTGTGATGAAAACTGGGGTCTGACGCAGCTTACTTCCTCCTGACAGTTCCCCAACAACTCAGAGTTTCAATCTTCCTGACACATCCCCAACCTCAACACTGGAGCTTGAATCCTCCTACTTCCTTCTGACATGCCCCATGAACACTAGGGCTTCAATCTTCCTGATTCTTCCTGACACGTCCCTTTCAACAATGTGTTCTGACTGAGCTTATGTCCTCCTGACACTTCACCAACAATAACTTTGGGGCTTCAATCCTCCTCCATTCTCCTGACATGTCCCCTACCTAAACACTGGGGCTTCAATCCTCCTGCTTCCTCCTGACATATCCTCAACAACACTGGGATCTGACAGCACATCCAGTAACAGCCTTTCACCACCATATCCCAACACCAATAGCACAGGAGTCTGGAAGCACATCTTGCAACAGCCTTACAACTACCATACCCAAAAACTAACCACACAGGGGTATGGCAGCACATCCAGAAGCAGCCTTACGGTGCCATACACCTTGCATAACCTAAGGGGTTTGATATATTCTTTGCCTGCCTGCCATTTTCCAAGCACCAATACAGGGTCATGACTCCACTGAGTTTCTCTGCCTCCTTTTTCCCAAATACAACCACCAAGGCATATCTCCACTCAGTTCCTATACCTCTCCTTTTCCCCAAATACAACCTCCGAGGCATAACTCCATGGAGTTCCTCTGCCTCCTTTCCCCCAAATGTCACCACAGAGGAATGATTCCACTGATCTCTCCTGCCTGCTTTGTTCCAAACCACTGTTAAGGTGAAGCAGGCAGGGGAGGTCAGTGGAGACATGTTTGCTTGTTTGGCAAACACCACCACTCAGGAATGGTTCTTCTGGCCTTAATCTATCTGCATAAATCACATGTAATGCACAGAAAACATGATTTGTCCTCAAAAACAAGTTTTCTGCACATAAAATATGAATAATATGCACAAAAAAATGTGTTCTGCACAAAATCCCAAGTAACTTGAATTAAGCGCATAACTTTATTCTCCTAACCCATGTTGTGCTCTTAATCAAGATTTGTGTGCAAAGTATGTTTTCTGGGTAGAAAATATGATTTCTGCGCACAAAAAACATTTTTAAAACAGAAAGCATTTTTTATATGTATTATGCACAAAAAGCATGCTTTTTATGGACAAAGTATGTTTTCTGCAAATAAAATCCCAACTACAGTTCCCAGCAGTAGACTAGCATTAGCCTAGTCTAAGATGGAGTAAAGTTTCCAGCGCTAAGAAAACAAAAGGTAAATTAGCGCACCTGTTTGCACTGGGGGGGGGGGGGGAGGTCTTAGAACATAAGAATTGCCGTACAAGCCCAATATCCTGGCCAATCCGGGTCACAAGTACATGGTAGGATCCCAATAGCTAATACCTTCATTAGCATGGGATTTCCATGCAAGAGCGCTAAGGAATTCATATAGTTCCAAGCATGAACATTTTGTGCACCAAACTCCTTTATGAATCTACAGTAAAGTTTGAGCATAAAAAATGTGCACACAACTGTGGGTTGAACTATGCACTTTACTAAGTGCACCTTTTATGCTGGCTTCCAAGTTTGTACCTGAGGCAATGGAGGATGAATTGACTTGCCCAAGGTCATAAGGAACAGGATTTGAACCCTGGCTTTCCTGTTGATTTGCTGTTAAATATCTCTGGAAGGGGAAAGTTTTACATTTTTCATTTATTTTTGCATAAAATAAATATTGTACTTAAAATAGATCTGACTCTGCAAGGTATGGATACGTCAGCCTGACTTTAATGCACCTTTATAAGAGTTCTCTTTTCAAATGGCTACTAGTTCTGGAAACTAGCAGACTCACAGTAGAATAAGCAGAACTAGAAATAAATATGGAAACACAGGTATAAAATGCTTGAAAAAGACTTCAGATGCCAAGTTTTCAGCCACAGAGCTTTCAAGATGGATTAAAAAATGCACCATCACCGGGCAAAAACCCTTCTTAAAATGCTGTATCTTTTTGGTTTTTTTGTATTTTACAATTTGCATTCCTTATAACTTTCCACTTATTTTTGTGTTTCTTAATATTCTTTATGCATGTAAGTGAATGCAAACAGCAAGACAACTTAACTGGCGGTGAGGTTGGAAGTGTCAAGAATGCTCTCTAATTCCCATTTCTTTTCTTTACTGGATAAACATAAAAATAAGGGCAAAATTGTGTGGCTTGGAACTTGGCATCTTAAGTCTTTTTCCTTCTTTTTATCATACACATTTATGGTAATTTTGTTGGTGTGCTTTTCAAGCATTTTATGCCAGGTACTTCCATATTTGTGTGTTTTTTTGTTTGGACTTTCCAATAAGCACAACTAGAACTGTGCCTTTGTCTGCCAACAGTGTTGGACTATGACTATCTGGAACCATTCCATTGCTGATATGGACCATGTGCAACTTTGCAATGCAGCATACTGTATGATTACAGTAACAATTTAAAAATACTACTTACGGATGCAGTCTTGTTTTCTTCTTTTATTTTTTTATCTTTTACATCTCCTTTATCAATGTTTGTTTCTGAATCCAACCTTCTTTTTTTACTTGTGTTGCTCCTATCCTCCTGTGCGTGACTCTCCATTTTAGATTTCCATTCTGGATCTCCGCTCTCAAATACAAGCTTTACTATGTCAGCATCTACAACTAGGTCATCCAGTTCTTTTCTTTTCTTTGCTTCTGGTTCTTCACATAAGATATTTCTAGTAATTGTCTCATTATTCTTTGCTTTGCTGGTTCCTAGTCCAGTTTTTATATTTGTGACTGCAGAAGATAAGTTTGACTCAGGGCTCCCAGTAGAGATTTTCTGAGAATTTTGCTGCATGCCATTTTTCCACTTTGCTGATGTTTCAAGCTGATTCTGATCTGGAGAGACCGATGACTGCTCATCTATCTTGGCTAATTTAGATAAAGACATTTCTCCTCCTTCTTCAACTCTTTCCCTTAAAGAAAGAAAAATATCCTTGACAGAGTGAACTTATTTTTGTCGTCTTTTTGTTAGAATGACATCATTACAATTTCACACACAGACAACTCTATACATTGATCACAACTGTCATACTTATATAGTTAATTAGGTAAAATGATATTAATTCATGTCAACTTTGTTTCTTTTATCTGGGGCTGGCTTATTTTTCATGGTAATACAAAGAAAATTAATACCCCATAACTCTTTCCCTTTATATAAATCAGAATCACCCTTCGTCAATGAGCGATATCAGCCTACCTTTTCCCACTTAAGAGAAAAGTGGCAAGATGATGCATGTTGAACACTACCATACTCAAATTGGATTCACTCAGCACAACTAAGTATGGGGATATTGAAACGTGACACAGCATATATACGTGCTATAGGAGAAGTATTAATATAAACCTTTTTATAAGTTTTATATGCCTTCTGAATTTACTTATATTTTTATATGGAGCCAAAACTAGGATATCTTACACCAAAATCAGGATAAAATTTAAAAAGTCATAAAGTATATAGTAAGTGATAATGAATCCAGACTAAAAAGCTGAGAAAATCCAGTATTGGGAATAAGCTTGCTTAAAGAGCTGCTTTTTAAAAGGAGGATCACCGAGCATGCACCTCTGGAAATTGGGAAGGAGGAGAAAGCAAGGAGCCAACCCAAAAACAAGAACTAGCCTTTTTGTTATGTGGGATGCAAAAGCAGTACAAAATTCAGGGCAGCACTGTATCAACAGACAAGAATGCATATGAGTAGCAAGACCAATGAAGATAAGTTTAAATATGGCTCAGTACAGTGTTTCCCAACCTTTTTAAGTCCAAGGCACACCTATATTAACAAACATGTTATGTGGCACACCAGCCTTCATGGGGCAGGCAATGTGGACATGGAGAGGACTCATATGGTCAAAAGAAGAACTATAGACACACTGAAAGCCCTACCAGTCTCTCTTCCAAATTTTAAAACAAAGGGAGAGAGGGGCAGAGACATGCATGAAGTCATCACTGTGGGCCACATCTCTCTATATACAAGTGCAGGAGAAGGATGAAGTCTGTGAGTTGTGGGCAACTGGCTCAGTTAGTCACCTTGGCTGCCATAGTTTGGTGCCAAAGTTCCTGCACTGCTGCTGCTGCTCCTAACACTCAGAATGCGTCGCATCCAGCATTATAAGGTTAAAATAGGCAACTTTGAATCCGAACCCATTGAACTAACTCAAGGCGTTCCTCAAGGATCCTCACTTTCATCCACGTTGTTCAATATATATATGCTACCACTCTGCAAGCTATTAACTGGTCTAGGGCTCACACACTTCATCTATGCAGATGACGTGCAAATCTTAATCCCCATCACAGATTCCACAGCTAAGGCCCTCAATCTCTGGGAGGTCTATCTTTCTGCCATCAACCAACTGCTAACACAAATGATTAGCCCTAAATACCTCTAAAATAGAGCTTTTAATAATCTGTCATAAACTAAATGATAAAGTCTTATCTGATATTAATGCTAATCAAATCAAATACTGTATTGCACAGGAGGTGAGAGACCTCGGTGTAATATCTGACACTGAATTAAATCTAAAACAAATTCATAAGCACAACAATCAAAGATTGTTACTATAAATTACAAGTATTAAAAAAAAGTAAGACCCCCTTCTCCATCAGACAGATTTTAGAACAGTTCTTCAAGCACTGATCTTTTCCAAAGTAGATTACTGTAACTCCATACTGCTAGGACTTCCAGCATCCACACTCAGACCTCTACAACTACAAAACGCTACTGCCAGAATACTTACGAACATGCGAAGAAATGACCATATAACATCCATTTTAAAAGATCTTCACTGGCTTCCGATATCTTACAAAATACTTTTCAAGTGCCTAACATTAATCCATAAAACACTATATAATCAAAATGTTGAGTGGCTCAATGCCTCCCTTCATTTTCAGACCCTGCAAAGAATTATCAGATCTGACAGCAATGGAACCTTACCAATACCTTCACCCAAATTAGCACGCCTCATCTCCGTTCATGAACAAGCACTATCACTAGCAGGTCCTTATATCTGGAATGCAATACCATAAGAATTGAAACTTGAGATCAATTCTCATACCTTTAAAAAAAAGTTAAAGACCTGGCTGTTCCAGCTGGCCTTCTCATAATACTTACCTACTTTGCCATGTAAAGCCTTAAAGCAGTCTCTTTTTATATTGTTTTATTTTCCCATAGTTTTATTATTTTTATATTTTCAATTGTTGCTAGTTACTATGTTCTTATTGTTAGTTTTATGCTTATTTTACTGCATATATTAACTGTTTTTGAATTTTGAGATGCAACATTGTATTTTATTTCTATGCTTTATATATTTTTGTAAACCGATGTGATGTGCGAACAAATGTCGGTATAAAAAAAAGCTATAAATAAATAAATAAATAAATGCTCTGTCTCACATAGCCTCAGGACTCAAAGGACAAAGCTCAGGAGGCGGAAGATGAGGAGGTACTGTGTGCAATGTGTATGCTACTCAAAGTGGGTCACAGCTATCCATGCCCTGCATGCTGCTTATTAAGTTCCACACTGCAGGGTTCATACTTATAGAAACATAGAAATGACGGCAGAAGACGACCAAACGGCCCAAACAGTCTGCCCAGCAAGCTTTCACACTTTTTCTTTTTTCTCTCTCATACTTATCTGTTACTCTTGGCTCTTAGTAACCTTTTTTATTCTATTTCCCTTCCACCCCCACCATTAATGTAGAGAGCAGTGTTGGAACTGCATCTAAGTGAAATAGCTTAATTAGTTAGAGGTATTAACCACCGCAATAAGCAAGTCACACCCATGCTTATCTGTTTATCAAGACTATGTAATTCAGTCCTTGTTGGTTGTTGCCTGAATATAGATCTACGTTTCTTCATCCCCACCTGCTGTTGAAGCAGAGAGCCATGCTGGCTATGCACTGAAAGTGAAGTATCAGTCTTGCTCCTCTGCTATTGAAGCAGAGGGCTATGCTGGTATGCGTGAAGTGTCAGTCTTTCTCTCTTGCCATTGAACCAGAGAGCTATGCTTTATATGCACTGAAAGTGAAGTATCAGGCTTATTTGGTTTGGGGTAGTAACCGCCTTAACAAGCAAGCTACTCCCCGCTTTTTTGTGAATGCAAATCCATTTTTCCACATTTCCTCATTGCGGCTGAAGCTTAGAACAATGTTGGAGTCGCATTAACCGTGTGTATATTTATTGAATAAGGGTATTATCACCAGGTAGTAGCCGTCATCCCCGTGAGCCACCCACTCTTCATTCACATCCTCTAGACTTTATGGATCCACGGTGTTTATCCCACGCCCCTTTGAAGTCCTTTACAGTTTTGGTCTTCACCACTTCCTCCGGAAGGTCATTCCAGGCATACACCACCCTCTCCGTGAAGAAATACTTCCTGACATTGGTTCTGAGTGTGACCCCTGGTTCTGCTGATTTTTTTCCAACGGCAAAGGTTTGTCGTTATCTTTGGATCATTAAAACCTTTCAAGTATCTGAAAGTCTGTACCATATCACCTCTGCTCCTCCTTTCCTCCAGGGTGTACATATTTAGATTCTTCAATCTCTCCTCATAAGTCATTCGATGAAGGCCATCCACCTTTTTGGTCGCCCTTCTCTGGACGGTCTCCATCCTGTCTCTGTCTCTTCGGAGATACGGTCTCCAGAACTGAGCGCAGTACTCCAGGTGAGGACCTGTACAAGGGGATCATCACTTCCCTTTTCTTACTCGATATTCCTCCTATGCAGCCCAGCATTCTTCTGGCTTTAGCTATCGCCTTTTCACATTGTTTCGCCGACTTCAGATCGTTAGACACTATCACCCCAAGGTCTCTCTCCTGCTCCATGCACATCAGCCCTTCACCCCTATCGAATACAGTTCTTCCGGATTTCCACATCCCATATGCATGACTCTGCACTTCTTGGCAGTGAATCTCAGCTGCCATATCTTCGACCACTCTTCCAGCTTCTTTAAATCCCATCTCATTCTCTCCACTCCTTCCGGCGTGTCCACTCTGTTGCAGATCTTAGAGTCATCTGCAAACAGACAAACCTTACCTTCTATCCCGTTTGCTATGTCGCTCACATAGATATTGAACAGGACTGGTCCCAACACCGATCCTTGCAGCACTCCGCTTAACACCGCTCTCTCTTCAGAGTAAGTTCCATTTATCATCACACATTGTCTTCTGTCCGTCAACCAGTTTGCAATCCAGGCCACCACCTCGGCACTCACTCCTAAGCTTCTCATTTTATTCACCAGCCTCCTGTGCGCGACCGTATCAAAAGTCTTGCTGAAATCCAAGTAGATGACGTTAAGCGTTCTTCTTTGATCCAACTCCCTATCACCCAGTCGAAAAAGTCAATCAGATTTGTCTGACAGGATCTTCCCCTGGTGAATCCATGCTGCCTCTGGTCCAGCAATTCTCCCGACTGTAGATAGTTCACTATTCTCTCTTTCAGCAGTGTCTCCATCACTTTTCCCACCATCGAGGTGAGGTTATAGTTATCAGCCTCCTCTCTGCTCCCACTCTTGTGAAGCAAGACCACCACCGATCTTCTCCAATCACTCGGCACCACTCTCATTTCTAGGGATGTATTGGACAGATCACACAGCGGTCCCGCCAGCACATCTCTGAGCTCCCTCAGTATCCTGGGATGAACCTCATCGGGCCCCATGACTTTGTCTACTTTCAGTTTCCCCAGCTCTTTCCACACATTCTCCACTGTAAACAGAGTTACATCTACTCCAATCCCCTCCAGTTTTTTGCTAACTAGCAACGGTCCTTCTCCTGGGTCCTCTTTAGTGAACACTGAACTGAAGCATTTGTTTAATATTTCTACCATTTCTTCTTCTCTCTCTACACATTGATCCTTTTCACCTTTCAATTTCACTACATCTTTGAACTTTTCTCCTTTCTCTGATGTATCTGAAAAATGTTTTGTCACTTCTCTTTATCTCTTTGGCAATCCTTTCTTCCGCTTGACTTTTTGCCGTCTTGATTACTTTCTTCATCTCTCTCAGTTGTACCATATATTCTTCTTTGTGCTCCTCCCTTCAGGATCCTTTATATTTCTTGAATGCTGTTCTTTTAGCTTTTATTTTGTCAGCCACCTCCTTTGAGAACTAGATAGGTTTCATTTTCCTTTTGCTTTTCTTTACTTTTCTGCCATATAGATTAGTTGCCTTGATGATTGCTCCTTTTAGATTGGTCCACTGTTGATTCACATCTTTCTCGTTCTCTTAGCCTTTCTCATTCTCTTAGCCTTTTAGTTCTTCCTCCAGGTACTTCCCCATTTCATCAAAGTCTGTGTTTTTGAACTGCAAAACTCGGGTCTTTGTGCTTCTTCTACGTATCCTGTGTGTAATATGAAACCATACCGTTTGATGATCACTGGTGCTGAGGTGGGCGTCCACCTGGACATCAGAGACATTATCTCCATTTGTGAGCACTAAATCGAGTATAGCTCCCTCTCTCGTGGGTTCCATTACTATTTGTTTGAACAAAGCCCCTTGCAGGGCATCCACTATTTCTCTACTATTGTTAGATTCTGCAGAAGGGATTCTCCAGCCTACATCCGGCAGATTAAAGTCCCAAACGATCACCACTTCTCCTCTCTTTCCCATCTTTTGGATGTCTTCAACCAGATCTCTGTCATGCTCTTCCTTTTGGTTTGGAGGCCTATAAACCACTCCAATATAAATGGATATCCCATCATCTTTTTTTAGGTCAGCCCATAGTGCTTCTTCATTGGCCCATCTTTCTTGCAGCTCAGATACTTGGATATTGTTTCTGACATAAAGAGCCACACCTCCCCCTTTCCTATCCACTCTGTCCTTCCTTAATAAGTTATAGCCTGGTATTGCTGTATCCCAATCATGAGATTCTGTGAACCACTTCTCTGTGATAGCAACAACGTCCAAGTCCGCCTCCAGCATTAGGGCTTGCAGATCTGGGATTTTATTGCCCAAACTATGAGCATTTGCGGTCATAGCTTTCCAGCTTTTCTCGTTAAAGTTACTGCTTTTCCTGGACTCCTTTTGAGACTTTAGTTGAGTTTTGTTATTCACTTCACTCTTTCCCTTTGTAGTTGTGCCACTGATGACAGAGTTATCCATCACAATGAGCTTTTTCCTTTGGTTACTGATCTGGAATTTCTGTATGCATTGGGTTTCTTCTCTCTTTTCAGATAACACTTCAATCTTTTTCTCAAGAACTTCTTCAGTGTTTAATATAGAGAAGGATTTTTTGTACTTGTTGCACTTGATAGTGTGTCTCTTCGCATCACAGGTCTAATTCTACCAAAGCCCACTGTAATCCTGGTTTTTATTGAGTTCCTTAATGTCCTGTGTGAGTGGGGGGGGGGGGTATACTTGTGGGCTGCCCAGCTGTCAAGAATGGGTGTCTGTGGGTCACATGTCTTATCCTACCTGAGCCCACTGTATCTCTCTTTTTTCTTGACTCGTGGTTTTTGTGTGGTAAGGGGGAATTAATTCCTGAATAATGTAATGTGGGTGAAATTTTCTTTATTGAAGCTAATTCAGCTTTAAAAAGACCTTACAGATCTTTTCCATACTGTAGCTAGGAAGAGGCGGCATGCATGATTATACATGCTTTCAGAAAGGAACTTCTACATGTTTAAAAGCCATCACTCATGTTTCTTGCTGCTGTGAGGTGATGAGAGCAGAGACCACCGGATCAGGTCAGAAAACACACTGGTTGGGAAACACTTGTTCAGTACTTAACAGCCAGTGTAATGAGCAAAGGAGCAAAGTAAAGAAGTTGTTTACCTGTAACGAGTGCTCTCCGAGGACAACAGGATGTCAGTCCTCACACATGGGTGTCATGATTTGATGAAGCCTGACACAGAAAACTTATGTCAAAGTTTCTAGAACTGACTATGCCATACACATCATTAAACCACAAGTTCATGCAGGGTCTTTCAGTCTTGTATTTTAGCATTTAAAAACAAGAAATCAAATTAAGGGGAGGTGGGCACGTTTTGTGAGAAGTGACATCCTGCTGTCTTGAAGAATACCTGGTTACAGGTAAGCAACTCTACTTTCTCCAAGGACAAGCAGGATGGCAGTCCTCACACATGGGGAATCCCTAGCTACAGGCCGCCCCCAACGAAAAAAGGGGAACAATAACAAGTGCCAACTGGCACAACAATATTTTTTGTTGGCAGTAAGCCTTTTTTCCATTTTATACTTAATCAATTAGGGGCAGCCTGGAAGAAAAACAATGGGTCCTAGGAAGGAATAGAGTTGAGTTCTACACCTCAAACAAATTCCAGAGAACAGATTGGCCAAACCTATTGTTGCACTGGCCATCCCGACATAATAGTAGTGGGATGTGAATGAGTGGAGAGAACTCCATATTCCAGCCTTATAGATCTTTTCCATAGGGACTTGATTGTAGGTGAGCCACAAATGATGCCATGGCTTGGACAGAGTGAGCATTGACATAGCCCACTAGATTCAGCCCAACCTGGGCATAACAGGAGGAGATGTAATCTGCTAGACAATGGCAATCCTCAGTCTGCGTCAAAAGAAATAAAGAGACAGGTGGACTTTCAATGGGCTTCAGTCCACTCCAGGGAGAAGTCCAAGGCTCTGTTGCAGTCCAAACTATGCAATGCTGGATCACCTTGATAGACATGTGGCCTATAAAAAAAAATTGGAGAGATGATTGAATGATTAATATGGAATTTACACACCATCTTAGGCAGAATTCTTTCACAATAAAATTTGGTATAAGGTGGATAAGTTACTATTGCCTGGAGTTCACTGATCCTGCGCACCAAAAATGACCATTACCAAAACATGATAGCCCTAGCTGCTTTTACCACATACTCCAGCAATAAATTCCAGAGCTTAATTGTGCAACCAGTGAAAAATAATTCTCTCTGATTTGTTTTAAATGGGCTACTTACTAACTTCATGGAGTGTCCCCTGGTTTTTGTGTAATTTGAAAGAATAACTAAGAACACAAGAAATTGCCATGCTGGGTCAGACCAAGGGTCCATCAAGCCCAGCATCCTGTTTCCAACAAAGGCCAATCCAGGCCACAAGAACCTGCCAAGTACCCAAACACCAGGAAGATCCCATGCTACTGATGCAATTAATAGCAGTGGTTATTCCGTAAGTAAACTTGATTAAAAGCAGTTAATGGACTCCTCCAACAACTTATCCAAACCTTTTTTGAACCCAGTTACACTAACTGCACTAACCACAAATTCCAGAGCATAATTGTGTAGTGCGTGAGAAAGAATTTTCTCCTATTAGTCTTAAATGTGCTACTTGCTAACTTCATGGAATGCCCCCTAGTCCTTCTATTATCCGAAAATGTAAATAACCGATTCACATATCACATATACTCGTTCAAGACCTCTCATGATTTTAAACACCTCTATTATTATGCCCCCCCCCCCCCCTCAGCCATCTCTTCTCCAAGCTGAACAGCCCTAACCTCTTCAGCCTTTCCTCATAGGGGAGCTGTTCCATCCCCTTTATCATTTTGGTTGCCCTTTTCTGTACCTTCTCCATCGCAACTATATCTTTTTTGAGATGCGGCGACCAGAACTGTGCACCGCATTCAATGTGTAGTCTGACCATGGAGCGATAGAGGTATTTTGACATTTTCTGTTTTATTAACCATTCCTTTCCTAATAATTCCTAACATTGTTTGATTTTTTGACTGCTGCAGCACACTGAGCCGACGATTTCAAAGTATTATCCACTATGATGCCTAGATCTTTTTCCTGGGTGATAGCTCCTAATATGGAACCTGACCGTGTAACTACAGCATGAATTATTTTTCCCTATATGCAGCACCTTGCATTTGTCCACATTAAATTTCATCTGCAATCTGGATGCCTAATCTTCCAGTCTTGCGAGGTCCTCCTGCAATTTATCACAATCCGCTTGTGATTTAACTCTGACTAATTTTGTATCATCTACAAATTTGATCACTTCACTCGTCGTATTCCTTTCCAGATCATTTAGAAATATATTGAAAAACACCAGTCCAAGTACAGATCCCTGAGGCACTCCACTGATTCATATTTACCAGTTCTATTCCACTCATGATTTTATAGACTTCTATCATATCCCCCCTTCATCCATCTGTTCTCTCAGTGAAAAAGCAATAACCTCTTTAGCCTTTCCTTTTAGGAGAGCTGTTCTATTCCCTTTATCATTTTGGTCGCATTCTCTGTACCTTTTCCAGTTCGGCTATATTTTTTTTGAGATGCGGCAATCAGAACTGCACATGGTACTCTATAGGTGCAGTCTCACAATGGAGTGATACCGAGTTATAACATTTTTCATTTTATTCTCCATTCCTTTCCTAATAATTCCTAACACTGTTTGCCACACTAAGCCAAGGATTTCAAAGTATTGTCCATTATGATGCCCAGATCCTTTTTCTGGGCTGTAATTCCTATTATGGAACCTAACATTGTGTAACTAAAATGTGGCTTATGTTTGCCTATGTGCATCGTTTTGCACTTGTCCATATTAAATTTCATCTGCCATTTGGATGCCCAATCTTCCAGTCTGGTAAGATCTTCCCACAATTTCTCACAATCCGCTTGTGATTTCACTACTTGGAATAATTTTGTGTCATCTGCAAATTTGATCACCTCTCATCATATCCTATTCCAGATCATTTATAAATATATTGAAGAGTATCAGTCCCAGTACAAATCCCTGAGGCACTTCGTTTACATTTCTTCACTGATAAAAGTGACCATTTATTCAGACACGGTTTCCTATCTTTTAATCAGTTTGCAATCCCTAATAGGACATTGCCGCCTATCCCATGACTTTTTAATTTTTTCAGGTGTCTCTCATGGTGGACTTTGTCAAACTTCTTCTGAAAATTCTTATACACTATATCTACCATCTCACCATTAGTCACATGTTTATTAACCTCTTCAAAAAAATGTAGAAGATTGGTGAGGCCAGACTTCCCCTTGTAAATGTGTCCCATTATTAAACCATGACTTTCTATACGTTCTGTGATTTTATTCTTTAGAATATTTTCTATGAATTTTCTCAATGCTGAAGTCAAGCTATAGTTTCTTGTATCACCCCTGGAGCCCTTTTTAAAGGGCTTCACATTGGCCACACTCCAGGTACAATAGTTGATTTTAATAATAGGTTACAAATTAATAGTAACAGATCTTTAATTTCATGTTTTAGTTCTTTTAGAAATCTGGGCTGTACACGATCTAGTCCAGATGATTTGCTACTCTTTAGTTTCTCAATCTACCCTATATTATTCAGGTTCACTATGATGCGTTACATTTCTTCCGAATCATCACCATTGAATACCATTTCTGGCATAGGTATCTCCCCAACATACTCTTCAGTAAACACTGAAGCAAAGAATTCATTTGGTCTTTCCGCTATGGCCTTGAATCCATAACTGCCTCTTTAACCCCCTCAATTATCTAAAGGTCCAACAGACTCCCCCCTCATAGGCTTCCTGCTGTGGATATATTTAAAAAAGGTTTTATTATGAGTTTTTGCTTCTATGGCGAGGTTCTTTGAAAATTGCCTGCCTTAGCAATGTTTTACATCTAACTTGCCAATGCTTATGCTTTTTCATATTTTCTTCAGTAGGATACTTTTTCCAATTTTTGAAAAAAGCTCTTTTGGATAAAATAGACTCTTACTTCATCTTTTCACAATGACAGCAATCATTTGGCTTTTCTTCTGACTTTCCTAATGCATGCAATACATCTGACCTGGGCTTCTAAGATGGTATTTTTAAACAATGGAATATATATATATATATATATATATATATATATATATATAAAACAGGCAAACAAAAAATGTTCAAGCTAAAAGGCAAAAAAAAAAAGACCTCAAAAAGGATTGTTAGCACTTTTAGTAATTTCAATATATTAAGCTAAATTAGCAGAGAATGAATATTCTTCTCCAATTAATAATAAAAAAAAACCCTATCCTATTTTATATTGGAAAAAAAAGGTTCATATAATCTTAGTGCTGCAGATGTGACTGGCATAAATGTTTTAATTATTACCAGCAAAAGTAAACACTAGATCCACCCAGATATTTAAAAAGTGATCAAAATTCAATAAAAAAACAAAAATGTTACACTAGTTCCACAATCATTTATTTTAAAGAGTGATAATACAATGCTACATTTTTATTGGGACACTATAGCTCCAAAAGATTTGAATCAAGCTATAGAGTGGGAGTCATTTATGTGCTAAAGGGACAGAAAAAACAGCAGTGAATGCTTAATTAATATTCAGTTATCAGCTGGGGATCCTGTGGGTCTGACATTTTTCTTTCAAAGGTAGGGAGGGATTTACTTCCTTCTTTCTGTTCAGTTCAAAGTGAACATTAGATGCTGGTGGCTGCTTGCAGGTGTGATGGTGTTTTTCAGTTTAACAATGATAAAATGTATCGACATAATTTGGGCTATTACTAGGGTTAAAGTGAGAAAACACTGCTCATTCTTTCACTTTATTTTGTAGAATATGTGAAGAGGAGTCTGTTATAAATTTTTGAATTTGGAAAGGAAAGCCATTTACTAATCCCAGCAGATGATGTTTCTGAATAAAGTGTTAATCCACAGGACATTTGAAGCATACAATCTTCCTGAATATACAGCATTTTCAGATAAGTGTTTAGATAATCCCCAGAGGAAGCCCAAGGTTCTTGGCAAAACGAGGTCTTTGTTGGAACATAAGGCTATAAATAATGTTACAACTGCATAACTGTAAGGATATTTGAGATATAAGGCTACAAATAAAGATAAGCCTGCATAAACAAAAGGGTATTCAATTTCTTAGAATACCTCCAACATTATTACATTATCTTCCAGGATATAATGTTATAAATGCTATAAGATTATACTCAACTTGTCAGAACATCTCAACATTACTACAATATTTTGTAAGGGATTTAAGGTTATAACTGTCACAAGATTGTATTAATGAAAGAAGAATTTAATCAGTGGGAACATCTTGTATTATCACTCCTTAAAATAAGTGATTGTGGAACTGGTGTAACAAAAATATTTTTGGATTTAAGTGCGATTATTTTTTAAATATATGGGTGGCTATAGAGTGGTTTTTGCCAGTAATGATTAAAACATTTATGCCAGCCGCTTATGCAACACTTAAAGGTGAACTTTCAAACTAGCACGTAGGCAGACACATGCGTGCGTTTCTTGGCCATGCCCAGGCACGCGGCCATTTTATAATATATGCAAGTATATGCGCACGTTATAAAACAGCCTGGCCACACGCAGATGTGTGGAAAATTTTATGTGGGCATGCGCAAATGCTGCTTCTACTGCATAAATCAGGAGACTTTAAAAAGGGCGTGCGCCAATGTCATTTCTAGTTTTACCAGTTCATCCCCAGTTTGCCCAGTTAAGAGACAGGTCTTTCAAACTTCCCTGGGTTAATAGCTTTCACTCCCACCACTTATCCCCAACCCTTAAAACCCTGCCAATCTGCCTATTAATTTTTGTTTTACAACTTACAAAGCATCCACAGCAGAAGTAAAGTTATATAGCAGGGGCAAAGGGCATGCCGGATTGCATTTACGCACACATCTCAGCTTCATGCCCAGAAACGCTCAGACCCCACCCCTTTCCGAAAACTTCCGAGATGCGCATGCTGTGGCATTTATGCACATACCTGGGTGGCTTTTAAAATTTGCTTGGTGCGCATGAGCCCAACATATTCATGCATCGAGCTTTTAAAATTCACTTTTAAGGTTATATGAAGTTTTTTCCCTCCTTAAAATAGGATAATTTGTTTTTAAGTATTACTAAACAGAGAAAAATATTCATCCCCTGCTAATTTAGCATAATAGTATTCAAGTATTGAATGTACTAACAGTCCTTTTGAAGTGTATTTTTTATTTTTAACCAAAGTCCATGCCTGATGTAAATTCTTAACCTTTGTAGCTACTTTTAGATTTTTTTCTATTTTCCTCATTTTATCAGTCTCCCTTTTGCAAGTTAAATGCTACAGTAGTATATTTAATGTTCGCTCTTCAGTCATTAACTCAAATTTGATAGCATTATGATCACTGTTGCTAATCAGTACCAGAATGTAGTGGCTCAAAGGGAGCTTTCATCAGCTGAGACAGAACGACGTTGAGGTCCCAAAACATAGTGGGAGGTTTCAAATCAAAGTATTCCCTGCGTAATCCAGACAACTAAATGCTGCACAGAGATGGGCTTACTTTTTAAATGGTGATGATAGGTGTATTAAGGTGAATCTTTACTGAACTGCTCTTAAAATCAGACTCAGACAAATGTAGAAGGTAATCAAGCAGTTTTTTTGGGGAGCAGGTGAAAGGATCTAAGGTCTTTTGCTCACACCACACAGCAAACCTTCAATTAAATATTTAGAATTTTCTAATGGAATCCTTTATCAAGACATAAGAACCTAAGACTTGCCATACTGGGTCAGCCCAAGGGTCCATCAAGCCTAATGGCTGCTGTCCCACCTCCTGCCCGCCCTTCTTCACTGGCCTGGCACTCCAACACTGGCTTGGCACTCCAACAGTGGCCAAGACAGGTTACAAGTACTTGGCAAGATCTCAAGGGGTAGAAAGATTCCAAGCTGCTTATCTCAAGAATAAACAGTGGATTTCTGCAACTCTACCTTAATAATTTCCTCCAGGAACTTGTCCAAATCTTTTTTAAAACGCAGCTATACTAATAGCTTTCATTACAACGAATTCCAAAGCTTTATTATGCATTGACACATCATCAGATAGCTCATGGAGTTGCAAAGTCAACCTCTCAACATCAAAGTGGTGAGAGACAGGAACCTGGTATTAGTATGATGCAACCTGCCCTGATCCTGAGTGATGAAATCTGGGGAAATTCCCAGTCTAGTCGGTTCCCTGATAGACAGCTCCCAGAAAAGCAGGAATCAGATCTGTCTTAGCTAAAAGGGGGCTATGAAAATCATGGTCCCTTTGGCTTCTTTGAACTTCAGAATTTTCGCTACTGTGGAATTGGAGGATAAGCCTACAGCAATCCCCTGCCCTAATTCAAGGCAAGTGTGCCGCATGTTCTCGGGGCCTACTGGGTTTCGGCTCGGGGCCTACTGGGTTTCGCCCCTTCGGTTCGCCCCTCGCTCTCCCTGAGCTTTACCCCATCGGTCCCATGACAGTGCTAACCCAGCGTTCACCCTGCAACTTCCATCTAGCGCTCATCCTGCAACAACCACCCAGCGCTCATCCTGCAACAACCACCCAGCGCTCATCCTGCAACAACCACCCAGCGCTCATCCTGCAACAACCACCCAGCGCTCATCCTGCAACAACCACCCAGCGCTCATCCTGCAACAACCACCCAGCGCTCATCCTGCAACAACCACCCAGCGCTCATCCTGCAACCACCCAGCGCTTAACCTGCAACAACCA